>NC_143053.1:245442500-246067500 GCF_052426305.1 Pelodiscus sinensis | reverse complement strand
TTCAGCCGCATCACTCGGGGAGGGGCAGGACCATCCTGCACTGATCTGGAAGCAAAGTGACACAGCTGGGGAGCCAAGAGAGCTTGGACCATGTTGCTCCACTTGCCCTGCTGCTTGTGAGTGTGGGAGTGGGGATGGATCCCTGTTGCCAGTGCCAGCCCGAGGCCCTGCTGGTCCCCCAGCCACATTGCTTAGTGGAGGGGGAAGAGGCAGGGTGGAGGAGGCGCAAGGGCAGGGAAGAGGCGGGGAGAGGGTGGACCTGGAGCAGGGAGGGGCCAAGCAGGGGAAAGAAGAAGCAGGTCTTGGGGCTGAGGGAAGTTACCCAGCCCTTCACATGGCTGATGGCTCTCCCCCATGCTCTTTCACCAGTTGCCCTGTTGGAGATTTTTGAGAGCAGGTTAGGCAAACACCTGTCAGGGCCGGTCTAGACGATAATCATTCCTGCATGAGAGCAGCGGTCTGGACTAGATGGCTGCTCGAGTTCCCTTCCAGTGCTATGATTCTGTGATTACCTCACACTGTGAAGCATATTCGGCTGCATCCTCTGAATTGGCAAAAAATGAAGAAAAAATATTGATTATCGTACTGAAAACATTCCCTGCCCCACAGGGCCACTTGCTATCCTGTCCAGTGACCTCACACCCACATTGAACATGGGTTGAGGCAGGAGATGCTGTCAGAGAGGAGGCTCTTACAGACCCTGCAGCATCTGACTAGGCAAACCTCCCTTCACTCTTTATGTCGGCTCTAGAGCCCTGTGCAGCAAAGGATCTCCATCCCGGCCAGCATTCTCTCCACTGACAAGGTCAAATCACTTCTCCTCCTTGCTGTGAAGCTCCATTGGCAAACTCTATATTGAGCTCTTAACATTCAAAGCCCAATATAAATGATAAATATAATTTTCATAGCTAAGGGAATGAAAATGCCTTTATTATTTACTGAAATGCCTTATAATTAAAGCCAGTATCTACTCCTTCCTCCTCCCTTCTCTCTTCAAATGAGAGCAGAGACTCTGATTGCAATATAGGACTCTTAACAGCCATTCTAACTTCACAATACGCATTTCAAATCTACTGTTCACTCTAAAAACATAAGAAGCGGGAGGGGAAATAGGAGTATTTGCAAGTAAATAGCAAAGGACTTTTCAGGGCAACATGTTTTCGCATTTACATTTAATACGCTGGCCTTGAAACTCTCCTTTCTATAGCTTTCCATCTCATTCTCATAGAACTCTTTATAGCGGCTGGCATCTCTCTCTGAGATCCTACTTTATATGCATGACTCTGCCTTTGCTTTTATTTATGTCATGCTTCGTTTCTGCTGCGAGTGCTTCAGAATCCTGTGCAAAATGGAAGTCTGGGTGTTTTTGAGAGATCATCAGCTAATCAGAGGAGGGGTATTGCATTTGTTGCACGATGCCCAATTTTTCCTTTTTAAATGTGTTCTCTTCTATTTCTTATTCTTTAAACATAGTCAAGTACCTATATGTGGGATTGGACACACAGAACAATTACGTATTTTTGGCAGTGCTTTTCTGCTACCTGTCAGTTAAATCTATTACATTAGTTTTCTTAAAGATTAAGTTACAGCATGAACGTGCATGAAATATTACAGAATAACTCAGAGTGCTCTATGTAGTAGGGAAATTTCAGACACACACTGAAGAGGTCATTTCTGCAAGTCCAGAGGCTACTTTTGTAGGTGAAAGAAATTGCATGTTTCATAATGATTTTTTATATAGTGTGTAAACTGCCTTGATTTGTCATGACAGAGTCAATGGAAACAAGATGCCTCTATGCCCTATTATGTTAAAGCCACTTAAAAGACTTAATTGCTGCTGTGAGTGTCTTAACCTTCTCTTTTTATTAGTGGGTAGTAAGAGGATTAATACATGCAACCTCCTGAATTAAATTCTGAGCTCAAGACAGATCCCTTCTCCTAGTGAAGTTGATGGGCGTTTTGCTATGCCAGTGAGGGCAGGATCATGTCTTCCTCATTACGGTCCAGTTCTGTACAGTGCTGAACATTGTCTCCTCCATTTGAAATTAAAAGGCTATTGTCTCCGGCAGGGGCATAAGGGGGAATCAACAAACCCACCTACCACCCAGGCCTATTGTAGCACCTGTGTGTGAGGAAGCACAGAAACTGCTCCCTCAATGCGCTCCCAGAGGCTTCCTGCCTGTGGAGTGGGCTGGGTGCCCAGGGAAAGCAGATTGCAAAGGTGTTGCAAGACGTGCTGTTCTTGAGGCCTCATCCTTCTCCTGGCTTCTCAGGCTCTGCAGCGCCCACAGCCTAGAGCTAAACAGCAGTTAAACCAAAGGTCACAGAATCCTTACACATTTCCCTTGGAGGCCTGTAAAGCAGAGATAGAAGAGTCAAACTGGTATTTGTAACTAAAACAAGGGTCGTCAGGGCATGAATGTGAAGAATTATTATTATCCTAAATGATCTTCAGAACATTTGGAGGCTTAAAATACAAATACAAAGTACACCCACGAACCCCGAAACACTGCTTGGGTAGCTAAAGAGCTTTCAGGGTCCCAGGCCGAAGGAAAACAGAATATTGACTGTCTCCATTAAAGTTAAATTTGTAGAATACAAGGCCAGGTTGGACCACTGTGATCATCTAGTCTGCCCTCCTACCACAGGCCATAGAATAGTTCTTTTAGAAAAAATATCCAACCTTCATTTAAAAACTCAGAACCATTTTGTAGTCCACATTCCCTAGCCCATCAAATGACACCTTAGAAGCTAGTTTTACTCTAAAATGTGACTATACCAAAGAGGTCAGTTGGCATAATTATGCCTTCTCACTCAACACTCCTGCTCCCTGTGGGTATGTCTACACTGCAACAGGAAAATGAAGCTCCCTGCTTGGGGAGCATGTGCTGAAAATAGCCATGTGGCTCTAGTTGTATGTGTTTTGGGTTAGTTGTCCAATGCAGTCTAAAGCCATATATACATCCTTGAGGGGTTAGCCTGAGCCACCATGTATGCAGCCATGGCCATGCTACTATATTTATCATGTTAATTTGATCACAGAGTGTGTGTGTCCATCTACCCAAGCTCAGAATTACATTTCTCAGTCCCAGGGTAGATATACCCTGTGTATATTTAGTGGCAGATCTGCTGACTTCATTGGCTCTCTTTAAACCCAATAGTCATACAGAGCTAACATTGGTGAGAGAAAATTATCTGGATTCTGCTTCATTTTATGTTTACTAAATTCCATTTGGTTACACCTGGGCATCCCCATCAAAGTCTAAGTGGCTTGTACAGGTAAAACTGTGAGTCCAATTTGACCTGCAGAAACTTCATGACTGGGGATGGTTTTTGAGGAAAAAAAATGCCCACTTGTCTCTCAGATGCCATAGTTTTAGCATATGTCGAGTGCTTGCAGTTTTGGCCACATGTTGATTAACACAATTATAAATTCTAGTGTGGAAAGACAAAATGTTTGCGTAATGCCTACATGAGAATTTGCAGTCATGTCAATATGACTAAACATTCAAGTGCAGATATAGCTTTACTTGTACTGTTATTTGGAACTTTTAGCTTCATTCCACTTGTCTCCCCTGCAGCAACCTTTCTGGTTCAGCTATAAGGGTACGTCTAGACTACAGGCTTTTGTCGACAGATACTGTCGACAAAGCTTCTGTCGACAAAGAGCGTCTAGACTACATTCAGTTCTGTCGACAAAGCAAGTTGCTTTGTCGACATGGCAGTGTAGACGCAAAGGACAGTTTAGATGCAATAACGCCTTCTGTCGACAGAACTCTGTCGACAAAAGGCGTTATTCCTCGTAAAATGAGGTTTACCAGCGTCGACAAAACTGCTGAGTTCTGTCAACGTTATGTCGACACAGGTTTAGTTTTGTCGACAAAAGTCCACTTTTGTCGACAAAACCCTGTAGTCTAGACACACCCTAACAGTATAGCTACATCCACAGAGCCCTCTACTTGCAGATGCAATGCTTATTGACAGAAGGGCTGTGTCCAGATTACACCTCTCTGTCGACAGAGAGATGTAGATTAGGCACATCAAAATTGCTAATGAAGCAGGGATTTAAATATCCCATGCTTCATTAGCATAAACATGGCTGCCACTTTTTTTCTAAATTGAGCTTTTTCGGAAAAAAAATGGCAGTCTAGACATGGATCTGTTGAAAATAAACCCTTTTTTGACAGATCCTGTAAACCTCATTTTTTGAGGAATACGGGTTCTGTCGAAAAAGGGTTTATTTTCAATAGATCTGCGTCTAGACTGTCGTTTTTTTCGAAAAAGCTCCATTTCGAAAAAATGCGGCAGCCATGTTTATGCTAATGAAGTGTGGGATATTTAATTCCCTGCTTCATTAGCAATTTTGACATGCCTAAACTACATCTCCCTGTCGACAGAGTGGTGTAGTAGAGACGTACCCAAGGAGTTTTATGGCTGGTGTAGGAACAGCACTGCTTATGTTGGCAGAAATGCTCTTCTGTTGTCATAGCTATGTTTGCACTGGGGGTTTTGCTGGCATCACTATTTCATTGAGGCTTTGTGTTTTCCCCCATGCCTCTGACCAACACAGCTATTCCAACAACTGTTTTACTGTATACCTGGCCATGGCAAAAACAGAACCCTACAATATCATTTTAAGTGTCACTTCCAGGATAATTTCACACTTTAAGCTTAAGATCTGCATGACATCTGTAGTAGTTCAGGACAGCAATACAGTAAATTCAGGATTCACTGGTGTGGCATCCTGACAGGTCTCCTGTTCCATAAGTGAAGATAAATGTTCAGTATGCCAGCTCTGTGCAGGTAACTAGCATAATAGACTTTACAGGAGCCCCCAAAGACCACAGACTCAGATAAGATACAAAGGCACTGGAGTAAGGTTTATTGTCGAACGAAGTACATCAATAGTTGTCAGTAGCCAGATGAGCCCCTATGTATTTGTACCCTGGACAATGGACATGGCTCAATCGATAGTATGGATTTCACTATCGCCCCCTAGGCCGGCCAAAGAGGCACCCCAACATTTATAGACAGAAATGAACAATCTATGATGCACACCGTATGTATCATCTTACGCATTCGTGACACATTTGGTACCTCCCCTTGTACTTTCCTCCAAAGCATTCACTACTCTTGGGTATGTCTACACTACCCTCCTAGTTCGAACTAGGAGGGTAATGTATGCATACCGCACTTGCTAATGAAGCCCGGGATTTGAATTTCCCGGGCTTCATTAGCATAAGCGGGGAGCCGCCATTTTTAAATCCCCGCTGCTTCGAACCCCGTGTAGCGCGGCTACACGGGGCTCAAACTAGGTAGTTCGGACTAGGGTGCCTATTCCGAACTACCGGTACACCTCGTTTCACGAGGAGTAACGGTAGTTCGGAATAGGACCCTAGTCCGAACTACCTAGTTCGAGCCCCGTGTAGCCGCGCTACACGGGGTTCGAAGCAGCGGGGATTTAAAAATGGCGACTCCCCGCTTATGCTAATGAAGCCCGGGAAATTCAAATCCCGGGCTTCATTAGCAAGTGCGGTATGCATACATTACCCCGCTAGTTCGAACTAGCGGGGTAGTGTAGACATACCCCTTGTTGTTTCCAACTATTTTATTATGTACTTAGCTAGGTGTCCCTGTATTGTCCTGGTGGAATGTATTTACATACTTCATGTGCTTTTATCAGTGCTAGCAGTTGTAGTGCCGAGAGACACTGACTTGCAGGCAAACATCTGCTGTTGAGACGGCCTGTATATTACTCATAGTATAGCTCTTGCTTGCTTTGGTTCAAGCACCAGGCCTATGCTTCAGGCTCTTTATTTCTCCTACAACATCCAGAAAACATCTAATTCTAATTTTAATATCAGCCACGTACCAATACATATCTGAAGAGTGGCTCAAACCAGACCTGCTGTTATTGATCCTGATTTCCAATTTTATATACTAAAACTGAAGCAAACGCAAGGAGTAAAATTTATCATTATCCAAAGCAGATGGATTCAAGATGGCTATGTCTAGACTGGCCAGTTTTTCCAGAAAATCAGCCGCTTTTCTGGAAAAACTTGCCAGCTGTCTACACTGGCCGCTTGAATTTCTGCAAAAGCACTGACTTCCTATTATAAGAAATCAGTGCTTCTTGCGGAAATACTATTCTGCTCCTGTTGCACAAAAGGGCCAGTGTAGACAGTTCAGATTTATTTTCAGCAAAAAAGCCCCAATCATGAAAATGGCGATCGGGGCTTTTTTGCGGAAAAGTGCGTCTAGATTGGCACGGACGCTTTTCCGCAAAAAGTACTTTTGCGGAAAAGCATCCATGCCAATCTAGACACTCTGTTCCAAAAATGCTTTTAACGGAAAACTTCTACGTTAAAAGCATTTCCGGAAAATCATGCCAATCTAGATGCAGCCGATCTGTTTAGTTTCATAGAGGTCACCTCCCAGCAATTATTCATCAGATCACTGCTGCTTGAATTATCCCCTAGAAAAAGAGAAAAACAGAAGAGAGAAAACAAGCAGTCAATAGGACAATGTAATCCATTCAAGCAGCCATACAGAATGATAATACCAATTTAAACTTGACAGGATTGAGTTGTATTGTACTTGAATAAATGTCCAATTCCTACCTGTATGTCAAAATAAAAGACAAAGTGATGGTCAAATCTCCAAAGGTTTTTGATTTTGTTTCAATAAGTATCTGAGAGTTCTGATGATCATTCCCAAAGCTTGTCTGAGAGACATTGAAGACCTGCAATAGGTGCTGTAAATCAGCTTTTCTTGTAAGGTTTCTAGTACTTCCTGATTCAAATCGGGCCACAATTGTGGCCTGATTCAAATCAGGCCACTTCTTGGATGGATCCCAGAAGGGCAAAGGCAAAAGAAAAATTATATTGAAATACAAAAAAAGTTAAGCAAACTTTTTCAAACTGCTGGTAGATTCAGGGCTGGTTTGGGTGGACTTGTGAGAGAGCTGTTCTATATTTTCTCCAAACTATACTGGCCATATCAAACATTCTTGCTTGCACACTTGCCTGTGTATCATAATTTGTCCGTCTTTCAGTCCTTAGTGTAAGAAGCTTCTATCACCAAGCTAAATCCTGCAGAACTTCCAGGGGAAGATGAAGGGAGACACAAAATATCCCACATTCATTGAGCAAAGGGAATTCTCCTAGGGAAGAAATGAAGCCCAACTAGAAAGGTTGCCCATTTATCCATGTTGCTGTTTCAGGTCATGTGGAAAAATCAGTACATGCACTGCTGTTTCCTTACTGGTTGGTGTTTTGGCCATGTGGATCGATGGAGTGAATAGACACCTTGCTTATATCCCTCATATACCCTGAGACTCATGGCAGTGACCTCTGCAGCAGACAGGCCGTGGGGAAAGTTAAATGGGGATCCACACCAGAGGTCAAGGGCTGCAGAAAAGTATTAATGCCATGGACCATATTATTTTTCTGCCTTTCTGATGGGAGAATGAAGCAGGACTGTGCCTACTGTTGGCGTATGTGCTCCTCTGCTGAATGGAGCTGTAGGACCATGGAGAGCTTTTTGAGGGTTCCATGGAAAAGAAATGCTGCTGTGGAGGTGGTTGTGAACCCAGGCAGTATGGAAGAGGGGGGGTGGGGAGGGGGACAGCCGCCTGTGGTTATAAATTGCATGGCCCAGTATGATTTGATGGGATATTTTGGGTTAGATTAGGCCTGACTCTGTTGATTTCAAAGAGCATCCAGGTGCCTGCAGAGAGGGCAAGTGCATTAAGCAGTGGAGAGGATGGCACTGCAATTACAAGAAAAAAAAATTGCAACTTATCCAAAGTTTAATAAGAAACCAGTGAAGCCAATACAAAGTGAGGGCAGTACAGTGGAACAGCCTAGTCTGTGTACTCATTCTGGTAGCCGTGTTCTCTCTGACCTGCCAGAGGGGTTTAGAACTGTGATTTTCAACCTGTTTACAGTTGTGGGCCACATATGCTGCTCTCTACACCCACACAATATATAAGGCAACTGTATGGCCCTGAGGATGACATATAGGCCACGGTGTGTGCTAGGGCTGAGAATCTGGTTTAAAATTTTGTCAAAAGGGCAGCTGGCAACATTGCAGTAATCAAGCTTAAAAATCAGTTGTGGCACAATCTTATTTTCTTCCTGTTCTGCATTACAATCTTTCAGCATCAAAGATGGCTGTGAGCCCTGGGTAATGTTTCAGAAGTGCTCAATCGCCCATCCCTGCAGAGGGACAGGTAAATACAGTGGTGGTGACGCACCAGCGGCTAATCCCATTTTATTGACCACCCCTTGTCTAAGGGGTCAGACCTCAGGCAGAGGAGAGCAATAAGCAGTCTAGAAGCTGAGGCCCTCAGGTCAGGCAAAGCAACAAGCAATCTAGGGGCTCAGGCCCTCAGGTATGGCAAATTACAGTCTATTGCCCGATATCTTGGCTCAGGTAGACAGCAGACAAACACAGTCCTCTTGGCTTAAGGTGGGGAGGTTACCACCCCAGGGGTAGGGGGACCTAGGCCCACTCTACTCCTCCAGTTCCTAGCGCCTGACCCTAACAGTGGCAGGGTGTTCTGCTACTGGGCCAGTGGGGCTCCAGCCAAAACACACTAACCTGGATTCAGGCAACAACCCAGCCAGCCTATAATCCAGTGCCCCTGAACTTCCTATCTGACCCCTTTGTTTGGTACCTCAGTCTTGTCCTCTGTCTTCCTGCAACAGCAGTCAACAGCAGTCCCAGCAACTCCTCAGTGCCCTGGTCAGGGATGCTCTTCAGACACTGGCTGCAGCTTCCGCTACAGGTGGAAAGTGTGTCCACTGGCACTTCCAGCCAAAACCAAGTTGCAGGGCCTACCCTTTATTCTTCCTGTACCGTCCCTCTGCTTTTGGCGGGGTTGGCGTGTCTTGGCTCTACCCACTGGGAGGTGTGTGTGGGTTCTTCCCTGTCAAGCTCAAAGGGAAGCCATGTCTCGTGATTACAGTTAATCTTATTTTTAACATGGGAAAATTTAGCCAGTGAGTTCATACATCCAAGAAGCTCAGCAAAAGTGAGGAACAAGTCAGATTAACCAGGTACAGCACTGATTTATTTTTAAGAGGGATGGAATTAATACCTGAGGGGAAGAAAGATGTAACAATGGAAATAAAATATTCATGGATTTGGGGGCTATGATAGCACAAGTATTTTTCACTCAGAATGATAAGGTTAGTCCTCAGGCTAGTCAGTGCTGGTGACATCTTCACTTTTCTTCCTTTCTTCTTTTGGATCTTCAGGCTGGCCAGGAACACAAACATGGGGCTACATCTGCCTCTGCTGCAGTGTTTCTCAAAGTGGTCCATGGAACTACTTTGAGAATGCTGCTAACTGGCTGCTCTCGTGTGTTTACTTACCAGCTCCACGGCCACAGAGCCTTGCAGTTCCCATTGGCTGTGGTTTGTCGTTTGCAGTCAAGGGGAGTCACAGGAAGCAGCAGCCCAGGTCACTCTGCTTCCCACAGCTCCCCTTGGCTGCAAATGGTGAACTGCAGCCAATGGGAGCCACGATGCTCCATGGCTGTGGAGCCAGTAAGTAAACACACCGGAGTGGCCAGTTAGCAGCAGTGTCAAAGTGGTTTTGTGGGCCACATTGAGAAACACTGCTCTAGTGAATGGAAATGGGTTCTACAGTTCTTACCTGCTTTCCACATGAACAGGAGAAGTTCCAGCTGGTGTGTGGGAATGTGTGACAGGACTGTCAAATGTGAAAGTGCCACATGAGATGTGTAACTTTTGGCAGCCATGGAAGTGTGCAAAGGAGTCCCCCACTGGCTTCTTTTCAAAGAACGTTACAGGTACAAAGTTCATGTTCATGGGCTTTCTCTCGCAAATGTACTGGCAAATGGGTTATATAATAAATCTTTTAAAGGGATGACTACTTCTTCACACTACTGTGTGGTATATAGGAAAAACTATTTCACTAGGAGGGTAGTGAAGCACTGGAATGGGTTACCTAGGGAAGTAGAGGAGTCTTCATCCCTAGAGGTGTTTAAGTCTCGGCTTGACAAAGCCCTGGCCGGGTGGATTTAGTTGGGATTGGTCCTGCCTAGAGCAGGGGGCTGGACTCGATGACCTTCTGAGGTCTCTTCCAGTTCTATGATTCTATGAGTCTACTCCTTCTTCTTTTGTTAGTCTATAAAGGGCAATATGTATTCAGAGCTACACCCTATTGCAAAATAGTGAAGAGAAATTTATTTTTAATTTTTTTGAAGTATCTCCAGCACTAAGTAACAGTCACCATGTTTCAGGAAGTCACAGCTTAGAATACCAGAGTCAGGACAAACTACTAAGAAATGGAGCAGGCCAGTCCCAAAACTTGTGATTATTCTTTCACAAGATATATCAGGTCAGTAACAAAAGTAAACTTTTTCTCATCACACTGATTAATAAAAGTAAAAAATGCAGTCTCCTTAGGCATTCCAGCTCTTGTTTCACCCCACCCTTAGATAGCAGACTTAATAATGAGTGGTTATTTAAAATGAATTTAATCAGACAAAAGGTTCTTCTACTCCCAAGATATCTGTCACATAGTCAGGGCAATATGTAAGATCTTAATCAATGATCACACTATTGCCATCCTTTAGTATCTAATATCTAAAGATTTATTTATAAGAGAAAAGAAAGAGGAGAGAGTTAAAATAGTCAAAGAAATCAAAGATATACAACCATTGCAAAATTCTTGTACCAGCTTTGAATCAGTAATATTACAGACTACTGGCTTCTAAAGTCTCTGGTACCTGAAAGGTCCTCAGTCCATTGGTTGAAATGATCCTTTTGTGTAAGTCCATAGTCCAGAAATCAGAGTAGGAAAGAAGCAAAATGAAGTTGCATCCCTGGCCTTTCTATACTTTCTATTCTAAAGAGAGAATGTTCTCTGTCTTAGTTTGTGGAAAAGTACAGACACAAGATGGAATCCAGGATCACATGAAGTTATGTACCCTTGCATGCTACAATGAATCATATGTGTATATTTTGGCTAAAATGTCCCTTGGAAGAGTGGGATCAGGCTTGTTCTATGGTCTATTGTGCAAGCTAAGTATCCTTTAATGGACTATTAACTTGAATAGTCCATTCCCAATGTGCTGGTCAGACTGGATGTAAACTACCTTGTGGATGTTATCCAGGAGCAAACACATTTGCCATATTGGTACGCAGTCAATATTCATAACTTTAGATACACAGATGATACATACTTACAAACAGCATAATCACATTTGATAGACCTCCTAAAATAACCTTGTGATCCCCCTGCAACTCTCTTTTGGGTAAGGACACCCGGCCAGGAAATCTGTATTGTATGGGGCAGAAACATACGAAAGGCCAGATTTGATGGGAGGACACCAGAGCTCATGGTTCATGATGCATATTGCATTGCTATGAATCTGGCAGGGCCCTACGTATGGACACTTGGGCACCCCCATGGCCATTCATGTGTTTGAACATTGGAGTTATTCTGAAAATTATTTTCCCAGGCACCTTTTTTACAAAAACAAAACCATGTTCATTTTTGTTACAGGTTTTTTGGATTTTTTTTTGACTTCTTGGTGAAAACTGTAAGATGAGAGATGTAGTCCAACTGGGGAGCCTGTCCTGTGGTGTGGTGGTCACACCCTACACCAGGCCCAAAGCTGTTAAATGACAATCCGAGGCGAGGGTATCTCTGCCCTTCCAGGCCTGCAGAGCATGCTCCAAATGGAGAGGAAGTTTAAAAGGGAGCAGCTCAGCTCAGAAGGGGAAATCTGAACCAATCCAGCTCAGCTCAGAAGGGGAAATCTGGTCCAGCCAGACCAATCCTGTGGCTTCTAAACAAGGGCGCCAAAGAAGTCTGCCTGTGAGGAAGAAGACTGAATGCTGAGTCTAGCTGGGGCTGAAGGTTTAATTCTTTTTTTTTCTTTTTTTTCCTATATCAGATTTGAATGGAAGGGGAAAAGACAGATGGTAGGAGGTGACCCAGCAAGGAAGCTATAAGGGCTCTCTAGTGTGCCAGGTACTGTTGGCTTTCATAGGGCTCTGCACCTGAGCACAGTGGAATGGAGGGTCCAGCCTCTCCAATCAACTGATCTTACTCAGCAGGAACACAAGCCTCCTTTCCACCCCACTCCCCTCTAATAACGGTAAGGATGTTGAAAAGCCTGAAGAGAAGAAAAGTGACGTACAACAATTTGCAAATGGACTGAAAGCCTTTCCCACTGAGAGGTGTGAGATTGAAACCAGGGTGCACTACCCACTAGATCGCATGGCACTTGGAAGACTGCTATGTGGCCCATTGAGGAGAATGGGGAGATGAGGACCAAACTATAATTCTCATGAGGCAAGACCTCTCCTGTTTTTGGTTGAAATCTTTCAACAAAAGAATGAATTTTTCTGTGGAAAGCAGACATCTTGGGGCAAAAATGTTATGTTGAAAAACCAATTTTATTGATACAAATTTCCAGTGGAAAACTTTCAGTCAGTCCTAGTGAACACCTGATTTTCATGCACACACTGAGTATTTGTGTGTGGCTATGTAAGGGATACACACATGTGACACTTGCACTCATCTAATTTACATCTGGACCTTTCGGTTTGGTAGCATAAGGATTGACAGACATGGTTTGTTTGTTTGTTTGTTTTTTAATCTCAGCTAGTGCAGAAGGCAGATTCTATTTTCATTCATATAAATGTCTAATCCTTTAATGATTCTCACTAAGCTGTGTGCTAGGTGACCCTGGGTTTCCTTGCTCTTTGAGTTATTAGTAATTTTAAGTAAAATAATTAGACTTTGTGGCACGGAGTAAAATGACTTTTCTGCATTCAAAAGACTAAATGAACCAAAGTATTAAACACACTTCATCTCAGCAGTTTCTCAGATGAAATTACAATCACTAAGCTCTTGTAACACCTGCCCCTTTTAATATGAAATCCAGTTATCAATCTGAAAGTAATGTGGCACAGATGACCAGTCATCATAACAAATATCTTAAATTGCACATAACCTTGGTGCAATGTGCAGTACATCATCTATACTGTTCTAATTTTTTTCCACTATGGGAAAATTGCATGAAAAGCTATGTTAAGGTTGCAAAGTCAAGTGCACAAAAGTGTGGAAATACTAGCTTTAAGCTTGTTTTAATTTCCCTCCTTCTCCCTTATATATGGATTCTGGTTAGGCCCCTGAGAAAATAATGAATTGTTAATAGAAATGAGTCATGGGAGTCTCATAGGCAAAGCAGCAAATTTCACAAAATATTCATGGGATACAGTCAGGAAAAGGTCACTGCTTTATTACGTTGCATAAAACTAGCCGCTGTCTGCCCCTTAAACAGTTGTGATTTTTGTTCAACAGTGAAGTGTTAGAAATGGGCATTGGTGCTCACGGACCTTGTGCCAGGTGCAGCTCATAGTCAATGTTCCCTTTAATCTTTCCCATCCACGTGCAGATTTTTTTTCATCCAGGTGAAGAATAATTTTTATGTGCACCACCAATAGAAACACAACACCTAGTGTTTTGCTTTGCTGTGGTGCTTTGCTAATCAGCTGGGCAGCATTTGAATTTTCCCTGAGCATCCACATAAGCACACAGCACTTTGGGGGCCTGCCCTTGCCAGAGTGACCTGTCAGGGCTGTTCCCTGCTCTGGCACTCCAAGTGCAGAAGGTGGGGGCCTGCAAGAGACCTTAAAAATACCTGCCCCTATAGGCTCTGCTTACATAAACTCCCCAGAGTCACAGATCCACTGATTTTGCAGGGGGTAGCTGCCAACGCCAAGTGAAATAAAAAAAACCCTTTCTTCTTGAACCCAGGAAGAAAGCACTTGGACTTCTTCCAGAGGGGTACCCCCAAGCTCCTTTACCTCAAGAGAACTTGAAAACAAAGAGAAAACAACTGCAGTTCCTGGTAGCTGAACTCTTAGTCTGAGGCATGCATACACATCCACAGACAGACTTCCTGTGTCTCTCCAGGACACCAGACTCCAACCATCACCTTAAAAAGGGTGATTTTATTAACAAAACAAAAAGATATACTTGATAAAGCATACTTAGTTGCTAGGTGTTACAGAGCAACTGAGTGAAACAAATTAAAACACAGAGAACAACTCTGGGTATGTTCTTACGGTATGTCTACACTGCCACCCTAGTTCGAACTAGGGTGGCTAATGTAGTCATTTGAACTTGTAAATGAAGCCCAGGATTTAAATATCCCAGGCTTCATTTGCATGTTCCCGGGCGCCGCCATTTTTAAATGCCCTGTAGTTTGAGCTACCTGCCCGCGGCTACACGTGGCATGGGCTAGGTAGTTCGAATTAAAGCTCCTAATTCAAACTACCGTTACTTCTCCTGCAAGGGCTTCATTTGCAAGTTCGAATGACTACATCTCCCACCCTAGTTCGAACTAGGGTGGCAGTGTAGACATACCCTTAAATAGTGAATGGGGGAGGAAAGACAGATTCACACAGAGGAGTTTAACCAAACAACCAAAACAAAGAAAAATACCCTGACGATCGTAACTTAATACACCTTTTCCCTCTACTCAAGATCCATGCTGATGTGTACTTCAAGTCCCAGTTCTCTCCCATGTCCCATATTTCTTATAGGCATGGTAATTCTGATTACTGGATCTGTTCCTTCCAGCTCTTAACATATAATTCTTTTTCAAAGAGAGCAGGCAAGTTATCTAAATACAATTCAAACTTCAGCACTGTATCCCCATTGGTTCTTCTGGCCCCCTGCCAACACCCTTGCTAGCTTCCTGCATTTAACCCCTTAGTCACCAGGTGCTGGCCAGCACTGCTCCTATCCATCACATACTCCCTCCCCTGCCAGCCTCTAACATCATTCTTGGAGACAGCTGAACCTTAGCTGTAACTATAAAGGAGTAGTGAAAGGCAGAAACATTGTTAGATTACATCAGGCAGGGGTTGTCAAACATCATTGCACTGTGACTCCTTTCTGACAACAAAAATTACTACATGACTTCAGGAAGAGAAGACTGAAGACTGAGTTTTCTCACCCTGCGGGGTGGACAAAGCGTCTGCCCCACCATCCCTGGCTGGAAGAAGGGGATCTCACAGTCCAAGCCAAAGAGCTTCAGTCTCAGATGGGGGCCTGTAACCTGAGCCATGATATCCAGGGCGGAAGTCTTTGGACTTCGGTTTGGCCTTGGGTGGTGTGGCTTGGGCTTCAGCCCTGGGCCTCAGCAAGTCTCAGTCAGCCTTGGCTACCCCATTCAAATGGGGTCACAACACACTGTCAGTTCCTGACCCATGATTTGAGCACTGGCTTACATGTATGAGTCACCTTGTAGAGTTTAGGTAACTTTAAACATGGGGGTCATCCCAGTGAAGCCAATGACACCATGTATGTGCTTAAATAAGGTGTGTGTTTAAGTACTTTGCTGATCTAGTGCCATAAAATGGTATGTTGGATAGCTTTGCATGCAAGGAATTGGTACTGTGATTAATATTAGAGGTTGTTTCAGAGCAGACAATGCATGTAAGTAGTTTTTGCTGACCCCTCAATGCCAGTTCAGATCCATGTCTCAGAAATATTTAACTGTATCACTGGAACAACAGTAATTTTATGACACTTACCACAGTGCTGTTTGACTGATATTTCTGTTGCAAGTGTGATTAGCTATTCAAAAGCAGAGGTGGCAAAGACTTAAAATATGAGTTTTGAAATTTTGTCCTCAAGTCTTTGCTAATAGAAAGGCTGAAATCATGGTTATAAGTGTATTCTTTCATGTGGTAAAATAATGGCTTTATTATAGCTTCATTCTGTCATTCATGGCAACTACCTTTTCAGGGTGACTCTCTAGTCACAATGCAAGCAAGGTATGGTATGTGACCTGCAAACCTGGCTCATGTAAATCCATTTTTGCTGTGAGCTAGCTGCATGTAAAAACATGGAGACAACTGTGTGTGGTGATATCGCTGTGTCAGGCAAGCAAAGAGCCTTTTCAGGCTGACGGGGGTAAGCTCTTTACAGCTCCAAGTGGGTTTGTGAGAATGGGAGGAGCTCTTTGGGCTCGCTCAACAGAGCAGCTACCTGAGGCCCACCAGAGTTTTGACTTGGGTAGCGTCTATAGCAACATACGGAAGCTTATACTGTGAGTCTTCCAACTGCCAGACAGTAGTACCAGGGACCTAGGATTATTATTATTTGCTTATGGTTAAGGCACTACTTCATTTGCAATATTGTGGAAATCGTGGATCCTCAGTATTAGCCTTTCATTGCAGTTTTAATTTTAACTAGCTTACTTTGCTCTGTCTACAATGGTATATGTATTTTGAGTGTGCAGTTAGTACTGCACGAAGATTCAACGCCTGTAAAATGCAAAAGGCTAACATGACTGGACTTGATGAGTTTTCGTCTTCAGAATTTTATATTGTACTGGTTACTTTTTTAATGAATGTAATACAGTTACTGCAAAATGTCTGGTTAGAAAAATAATAGTAGGCATAACGTACTACTTGAAGGTTTATATAAATTTTATAGCAAATTTTTCTTAAAACAAATAGGTTTACTTTGGCTTTTCCAAATTAGTGCTACTAATAAAGGTCTGTTACTATTTTCCATGTCTTGCCCACAACTCGACACAAATATCTGAAGTTCATCCCACTATTTAAGTGGGGCCTTACTAATGGCAGTATCACTGTGTGCCAGCCACCTTCCAGACACTCAAGAAGGGATGGACCTTGCTTTGAGGAGCTCACAATGTAAGGACGCTGGTGCCTTCATTCCCCTTTTGCAAGATGGGACTAGTGGCATTTCACTGCCTCACAGTGTAGGGGGTTTATAAGAATAAATATCTTAAAAAATGTGAGGTGCTCAGGTTGTATGAGTACCTAAGGTAGATAGGTGAGTTTTGACCCCACACAGGGTGTGTAGATGGGCTATGGGTGAGGTGGGAAAGCCATCTCCTCACATGACCGAAACACGCTTATTAAAAATAGCCATTCTCCCTCAGCCCCTTCAGAAAGTGAGAACAAGTGTGCCATGTCCAACCCTACCTCATTTGAAATTCAGCCTGAATAACTTGCTAGCAAAGTGATCGCCTTGCAAAATCTCTCAACCATTACTACCCACATACATTCCTCCCATTAGATTCAACAAGCAGACCATGTAATTGATCACTCGTGTAATACTCTCCAGAGAGTTCTGTCACGGGACTCCAAGGTGTTTTAAACAAACACCATTTCCTTCTTTCTTTTTTTTTTTTTCATGTTCTGATAGGGTAGCAATAGCAAGGAGCTAACTGTAAATGTCATTCTAAGTACAGTTTGCAGTGGATGGGCCAAATTCCTCTTTCAATCACACCTGTGCTAAGCTATTTTGAGAGTGTGCCAGTGTAACCGATGGTGGAATTTGGCTTGGTTACTTGTTTCTTCCTTTTTTCACTCTGATCCTAGCATAGCACTGTGCTTTAGGCTGCAGTATAAGCAGTTTTATTTTGAGAGGATCTCAAACCATTGCACTAATTTTAATCAGTTAAAATCCCCACAATAGCCCTTTGAAGCAGACACTGGTACTATCTCTATTTTACAGGGGGAAACTGAAGCACAGAGTCTATAAGAGATTTTCCCAAAGTGCTGCAGTGGCACAGCGAGAATGGGGGCATTCTAACCACTAGATAGCCCTATGTGCTGCACAAGATGTGTTTGTTTCTCCCAGGCACACCAACATCTATGTAATGCTGCTGGTTGCATCCTCCAGAATGGAGTGCCAAGCTGTGTGTTAACTGCATGCTAATCACTGATGATACTGTTGTACCTCACAACTTCCCCTAAAGGTTCCATCCATCTACAGCTTGTAAAGGAGAAGGGATGAGTTTGATCACAATAGAACTTTACATACCATACAAAGGTTTGTGAGAGCGCATCACTGCACGGGGAGAGCTGTTGGAATGAAATGATTAGAGCTGATCTGTCTACACCAGAACACAGAGGTGGGTCAGGAACCTTTTCTTAGTCACCTGTGCAAAAAGCCAAATATGGATTGCAACTTACAGTAAGTGGGAATTAATAACAAGGCTACACAGGGAGATGATATAGGGCCTGCTACTGGTTTTAGTGAAGTGAATAGTAGTGCTCCCACTGATTTCACTAATGCTTAGTGCTAATCTAATCCCCAGTGTGCACTTTGCAGGCACTTGAAAGAACAGAAGAACTGTAGGGGAAGATCAGCTAGAAATCAGTGGAAATCATCCAGGCCTTAAGAGACCAAAGTTTCCTTCATTTTGTTCAAAACTGTAAGAAATTGACCCCATCTACTCTTGGCTCTCTCAGGCTGTGTCTAGACTGCATCCCTCTGCCGACAGATTGTGTATTCCTCAAAAAATGAGGTTTACAGGATCTGTTGAAAAAGGCTTTATTTTCGACAGATCCGCATCTAGACTGCCATGTTTTTTTTTTAAAAACTCAGTTTCAAAAAAAAGCAGTGGCCATGTTTATGCTAATGAGGTGCAGGATATTTAAATCCTGGCTTCATTAGAAATTTTGATGTGCCTAATCTACAACTCTCTGTCTAGATACACCCTCAGTTTTGCACTCGCAACAAGTGAACACAGCATGGCCCATGATGCGGGAGAGGTTGTCTTCCCTGGTATTTCGGAAGCAAGAGATGCATGAAATATTACGAGAAACCCGCTTGTCTTCTGCTGCTTGACTTTGCACTTCTAAGACTTCAGATAAGCATTTGAATATGCGGATGGTGGTTTTCAAATGAATGTTGATTCTAGAGCTGCACAATCAAGGGAATCTTAAAGGGGAGTATAGAGGATATCCTATCTCTGTATTTTCCATTGGTGCAATCACTACTGAAATACTATGCCCAGTTCTGGTCTCCACAATTCGAGAAGGATGTTGATAAATTGAAGGGGGTTCAGAGAAAGCTACAAGAATGGTTTAAGGTTTAGAAAACATGCCTGATAGTGATAGACTCAAGGAGCTCAATCTATTTAGTTTAACGAAGAGAAGCTTAAGGGGTGAATTGATCACAGTCTATAAGCAACTACAAAGGAATATGTGGTTCTTCAATCTAGCAGAGAATGTCTAACAGGATTTAATGGCTGGAAATCAAGATAGACAAATTCAAACTGGAAATAAGGCTTACATTTTAAACAGTGAGTGTAATTAACTATTGGAACATTTTACCTAATATTGTGGAGTGGATTCTCCATCACTGAATAAACTTAAATCAAGATTGGATTTTTTTTCTAAAAGTGATGCTCCAGGAATTATTTTGGGGAAGTCCTGTGTCCTGTGATACACAGGAAGTAAGACTAGATTATTACAATGGTCATTTCTGGGCTTGGAATCTGTGTATCTATGAATGAGACCCTTGCCTTGGATATTGTTCTGCCTTGGATGTCATTCTATTTACAATGTAGCTGAAACAAAATACAGGACTATGTAGCACTTTAAAGACTAACAAGATGGTTTATTAGATGATGAGCTTTTGTGGGCCAGACCCACTTCCTCAGATCAAATAGTGGAAGAAAATTGTCACAACCATATACTCCAAAGGATACAATTTAAAAAAATAAACACATATGAAAAGGACAAATCAAATTTCAGAACAGAAGAGGATGGGGGGGCGGGAAGGTAAATGTCTGTGAGCTAATTATATTAGAGGTGATAATTGGGGAAGCTATCTTTGTAATGGGTAAGATAATTATATTCTTTATTCAGACTCAGGTGTAAAGTGTCAAATTTAAGCATGAATAACAGTTCAGAGGATTCTCTTTCAAGTGGGGTCTTAAAAGGCTTTTGAAGCAGGATGCAGGTAATTAAGTCGTTGAGACAATGTCCTTTCTGGTTGAAATGGCAAGAAACTGTTTTTTCTTTGTGATCCTGTCTAATATCTGTTTTGTGGGCATTGATCCTTTGGCGAAGTGCCTGAGACGTTTGTCCAATGTACATAGCAGATGGACACTTTCGGCACATGATTGCATAAATTATATTTCTGGATGAGCAGGAATATGTGTTCTTGATCTTATAACTCACTTGGTTAGGTCCAATAATGGTATCAGCAGAGTGAATATGTGGACAAAGCTGGCAACGGGGTTTGTTGCAAGGGAAGGTACCAGGGTTGGTATTAGTGTGGTATGTCCTGTGGTTGTTGGTAAGAATCATCTTGAGGTTAGGTGGTTGTCTATAGGAGACTATGGGTCTGTCTCCCAGAGCCTCTTGGAGTTTAGTATCCTTGGAGTTTAGTACAATGTAGGCATCGAAAATAAACTATTTAGATGCAGAAACTGCATTTCCAAAATCTCTTTGAACTCCGCTTCACTTCTCTTCATCTCAGTGACATAAATCTGACCGTGGGGAGCTATTTGCAAATGCAGTCAGGGAATTTCAAACCTGTCTGAGCACCTGCAGTGAATTTCACTGTGGATCAGTCAATACCACAGAGGTAAAATGATGCTCTGCATCAAACTTTCAGCCAAAGCCTCTTCAAGCCCTATTGGTGGATGAAGTCAACAGATATTCTTCTGCGTGCATAGGCTGCTCACACATTTGGGGAAGAAGGGTATTTATCTCAGCACTGTCGCAAAACTGTGGTACCCTAGAAAGAAATAATGATAACATGAACTTTCATTTTTTTCAGATGGCAGACGAATGAAGAATATTTACCTTCTTAATCCTGTTTCTGTTTTTCCCTACAGATTTGCCACCTAGAGGTATGATAAGGTAACTTAATAACTGATCATAGACGTGGACAGTGGGTTGAAGGTTTTTTACATATCAGTCTGTATAGAGCTATTGTACCATATTTCACAGACTGTCCTGCATTAATTGGTTCCAAAGGCACCATGGAAAAAAGTATTATAATATATTCAAACTGGTTATAGAAATTGAGGCTGCAAAATCATATAAGGCACTAACAAATCACACTCCACAGCTCTAAGTTTTAGAGGAATTGTATTTTAGCTTAAAGAACATGGCTTGTTCTGCCCACCACTGATGGCAAGATCATCATAATCACTTCTAGTAGCACTCTTATTAGTCTATTATGGTATCTACATTAATCACCGTCAACCCAGCTAGCTTACGTGATTCATGTAGAAATCAAGTACATACTGTATCTGTTATCACAGCTTCAGTTTGATGGGTTAATTAAGTGATAATCAAGTGATATTCCAAGGTTCTGGGCCATAATTTACTACAGTAGCAAGCATGATAGATTAAAGCAGTAATTTTGCCTGATAAGATAGACTCCCTGCTATTTTTTTCTCCTTTGAATTCAAACAATAGAATTTTATCCTTCAGGTAAGAGAGGTGATGCCCTTCAAGAATGTTGAGTGTTTCTAGGTGTCTATAAGAGTGGACTGTGATAGAAAGAGATATACACAGAGGGTGTGTCTAGACTACATGCCTCCTTCGACGGAGGCATGTAGATTAGCCAGATCGGAAGAGGAAAATGAAGCCGCGATTAAAATAATCGCGGCTTCATTTAAATTTAAATGGCTGCCCCGATCTGCCGATCAGCTGTTTGTCGGCAGATCGGGAGAGTCTGGACGCGATGCCCCGACAAAGAAGCCTTTCTTCATCGACACAGGTAAGCCTCGTGAAACCAGTTTACCTGTGTCGATGAAGAAAGGCTTCTTTGTCGGGGCATCGCGCCCAGACTGCCCCGATCTGCCGACAAACAGCTGATCGGCAGATCGGGGCAGCCATTTAAATTTAAATGAAGCCGCGATTATTTTAATCGCGGCTTCATTTCCCTCTTCCGATCTGGCTAATCTACATGCCTCCGTCGAAGGAGGCATGTAGTCTAGACACACCCAGAGAGAGGGGATGTCTGTGAGGCCAAAGCAGTACAATATAAACAGTACTGACAGCTGGACAAAACATCAGCACACATCTTATTCTTACTTGACTTGCCTTCCTCCCCCCCACCAATCAGCCTCACTTGCTCTCCCTCCCTTGCAATTAGCACCTGCCCTCCATCAAATTCCACTCCCACAATGAAATCTATGGGGCAGATGACTAAATATTGTGGGTAGCTGGTGTAAATCAGCATTGAAATTGATGTTAGCTGATGATCAGGTCAATGGTCCTTCTTGAGTTGGATTAGATAAGACTGGATTGAATGGGTTACTTGTGAATGTTTGAGCTGAGTAGCTTCTGGATTTATTATTTATTTACATTTATAAGAACATAGAGCAGTGCTAATTCCAGACTTTAGTGCCCAATAAAACACAAACGGAAACATAATGAAGCCATTATGCCAGATATACCCAGAATTGTACATGACTTAGAGCATGAAATACACAGTTATTTTAGATCCAACATGGAAGTAATGAATTTTAAAAAAAAACCTTAAAGTTCTGAGCCAAGATTTTTAGGATTTATATTCAGGAACACGCAAATGATATAAAGTTAAAGTAAAATGTGCAATTCAAATGGCTATTAAAAGCTTAATACACATTTAAAAATAATGGGTTTCTCCTGTGAACATGGGGGCTACGTCTACACTGGCCCCTTTTCCGGAAGGGGCATGTTAATTTCAGCTATCGTAATAGGGAAATCCGCGGGGGATTTAAATATCCCCCGCGGCATTTAAATAAAAATGTCCGCCGCTTTTTTCCGGCTTTTAGAAAAGCCGCAAAAGAGCGTCTACACTGGCCCCGATCCTCTGGAAAAAGCGCCCTTTTCTGGAGGATCTTATTCCTACTTCAAGATCCTCCGGAAAAGGGCGCTTTTTCCGGAGGATCGGGGCCAGTGTAGACGCTCTTTTCCGGCTTTTCTAAAAGCCGGAAAAAAGCGGCGGACATTTTTATTTAAATGCCACGGGGGATATTTAAATCCCCCGCGGATTTCCCTATTGCGATCGCTGAAATTAACATGCCCCTTCCGGAAAAGGGGCCAGTGTAGACGTAGCCGGAGAGAAGAACTGAACAATGATAGACACATTCTTGGTTCATCACAATTTCCTGAAGTGGTCTCTGGAAAATATCAGAACAGAAGGTTTCTTTAATATCTGTCAGCAACTAGCAGCATCAGCTAGCTTGCATCAGCGAAAGATAAAGCATTCAGTTCTCAGGGGCCAACTCACTTGCTTGGTGTCAACATAAATGATGTGTAGTATCAGCGAGTTCATGAAGTTATCAGTGGTGTTGTCAGTGCATTAGATGACCTTGGATTTGATGTTAGATGATATTAATCACTGAATGGTAATAAGGCCTCTGAGTCTTGTGCCACGTTACTTTTCCCTCGCAGCATTTTCCATTTATTCATCCTTGTAGTTTAATTTTTCACAGTTCTCACAGCATGTCACGGTGGCTGCACAGTGTTATGCTTCAAACTTTAACATGAGTGACTGATTACCACACTACTGCTCAGGAGCACTTTGGATAGAGCTCCTGGGAAGGATATTGCAATAGTTGTGAACCCCTTTCTTCTGCCTCCTCTATGTCCCTGCTCCTGCCCCTGCTGCTCCTCTTTCACTTGAAGCCCTGCCCACAGGAAAGCTGGAAGCTGGAGAGGTCAGGATCTACAGACCCTCCATCAGTCTGCGAGGGGGGGGGAGCACCCAAGAGCAGCCACCAGCCTATGTTCTTGCCCCATGGGCCCTCTGCCCAGGGTAGGTGGGTCTGTGGCTCTCCTGGCTCCTGCTGACAGTTTCGCTGCAGGGACGGAGGGGTTGGGTCTCATAGCAGGGGGGACAAGAGGAGTGGGGGCAGGGCCCATAGCAAAAAGTGGATGGGCCAGGCCTGCTCACTTCGAAAAAGTGGGAGGGCCACAGCTTCCTGACCCTTCCTGTTCTGATGCCCCTGATCCAGGGCCATCAGAGAAGCTGCCTCAGGGCTGAAGCAGCAGCCAGAGTTTGGTCAACCCCCTGGGGCTGGAGCAGGAGTGGTTAGTCTCTGCTGCAGGAGTAGCAGTGGGGCCTGGAGCAGCTGCCAGAGGTTAGCCATTGCTAGTCCGTCCGTCCCGTCCCCCCCCCCCCCCCCCCCCCCCCCCCCGCCAGGGTATTTTTAGTAAAAGTCAGGGACAGGTCACGGCCAATAAACAAAGATTCACAGAAGTCCATAACCTGTCCCTGACTGGCACTTAGAATATCTGTGACAGAAGCGTAACCTTAATTGTTAGTGACTGACCAGACTTACCAGCAACCCTCTGGCTCCTTTGCCATTAGGAGGAGTAAAACAATATGCACACTAGCGCCTGCTTTTCTGCACAAGGAGCAACAGTAGCAATGCTTTTAGACACTTGGCTCCTTTCAAATGTCACTTAGGCAGTGAGCTTGATTGCCAGGCTCCCTGACACTGTCAGAGAGGTGTAAAAAGGCTGTAGTATAAATAAAAGTCAGCCCCAGCTGTGTACATTATATTATTATTATCATCATCATCATCATCAATGGGTATGATTCTATACAACCCAATTCCTGAAAATAGTGTCTGCCCTGAAATGTTTGCAACCTAAGGGTTAGATTCTGCCCCCCCTTACTCACACAAAGTACAGCCTTGATTCCCTGGTAATCCTATTCATTTCAGTGAGACTCCCAGGAGTGGGGACACTATTCAGTGTGATGAAGAGTGGCAGGATTTTGTGCCTGGGAGGAAGCTAGGGCACATGGGAAGCCCCCAAGGTGGAATAATAGAAGATGTAGATTATATGGGTAGATTGGTTCATTTCTTGTGGGCACCATGGAAAAAAATGTGCTAAAGAGGGACTTGAATGTACAGTCCCTTGAAATGGGGAAAACAGGAATTAAAAGGGACTCCTAATAATCACTTGCATTTATGCAGAACCATTCATGCAGCAAGTTCTCCAAGTTCTGGACAAGGTTTGCCCATAGGACTCACTTCAGCCGTCATGAACAGCTCAGTCACTTCAGCCGCCCCTGAATGCAACAGCTCTTTAATGACCCATAGCAACATCACACATACACCACAGCTAAGGGCAGGAAGTGACTATTTTACCCATTTGTAACTCCAAGGAGGGTGTTAAAGTAAGGCAGAGTGAAATTACAGTGAATAATATCGGCTAGCTAGATCCATTTGAATACATTTGCAACTGCTGCTTTAGTTTTATATCTGCTAATGTGCCTCTATAATTCAAACATTTCCACTTACAAATTGTTTAAAAAAAAAAGTGTGGAAAATTGTAACCTTTGTCACTTTGTGCATGAATATCCCCCTTCAGCTAAGTACAGAGTTTGCTTAGGGCTAGATTTGTGCCTTCGACATGCAGGGGTACATAACCTGCATCACCACAGGAGTTCGGATGCCAGACCCAGTTTGAACTTATCTGCTACCTAAGGTGCCTAAATTACCTTTAAAAATCTTGCCTTGTGATTCTGAGAACCAGCAGTGAGGCACAGGTTCCTCCCTTAGCTCCAGGCCTACACCAGCACCTTCCCTCATGGCCGGTGTTATGGGGTGGAGAATCTGTTCCGCTGTCCATCTGCTCTGGTGAAAGGTAAGTAGAAACACAGTCCGAGCTTTGTCCTGTCTGCCTGGACCAAAACTCCATTGTGCATGGCACAATGGGGGCCAGGGCACTTGCCTGTCTGTGGAGCTGGGATCTAGTGTATCTCTGTCCCTAGTTTACACTGTTTTTTGCTGCTCTACCCAAGAGCCACGGATCACTATCAGTGGAAAGTCATCAGGGGCCAGGGAGGTGTAACCCACAAAGAGGACATTACCGGCCAGAGAAGGATGTATCCATAGTGAAGGTTGACTTCATGAATTCTGGCTAAAAGCCTACCAAGCCCCTGGTGGAGCTTAAAGTTGCCTCTGGACTGGGGTACCTAATGGCAGGGCAGGGGGTGAAAAGGAAGTCAACTGCCCTGGGGCCTGGTGATTTAAAGGGGCCCAAGACTGTAGTGGCAGCAGAAGTGGCCAAATCCCCAAACCCTTTAAATTACTGCAGGAATCTCATGTGGGATGCTGCAGAGCCTCAGGCAGTGCACCCCAAATGGCACGGTGAATATAGTCTAGGAGGTGCTAAAGACCAGCTGCCCTGGGCCCACCCTTTCGCCCAAAGCTCTGCCCCTTCCAGAGGTGTGGAACCAGGGCCCACCCACCTTGCCCAGGGGCCTAGCAAATCTGTTGGCTTGCCTGTTTAATGGACAGAGAACTTACATGGCAGTCTGGAGCCCTGGGTCCCATTCCTGACTCTGCTGCTGACATGCAGTGTGATAGTAACAGACCTCCAGCTGGATTTGGATTTGGAGTCCGAACACATATGGATTCACTGTCCATGCCCTTTTTCTCTCCTGGCTTTGTCTACACTGCAGGGTTTTTGCGCAAGAAGCTTTTTGCAGAAGCGATAAAAACTTCTTGCGCAAAAGTGCATCCACACCTCAAAAGCGATGTGCTTCTGCGCAAGAGAGCACCCACACTGCATGGACACTCTTGTGCAAGAAAGTTCTGATTGCCATTCACAGAATGGCCATTAGAGCACCTGTGCTTTTCTGATAGGCTCTTTTTGCACAAGAAACCCCCCGTTGAGTGTTCACACACACCTTTTTGTGCAAGAACTCTTGAGCCAAAATGAATTATTCCTTGTAGAAAGAGGTATACCTACACCACAAAAAGCCCTCTGTTCTGCTGTTTTACTGTAAATTTTCTTGCGCAAAACATGTTTGAGGTGTGGACTTAGCAGGTTTTTTTGCGCAAAAATAACTGTTTTTGCGCAAAAACCCTGTAGTGTACACATAGCCCCTGTGTCCTACTGTTATCAATAGAGAAGCAGTTATCAACAAAGAAGCTTAATAAAGAATTTGATATAATCTCGCATGACCTTCTTATCAATAAACTAGGGAAATGCAACCTAGATGGGGCTACTATAAGATGGTTGTATAACTGGCTGGATAACTGTTTTCAGAGAGTAGTTATTAATGGTTCACAATCATGCTGGAAGGGCGTAACAAGTGAGGTTCCACAGGGCTCAGTTTTGGGACCAGTTTTGTTCAATATCTTCATCAATGCTGGGATGGTTTGCAAGTGCTTTGGAGGATAGGGTCATAATTCAAAATGATCTGGACAACCTGGAGAAATGGTCTGAGGTAAGCAGGATGAAGTTTAATAAGGATAAATGCACAGTATTCCACTTAGGAAGGAACAGTTCGTTTTACACATACAGAATGGGAAGCGACTGTCTAGGAAGGAATACTGCAGAAAGAGATTTAGGCATCATAGTGGATCACAAGCTAAATATGAGCCAACAGTGTGACATTTTTACAAAAAAAGCAGACATGATTCTGGGATGCAATAACAGGAGTGTTGTGAGCAAGACACGAGAAATCATTCTTCTGCTCTACTCTGCGCTGATTAGGCCTCAGTTGGAGTTTGTGTCTAGTTCTGGGCACCGCATTTGAATTTGGAGAAACTGGAAAAGATCCAGAGAAGAGCAACAACAATTATCAAAGGTCTAGAAAACATGACTTCTGTGGGAAGATTGAAAGAATTGAGCTTGTTTAGTTTAGAAAAGAGAAGACTGAGAGGGGACACGATAGCAGTTTTCAAGTATCTAAAAGGGTGTTACAAGGGGTAGGGAGAAAAATTGTTCTCCTTGGCCTCTGAGGGTAGGACAAGAAGCAATGGGCTTAAATTGCAGCAAGGGAGGTTTAGGCTGGGCATTAGGAAATACTTCCTAACTGTCAGGATGGTAAAACACTGGAATAAATTGCCTCGGGAGATTGTGGAATCTCCATCTCTGGAGATATTTAAGAGGAGGTTGGATAGACATCTATCAGGGATGATCTAGACAGTGCTTGGCCCTGCCATGAGGACGGGGACTAGACTTGATGATCTTTCAAGGTCCCTTCCATTTCTAGTATTCTATGAGTCTGTGATTCTATGAAGCTCTAATGGAGACTATCTATTTGGCCCAAATTGGATCTGCAGCACCTCCTGCCCACATAACTTGGGCCTTTCTGCCTTTTGTGCCACACTGATTCTGCAGTATTGTGGGTCTTCTGCACCAGCAGAGGTGGGGGTGGGGAGTCGACAGTTGCCTTCTAATAGTAGACAAGCTGCAAATGGAAGTTGTTCTTTTCCCTGTAAAATGGAGGGGAATAGTCTTTAGAAAACCAAAAAAGCCATTGTTCTGCTCCATATATGCTGACAGTGATTTATGTGAAACATAAACATGCAAAATGTTGCCATACTGTTGTCTATTGTCTCCCTCTTGAGAGAGTAATAATTGGAAAGCTGAGAAACCAAAGCCCACTTTACTGTTATGTATAGACCATGTGTATAAATAGCTTGAGAGGCAAGCCGTGAAACAATTGCTTCTTGAAGCTGTTTATTTTTCATTGGCTTTGCTTGCAGGGCAGTAATTCAACACTTGTTTGTGACTTTTATTAAATATGATGCCCACTCATCTTTTATGAAAATTATTTTATGCCAAGTAATCTATTTGAGTTGGCATCTCAATATTTACACAATGAAAATATATTGCATATAACTAATCTTCTTATATTTTACTGCGCCAAGCATTTTACGGAGCAATATAACCAACGTGGGCAGTTTTCATGCTGTGCAATAAAATGCAAATTAATAGAGGCTTTTAACAAAGGTATTTGAACTTATGGATCATAGCTGGGCTGGCAGCAGTTTGCTTGCAAACAACATTTCTTTGCATGGAGAGATTTTCTTTTTCTTTTTTTGTTGAAACAAAATGTTGTGACTTGTGACTCGTGCTTTAGGAATGTGAAATATATATTCTGATGGATGAGTGCCATTTGTTTTCATGCTTACGCTTGGTTTGTCCCTTTTGGTCTCATTAGATATTGTTTAGAGTTGATTAGGTTATTATTTAGAGGCAATAGTAGTAGTGAAATTATCAATGCTTGAATTTTTTCTTTTTTGAGTTTTGGGGGCCTTTTGTGAAAATGAGATTTCCCATGTGACAGAAAATGCCATCTGAACTGGGATATCATTGCTAGTGTCCCTGAAAAGATATTGTTAACATCAAATATTCAAATATCATGAGCCAGGCATCCCAGAATCACAATATAGGCTTAGAAAGCCAACTGCTTTTTGAACTTAGGGTTCATGTTTTCAAGATTTTCTCCAGGATCATGAGGGCAGGAAACATTAAAAAAAGGAAGCTGAGGTTCCCATTTAATCACCTGACTCTAGTAGTTTGGGGCTTTAAGAAATTCACTAAATATTGCAAGACTAATAATAAAATAGGAAGAGTTGGCAACACAAAAAATTTAGCTGCAGCTTTGTGGGGGTCATTTTTGAGTTTGGAACTAGGTGGGCTGGATTTGTCGCGCAGTTGAAGTCATATGATGTTTCTTCCAGATCTATTGTTGAAAGAATTCAAAGTAAAATTGGTGTGAGAAATAAATCATGCTCAGAAATCACTTTGCTGGGGGACCTAGCCATGTGCTTACTGTAAAGTAAAGCCAGCCCAGAGAAAATGGCTACTGTAATGAACTGATTCTTGGTTTGGCATCACGGCCAGCCATATGTCGGGGAGCAAAGCAGAACTCTGGTGCCTCCACTACCCAAGTGGAACCTGAGAATATGGAAACTATCTGGCTGTGGCCACTGATTTATGAGGCTACAGATCAACAATGACCCATTGGGTAAGAGTGGGTAAGAGTGATGGTGGAAAATGGTGCTGGAACAATTTTTAGTGTGTGTGTGTGCTGAGCTGTGGGCCTCCCCCTTCATTACCCCATCTGTGCCCTTCCCCACCCCAGTCTGGGGCCATATCTGGGGGTGGCAGTTGGGACCCCAGGACCTGCAGTGAAGCTGCCAGAACCCCAAATGGGAGACGAGTGGGAGGTAGTGGGGCCAGCAGCTGGGACCCCCTGAAACTGGCAGCTGGGACTTAGGTGGCAGTGGGGCCTCCAGTAGCAGGCTGGCAGCTGGGACACCAGCAAGGGGCACAAAATCTGGGGTGTGCTGCAGCACCCCTCTACTCCTGCTTCCCATGCCTGTGGTGTCTGAATGCTGCATCAGCCATGTTCATAAGGGCAGAGTTAACAGCAACTCCCTTCCCCGTACAGCGTTTATAAAAGTATCTGCTAATTGCCATTTCAGGCCTTCATTAGTGTAGCCATGTATCACGGCCTATACACATACTCCACTACCCCTCTTATTGATTAGATACTGACACATGCCTGGAAATACTCATTTGTTTTTAGCTTCTACATATTTATAAAAGCAGGCATCCGAATATGCATCCATGCATTCAGCTCATCTTTTGCTGTCTTTGCTATATGAGGAATAGAGTGATCCACTATTCATAATTACATACATGCTTTTTTGCATCTCTGCCTCTGTGCTCTCACTACTTCGCTTTCTAATATAGTCCTGCCCTTCAAATTAGAAATATAGTCCAGCACCCTCTATTTATGCTGCATCATATATATGCACTGCACACTCTGAAATACATTTCCAATGTGAAATATTCAGCTGGTCTACTCTGTTTTCTGTATGTGGAATATTTTAATATTGTACAATTCAGTGTCTCATATTTATTCATCATGTTACTAGGGGACTTTCTCAATAGATGAATGGGATGTGATATGATTCCACTCTATACAATGTTTATGAACATGACGCAGTACAGTGCAGAATAAGGCTGTTTCCAGAACTTTATCATCTGTCCCTTCTCCTGTAACATGACAGCAGATTCCTTGCTTCAAATCTAAGTGATCTGAGATTTCTTATCCACAGGTTGTCTTTCTACTGCACAAAGGCTCTAGTGAGTAGAGCTTTGGACTGAGAGACAGACACCTGCATTCTAGTCCCAGCTTTGCCCCACCAACCGCTGCTTCTTTTGGCAGCGGGTGGAGCTCTCCAGTCTGCTCAGCTTCCCTCTTCGGCAAAAGCCTATGCAAATGAAGCGCAGATTAGCATGTTGCCAGGCTTCATTTGCGTACTTAATTAGGAGCCATTTTTGTGCAAGAAATTTTTGTGCAAAAAACCCCTCTTGTGCAAGAGCTGTTCTTCCTTAAAAAATGAGGAATGCCTAGTGGTCAGAACAAGCTGGCAGGTTGGGCAACAAAATCAAGGGCCAGCACCAAAGTGAATTTCCACTTACAAGAACTGGGGTCCAGCCAGAGTCCAGAGTCAGGACCAGGAATTAAAGCAGGGGGTCAAAGCTAAGGTCACATCATGTATGCCAGAGCCAAGGGTGAAGCCAGAAGTTCGAGCCTTGGGCTGGAGCCTGGACTGGTAAGTGGTCACTGGAAGTGAGGTGTAAGGGCAAGAACTGGAAGCAGGGAGCAGGAATGTGAGCAGGTTGCCTTAACTAAGGCCACAGACCTACGAGTTCCTTGGCTCACCAGCTTTCAGCATCCATTGGGTGGACGCCTAAGCTATGTTCCAGACCTAGGATGTGTCCCCTGATCTGTGGTGGCAGGGTGTTTTCTGTGTGGATATTTTTGCTTTAACTGTTTCCTTATGCAGGACTGTCTGGGATGGTTTAGGCAGATAGGAGAAGATGGTCACCTATCATCTTCACTTAGTTTTTGGCATTGTTCCTTATCCAACCCCTATCAGCTTTGATGGTTCTGGTTCATTCTCCTGGAAAACTATGAACCCGTTGGCCAAAACTCTGTCCCTCCTTGGTCCATGCAAAATGATTTTGAAGTGGGAAAGTTCTTGAATTATTCATATTAACTATTAATTCCTCTGAGTGAGCAGATCATTTCTCTCTTTGTCTGTGTTTTGTTGATTAGGTAATTGCTGAGCTATGGTGGATTGCTGGGTCCATATTACTAATATTTTTCCCTAGAATACTAATGTAGCTTTTCACATGACAGGCAGTAGCCAGAATTACTTATATACCTCATCCACCAGCAGAGGAGAGGCCATGGAGCCTTTCTGTTTCCTTCGAATCTCTATAATAAGTTATGAGTTCTGCATCTGTATGGATTTCTCTGGTTAGAAATGAATATAAACAAAAGTCAAAACAACTGGGCTTTAATTCTGAAAGCCCCAATTCCATAAGGTACAGGCAGTCCCTGGGTTACATGGATCCGACTTACATCGGATCCCTACTTACAAACGGGGTGAGGCAACCCCGCACTAGCTGCTTCCCCCCAGCAGACCAGGGAGATGCGAAGCTAGCGCCCCTCCCCCTCCCCCCCCCCCCAGCAGACCAGGGAGACGCGGAGCAGCTTTTCTCAGCAGACACCTCAGCTTGAGAATAAAGGACTGAGGGAAGTGAGGTGTGGGAGAATAAAACTGAGCTCTGGAGAAATGTTTGGCTAGAGTTTCCTCTACAATATGTACCAGTTCCAACTTACATATAAATTCAACTTAAGAACAAACCTACAGTCCCTATCTTGTACGTAACCCGGGGACTACCTGTACTTAAGAACATGGTTAATTTTAAACCCTGATTAATCTCATTCCTATTTAGCAGCACCGTCAGGCATGTTCTAAACTTTAGGCATGTGAATAGCTCCATTGAAATTGCTTCACTGAACAGGGATGGAATTATTCCCATAATAAATTTATACATGTGCTTTGCTGAATTAGGACCTAACTAAAAAACCTTCCTCTAATAAAAAAGGGAGTAAGGTGCAAACAATGAGGTGGCAAAATTTGCAGATGATGCAAAACTACTCAAGATAGTTAAGTCAAAAGGAAACTGAAAAGTTACAGATGGATCTCTCAAAAAAAGTTACAGATGGATCTCATTTTGAACAACAAAATGGCAGATGAAATTCAGTTGATAAAAGTAAAATAATACAAATTGGAAAACATAATAACAACTATGTACACAAAATGATGGGGTCTAATTTAGCTGTAACCACTTAAGGAAGAGGTCTTGGAGTCTTTGTGAATAGTTCTCTGAAAACATTCACTCAATGTGCAGTGACAGTCAAAAAAGCTAACAGAATGCTAGGAATCATTAGATAATGACAGAAAATATAATATTGCCTCTATGTAAATCCATGGTATGCCCCATCTCGAATACTGAGTGCAGATCTGGTTGTCCCATCTAAAAAAAAGATGTCCTGGAATTGGAAAAGATACAGAAAAGGGCAAGAAAAACGATTAGGGGTATGGAACAGAATCTATCAGAGGAGAGATTAATAAGACTGGACCATTTTAGCTTGGAAGGGAGATGACGACGAGGGTATAAAATAGAAATCTATAAAATCGTGACTTGTGGAGGAAGTAAATAAGGAAGTGTTATTTACTCCTTCTCATAACATAATTTCACTAAATCAAATTAATAGACACCAGATTTAAAACAATCAAAAGGAAGTATTTCTTCACACAACGCAGTCAACTTGTGGAGCTCATTGCTGGAGGATGATGTGAAGGTCAAGACTATAACAATGTTCAAAATGAACTAGTTACATCCATCGAGGTTAGGTCCATCAATGGCTATTAGCTAGGATGGACATGGAGTCAAAGCCAATCTTTGAAGTGTGCCTAGCTTCTGTTTTCCAGAATCTGAGAATGGGAGACAAGGAATGGATGGATCACTGTTCTGTTCATTCCCTCTGAAGCACTTGGCACCAACTACGGTTGGAAGAAAGGATTCTGGCTGGATGGACCGTTGGCCTGAGCCAGTATGGCCATTCTTATGTTCTTATAGTACTCTCTGTCAATACCACAAACTACACATAACTACAATGCTCTGTGCCACACAAAAACTAGTCAGAGTCTTAAATTTAGTGCTGGTGAAAGGTAAGAGACTAATCCTTCTGGATTTCTCTCTATTAACTCACAGAACAGGTACTGTATAGAAAGAGCATGACCACCTAACCCTCTCCACTCCTCCCCTAGCTCTTTGCTGTGATGTCAGAGATACAAATGTTTATAAGACAGAGAAGGTGAGAGAAGGAGGAAGGAAGGAAGGAAGGAAGGAGGGATAGGGACCAGATAACAGTTCATTTCCACATATTTTTTCAAGCATCACAACTCTGTTGAGATTGCTGAATAGAATTAACAGTGAAGCCATGGTTTCTGTGATGGGGTAGGGAGGGCACTTGGACTGATGAGGGGAATGATAATGGGATAGGAAGACTTTCATCAGCCCAGACGTGCCCCACTAAAAGCTTAGAGACTGACATTTCTTCTCCAGTTCATCCCCTTGCATCAGGGTATTGCATGTCTCATGTAATGCATATGAGGCAGAACATAAAGTATATTTCTGGAGTTACAACAATTTCTTTGTACAAAAGCCACATGCAATTCCCCATTCTTGTCTTGGAAATTAGGGACAGCAGAAATAGATTGTCATGTGAAATTGGCCTCTGATAAAATCACTCTCATCCAGACATCCACTGCAGAATCCCCATAGGTTCCTGAAACAAAAAACAGGACTATGTAGCACTTTAAAGACTAACAAGATGGTTTGTTAGGTGATGAGCTTTCGTGGGCCAGACCCACTTCTTCAGATCAAATAGTGGTAGAAAATTCCTTCCCTGCTTGAGTCTAAGGAGACTATTCACATAGGGAACATTACCCACAAGTGTCAGTGTTTGCAGGATTGCTGGCAGAGCTGGGAATAGAATAAGAAACCAGCAGTTTTGATGCCCTATGTAGCATTTATGCACCTACCCTTAAACTACTAATTGTCTTTCATTAGAAAATCAGCACATCAAAATAATCTCTTTGCTACCCCTATTCAGTGGCTCATGATTTCCCGCCATGAACCAGGCACATTCTGCAGTGATCACCTATTGAATCAATCAGTCAATCTAATGTTTGCTTTTTTAGTTGGAATAAAACAAAACCAAAACTTAGTCCCTTGGGCTGAGTTTTCCCCATGGGATATTTATCCGTGCCTGCTGAAAAAACAGTTTTTGAAGTGGAAATGCTGGTATCCTATCCACAATGCCAGAAATGGAAGAACAAAACATGCACAAGAAACCTCCTTACTGGTTTTCAAGTAGAAATGGAACCACATCCACAATTTCTTCCCTAATCTGCACAGGACAGAAATTTGCTTCTTGTTATCTATGGGTTCTATTTTAATGTGTTTTTAATTGCCTATTCAACATACCTAGCAATTAAGGCAGAATGATATCTCTTCTTCTGAAAAATGTATGAGCTTTACAATTCAAAGTAATTGTCCTTGTTAATTAAGCACTGCTCTATTTTCCCTTGGCTGTATTTTCTGTATTAAAGAATGTTAATGGTCTCTGAGATCTCATTAAAGGGCAAATGGTATCATCCTGCTTCCCTGCTGTCACAAAGGGCAAAACGTACCCTTCAACTCTAGGACTGAACAGTCTCTAAAGTCCTATCCCGAGATCTCAAGGGGGACCTTAAAGCTGCCTAGTCTTTGTGCTGGCCCCTCTGTGCCAGTAAGTGAATAACTGGAGCCTATATATGCCACTGTAATACATCCTGTGTATCTCTCATTCACGGAAGTCTCAGATTAGTTACTTGGACTGTAAGCCCTTGGGGCAGGGGCTATCTCTGTGTCATATGCATGTATCATGGCTTATATAGTGATCCCTGGTTGGGGTTCCTAGCACTGCTACTGAACTGAATTTCACTGAACTGTTGTCATTCTACTGCACAGAATGTGAAGGATAGGATGCAGGGAGCTCCCTGGCCCCAGAAAGAAGAGGGGTTTTATTAGACAGGTGATGGGAAGGCCAGCAGATCCATGACTAGACTCATCATATGAACTGGCCAAGCATAACGGCAGGTCTATGCCACAAGGCAAATTTGACCTAATTTATACACCTCCCCCTATGGGAATACCATAGCAGCACATCTTAGGTCAAGTTAACATGGGGTCTCCATTGTGGCAGAGAAGAAGGTCCATTGGAACAATTCTTCCATCGACTTCCCTTATGCTTCTCATTCCAGGGAGTGATCGGCAATTGATTTAGTGGGTCTTCACTGGACCCCCTAAATTGACACAAGGGAGATTGATCAATGCCACGCCAATCTCCCTGAGTATTGCAGAGAAGTTGTGATCAGCTTCTGAAATGAAATATTACATTAGAGCTTGTGGAGTGACTTCTGATGCAACTCTACACCCTGAATGTGGGATTCTGAGCTTTTCACTATATTTAACTCTGACTCCCTACAGAGACCAAAATTAAAGTCCTGCATATGAAATTCTTCCATGTACAGAGGGCCAGTACAAAGCCAGTGCAATATTTGAGGTACACTTAACCTTTCTACACAGAAAGTGCATAGGATGTAGGCCCTGTTTGAATTTTACAGTTTGAAGTGTGAATTGAGTCTGATTCCAGGTGAGTGCTAGCAGTTTCAGCTTCTGTGGCAGTTGGGACTGAGAGCCTGCCATTGTTCCCTTGATTGCCTCTGATTAGCCTCAGGCTCAGCCTTCCCCTGTGTGACTCAGAAGGGGGCAGGCCTGACCTAGGCAAGCAGGCTTTAAAAAGCCAGAGCAGTGCGACCAGGGGAGCGAAGCGGACAGGGGACTGCAGACAGGGGAGTTGAAGAGGGAGAGCAAAGCGACCCCACCGCCGAAGAGGCTACCCGGTGAGAGTACAAGCTGTGGTGTGAGTGTGTGTGTGTGCCCGACTGTTTGAATTTTACAGTTTGAAGTGTGAATTGAGTCTGATTCCAGGTGAGTGCTAGCAGTTTCAGTTTCAGCTTCTGTGGCAGTTGGGACTGAGAGCCTGCCATTGTTCCCTTGATTGCCTCTGATTAGCCTCAGGCTCAGCCTTCCCCTGTGTGACTCAGAAGGGGGCAGGCCTGACCTAGGCAAGCAGGCTTTAAAAAGCCAGAGCAGTGCGACCAGGGGAGCGAAGCGGACAGGGGACTGCAGACAGGGGAGTTGAAGAGGGAGAGCAAAGCGACCCCACCGCCGAAGAGGCTACCCGGTGAGAGTACAAGCTGTGGTGTGAGTGTGTGTGTGTGCCCGACTGTTTGAATTTTACAGTTTGAAGTGTGAATTGAGTCTGATTCCAGGTGAGTGCTAGCAGTTTCAGTTTCAGCTTCTGTGGCAGTTGGGACTGAGAGCCTGCCATTGTTCCCTTGATTGCCTCTGATTAGCCTCAGGCTCAGCCTTCCCCTGTGTGACTCAGAAGGGGGCAGGCCTGACCTAGGCAAGCAGGCTTTAAAAAGCCAGAGCAGTGCGACCAGGGGAGCGAAGCGGACAGGGGACTGCAGACAGGGGAGTTGAAGAGGGAGTTGAGCACAGGGAGTGACTGATGGTGATGAAGACCCGAAGCGCTTGTGCCAGTACTTCTCCTGTCTCCTCCACCTGTGCCTGTATCCAGACAGAGAACCTGAGCATGGATGCCTCTACCCAGGTCCTGGTGTGGTCTTGCTGTATTTGTGGCTTGCAATTCCCACTGAGTGATCTCCAGGCTGGGGGAGACAACCATTGTGAAAGGTGCCTGCTGGTGGAATCTCTCAGGCAGCAGGTGGGAGTGCTGCAGGAGGAGGTGGCCAGGCTGAGGAGCATTCAAAGCCATGAGGAATTCCTGGACAGTATTCCTGTGGAGTCCACGGAGGTCACTGTCCTAGGATGTGGGACTGACCAGCCACTTATGGAGGAGGCGGTGGTGCAGGGTGAGCACTGGTAGCTGGTTACTTCCGGCAGCAGGCAGTGTTCCACCCCTGCTCCTAACCCTCCCACTGTGTTGTTACATAACCATTACACTTTACTTTCAGCAGAAGACAAGGAGTCACCCCCCACAGTGGAGGAGAACAGGCCTTGCGCCACCAAGGTTGAGCAGTCTCCTGCCACCACTGCGAGGAGGAAACGTAGGGTAGTGGTGGTTGGAGACTCTCTTCTGAGGGGAACGGAGGCACCCATCTGTCGCCCTGACAGCTCATCTCGAGAGGTATGCTGTCTGCCAGGGGCCCGTATCCGAGATGTTACGGAGGCATTGTCGAGGATTATCCGGCCCTCTGACTACTACCCCATGCTACTCATCCACGTGGGCACAAATGATACTGCCAGGTGTGACACTGAGCGGATCAAGTGTGATTACAGGGCTTTGGGAGTACGGGTGAAGGAGTTTGGAGCGCAGGTGGTATTCTCTTCTATCCTTCCTGTCAAAGGTAGGGGCCCGGGCAGAGAGAGGTGCATCCTGGAGGTGAATGCCTGGCTGCGACGATGGTGTCGCCAGGAGGGATTCGGCTTCCTTGATCACGGAGTGCTCTTCCAGGAAGGACTGCTTGGCGGAGATGGAGTTCACCTTTCCAGGAGCGGGAAGGCCTTGTTTGGACACAGACTGGCTAACCTTGTGAGGAGGGCTTTAAACTAGGTTTGTTGGGGGCAGGTGAGCAAAGCCCACAGGTAAGTGCTGCATGTGCGGGACTGGGAGATGGGTTGGAAATGGGGGGGACTACGGCCTATAATGGCAAGGAGAAAGGAGGGTCAGGGCACAACAGGGAGGCAAGATCAAATCAGTATCTTAAATGCCTATATACAAATGCGAGAAGTATGGGTAATAAGCAGGAAGAACTGGAATTGATAACCAATAAATACAACTATGATATCATTGGTATTACAGAAACCTGGTGGGATGGGACGCATGATTGGAATGTTGGTATTGAAGGGTACGGCTTGCTCAGGAAGGACAGACAGGGAAAAAAGGGAGGAGGGGTTGCCTTGTATATAAAAAATGTACACACTTGGACTGAAGTGGAGATGAATGTAGGAGATAGCTGTGTAGAGAGTCTCTGGGTTAAGCTAAAAGGGGTAAAAAACGAGGGTGATATCATGCTAGGAGTCTATTACAGGCCACCTAACCAGGTGGAAGAGGTGGATGAGGCCTTTTTTAAACAATTAACAAAACTATCCAAAGCCCAAGATTTGGTGGTGATGGGGGACTTCAACTATCCAGACATATGTTGGGAAACTAACACAGCGAGGCACAGGCTATCCAATAAGTTTCTGGACTGCATTGGAGACAACTTTCTGTTTCAGAAGGTTGAAAAAGCTACCAGAGGAGAAGCTGTTCTGGATTTGGTTTTAACAAATAGGGAGGAACTAGTTGAGAACTTGAAAGTGGAAGACAGTATAGGGGACAGTGATCACGAAATAATAGAGTTCATGATCTTAAGGAAAGGTAGAAGGGAGACCAGCACAATTGAGGTTATGGATTTCAGGAAGGCAGATTTTGATAAGCTCAGAGAACTTGTAGGTAAGGTCCCATGGGAAGCAAGACTGAAGGGAAAAACAACTGAGGAGTGTTGGAAGTATTTCAAAGGGACGTTGTTAAGGGCCCAAAAGCAAACAATTCCGCTGTGTAGGAAAGATAGAAAATATGGCAAAAGACCAGCTTGGCTTAACAAGGAGATCTTGCACGATCTCAAAATAAAAAAGGAGTCGTATAAAAAATGGAAACTAGGACAACTAACAAAGGATGAATATAGGCAAGCAACACGGGAATGCAGGGGCAAGATTAGAAAGGCAAAGGCACAAAATGAGATCAAACTAGCTACAGGCATAAAGGGAAACAAGAAGACCTTTTATAAATACATTAAAAGCAAGAGGAAGACCAAGGACAGGGTAGGCCCACTGCTTAGTGAGGAGGGAGAAGCAGTAACAGGAAACTTGGAAATGGCGGAGATGCTCAATGACTTCTTTGTTTCAGTCTTCACCAAGAAGTCTGGAGGTGTGCCTAACGCAGTGAATACAAGCAGAGAGAGGGTAAGTTTAGAAGATAGGATACACAAAGAACAAGTTAAAAATCACTTAGGAAAGTTAGATGTCAGCAAGTCACCAGGTCCTGATGAAATGCATCCCAGGATACTCAAGGAGCTGATAGAGGAGGTATCTGAGCCTTTAGCTATGATCTTTGAAAAATCATGGCAGACAGGGGAGATTCCAGAAGACTGGAAAAGGGCTAATATTGTGCCCATCTATAAAAAGGGGAATAAGAACAACCCAGGAAACTATAGACCAGTCAGTTTAACGTCTGTCCCAGGGAAGCTAATGGAGCAGGTAATTAAGGAAATCATATGCAAACACTTGGAAGGTAATAAAGTGATAGGGAATAGCCAGCATGGGTTTGTGAAGAACAAGTCATGACAAACTAATCTGATAGCTTTCTTTGATAAGATAACGAGCCTTGTGGATAAGGGAGAAGCGGTGGATGTCATATACCTAGACTTTAGTAAGGCATTTGATACGGTCTCCCATGATATTCTTATTGATAAACTAGGCAAATATAACTTAGATAGGGCCACGATAAGGTGGGTGCATAATTGGCTGGATAACCGTAGTCAGAGAGTTGTTGTTAACGGTGCTAAATCCTGCTGGAAAGGGATAACAAGTGGAGTTCCCCAAGGGTCTGTTTTGGGACCCGTACTGTTCAATATCTTCATCAATGATGTAGATATTGGGATAGAGAGTACGCTTATTAAGTTTGCAGATGATACCAAACTGGGTGGGGTTGCGACTTCTTTGGAGGATAGGGACATAATTCAAAATGACCTTAGCAAGTTAGAGAAATGGTCAGAGGTAAACAGGATGAGGTTTAATAAAGAGAAATGCAAAGTGCTCCACTTAGGAAGGAACAATCAGTTCCATACATACAAGATGGGAAGCGACTGTCTAGGAAGGAGCATGGCGGAAAGGGATCTAGGGGTCATAGTGGACCACAAGTTGAATATGAGTCAACAGTGTGATGCTGTTGCAAAAAAAGCAAATATGATTCTAGGTTGTATCAACAGGTGTGTTGTAAGCAAAACTCGTGAAGTCATTCTGCCGCTCTACTCTGCACTAGTTAGGCCTCAGCTGGAGTACTGTGTTCAGTTCTGGGCGCCACATTTCAAGAAAGATGTGGAGAAATTGGAAAGGGTACAGAGAAGAGCGACAAGAATGATTAAAGGTCTAGAGAACATGACCTATGAAGCCAGGCTTCATGAACTTGGCTTGTTTAGTTTGGAAAAAAGAAGATTAAGGGGGGACATGATAGCGGTTTTTAAATATCTAAAAGGGTGTCACAAGGAGGAAGGAGAAAATTTGTTCCTCTTGGTTTCTGAGGACAGGACAAGGAGTAATGGGCTTAAAGTGCAGCAGGAGAGGTTTAGATTGGACATTAGGAAAAAATTCCTAACTGTCAGGGTGGTCAAATATTGGAATAAATTGCCAAGGGAGGTGGTGGAATCTCCCTCTCTGGAGATATTTAAGAACAGGTTAGATAGACATCTGTCAGGGATGGTGTAGATGGAGCTTGGTCCTGCCTTGAGGGCGGGGGGCTGGACTCGATGACCTCTCGAGGTCCCTTCCAGTCCTATTATTCTATGATTCTATGATTCTGGTGGTGGGATGAATTTCAGCCGATACACCCACTGCCTTGTGATTTTCAAGTGTAACCTTTCTGCCGGGTAGGCCTGGCAGTAACCAGGGCTAGGTTCAATATCTTGGGGCCATCACACATAGAACTGGCTCGAGCCCCCACCCAGTAATCTGGGAAATTCACGCACCCCTGGGCGCCTCTGAGAGGCAATGCTTCCCCACTCGCAAGCACTGAGTCTGAGTGTAGGAAAGAAACATTTAATGAAACAGAAAGAGAAGTCATACGGCATTAACTTGGGGAAAACACCACAAACAGTTCATAACCTCAAACATGAGCCAAGCCCCCACCCCAGCCAAGAATCGTCTGTAGTCCAAAACAGTCCGACACCCCAAAAGTCTCTGTCCCTGGCCCATGCCACCCAGAGCCCCAAAGTTCACCACAGGGTTTCACCTCCCACCCTGGGTAGAAATGGGGGTGGGGACTAGATAGGGGGCACCTTATACGAAACTGGTGGAACATTATGTTCCCTACTTTCAAGTAGGAATAAGAGATCCTCCGGAAAAGGGCTTTATTCCGGAGGATCGCGCCAGTCTGGATGCTCTTTTCCGGCTTTTCCCCAAGCCGGAAAAAAAGCGGCGGCCATGTTTATTTAAATCCCGCGGGGGATATTTAAATCCCCCGCGGATTTCCCTATTCCAAAGTTAGAAATTAGCATGCCTCTTCCGAAGAAGGGGCCAGTCTAGACGTAGCCCTGTAGTGGGCACACCCACCCCTCCTTTTAGCTGGCTGACAGCAAGCAGCAGTACAGCCCCTGCTTACACAAGCAAATGAAAAAAGAAACAGAGTTTTTCTAGCTCTCTCTGTGCTATCTTGTAATGCAACTCAATGCACAAGGAGCATAGTGTTTCGCAAAGCAGCTCTAAAGAGCTATATTAATTCCTCTTGCCAAAATGATCATTCCTGGCCATGATGCCGATACCTGCTAAGCCATTAGGAAAACAACAGTGTCGTTACTGAATGGCTGGCTCACTTTGCTGTCTTTCAAACATTCAAACAGGAACTTCGTGTTGTGTAAGTTATTTGCATTTTTAATTTTCCTTCGGGAATCACGCCACCCCCAATTATATGATTGTTTGCCTTGTTTGTTCATTTGGCTGCCCAAAGATTGGTACGTGGGGTGAAATGTGTTTTACTGGCTTCTTGTTGGAATATTTTTTGGCCTGAGGGAGACGAGTACTAGAAATGTGTGGACATGTGTGCTTGTTACAGGGGAATCGGATTTAACAGGATGGAGTTTTGACTGGCACACAAAGGCTGACAAAGGGCTCAGCATTTGACCTGAGAATGTTTGAGTTGTGGCAGTGAGGGTTTATATCTGTTCTTGGATGTACAGTGAACCTCCTGTAGCCAGTTACATATGCACAGCTATCCAAGATGGCAAGATGTACCAGAAACGGCCACAAGTTAACTGCATATGGGTATGTCTACACTACAGCACTAATTCGAACTAACTTAATTCGAATTAGTTAATTTGAACTAAGCTAATTTGAATTAGTGCATCTAGACCTAAAAACTAATTTGAATTAGCGTTTTGCTAATTCGAAATAGCATGTCCACATTGAGTGGACCCTGAACCGAAGTTAAGGCTGGCCGGAACCAGTGCCGGCAGGGCATCAGGTTAGGACTTACAGCGTGGAGCTGCTGCCTCAGGCTAGCCGAGAACTGTGCTTAAAGGGACCCGACACCCCCCCCCCCCCCCCGGACAGTCAGTTCTCAGGGTTCCCCACTTGCTTGTCTACCTCGATGAGGGACAGCAAAGCAGTCCTGGCTTGGAGTGCCCTGAGTGCCTACACTCAGCACATCACAGCACTCGGCCATCAGCCCAGCTGCACTTGCCGCAGGCTGCCATTTGGGGGGGGGGTGTCAATCAGGGGGCTGTCAGGATCCAGGAGGCCCTGCAAGAGAGCTTCCACCCCGAGGAGCCCACAGAGCCACCCCAGTCCTCTCCATTGGGGGCTCCTGTCCCATTCCTCCCTCACCTCCTTCCACTTACCCCTCCCTAGCCCCCCTTCCTGATGTAAAAAATAAAGGACACGTGTGTTCAAAAATAGAAACTCTCTTTATTTAACAAAACTTGGTAGGGGGGATTAACCTCTGGGGAGACTGGGAAAAGGAGGTGGAAGAGAGTGTCATGGCTCCTTCCCCACTCTGGCATGATAAATGCAGAAGTGGGGGCCAGCAAGTGTACCCCAAAGCCTTATCTGCCAGGCTTTAGTCTAAAACTTCCCCCAAGATCTTAAAAACCTAGATCTTGGGAATAAAACTTCCGCTGCCACCACCCAAATGTTGATAAAGAAATCAGGGGAAAGATCATTTGGGAAATCTTACCCCTAAAATAAAAATCAAGGCACACCATTAACCACTGCTAGGTTAATAAAAAGAAAAGAAAGAACTTTTATTATTACAACAATATTCCTGTTGCAAACATAATGACTAGATAGGGAGGTAACAAAATATACTCATGGAGAAACTCCATGGGCCTAGAACTTAGTTACAAAGAAAAGCCCAAACATCTTTTAAGCAGTGCCAGATCTCAGATCCCATACCCAATCCATAAAACAATAAAACCTAACGAAACTACCTAAACTTTACCCTACTTACAGAAAATGAAGAATGGTGTCTTGGAGAGAGAGAGACATGCTTGTCCCTCTCTGTAGCTGCAGAGAACACTCTCAAAGAGACAAAAGGGAGAAAAGAAAAAACCCCAATTCCTTTGTCCCAGTTTGAAAAGTCCCACCTACATTCCTATTGGTCACTCCACCTGGCTAGGTGTAGTTAACCCCTTAATCCCCAGGCTGCTGGCTAACCCTCATAATCATGACAGAGAGGAAGAGAGAGGTTGGGTGAGGGGAGGGGGAAACCTGGGAGGAGGGAGCTGGAAGGGGGAAGCCAGGGGAAGAAGGAGAAGGGGAAGTATAAAACTATGGTACGCCATATCTTCAGTACTGTGTACAGATGTGGTCTCCTCACTTCAAAAAAGATATTTTGGCCTTGGAGAGGGTTCAGAAAAGGGCAACTAAAATGATTAGGGGTTTGGAACATGTCCCATATGAAGAAAGGCTAAAGAGACAAGGACTTTTCAGCTTAGAAAAGAGGAGACTGAGGGGGGATATGATAGAGGTCTATAAAAGCATGAGTGGTGTGGACAGGGTGCATAAAGGAAAGTTCTTCATTAGTTCCCATAATAGAAGGACTAGAGGACACCAAATGAAATGAATGGGTAGCAGGCTAAGAACAGAAAGTTCTTCTTCACAAAGCAAATAGTCAACCTGTGTAACTCCTTCCCGCAGGAGGCTGTGAAGGCTAGAACTATAACAGGGTACGTCTACACTACAGCGCTAGTTCGAACTAACTTAGTTCGAATTAGTTAATTCGAACTAAGCTAGTTCGAACTAACGCATCTAGAACTAAAAACTAGTTCGAACTAGCGTTTTGCTAGTTCGAACTAGTAAGTCCACATTGAGTGGACTCTGAACAGGGCTTAATGATGGCCGGAAGCAGTGCCGGCAGGGCATAAAAGGAGGACTTAGAGTATGGAGATGCTGTCTCAGGCTAGCCGAGGGCTGCGCTTAAAGGGTCCCGACCCCCACCCCGGACACACAGTTCTAAGGGGTGCCCCGCTTGCAAAGAAGTTCTGGCTTGGAGTGCCCTGAGTGCCCACACTGGGCACATCACACCACTCGGCCATCAGCCCGGCTGCACTTGCCGCAGGCTGCCATCTGGGGAGAGGGAGTAATTGGGGGGCTGCAGGAGAGCTTCCACCCCCAGAAGCCCGCAGAGCCAGCCCAGTCCTCCCCATCGGGGGCTCGTACCCCATTCCTCCCTCACCTCCTTCCACTTGCCCTTCCCTAGCCCCCCTTCTTATTGATGTACAAAATAAAGATAACGTTTCTTCCAACATTGACTCTGTCTTTATTGAACAAAACTGGGGGAGACTGGGAAAAGGAGGTGGGAGAGGGGAAGAGAAAGGCTGGGAGAGGGGAGGGCAACTAACATGATCAGGGGTTGGGAACAGGTCCCAGATGAAGAGAGGCTACAGAGACTGGGACTGTTCAGCTTAGAAAAGAGGAGACGGAGGGGGGACAGGATAGAGGTCTCTAAAAGCAGGGGTTGGGTGGAGAGGGTGCATTCAGAAAAGTTCTTCCTGAGTTCCCATAAAGAAGGACTAGAGGACACCAAAGGAAAGGAATGGGTAGCAGGCTTGAAACTAGTAAGAGAAAGTTGTTGTTCTTGACAAAGCAAATAGTTAACCTGTGGAACTCCTTGCTGCAGGAGGCTGTGAAGGCTAGAACTAGAACAGAGTTGAAAGGGAAGTGAGATAAAGTGATGGAGGTTGGGTCCATGGAGTCCTATTAGCCAGAGGGTAGGAGTGGTATCCCTGCCCAAAGTTTGTGGAAGGCTGGAGAGGGATGGCACGAGACAAATGGCTTGGTCATTGTCTTCGGTCCATCCCCTCCAGGGTCCCTAGGGTTGGCCGCTGTTGGCAGACAGGCTACTGGGCTAGATGGACCTTTGGTCTGACCCAGTACGGCCATTGTAAGCTCAGGGCTCAGTGTCGGGGGTCTCAGTGGACCCCCTTGATTTTCATGCACACCTGGTCCTGGGTGGCCAGGCTGGCAGCTCTCCTGCCCTAGACGGCCACTTTCCTGTGCCTAGTGCGGAGATCGTGGACGAGGTCCACGATGTCCGCACTAGCCCAGGAAGGTGCCCGCCTCTTGCGGTCCAGGGCAAGCTCCTGGGAGCCGCCAGCCTGGTCCCGGCAAGAGGGGGTGGGCTGGGGGGCATCGGGTGGGTGGCTCTGTGCCGTGCCAGGTGCAGGGTCTGCTAGCTGGGTGCTGGCAGGCTTGCACCTGGCACGGGCACCGTAGCCAGCCCGTGCCCCTTTAAGAGGTCCGGGGCCGGGAGGGGGGCATAGAGTTTCCCTGGTGTTGGCCAGAGTGGCCACCAGGGAAACCTGGGGAGGGCTAGCCTCCCACTAGTTCGAACTAAAGGGCTACACAGCCCTTAGTTCGAACTAGCTAGTTCGAACTAGGCGTTAGTCCTCGTAAAATGAGGTTTACCTAGTTCGAACTAAGCGCTCCGCTAGTTCGATTCAAATTCGAACTAGCGGAGCGCTAGTGTAGCGCATAGGAAAGTTAGTTCGAACTAACGTCCGTTAGTTCGAACTAACTTTCTAGTGTAGACATACCCACAGAGTTTATAGAGAAGTTAGATAAAGTCATGGAGGTTGGGTCCATGGAGTGGTATTAGCCAGGGCGTAGGAATGGTGTCCCTGGCCTCTGTTTGTGGAAGGCTGGAGATGGATGCCATGAGACAAATGGCTTGGTCATTGTCTTCGGTCCATCCCCTCCGGAGTAGCTTGTGTTAGCCGCTGTCGGCAGACAGGCTACTGGGATAGATGGACCTTTGGTCTGACCGAGTACGGCCGTTCTTATGTTCTTATGTTCTAAGCTCAGGGCTCAGGGTTGGGGGTCTCACTGGACCAACTTGATTTTCATGCAAACCTGCTCCTGGGTTCGCATGTGGCCTTTGGTGGCCAGACTGGCAGTTATCCTGCCCTAGACGGCCACTTTCCTGTGCCTAGTGTGGAGATTGTGGACGTTGGAGGCTTCCCCCCAAACCTGAATGAGGTCCATGATCTCCGCACTAGACCAGGCGGGCGCCCGCCTCTTGCGGCCCTGGGCAGGCTCCGGGGAGCTGCCAGCCTGGTCCCGGGAAGAGGTGGAGGGCTGGGTGGCAGCGGGTGGCTGGCTCATGCCGTGCCAGGTACAGGGTCTGCTGGCTGGGTGCTGGCAGGCTTGCACCTGGCACGGGCACCGTAGCCAGCCCGTGACCCTTTAAGGGCTCTGGGGCTGGGAGGGGTGCGGACGAGTTTCCCTGGTGGTGCCCAGAGTGGCCACCAGGGAAAGCTGGGGAGGGCTAGCCTCCCACGAGTTCGAATTAAGTGGCTACACAGCCCTTAATTCGAACTACTTAATTCGAACTAAGCGTTAGTCCTCGTAGAATGAGGTTTACCTAGTTTGAATTAAGCGCTCCGCTAGTTCGAATTAAGTTCGAACTAGCAGTTTGCATGTGTAGCACCTATGAAAGTTAATTCGAACTCACGGCTGTTAGTTCGAATTAACTTTGTAGTGTAGACATACTCTATGTTAGCATATAGTCATTTAAATGACTAATCAATAAGTCTGCGCTTATCAGTTAATCCAAATGACTACATACACTCCTTCCCACTCCCCTTACTACTTCTGTATCAAAGGCAGCAAGGGGGGGGCAGTGCCCATGGGGAGCCAGCTTTTAAGCAGCTCTACACGAACACCAGATCCCGCAGAGCCGCTTGCTCCCCGCCCCTTATACTGCTGCTGTGATAGAGAGGCAGCAGCAGGCAAGGTGAGGGGGCAGGCACGAGTTGGTACATGTGGGAAGCCAGCTTTCAGGCCGCTCTCTGTACATATTGGCTCCTGGGGAGTTGCTTGCTCCCCTGCACTGCTGCCTCTCTATCAGAGGCAGCAATGTGTGTGTGTGTGGGTGTGGGGGTTGGTAGACACGAGTCAATATGCGTGGGGCTCCAAGCATGCCGGCTCTGCTGAGCAACCTGCCCGCCCCCCGCTGCCTCCAGCAGAGGCAGTGTGTGTGTGTGTGTGTGTGTGCAGAAGGGAGCTGGGACTCAGGGGGAGCCGGCTTCATGGAGCCACTTCACCCCCATGCTGCTGCCTCTAATACAGAGGCAGCAGCGTGAGGAGGGGAGCAGGCAGGATGCTGGAGCAGCCTCTGTTTGTGGGGAGTTTGGGCCCCCTGCAGACAGAGGCTGTTGCTGCCCTGTGCAACTGCCTTTGTATCAGAGGCAGAAGCATGGGACCAGCTCCCCTTGCAGACCAGCTCCTGCCTGTCACCCTGCACTGCTGCCTTTGATACAAAAGCAGCAGTGTGAGGTAGCATGGGGCTTCCTGGATGTGGGGCCGAGTGCTCATTGGCTACTGGACATGCCTCTGGGGACCATTGAATACTCATGTAACCAATAAGATTTTGTGAGGTTACATGACTATTAAATTTAAAAAGATCTAACATCTCTGGTGTTGTGTTAGGCACAAAGAGAAGGGGACAGTTTCGGCCCCAATGAGCTTACAATCAGAATAGTGTGTACAAAGTCACAGAGGGAAATAACCTGTTCAAGATCACACAGTGGGTCAGTGATAGAGTTGGGAACAGATGCCAGGTGTTTTGGCTCTCAAAGGCTCACTGTAGCCACTGGACCACTCTGCCATATGCACCCATTAGCGATGCACAGTAAGGGGGATGTCTACACTACAGGACAAGGTTGAACAAAGATACGCAACTTCAGCTATGTTAATTGTGTAGCTGAAGTTGAAGTAGTTTAACTCGACTTTTGACACTGTCCACACTGCAGAAGGGATAACACTCTTCCTTCGACTTCCCTTACTCCTTGTGAAATGAGGGTTACAGGAGTCAGAGTAAGTCCTCTATCTCGAGAATATTTTGAAAGAACGGCTTTCTGTGTAGATGTGCACTGTTATTCTGAAATAGCATTAGTTATTCTGAAATAACCCTAATCAGTGACTACAACTGGTTCTTTGTGTTAATGTTGAATTAGGCTTTATTTTTTCAAACCATAGTGAATAAATGACCTGGTTAAAATAAGTTGTTAATAAAACACAAACTGTATTTCTAAAAGCACAAAGGGCATTAGCTTAACATGTGTTAGACTACTCTGGATCACTTTGTTCTGAAGTTTGAAATCCATCATTGCTCCAGATTTACTCTGGGGAAACTGACAAGCAAATTGGGCCCCTGGGGGACAAATCCTAAATTGCTGTACATTTATGAAGTCTAGTATGATCAAAAGACCTGTGTCAGATCAAAGGTTCATCCAGACCAGTATCCTGACTTCCAAAAGTGGCCAATGCCAGGTGCCCTGCAGGAAATGAACAGAACAGGTAATCATCAAGTGATCCATCCCTGTCACCCATTCCCAGCTTCTGGCAAACAGAGGCTAGGGACACCATTTCCACCCATCCTAGCTAATTGCCATTGATGGACCTCTCTTCCATGAATGTATCTAATTCATTTTAAACCTTGTTATAGTCTTGGCCTTCTGTGTTTATGTGCTCCATTTTCATGACTTTAGCTACAGAGTCAGAGACAAATCCAGAGCATTGCTTAGCACCTGATTTCAGTGCGGACTTCAGCAAGAGGGGATGTCATACAGTGGCCAGGGCACTGGAGTAGGAGTAAGGAAAGTTTGGGTCTATTGCTGTGTGAGTTTGGAGCAAGTCACTTCATCCTTCCTCTCTAGCTATATTCCATGTGCATTTTCCATTATTTTCGGGTACAGTCCTGCAAGGTTCTGGGAGCATCCATTGGATGCACAAGCCCAGTGAGCTTGAGTGTGCTTAGCTCCTTACAGCAAGGAGCCCTCGACGAGGAGTGCTGCTCTCGCATGCTTGTGTAGTGAGCACCATCTGCTCTAATTAATCTCCTTTCCCCAAGCGTCTTCTGTAACAGAATTTCACTGAGATCTGATCCCTAAAAAATGGAATCAGACTTTGCAACGAAGTGATTACACTGGGTGTTTTTTCCATTAAAACTTATTAGAGCAAGACTAGGGGGCAGTGCCCCCTGCTCGCTACGCTCACCAACCCCCGTCTCTGGGGATAGGCAGCCCTGGCTCTTCTCCCAGCCGCCGGAGAGGGCTGGGCTGAGGTGTGGCAGCCCTGGCGTCCCCTCTCCATCCTTGGCCACTGGGTGAAGGCCAGGCCAGCCCTGTCTCCCCCCTCCCCACCGCCTTGGCTGTTGGGCAGGGCCGAAGCCAGGCCAACCCCAATTCTTTCCCACCCCAGCTATCAGGCAGGGTCGAGGGCAGGACAGCCCAGCTCTCCCTCCCCACCACAACCTGTACTTCAGTTTGAACCCCTACCTCCATTCCTGCACTCACCATCCTCCCTAACCCTTCCCGCTCCCCACCCCACACTGCCTATCCTTACCCCCACCTCCTTCCTCCATTCCTATACCCCCATCCTTCCCTAACCCCTCCCCAGTCCCACACTGCCCATCCCCCTGCCTCCATTCCTATATCCCCTGCATCCCTACCATCCCTCCTTACTGCACTGCCCTTCTCCACATAGACACTATCCCCCTTCCTCCCTCTCTACGCACACCCTGCACCCTCCCGTGAAACTGTTGAGCTGCATGCCCCTCTTGTCATAAAGATGATATAGAGATGTGTGCTTCCCTCGTGCTGCTTTGACACATCATGCTGCCCCACCTGCTCCTCCGAAGGCTTCATGGAGACATTGCTCAAGATGGGGGAGAGAATGGAGCCTGTGGTGTTCACATGAGAGGCGGATGACCTTTTGATTTATGAGGAAGGACCTGAGCCATCAATGGGGGGTCTAACATGAATCTGATGTCAGAATTATAGGGTAGTGTACCATTTCATCAAATGCTGTAGACCATTCTGGAAAGATTAATACAGACATACGCCACCCCTGTATTGCCTGGCGATCAGAGCTGGTTCAGTTCTATTCCGAGGCATGCAGCCAAATCAGGAAGGATTGGCAGTAGAAAGCTGGCGTTGGATTCTATTTCTGGCTAGTGTCAAGGTCAGAGCCACGGGTGGTAGCTCTGAATGCTGCCAGTACTTCTGCCACCTCTCTTCATGAATGGGTCTAATTGTCTGCATGGGTCAATGTAGGGATTTCAACATCCCTAGTCCTCAACTTGGTTTTATGATGCAAGAGATTATCAAGATCATCTTGGAAGTGGGTGGACTTTGAGCTAAAATATAAGAAAACAGGGAGTCATAGGAGTTAGACATTATTAAGCCATATAGATCATAAAATCCAGACACATGCCTCTTCCCCACTAAAGTACATTTACCAGTGGTTTGTGCTCTTCCATCACTTCCCTGATTATTCCTTTGTCTATTACATTTCACTGGCCCATTTGCCACCTTCCTGTGCACAAATTAGCAAAGATGCTTCTTTATTTGTCTTTTTAAAGGCTGTGATTATTTGATTTAAAGCATCATCAAATGACCCAAGGTGAGGGTGTGAAAAACAGTTAAGCGCTTGATGGTCAGTTCAGTTGATTATATTCTGAAACATATTTAGTAATATGTAAGACTTAAAACATCACCATTGTTTTATACAACATACACATGACTCTACAATACATGTTAGTAATCATTCAATGCGTCTTAGTGTTTGACAACCCTTGCTTCCTTAGTGTGAGGTAACCCAGTGTATGCAGCCCTGTCAGAATAATATGTATCTTAAAACTTATTCCAGTTTTCTTCCACTTCACCCATATGGCAGGAGTCTCAGAGCATCCAGGAGGGCTGGGTTAATGTGATACTGTTTATGCTTGTATGGCTAAGTCAGCATTTTGCTCATAAAGTCAGAGACGGGCATGATTCCTGAAGAACAAAGTAGCCATCCCAAATATGAGCCCCTGGTATCAATGAGGCTATGTACACACTACAGCTTACATCAGTATAACGTATGTTGCTCAGGGATGTGGTCAATCCATCCGCTGAGCAACATAAATTACACTGACATAAATCTCAGTATGGACAACGCTATGTTGGTGGGAGAATTCCTCTTGCTGACATGACTACAGCCAGTCATGGGGCTGGAGTAATCAAATTAACAGAGAGCTCTCTCCCATCAGCTTAGAGGGTCTGCACTAGCAGCAGATCTGCAAGCTTTGCAGTGCAGCCAGCAAACCTGATCTGGCAACCCTCACTGACATAGGTTATCCTTTGACTTACAGGCACTTCTTCTATGAGGAAGGTTTACGCACATGGCTAAGAGTGGCAGATTCAGGCCTGATATTGCAGGGAGGGTGAATTTTGAAATAAAGTGCTCCTTTGAGCCATCCCTTATTCCTTGTAGAATAAGGTTTATAGAGATGGTGAAAAAGCGCATCCACTACTTCAAAAATTTGTCCGAAATAGCAGACGTGCCTTGGACACAGCGTTGCTATTTTGGGATACTTCCGGTATCCCGACATAGCAATGCAATCTAGACATAGCCTATACCTGCAGAAAACCCAGTCATAGTGTCATAGAATCAGAGGATTGGGAGGGACCATGACAGGTCATGCAGTCAAGTCTCCTGAACTTGTGGCAGGACCAAGCACCATCTGACCATCCCTGACAGATGTTTGTCTAATCTTCACTTAAAAATCTCCAATGATGGAGATTCTACAATGTCTGTAGGCATTTTATTCCAGTGCTTAACCATCCTGACCGTTAGGATGTCCAACCTAAACCTAATGGTCAACCTAAACCTCCCTTGCTTCAATTTAAGCCCATTGCTTCCTGTCCTATCCTCAGAAGTTAAGAAGAACAATTGTATCCCTCCTTCTTGTAACACCCTTTTGGGTACTTGAAAACAGTCATCACATCGCCTCTTAGTCTTCTCTTTTCCACACTAAACAAACCCAATCTTTTTTAAGTTTTCCCTCATAGCTCATGTTTTCTAGACTTTTAATCATTTTTGTTGCTCTTCTCTGAATTTTTTTTCCAATTTGTCCATTTCTTTCCTGATATGTGGTGCCCAGAACTGGATGCAATATTCCAGTTGAAGTCTAATAGGTGCAGAGGAGAGTGAAAGAATTACTTCTCGTGTGTTACTTACAACACTTCTGCTAATATACATCCCAGAATGATATTTGCTTTTTTTTGCAACATGTTGATTTACGAGGTTGATTCATGTTTAGCTCATGATGGGGGTACTTCCACCAGGAGCTGAGGAAGGCTTTCACAGCCTTTGTACCATCTGATTGACACAAACGGAGCTTTCAGGGCAGAGAATTTACTTCATATTCTTGCTGCTACCTAAATCTCTCCTCTCACTTCCCACCTCCTTCTCCACTCACCATTTTCATTCCTCTTACATTACCGCTCCTTGTGTTTCCTTTATACCCTCTTTGTTTTCTTCCTTCTATTATATTGCTGCTGTCTGTATTCTTCCCTCAAGAGCCCTTTCTCTACTCTCAGAAATACTTCCTCTCTTTCTTCACCATTAGCAGCCCTCAAGCCCTCTCTCTATTGCTCTGTTGTCCTGCATTTTGTCTTGTGCTGTATTGTCATTTCTTATTTACAGTGGGTGATTATTAGCACAGGACACTTTCCTTACCTATACGTGCCAAGCATAGTGCAAGCTAAGAGTGGTATTGAAATGTTTTGTAGCACTAACAACTCTAATGTTTGTATCCAAAATAATCAAAATACATCAGCATAATAATGAAATAAAGCCAAAGGTACAAAACTCCCATTTAGAGAGGTTTATAATTGTTGCCGTTACTATAGCAATTATTATAATCCTCTGGATGAGAATAATGTTCTTTCATATGGCATGGAAGAGAGAAGTATTCAACAGAGGCATATCCCTAAAAGACTGATTTGGCCAGCCTAATTCAGGCTGAGTAGCCCCAACTCACACAAGTATCCCCCAAACTTGGCATAGAGCAATTTTTACTATATTAGCGTGAAGTCAGAATTGCAGGTTATTGTACCCTTATGATAGTTTTCCAAGTCAGACTATTAATAATAGATGTCGAGACAAGGAAATGTATTACCTAGACATTACAAATGTTTTTGATTTAATGAACACAAGTAATGTATCAAATCTTTTAATTTAAGTGCTATTTTCAAAAAAAGATAGGTTGAAGCAAAAAATCAAATAGAAAGAGAACTTGAATAATATCATTAAAAGTCAGGAAGAAAATGCATGGCAGGCTATGGCTGGTGTTTTCCCATCATAGTAAAAAGCACTGAGACAAAATCAACATTTTGATAACCACACAAAAATGACCTTTTATCGGAGGCCATAGTAGTAGAATTGTATAACATGTACAACTGCTGATGAAGATTAGCAAGAGAAGGCAAAACACAACCTTACTGTTTTTCACATTTATTTAGGTGTGTGTGGTGCCTTAAATTCATACAAAAACAAAAACAAAATCACACTGGTTAGCAGCCACATAAAGACCTGATCATGGATATTCTTCAGAGAATGAGTAGACCTCTGTTCTAAGCAGATCACAGAGATGAGGTGAATTCATAGGAAATAAGGTAAAAGAGAAAATGCCTTTGGGAGAATATAATTTATCTAGGAAGCAGAATTCTGAATTGTCAGTGTACTACTGTGCAGTTCAATATTTGGGATTTATGCCTCTCCTCAATTACTTGTCATAATCCTGAAGTTCATGCCTATTACAATGCATATGTCCCAGCCTCTCAGAGCTGGCATTTCACCAGTTTACACAAAGCAGGCAGGGTAAGTGCCTCTGCTTAGAGGCAAGAGGGCAATGATCACTGGGTTTGGAGTTGGTAAATCTGAGCAAACACCCACTGGTCCCAGGTGGGCTGTCCGACTCAGACAGGCTTGGCACAGCCAGGCTCTCCAATGTTAAACCCAGGTTGCTTCCAAACCGAGGCCCTGCTGCTGAGGTCATCTCAGCCTTTCTGAGCTCAAGTCTTATCTCAGGGGGACTAGATGCATATTGACCAAGGCCAGCCTAAGCAGGCCCTGCATGCCCCAGTTTGGGCCTAGTTGGCCCAATGTAACCCTGGTCCCTCCTCCTTCTCCATCCTGCCTCATGGGACAGAGTACATGAGGACCAGCCGCTGACATCAAACTGGCACGGGTCCCAGGCCTTACTTTTATGGGTTGCTGGTGAGACGGCACAGTGCTTGTTGAGGAACCTGAACTATAAATATTGGCAGCATGGTCAGGGTCTGACCTGCTAGCACCAGCTGCCGTGATGATTCTCCTTACACGGGTTAGAATGTCTGATGTGGATGAAATGAAGCCATGTCTAAGCTCCCAGCACTGGGTCCTGCGGGCCTGCATCCTCCAGAGCCTCTTCCTGCCCTGTGGGCTGGGCCCATCCCCGCCCCCATGTGTGCATTGGGCCTGTGCTCTGGGGCTGCAAACCTCACCAGGCTCCTGGTCCTTTCAGGCTCATCAGGAGCTGTCCAGAGCCCTTCTGCAGTCCCTGGAGAGCTCCTGCCAGAAGTGGTTCCCATGCCCGCTGACCTGCACTTGTAAACAGGGCAAGAACGTCCAATAAAACAGCAGCAAAATGTCTGAGCTGGTGTCCTTGCTGAGCTGCACGGCACTGCCTTTGAGTGGGCACAGTGTCCCTCCGATGGCTTTACTGGCTACGCAGCAGTGCAAGAGGAAAAGCTTGTTCGTAACTGGTGCTGCTTGGCTAAAACCTAAGCAGCACTTTTAAGAGTGTGCTACAGGCTAGTATCAAGGTAATGGTGAGAGCTCACTTGAAGACTATGATTACACTGACCCACTTGGCCTCGCTGGCTGCAGGAGCCAGCTGAAGGTGGGGGTAGATGGCCTAATGGATAAGGCATCGGCCTAATGGATAAGGCATCAGCTAAAGGTAGGGAGGTGGAGTGGGTCCCAGTGGCCTAATGCAGCGGTGCTCAACCTTTTTTAATTTGTGTCCCCCAGGGCCAGGAAAATTTTGGTTGAACAAAAAAACCCCCCAAAACAAAACAGAAAATCCCATTTTTTTCAGCCCCCTTTATTTTCAAGCGTCGGTCCGCTCCCCTACCACTCCTCCAGCCCCTGCTCCTGCTGTGCACACATCGGACGCCGAGCTGGGAAGACAAAATGGTGGCCGGCCCGGCGCACCCCTGGCCTAATGGATAAGCAGCTGAAGGTAGAGAGGTGGGAGGGGTCACAGTGGCCTAATGGATAAGGCTCCAACCTCCGGAATCTGGGATCCAAGTCCCACTCCCCAAGGTCCCAGCAGAGGCTGGAGAACCATCTTCCTGCTGGTGGGGGGAGAGAGCCCCCAGGGGAACAACAGAGCACAGACACACTGCCTGGAGGCAGTGCTCCCTCATTCCTGAACTCCCATCCTCCTCACATACACACATCCTGCCAAGACGCCCAGCCAGCTCCTGCACTCTCCCTACTATCCAGACCCCCTCCATGCCCAGCCCGCTTCCACATGCAGGGGGGCCACAGGCCCCAGAGCAAGGGGAGACAGGTTCACTCCCTCAGAAGAGGTGGGGCCCAGGGCAGTCAGTCCTTGGCACTGCCTGGGCCACAGAGCTGCTTCCCCCCAGCTGTGTGCCAGAGCTTGCCCAGCTGTTCCCGGGGCAGGCGTGGCAGGCAGCTTCCTCTGTGTGCCAGAGCTGGGGCCAAGAAGGCCCCAATTGGGCAGCGTCCTGTCCCCAGCTGCAATCCTGGCTGGCAGCATTGCAGCAAAGGTAGGAGGGGAGGCCTCAATCCAGCTGCAGTGATGCTGGCCTGGTCCCTCATCCAGCCACTGTTGCCTGGGTGCAGCAGACTAGACCTGGCCAGGTAAGGTAATCTGGCCCCAGGCCCCCCTACTTACTCTACTTCACACCTACTCTACTGCCCTGCCTCCTGCACTTCCCACACACCCTAACCCCCTGCACTGAACCCCTCATTCACTCCAATCCTGACTCCTGCACCCCCACATCCTCAGGCCCCTGCCATAAGATTGACAGAAACCAGCCTGAATGCGTGCATGAAGTTGGACTTGATCAGTTAGGTTGTAAATGTCAAAGAAACGTACAAAAAGATGCAGCAGCAAAAGTCCATTAAATAAAGTCTGAGTACCTTTCATTTATGCTGTTATTAACCATCATGTCAATTATCTATAATATTAAGTTGTATATTTTCAGTCATGCAAATGGGCATTCTTATACAGCTCTTTGTTGACCACTTGTTCTGAATTTTGATGTAGTTTGGCTCTTTGGTTTGAAAAGGTTGCCAACCCCGACATATGCCAACCCCGACCTATACCAACCATGCACTAAATGGTTCTTCAAATTGTAAGGTGGATTTTTATATCTATACAGCCACTTTGTTGTCTAAAGTAGGAATAGCTCAGAAGAATGCCCCTTTACAGTCATCGGATGGTGGAAAAGTCTGGTTTCCATATACAGGCAGTCCCCGGGTTACGTACAAGATAGGGACTATAGGTTTGTTCTTAAGTTGAATTTGTATGTAAGTCGGAACTGGTACATATTGTAGGGGAAACTCTAGCCAAACATTTCTCCAGAGCTCAGTTTTATTCTCCCACACCTCACTTCCCTCAGTCCTTTATTCTCAAGCTGAGGTGTCTGCTGAGAAAAGCCGCTCCGCGTCTCCCTGGTCTGCTGCGGGGGGGGGGGGGGGGGGGGGGGGGAGCGGCGCTAGCTTTGCGTCTCCCTGGTCTGCTGGGGGGAAGCAGCTAGTGTGGGGTTGCCTCACCCCGTTTGTAAGTAGGGATCTGATGTAAGTCGGATCCATGTAACCCGGGGACTGCCTGTACTGTGATTTTATGAGTGCAGCAAATGTCACCCTACCACATGTTGCCTTGCCTGAAAGAGCAGTTGTAATTCCAGAGAAGGGATGGTACCATGTTAGCCTTTGTACAATGTCAGTAGTAACCATAGTCTGAAGGGGGTTGTCTACACTGCCACCCTAGTTCGAACTAGGGTGGCTAATGTAGGTAATTCATGTTGCAAATGAAGCCCGGGATTTCAATATCCTGGGCTTCATTTGCATCTTGCCGGGCGCCGACATTTTTAAATCCCCGTTAGTGCGGACTCTGTGCCCGGACTCGTGGAACGAGGTGTAACGGTAGTTTGAATTAGAGAGCCTAATCTGAACTACCTACTCCGTGCCGCGTGTAGCCGCGGGCACGGAGTCCGCACTAATGGGGATTTAAAAATGGCGGCGCCCGGCAAGATGCAAATGAAGCCCGGGATATTGAAATCCCGGGCTTCATTTGCAACTTCGATTGCCTACATTAGCCACCCTAGTTTGAACTAGGGTGGCAGTGTAGACATACCCAAGTATATAAACAAAGTCCTACAATCACCCAGGACTATTCTGCATTTGGATAGGACTGCAGTTTTTATATTACTACCTCCAACTGTAAATATGCATTCTGGAGATTTTAACTATACTTTTAACATTAGTTCAGCTCTTTTCACACCAAGTCCACGTGAAATTCTAGAAGGCACCTTTGAAATCATAATATATTAGATATCAGAATTTGTATTTCATTGCCCCTTTGATATGTTATACCAATCACTGATATACTTACCTTACTAATATTTTCCAGTGCCGCAGGCACAAATAATACTCTTTGAAGGAAACATTATATATACTAAGAATAATTTTATTGCACCAGTGCTTTTGGAGCTATTCTGGACCATATTCAGCAATAAGGGTTGGCACTGCATGGGACATTAAGTCAGCAGGTGTTTAACAGTCCAATACAGACACTTTGGATCATAATGTCCAACACAGTGAGAAGCTATACACTGTAGCCTCAGGCATCTGTGATTTTTTTCTCTTTCCATTTTAAGGCTTTTAAATGGAATGGTAAATATGATTTACTACCCTAGGAAGATAGAAAATGTTTTCTGAGAGCACATTCAGCTTGTCTAGATATGACTGCAGAAAAAAAAGATTTAAAGAAAATATCACCTTCTAACCACATCTTTGTAATAAATGTGTTCAATTTCATCTTTCCATTTTGTATTACTTATACATGGCCTTTCTCTGAATATAATTTTTAAATTTTTTATTTTAGGTGGAACAAGCAAGTAGTATGTATACTAATGGCGATCTTTTTATACAAAATACCTTATTTGAGTTATACTCATTTTGGTGACATTCTTAAATACCTTTTAAGGCATTTTTTATGTGAGTGGCCGATTCTCTGTATCTTGTCTTCAGCTTAAGATTGGATGCCTTTCTGGGAGATATGCCTCAGTCAAACACATGGGCTACGTCTAGACCACATCCCTTTTTCGTAAAAGATCAAACTAGCTACAGGCATAAAGGGAAACAAGAAGACCTTTTATAAATACATTAAAAGCAAGAGGAAGACCAAGGACAGGGTAGGCCCACTGCTTAGTGAGGAGGGAGAAGCAGTAACAGGGAACTTGGAAATGGCGGAGATGCTCAATGACTTCTTTGTTTCGGTCTTCACCAAGAAGTCTGGTGGTGTGCCTAAGGTAGTGAATACAAGCAGAGAGAGGGTAAGTTTAGAAGATAGGATACACAAAGAACAAGTTAAAAATCACTTAGGAAAGTTAGATGTCAGCAAGTCACCAGGTCCTGACGAAATGCATCCCAGGATACTCAAGGAGCTGATAGAGGAGGTATCTGAGCCTTTAGCTATGATCTTTGAAAAATCATGGCAGACAGGGGAGATTCCAGAAGACTGGAAAAGGGCAAATATTGTGCCCATCTATAAAAAGGGGAATAAGAACAACCCAGGAAACTACAGACCGGTCAGTTTAACGTCTGTCCCAGGGAAGATAATGGAGCAGGTAATTAAGGAAATCATATGCAAACACTTGGAAGGTAATAAAGTGATAGGGAATAGCCAGCATGGGTTTGTGAAGAACAAGTCATGCCAAACTAATCTGATAGCTTTCTTTGATAAGATAACGAGCCTTGTGGATAAGGGAGAAGCGGTGGATGTCATATACCTAGACTTTAGTAAGGCATTTGATACGGTCTCGCATGATATTCTTATTGATAAACTAGGCAAAAATAACTTAGATAGGGCCACGATAAGGTGGGTGCATAATTGGCTGGATAACTGTAGTCAGAGAGTTGTTGTTAACGGTTCTAAATCCTGCTGGAAAGGGATAACAAGTGGAGTTCCTCAAGGGTCTGTTTTGGGACCCGTACTGTTCAATATCTTCATCAATGATGTAGATATTGGGATAGAGAGTACGCTTATTAAGTTTGCAGATGATACCAAACTGGGTGGGGTTGCGACTTCTTTGGAGGATAGGGACATAATTCAAAATGACCTTAGCAAGTTAGAGAAATGGTCAGAGGTAAACAGGATGAGGTTTAATAAAGAGAATTGCAAAGTGCTCCACTTAGGAAGGAACAATCAGTTCCATACATACAAGATGGGAAGCGACTGTCTAGGAAGGAGCATGGCGGAAAGGGATCTAGGGGTCATAGTGGACCACAAGTTGAATATGAGCCAACAGTGTGATGCTGTTGCAAAAAAAGCAAATATGATTCTAGGTTGTATCAACAGGTGTGTTGTAAGCAAAACTCGTGAAGTCATTCTGCCGCTCTACTCTGCACTAGTTAGGCCTCAGCTGGAGTACTGTGTCCAGTTCTGGGCGCCACATTTCAAGAAAGATGTGGAGAAATTGGAAAGGGTACAGAGAAGAGCAACAAGAATGATTAAAGGTTTAGAGAACATGACCTATGAAGTCAGGCTTCATGAACTGGGCTTGTTTAGTTTGGAAAAAAGAAGATTAAGGGGGGACATGATAGCGGTTTTCAAATACCTAAAAGGGTGTCACAAGGAGGAAGGCAAAAATTTGTTCCTCTTGGTTTCTGAGGACAGGACAAGGCTTAAAGTGCAGCAGGGGAGGTTTAGATTGGACATTAAGAAAAAATTCCTAACTGTCAGGGTGGTCAAATATTGGAATAAATTGCCAAGGGAGGTGGTGGAATCTCCCTCTCTGGAGATATTTAAGAACAGGTTAGATAGACATCTGTCAGGGATGGTGTAGACAGAGCTTGATCCTGCCTTGAGGGCGGGGGGCTGGACTCGATGACCTCTCGAGGTCCCTTCCAGTCCTATTATTCTATGATTCTATGATTCTATGATTCTATAAATTAGACGTGTCACAACTGCTAATGAAGCGGGGATGTAAATCTCCCCTGCTTCATTAGCATAAAAATGGCTGCCACTTTTTTTCGGCATGGAGCTTTGCCGGAAAAAAGCGCCAGTCTAGACGCTGATCTTGCGGAAAATAAAGCCTTTTCCGAAAGATCCCTTATCCCTTATTTCATAGAGGTATCCTTTCTTACCAGAGGAGAATACGGTGGTGTGGGTATTTTCTTAGGGTAACTTGTTTATTTAAACTATGTACACCAGTCATTGAACAGCAATGGTCACTAAAAGCTTACAGTCAATCTCCTTTGTGAAATCTTAGCAGCCCAAACACCAGTGCTGGGCTCTCAGGAAGAAACAAGGCACCAGATTTGGCACCAGAGAGATAGATGAATGCATAAAGCAAAAAAAAAATTGCTGTTTGAAGTAGCTTTCCCCAAATCATCTACATCACAAACTTAAAAACCCAACAGCCTTTCTTCAAAGACTGCATAGGTCACACACTAAACTTCTAAGACGGTGCATAATAACACCCTTTACTGATTCCTGCCAAAACAATATGAATGTGGATTATATTTGTACTTGCTGGTCAGATAATTAATCTGTGCCTGACAGTTTGAGGATTAAAAGATACTGATATTTAAAGGATTTTTACAGTGATATTTGCTTTTACTAGATCTCTGTCTTCGAAATCTCCTCACGTCGTTTGTTGGGAACTGACTGTGCACAGCTCCTAACTCTGTGTTCAGCATTTCACAGGCATGGGGCTTGTGCTCAGATATTCCATCCAGCGGGCTGCTAGAAGGGAAGGGCCTTATGGAACGGGCAAGGAAGTGAAGAAAATCTTTCTCAGGTTTAACATTGCTTTGGCATTCAAAAGCACATAGGCATTTTTGTAAGCTTCAGATTTAATCCATTATATCTATATAAAGTATTTCATTAGAGGGTCCAGTCCCTTTTTGCATCATATTTTGTACAGTGCATCTCCAGAAAAAGCCCTTGGGAAATATTAGAAGCAGGACCCTATTTGTGTTCCACTTCCTGGCTTTTCTTCTCCAAAATGATTCTGTGACAAGTGTGCTTAAAAATCCATTACAATTGCTGGATCAGGTTGTTTGGAGAAAGAAAAGGGAAAAAAGCAACATAAACAAATTTATATTTCAAGTGCAATTCATGCTGAAACACTCTGCTGTGGCCTAATTTAAAATGCAGACAGATTGGAACAAATAATGCAAAACCACTTTGTTTTAAAATATTGGTATAGATCAAAATGTATTATTCAAGTATGCTCTCTTTTGTAATAGAAAATAGTTTACGTGTATAGCCTTATATGAATAAGTAAGTATGAAGCGTGAAAAGGCAGTGACACATGCGACATCTCTTCATCTACTGTGAGTTCTGTAAATCACAACAGACACTCTCAAAGGATGCCTGCCTCAATGTAAAGTCTAATATCTCCTCCCTTCTTTTTCAAAAGTTCTGGCAAACCTTTTCTCTCCTTCTGTATCCTCTCTGATTTTTCTTGGACACGTGCAAGAAATTTATTTCTAAATTTCAATCCAGCATTGTCCCGGTTTACAACATTCACAAGGAAATGCTTCTTCACACAGTACATAGTCAACCTGTGGAACTCCTTCCAAGGGGATATTACAATGGCCAAATGTGTAACTGGGATAAAAAAAGAATTGGATAAGTTGTTGGACGATAAGGCCATTAATGGCTATTAACCACGATTATCAAGTTGTCTCTAAGGGCACATCTACATAGAAGTGTTACTTTGCAATAACTCGCTTTTTTTCTGAAATAACTAGGTGAGTGTCCACAGAGCAAACCCATTATTTTGAAATTATTTTGAAATAATGGGCATCTTATTTTGTAACCGTCATTTTACAAGGAATAACAAGTGTTTCAAAATAGTTATTTCGAAATAGGGCATGTATAGACGGGGCAGTTGTGGTCATTTCAAAATAAGTGGCTTCCATGGCTTCCTGCGGGTGCCCTGCTGGCCACTCTGGCCACACTCAGGCTATGTCTAGACTGCAAGCCTCTTTCGAAAGAGAGCGTCTAGACTGCACGGAGAAATTTCAAAAAAGCGGCTTGCTTTTTCGAAAGAAAGCATCCAGTGAGTCTGGATGCTCTCTTTCGAAGAAGCCCTATTTACATTGAAGAACGCCTTCTTTCGAAAGAGGAACTTTCGAAAGAAGGCGTTCTTCCTCGTGAAATGAGGTTTACCGCCATCGAAAGAAAAGCCGCGTTCTTTCGATTTAATTTCGAAAGAACGCGGCTTGAGTCTGGACGCAGGTGAAGTTTTTTCGAAAAAAGGCTACTTTTTTCGAAAAAACCCCTGAGTCTGGACACAGCCTCAGCAGGACTCTATAGTTCCCCTTCCTCTACAGGCTTTAAAGCTGCAGCCACAGTGGAAACTGTGTGTGGCACACAGCAGGCCCAGCTTGTGCCATGCCACACAGCAGCGCCCAGCTCAGTTTACACCTGGTGGGAGCTGGTCTAAGAGGCCCGCAGCATGCGTGTGGTATACACAGCTTCTGTGGACCACATGGTTGCTGCCATAAAGCTCTCCAGCAGCTGCCCACACTCTGCTCCTCCAGCTTCTCCTCCAGGAACTCTCCCCCCACCCACATGGCTGCCAAGGGCCATGTACAAGAGGCTGTAGGACAGCCCAAAGCAGGCACCACTCCTAGCCCCAGCCCTGAGCCTCTCCTTCCCTTTCCACCTCCCTCCTTTTCCAAGTCCCTCCCCAGCAGCAGTGGATATAGGGCAGGGCGAGCGGAGTGGCTGCCCCAGGCCCCGCGCTGCAACCGCGTGGGGCCCAAACAGCTGCTTGAGCCACTTGCTCCCATGTGGTGTCCCAGCTGAGCGGCGCAGACCTCAGCAGAGGGCCATGGTGGGAGGCGAAGGGGGGTGGGGTGGTGATGTACACAGCTGGAGGAGAAAAAGAGAGAGAGAGGCAGGAGTGGGAGGAGAAAAAGAGAGAGAGAGGCAGGAGTGGGAGGAGAAAAAGAGTGAGGCAGGAGGGGGAAGAGACTTAAATACAAATGAAAATTGTAATTATTAATGCAGAATTTTGTTTAAGAATGACTTACAATATAATTAAAATAAAAATTATCCAATTAAATTAAGTTTCTATCAAATTTATCCAATTCACATTTAATATGAAAATAGCCTTTAATTTGCCCATTTGACGCCTTTTTCCTATTTTTTCTCCAAAGGGGGCCGCCGCAAAATTGTGCTGCCCTGGGCCCCGCAAAACTCTCATCCGCCTCTGCTCCCCAGTTACATTTATCCCAAATAAAAACCAGTTTATTCTTTAAAAATGAAAGGTCTGGTTTATTTTATCAAAGGGAAAGGGGGAAGGAAGGAGAAGCAGGCAGGGCAAGGGAGGGGTGGAGGAGGAATGGCACAGAGGGGCACTGCAGAAGCCCCTTATAAGGAGGTCCAGGGGAGAGTCTCACAATTGGCCCTGCCTGAAACTTTCCCTCAGGGTCTCCCAGATGTGCAAAGCCCCTTAATGGACCTGCCAGATGGCAGCCATGTGTGGCTATTCAAAGGCCCTGGCGAGCCGTTCAGCAGGAACATCTCCCCATTGTTCTCACAATATTGTGCAGGACACAGCATTCCTCCACTGCTTGTGGGATGTTCCAGTTGCTGAGATCTAGGTGGGTGAAGAGGCAGTGGAACCTCCCTTTGTGATGCCCAAAGTCGCCCTCCACCACAATGTGGGCCCTGCTGAGCCTGCCATTGAAATGTTCCTTTGTGGAATCCAGGTGTCCAGTGTAGGGCTTCATAAGCCATGGGAGCAAGGGGTAGACAGCATCCCTCACTATACGCATTGGCATGTCCGTATCTCCAACCCTGATGGTCTGGTCAGGGAAAAATGTGCCAGTGTGTGTCTTCTGGATCAGGCTGGAGTTGCGGAAGGTGTGGGCATCATGTGCCTTCCCCAGCCACCTGACATTAATGTTCGAGAAGTGGCACTGGTGGTCCACGATGGCCTGTGGGACCATAGAAAACTACCCCTTCTGGTTGATGTAGTCGGATGCCCAGTGGTTGGGGCCCCGGTTGGGGATATGGATGCTATCAATGGCCTCCCCACAGTTGGGGAAACCCATGGTGGAAAAGCTACTGATGATGGGTCCTCATCGCCCAGGAGGATGAGCCAGCACAGCAGGATGGTGTTGATGGCCCTCTCCACCTGTAGAAAGAGACAAACATGGAATTTCTGGGTTCCAGGGCCCTTTGGAGGTCCCCAAAGCCAGCCCTCCTTCCCCCTTACATCAGGCCCAACCCCAACTAACCCCATCCCCCATTGTGAAACTGGGACTGAAAAACCTTCTGGGAAGGGAGTTTCCACCATCACAACCTCCTTCCCTAGGGAACCCCATGCCAGCAGTTCACCACCCTCCCAATAATATAGGAAGAGAGTCATACCTGCATGACCATGACCCCAATGATCAATCTCCCCATGCCGAATTGGTTCCCAATGGAGTGTTAGCTGTCCAGCGTTATGAGCTTCCACGGTGCAATGGCGACCCACTTCTGGAGGGGGATCGTGGGACTCATGTGGGCACCTGAGAGCAAGGGTCAGCCACTCATACAGCTCCAGGAAGGTGTCCTTCCATTCTGGAGCCACTGCTGGTCATCCCACCGCTCCATGATGATCCAGTCCCAGAAGCGGCTGTACATGGTGCACTGGTGAGGGCAGGAGGGGCTATGCTGCATGAGCAGCATGTGGAGAGAGGTGAGGAGGTACCCTGGTGGGAGCTGCAAGTCCAGATTCTGCAGAGCCATGAGAGCAGCCTGCAAAAACTGCACCAGGAGGTGCATCATGAGAGTGAGGAAGCTGGTGACTGCTTTCCAGCAGGTCCGGCTGCATGGCTGGAGTGCTGTGGTGTCTGCAAGGGCAACCACACCATGCAGTGGAACGGGTTTGCTGTCCCTCAAGAAAGAAAAGAGCCTGAGACACAGCTGTCCTGATGCCCTACCTGAAGTGCTTCTGGGGGGAAGAGAGAGAGGGGAGACTGAAATGCAATTGAGGCTCCAATGTATATAGATGCTCTATTTTGAAATAGCTCAGCACTATTTTGATGGGCATTTGCTGTGTAGACACGCTATTTCGAAATAAGCTATTTCAGAGCTTTTCTTCCTAAATAGCTTCTTCTGAAATAAGCATGCAGTGTAGATGTACCCTAAGTCTGTGACTGGGTAAGGTACTCAGAAAGTCAGAGCTAAAGTTCAGCATAAGTAGTTAGGACATACTCTATAGGGCCATTCATGGAGAAGTGGTATGTTAACATGGAATGCTCCCTTAGATTATGTGCTAAATATTGTGCTAGAGCAGGGGTGGACAATAAGTTTGATGGAGGGCCATTCCAAAATTTTGGTGACTGGCAAAGGACTATAATTTTCTCTGGAAGAGGTACGGGGTCTGGGACCGAGGTTGGGTGCAGAAGGGATCCTGGGGTAGGAAACTGGGGTGCAGGAGAGGGCGTGGTGGCTGAGAGGGCATTTGGGTGAAGCAGGGGGCTGTGATCTGGGGCAGGAGTTTGGAGTGCAGGGTTGAGAAGGGGGTATGGATGCCAGAGAGGATTCAGGCCTGGGGAAGGGTTTTTGTAGAGGGTGTAGAGTCTTGGAGGGAGTTATCACCTGGGGAAAGGTTTGGCTGGGGACCTGGGGCAGGAGCAGGAGGCAGCCTGGGACAGGGAATTGGGGTGCGGGAGGGAGGGTGTCAAAGGCAGGCTCAGGAGGTGCTTACCTAGGCAGCAGGCCTTCAGGACCCCGAAGCAGGCGTCCTGCTTGCTGCTGCCCCAGTCTGCTCAAAATGGCTGGTGGCTCCTTAAGGTTCTCTGCTCTGGGAGCCGAGGGGAGGGGGGAACTTTGCACTCTGCTCCCGCTCACAGCACAATTGTTCAGCTCCTATTGGCCAAAAATCTGCCAACATGAGCTGAGAAATTGTACTAGCTCTCTGCTATGGGTGCTTTGGGGGAGGAGGAGGCTTTGTGCACTGCCCTCCCCTCAGCACAATTTCTCATCTTCTATTGGACTCCCCCTTTCCCCGGGGCCGAGAACAGAGCCACAGGGAGCAGCCAGTTGCTTGAATGAGTGTCCCTATGGGGCAGCCTGTGGGTTGGATCTGGCAGCCTGCTGAATCTGGCTCACAGGCTGCATCTTACCTATCCCTGAGGTAGAGTATCAGAGTCGTAGCCGTGCTAATCTGTATCTGCAAAAACAACAAGGAGTTCGAAGTGGGTTTTTGCCCATGAAAGCTTATGTCCAAATAAATCTTTTTTGTTAAGGTGCCACAGGACTCCCTCCATTATTATGCTAGACTATGTATTTGATCTTTCATTTAGCTCTGAGTACTTTTTGCACCCCTAAAGAAGAGGTCTGTGTAGCCTGGAAACTTGTCTCTCTCACCAACTGTGGTTGGTCCAATCAAAGATTTTACCTCACCCACCTTGTCTGGCTAAGGCTTTGCCTACATTACCACATATATCTGTAAAACTTCTGTCACTCAGGCTACATCAACATGGGGAAATTATTTCAAAATAATAACTCCCAAAATAACTATTTCAAAATAAGCATTATTCCTCTTCACAAGCAGGAGTTATTTTGAAATAACAAGCCCGTTATTGGTAGTGTGGGCGTCTTGGTAGTGTGGACACTCACCTTGTTATTTCAGAATAACTCCCCAGTGTAGACATGCCCTCAGAGGTGTAAAAAACTACCCCCCTGACTGACATAAATGTCACCAATGAAAGTACTGGCGTGGATAATGCTATGCTGCTGGAAGACACTTGCCTGCTGACATAACTACCACTGCTGGTTAGGGTTAGGTTAATTATGCTGGCAGGAGAGCTCTCTCCCACCAGCACAGAGAGGCTGCATGGGAGACTTTCGAGTGAAGATGCAGCAGTACAGTTGTGCCATGGTAAGGTCTGTAGTATAGATCTAGACTAACTTTCTTTGACTACAGAGACTTAAAGACAATGGGAAAGGCAGTAACTATACTATCTGAGGGGCTGTTATTCAATGCTGACTTGCACTGTACTGTTGTCCCTTGCTGATTGGAGTGTGTAGTTGAAATTCAGGGCTCTGCAGTGTTGTAAGTAGAAATTGACGGAGGCTGGTATTTTCTTTGATGCAATGTTATTTATTTATAAAGAATGCACTGAGTCCTATGTCTCCAAATGTAAGAAGGACCAAGAACAAAAGGGGCAGTTTCTTAGCTCATGCCTCCCCACCCCATGCCTCCATAGCCTATAGACCCAGCTCTCTCCAGCTCTTTCCAGGATCATACTGTGTTCACAGGCTACTGCTTGACTTGCTTTTTTTTGCCTCTGGCACTCTCCATTCTTGTCTTTTTCAGTCTTTTGTCTCTTCCAACCTTCCCATACGTACAAGTCTACTCCCACCCCAGAGAAAACAGTATTCCTTTCATGGGTGGGTCCACACATTTCTTTTGTCTTTTTCATACTTATCTTTATGTTAATTGAAGGATGAATTCATGTCAATGAATGAATGGCAATGAGATTTTACTTCAACCCATAACAAAGTTTTACCCACTTCATAACAGTATTCTCCCCTTTACTGGACCTTAGTATTACAGAGGAACCCAGATATTTGTCTTTCTACTTGAAGCACTGAGTTGATGGAACATTATGTAAAGCAATACTAGGGGCTCAATTCTGCCATTCAGCCTCAGGCAGAATTGTACCTTACTCCATCAGTTGTTCCAATGATGTCAGTGAACAATTTGTGGAGTAAAGTGATGGCGAGTGGTAGAATAATGCCCGAAAGCATCTGCAAAAGACTGACATTGGGTTACAAACCTCTCTATTTCCACCCCTTGTGTATCAGCAGTCCTGTCCTGCTCTCATAGCAAAAACTTCCTCTGACAAGTGGAATAGTCAACAATTGACATTTCTTCTCACGCGTGGAGGTTAACTGATCTGTGCCCTCTCTCAGGTAATTCCCATAATCTTCAAAGCAGGTCATTTTTGCACAGTATGGTCACTACTGTCCAATGGCTGGTGTCGCTAGATGTGTACTGTGTCTCTGGACAGAGCTCTCCTGGACACATGAGAAAATTACAACATGTGGCTGAATGATGGCATTTAGCCCTGCACTGGGAGTGGTACAGAGTCACAGTGCCCCATGGTGTTCTGCCTCAGGTCAAAGGTTCAAGGTATTTCTCAGCTCACCAAGCTGCAGAGTAGACCAGGTCTGCTAGGCAATGCACAAATGGCCATCCCCAGTGGGGACTGATCTCAGAACCTTTGGTTGTAAAAGCACAAGCGTCTACTCAGAATGCAAGCTCTTTACGGTGGGGACTGTCTTTTGGTTCTATGTTTGTACAGCATCTAGCTCAGTGGAGTCCTTGCACATGACTAGGCCTCATAGGTGCTACAGTAATATAAATCAGTCATAAAGATAAATAATACTGACTGATCTGAGAGACTCAGCTTTGTTATCTGGGATGTTGCAGACTTATCAACCTCTGTATGTGGGCCAGCCACCACAAGAGAGGGACAGAGAGCCACAACATGCATGTATGAGGAGCTGGTAGCTGAAATGCCTTTCTCCCTCCCCACTACTGCACAGGCATGCAAGGGCCAACCACAACGTTGCCCATAGTGAACTGCTAGCGCATATTGCTCAATGGGCAACCAATCTGAAAACGTTCCTTGAAACATGGAGAGCTGTTAAATAAAACACAGTTCCTGCTATCATCATTTCTGAAGGCTGAGAAGCACAGTCATTGACTGAGCCTCATGAGTTAATAATAAACATCCTAGGCCTCAGGGTACATCTACACTGCACTCTTAGTTCAAAATAAGCGACGCCATTTGAGCTCTGCAAATTGCATAACTTATTTTGAGTTTATTTTGAATAGACACCATTCCAAAATGTCCCATAATCCTCGTGGAACGAGGTTTACAGTGATGTCAGAATATCGTGCCAGATATTTCAAAAGCTATTTTGAAATAATGGGAGCACTGTCGGGACATGGAAAACGCTATTTTGGAATACTGGAAGTATCCCAAAATAGTGCCACTATCTACACGCACTCTGGCTGTTGTACCACCATTAGCTGCAGTGGGATTTTGCCCTACTTATAAATAAAAGCACTGAACACCTGAGCATAGTTGAGATTTTCAAAGCTGTCTGAAAGAAGTTACCAGAAATGGTGTGTCTAAAGCCCCAAGGCAGCTTCAAATATCCCACCATAAAGCCTCATCTGAGCTTTTCAGTGTGAAGGAGATCAACTATCGGTTCATGCTCATACTGCAGATGATAGACAAACCTCTCTCTTTCTGAGGGTACGTCTAGACTACAGGCTTCTGTCAACAAAGAGCGTCTACACTACATTCAGTTCTGTCGACAAAGCAAGCTGCTTTGTCGACATGGTAGTGTAGACGCAAAGGACAGTTTACATGCAATAACACCTTCTGTCGACAGAAACTCTGTTGACAGAAGGCGTTATGCCTCGTAAAATGAGGTTTACCAGCGTCGACAAAACTGCTGAGTTCTGTCGACGTTATGTCGACAGAACTCAGCGGTAGTGTAGACGTAGATATAGTTTTGTTGACAAAAGTCCACTTTTGTCGACCAAACTCTGTAGTCTAGACACACCCTGAGTGAACAAGGGCTAGTCTGGCCTTGAAATCTATGAAAAGCAAAGATTTAGCAGGGCTTTAAAATGCTGCATCTTATTAAACTGTACACCCTTCTGTGAAGCTTTGATCAGTTTCCTTTTGACCAACGCAACTACATGGGATCCCGTTTTGTACAAACCCAAAAGTCAGTTATTTATGTGGTGGCTAAGAGCTTGGGAAAATAAGTAAGCCCAGGTTTATACTAGGGAGTTATAACTCTCCTTATTTCAAAATAACCCATCATTTCAAACTAAGGGACTGGTTATTTCAAAATAATAACTCCTGCTTTCCTTGGAGAATAAGCTTATTTCGAAATAGTTATTTCAGAAGTTATTATTTCAAAATAAGTTATTTCGAAATAATTTCCTAGTGTAGACATGCTCTAAGTGAGGTCAGAGTAAGACTGTCAGAATCTCATACACCGGTGTTTGTCTCAGGGGGAGTTATCAGGATGGCACAATAAAGGGATTATGCATACACGTATTTAATGTTAGTCGGGTGCTTATGCTTCTTGGCAAATTGGGGCCTGAGATAATAGAGTGGTTGGCATTTTGTGATGGGTATATTACCGCCTCTTGATGAGTGACAGTCTTTCTTTAAGCAGTCATCTCACACTGCAGAACAGTTGGTGTTTTGGCATGTAGAAGATGTCCTTCCACCTTATACACACATTTTGCTGCAGCTGCTGGAATGGCAGGTTGGTTTTCAGTCTGTGCTAAAATACCAACTTTGCTAAAGTAGCTAAAAACTAGTGACAGTTTGTTCTGGCCGTAACAGAAAATCTGGAAGGTAGCTAGGTTCAAACAACAGGCAGAACAATATAGGCTTTAGTTGTAACTGCTATCAGGGAGAGATGAAAATATCAGTTTAATTTCTCAATAAATATCAGGAGCCACATTTTCCAAAGTGACTAGTCATTTGGGAGCCCAGCTTAAGACATTTTACAGAAACTGGTTCTTCAGAGGGTGAAGTCTCATTAAAGGACTGGGCCTGCGCACCCAAAGTTTTAGTAACTTATGGAAATGTAGGCCCAGAAATTTTAACTGTAGCTATACATTATTTATCCATCTCAGCAATGGCTAATTGAAGAAAAATAAAGTGATATGCTGCTTTGCCTAGCCTTGTTAGTGTGAAAGTAGTGAAGACAAGTATTTTGCTCAACTTCAGATAATTTGTTTTTGATGCCCTAAAAAGGTTTGCAAAGGGGCCACAAGGTGGCAGATGAGTTACAAAGATGATAGATTAAAAACTACAAAACGAAACACAGATTACAAATGACAAGTAAACAGGCATAAAGAATATAACCACTGCTGTCCTTTTGTCTTCTTTCTTATGAAAAAAACCTCTTTCCTGTCAAATAACACTGTAAAGGAGTTTGTACTCCAACTTGTGACAATGGATTCACGCGTTGTGTGTACATAATAGATTGACACTGAATACAGTAGACTTCCGATAATCCGGAACCTATGGGACCTAGGTGGTGCCGGATTATCAGATATGCCGGACTATCAGGAGGTACTATAAGATGGTTATATATATACTGTATACATTATATACTGTATATAAAGTGTTCTTAACCCTTTTTATTGTACATACTCTATACAGTATACTGTAATATTTTAGGTTTTTAAAGCCTTTTTTACCCTTTATGCTCAGTTCGGCTGCTGCCGCTGTTACCTTGTGACTCATTTTTTGCTGAAGCTCACTCACTAGGCTCTTGCCATTTTGATGCCGGACTATCAGGAGTGCCAGACTATTGGATGCCGGACTATTGGAGTTTTACTGTACTATCAGAATCCACAGAGATATATTTTTCTTGGGGGAAACACTTTTTTTATCAGCTTTATCTTAAAGATTTTTCTATGGCTGACATTTCAAGATTCAGATACAATGTCCTAACTGATTAAGGTTGTGTGTAGGGTGGCTTTCAGCTACTTCTTTGAACTATTGTGAAGAACAATGATTTCCTTTTCCTTTGTGTGGAGCTTGGCATAGGAATATGCAGTGTATATTTCCAAGAAAGGGCCCTCACTTTCTGATTAAAAGTGAGTCTGGATCAAATGCAAGCAAGCTACTTACTCACATCAGAGAAGAGGGAGAATAATCCTCTTGGTTTCTACAGTACATCTAGCAAGCTGATAGACAAATACTATACTCAAGGAAACCTGGTTCTCAAATAAATTCAATCTGTATTTCACAGAATCCTTATCCATCTGGTGGTCCATAAAAAGATCCACAGCCCTTTTCCTCCTGAACCATGAGGTTCCTTCTCATGACATATACATTGGGCTCATAAAAAATCTTTCTGAAGAGCAAACATTTTTCCTCCTAGGTGAACTAGATTATAGGTTCTGTCAGACCTCAACAAACTCTAAATTCTGCATCATCCTTCTTTAGGTTACATAAAGTAACCCCCAGACTATGCCAGTCGTATAACCAAGGGGAAAATAAGCTTAGACGGTGGAATGCTGCCTTTTGCTACAGGACTGTAAAAGTCCCACAGCCATTTGAGATTATAGATGTTTGGGAGTATGCCATGAGTTAGGTCAAGAGGAGATGTGTCAGCGCTGGGGAGTATGCCATGAGTTGTCAAGAGGAGATGTGTCAGTGCTGGGCACCCATATATTTTAGGTTGCTATGGGGATTCTGAGTTGTTGTAAGCAGTCATTATCTGGTGCATAGGAAGCTGCTGTGCTGGGAAACAGGTTAACTTTCTGAGCAATGCAGACTCCTTGGGATGCGTAAAGCCACCCTGCTACCTTGGGCTAAATGAACTTCTGCTGTGCTTCCCAGTGGTACTGGGCTGAATTCTCCATTGCCATGCACTTGTGCAGCTCTTCATGCCTATGAACACATGACCAAATCCACATTTGACACTGAATGACTGAACAGAGAAGCAGGAAGTAGCAGGGATGCCCTGTGAATCTTGGGATAAGTGTTCACCTGAGCCCCCCCGTTCTGCTGGGAGCAAATCTTGTGTCCTGATTCATTGGGATGATTCATCGAAAACTAAATTTTCCACCCACTGATTTTTCTCCCAGAGTTTGATATGACCTTGTGCTGGTAAATACAGTCTGTGGAGTAACATTCAGACAATAAAAAGCCCTTACCAATAATAATTAACATAATCCAGACAAAGAAAATGTTCCTGGTTAATGTAAATGTTAAATACACATTGCATTTGTGTATTTAAAGTCATTTTACTAAATAATTAAACAGCAATTTATTTCTTTGTGCTTCAAAAGCATTTATCCTCCTCTTCTGCATGTTTTGTTACTGTGCGTTGATTATGGGATTCAGTTGTTTGATCTTTTCTTTGTCATAACAGAGAAGTATTTTTAAAATTTTGTAGCTTACTCTATGTGGCCCTTTGGTCATAAAAGGGCTGTGCAATTATATGAGTGATTCCCTTGTCATAAATAATTCAGTCAGAGTTAATTAAACATTCTTGTTTAGCATCCAGAAGGTTTCAGATCTTTTGTTGGGTAATCTGCAAACTTTTCATGACAACAGTATCTAGTAAAATTACCATCATTAAAAGAACATGCAAAATATATTCAAAAATCATCCTGTAGCGGTTGCACATTCAGTTCATTCAGTAAATCAGAGGTAATCCGTGCTATGTTCATTTTAAAGGTTTATCCTGCTTCCATCACATTTTCTCAAGTTTGAGCTGCCCATGGAATTTAAGCAATGATGGGGGAAGGGGGAGTGAGGGAGAGGTGAAGAATCCCAGTCTAATTTACAGTGAAAAAAGACAGATGTGTGTAGTGATCCCTGCTTTATGGAATAGAAGATCCACCATCTTAGAACAAAGATCCTTGGTGTTGTGACACTTTCCCAGGGTTCCCTGTAGTGTGAGACCCTCTGACACCAGTGAGAGGAAGATGTGCTTGTATTTAACTGGGTGGCAGCTTTCTGACACCACCAGTCTGAAGTGGCATGACTACACTGCGATAAAACACCTGTGGCTGGCACATGTCAGCTGACTCAGGTTCATGGAGCTCATGCTGCAGGGCTATAAAATTGCAGTGTAAATGTTTGGGTTTAAGCTGGGACCCCATCACAGGCTTCCAAGGCTCAGGCTTTAGCCCAATCTCAATATCTACATTGCAATTTTATAGCCCCTGTCATGGCTCAATCCCCCAACCTGACACTGCACGAAGAAATGGGGGGGGAGGAGGGCAGCTAGCAGAATAAACACTGCAAAACCTGTCTCTGTGATTCCCAGAGACAAACTTATTCAATCTCAGTCCCCTTGAGATCCTTAAAAAAAAAAAAAAAGACTGCTTCCAACCGCCGTTTTACTTGGAGTTGGGAAAACAGAGGGAATCCACAGACAACAAAGGACTTTGTGGATGCTGGCCTGAACTGGGCCAGGGTTCCGGTGGAGTGCACCTTTGGCCGCCTCAAGGCATGGTTCAGGTGCCTTCTGACCTGCCTTGACGTGGGGAAGCACAACATCCCCGAGGTGGTCACAGCATGTTGTATCCTCCACAATATTGTGGAGAGGAAGTGGGAGGCCTTCCTCCTGGGGTGAGGGGCAGATGCCAACCACAAGGGAAGACCTTTCAAGCAGTCACAGACAGCTGCCATCCACCAGGCTCATCAGGCCGGGGTACGCATTCAGGAGGCCCTGAGGGAGAGGTGCTCCGAAGGACCCCAGTAACTTTCCCCAGAGCCTCCCCAATAGGGGCCTCTGTCTTGCTGCCCTATCCCTTCCCCACCACAACCCCTCTCTTCACCCCTTCCCTGACCTCTCAATAAAGACACCTGTTCGGTTTTGAACAAAACGAACTCTGTTTTGATCTTTCAGTAAAAACAGCTAGGGAGGCGGAGAGAAGCTCAGAACCTGGAGGGGGATGAGGGCTCATAACTTGGAGGGGAGGGAGGCTCAGAGTGGCTTGGGGGGGGCAGCTGGATGTGCCACCGCGGGTGCGGGGACCTCCTTGGACTTGGGCTTGGGTGGGTCCAGGGACCACAGGGAAGTGAGCCGGGGGGGGAGGGGGGATGGACAGGGCTGGATTGGGGTCACGGATGGCAGGGAGGGCATGGGGAAGGGGCATAGGCATCTCTTGGGGGGAAGGTTGAGGGGGAATGGGCATGGGGGGCCGGAGGGTGGTAGGCAGGAGCAGCGACAGCAGGCGAGTGTGCCATCATGTCGCTCATGATAGCCCACATGCTATTGCACCACTGCTTGAGCTGGTCTCAGGCATGGTTCTGCCACTCTGTGTCCTCCTGGTCTGTGGCATGTTGCACAGGATGGTGACATGCTGACACATGAGGTCCTCCTGGACCCCGGTGTGTTTTTGGGTCCCCCGGGTTCTGGTGGCTGGCTCAGGTGGTGTGGCTCACCCCTCAGTCCTGATTCGTCTCGCTGTGGAGAACACAAAGAGGGAGAGGTGGTCAGTCATCCATGCAGACACTGTCCCTGAGGCCGTGCCCTCCTCTGTGAGCAGTGACCAACAGTCCTTGGGCCAGAGGAGGGGGATGTCCCGGGAGCAAGGCCATGTGTGGCCTGCATGGCAAGCCCTGCCTCACAGGGGCCCCGAGATGCCCAGGGGACCATGCTGCCTGCTCCCCACAACACACGGACAAGCAGGTAAGGGAAGTGTCTGGCCACAGTGGGATCCCATGAGCAGCAGAGGAGCCGGGAGCAACCTGGCCCTCCCTGGGGTCCACACACACACCTGCGGCTCTCAGTACTGTCTGTGGGAGCACGTGGTGCCTCGCACATGCAGGCAAGCCTGTGTTTTGTGTGTAGCACTCCTTGGTGTGTCTGGGGCGGTGCCTGTGCCCTTGTGGCTAGCCTGCTTCCAGATGTGGCAGGTGCTGGGAGGGCCCCCTCCAGGGCCGGATGCATGAGGCCTCCTGTGAGCCTGGGAGCGGGATCCCCCTCATGCTCAGGGGCTGCCTGCTGAGTCCGTGTAGTGCACACTAATGCTGCACGTGGTTTCATGTGCACGGACTGCAGCACGATGTCCAGCCCAAGCAATGGTCATGCCCTGCCCCCTCTGTGCCTGCTTCCTTCACCCTGTCTGTGTGACAAACTGAGAGCACTCATCTGAAGATCCCTCCCTGGCATCAGACGAGGCCTAGGAGACATCCTGGCTGACAGGAACCAGCTCCAGGGATAGGGTGATGGTGTCTGTCTCATCCGCGGCCTCCTCCTGCTCCTCCTCCTGCTGTCCCTGGTCCTCCTCCACCATGACCACTGTGATGACGGGGGTCTCGAGGCCAGAGTCCACCCTGACGGGTGGGGAAATGGCTTCCCCAACCCCCAGGATTTGGTGGAGCTCCTGGTAGTAGAGGCAGGTGTGGGGTCCTGCCCCTGAGCATTAGCTGCACTCTTTATCCCAAACAATGCTCTTTCACCTTACTCCGGATCTGTTCTAAGGTCTGGGGTGGGTGTCCATGCTCTGCCAGGGATTCGGCCATCCAGCCATAAAAGTCTGTGTTGCAGCGCTTGGAGCAGAGATCCTGCAATGTTTCCTCCTCACTCCACAGCTCGAGGAGGGACAGGATCTCTGCTCTGGACCAGGAAGGTGCCTGCCTCTTGGTCCCCCTGGGTGGGTCTTGGGAATCCTGGGGCTGCTCCCTGTGAGGGCCAGAGAGGTCTTGGGGGGCTTTCGGAAAAGGTATTGTTCCTCATAGAAAGAGGACCACCAGGGTACGTCTACACTACATGCCTCCCTAGATGGAGCCATGTAGATTTGTTTATTGAGCAAAGGGAAATGAAGGCGATTTAAATAATCGCCGCTTCATGTAAATTTACATGGCTGCCGCGCTGAGCCGACAAGCAGCTGATCAGCTGTTTGTCGGCTCAGCGCGCTAGTGTGGATGCTCCCCTGCCGACATCAAAGCCCTTTGTTGGCAGCCCCGGTAAACCTCATCCCACGAGGAATAACGGGGCTGCCGACAAAGGGCTTTGATGTCGGCAGGGGAGAGTCCAGACTAGCGCTCTGAGCAGACAAACAGCTGATCAGTTGCTTGTCGGCTCAGCGCGGCAGCCATGTAAATTTAAATGAAGCGGCGATTATTTAAATCGCTGCTTCATTTCCCTTTGCCTACAACCCTAATCTACATGGCTCCGTCGATGGAGCCATGTAGTCTAGACACAGCCCCACTGTCAGAAAAACCCCTCTGTTCTTTCAATTTTCTTTTGAAAGAACGTGAGTGCAGTGTGGACATAACTCAAGTTTTGTCAGGAAAATGGCCATTTTTCCAACAAAACTCTGTAGTGTAGACATACCCTTAGTCACTGGGTGCTGGTCAGCACTCCTTCTTATCATGACAGCCCCATAGCCAGTGCTTGAGTCAGCTGATATGGGCCAACCCTGGATATTTCTTTGCAGTGTAAACATACTGTTTGCTGCCCAAACAAACCGTCTCCTTGGGCTTGACTCCACCAGTCCCTAAGCCTTGCAGATTAGCAATAGGTGCAGCTCAAGCCCTCTTGAAGTGTTTGGTTCTTAACTGCTAGATACTCAGAAATGACCAGAGAAATTGTCTCCACATGAACAGCGAACACACAAGCTAATTTGGTTCAACTGAGGATCTGCTCCAACGTAGCATCACAGCTCTGAGCTGTTTATAGTGAAAACTATATTTATATTGAAAACAACCATATTTTTATTATCAAAGATTAATGAAAGTGGTGGAAAAAGAAATGTTTATGTATAAAACAAAAGTATACAATGCTTCTCAGAGTCTAACTTAACTGTAACAGATAAACTATTTTGTCTAAAGTAGTTTCTCTCATATAAGGCAATCTCTCAATGTCTCCATCAACATGATGTAGATTGTTTTTCCATGAATGCAAAAAGCATGGTTCTGTCTGCTTCTTAAGGGAACGATGAAGAGAATTCTTTTGGCTTTCTCTTAATATTCCCCAAAATCGTTGTTTTGTTCCCGGAGCCAGGATGACTCTTATAATTTATTCCCTGATACGCTGTTTCCAAGTTACCTTCACATTCTCCTGTTAATGTCATATGTAAACAAGCTTCCATTATATTGGCTTACAATGCTTATTTGCCATGTGAACTGAGGCAGACAAATGAGTATACCTCTTTAGTCAGGTCAAAATCTGCTTGTTAACCTTGCTTTGATTCAGATTTTCAAACATGTTCTAGAATATAGCTACGTCCAGAGTTTCATCTGTACAGCCATCTCACAGTGATTATGAGAATCGGTCTGACATAAGCTTTTATTGGACACCTCATTTGACCCTTCGGATAAATACGGTGAAATCAATGTGTTGGGTGTAGTGAGTTTGTTAGACCTGCTAAGAGGTGCTGTTACAGAACAGTGAATCCTTTGCCAATGGCACCAATGGGACTCTGTCACAGAGTGGAGGTAGAGGCAATTTCATTGGTGCACTTGAGTTCAGTCAAAATGAACTTCTACTTTGCATTGTGGGATCAGCATAAATCTTCTGGACTGTACCAATTAATCTTCACAGCACAAAAATGCTCTGAACTAAATTTCTGAAGTTCTGAGATTAAAATATCACTAAAAGTAAGTCCCAATCCTGTGAGGGGCAGAGCACCCCTAGCTGTGATTGAAGGATGGTCAACATTCAGCTCCCCAAAGATTTAGGCCTTATTTTGAAAGTTTTGGCTAGATATTGAAATACCACTTGGAACAATGGATGATTGAATGGTGGTCCATTGTCTGCAGTACTTACAGAAAAGTGCTTGATTAAACATAGCAGACAGTGATTGCCTTGTTGTTGTTTTTTTATTATTTACCTTAACAAGGTTAGTTTAAACTGGGATTTAAACAATTCTCAGTTATCCAGGTTTATCAGAACATAAAGCAATGGTAACTTGACAATTTCACTCCAGGCTGTGTTAGGAATAAATCAATGGGAACACACATTCCCGGCTGATTAAAGACGGATTGCAAGTAAGTGTGTTCTTATCTAAAATTAAAATGTATTAGATATAAGCACACACAAACATAAGCAAGATGTTTATAGCATCCTAAATAATTACCTAGAATCGGAAATGGTATTAAGTAATTAGCAGCATGTCAGTGATGGCCAGTTGCTTCCCCTCTGGAAACTATAGTGTCAGGAAATACTCAGGATAGCACCAGAGAACTGCTCCAAAATACACTCTTATCTAGTTTTCTTATAACTTTTTCAAAACACACAGTGCATAGTGATGCCCACTGGTCATCATATATAACTTCAGTAAACTACTTGTCAACAAAACATTCCCAATAATCTTAGTCATAATAAGCTTCTATAGCAAAGATGCCGAAATTCCAGGTCTCCATCCACCTTTTTTTCTTTCAGACTCAGTTTTTTGACTCTTTTCTCCTTTCCTCCCATTCTAATTATCAGAAATTGCAAACCTTCAGCTATCATTTGACCTTGAGAAGCTTTGCTTGTAAAAATGAACTCTTAATTATGTGGTGTGTTACTTTATTAATTCATGGTGGCTGCTGAATGCACACAATATGGTTGCAATTAGCTTGACCAAATTCTGGGGTAACACACCAATCCACTCTGGAGCCCCATTTCTAAAGAGAAACCAGTGTTTTTCGTCACCAGAAATATTATACAAATTGAACTCTTCATATGAATTTGGGTTTTTTGTATAGTATTGTTTAGAAATTAAACCAGCGAGATTTGCTAATTCTGTGTGGTCTTGTTTGCCCACAATACTGGCATTATCGAGCAGATTATACTCAGCATTTTGCACTTCAAGGGTTTTGCACCAGAAACAGCCACTTAAGAGGGGAAAGTAGTTTTGTGATTTTTGTTACATCTCTTAGACATTTTGACTCTCTTGAGCCATGTTTCAAATGCTGTCTTGTGTCTTGAATAAAAGGGATACTGCATTTCAACACCTCCAGTTTTGAGGCTCTTTGTCGGTGTGAGAATATTGAGAGGACTTTATTCAAGCATGGTATAAATATGGTTTCAATGGCATTAAAATAGTGTAAAACTAGAGCAACACAATCCTGAATTAAGTGCACTGAGTGGTACTGCCCAAAACAGTAAGAGAGATAAACCAACATAATTATTTTTGTATTTATTATATCTGAATGTGATTCCAATATATGTCTTTGATCAGAAAATGTAGAAAAGCTTTTGCTACAGACCTGATCTGATATTATGGCTTATTTGCCAACTATTAAAAAAGGTTCTATTTTTCATATTGACCACCTTTAATCATAGCATTCATCATTGAAAATTAGTATGTACATACTGATTCGCCACAGTTCTATCTAAGATAGCTCAGCTATTTTCTATTCTAATTATAAAGAGGCAGTATGGTTGTGATCTGGGAGACCAGGTGCCAGCTCATGCCAAGGTTCCTAGACTTCACTGAACATTGACAAATGCATAGTCTGGATTGCCAGTGTTAGTATTGTTAAAAAAATTTATAGACATGTGTTTAATGTATGGACTTTGTTAACTGCTTGTTAGGTGTTACATGCATTAATCTCACTTATAATATCAGTATCCTGTGTTATAAAGTAAAATTTAAATGTTTGCTCGGTAGCTGTGAAAATGTTTGTTAGAAAACTAGAAACCCTCTGTCAGGAAAGAACATTATGAAGTGTAAAATACTAGTTTAGCATAAGAGGTATCACCTCCTACCCCTAGAAACAAAAGACTCCATTGTAGAACAACAAGGGTATGTCTACACTGTGGGCCAAAGTCAAGTTAATATACACAGCTTCAGCTATGTTAATTGTGTAGCTGAAGTTCAAGTACCCTAACTCAGCTTTTGGTGCTGTCTACACAGCAGGAAGTCAAAGGAAAACCACTCTTCCTTCGACTTCCCTTACTCCTCATGAAATGAGGGTTACAGAAGTCGGAGTAACAAGTAAACAAAATTATTTAAAAATAATGGCACGCTGTGTAGACACGCACTCTGTTATTTCAAAATAACATGCAGTGTAGATGTAACCCATAGGACATTTGAGGTTCACAGGATCTTTCGAAAAAGTGCCCCATTTTCGAAAGAACCACGTCTAGACTGCGGTTTCAATTTCAAAATAGTGCTTTTTCAAAAGAGCGCCATTACGTGATTATGCAAATGAAGCATGGGATATTTAAATCCCTGCTTCATTTGCACTTTCGAAGTGCTTCATTTACATCCCTCTGCCGACAGTGGGATTTCATCTAGACACACCCTCAGTAATATTATTGCTGGACTCTGACCCTACTGGTGACATATTTTTAATTCTGAAAGGCAAAGACACAACCATCAGAACTGCAAGATGACTGTCTGCTTTCCCAGCTATATTCTTTTTCTCTGCATTTACTTTTTTTCTGCAGCTAATAATTTTCCATCTAGTAGATGAAAGTCAGTTACAATTATCAATGGAAACAGTGTTCTCTAGCACCAAGATTGTTGAATCAGTAACCAGTTGGTCTTTATCTTTCACAGTCTAGCTGGTCATTATTCTGATGCAAAGATTCCTGCACTATTGGCTTACGCAGAGTGATTCTTAAGGGCAGATTACTTCATAAGGTTTCATCTCCTGGTTATTGCATAGCATTGTTGTCTGCAGTCAGTCTTTTTGTCTTAATAATCAGCAGGTTAGTTCTAATAATGCAGACAGCTCAGAACCTGTAGATTTCTGACAATAATTCAGAATGCATTTTTCTCACTTACAGCAGATTTACAAAGCATCCATAATGTCCAGAGAGTCTGTCTTCCCTGGGAACTTTTGTTGGACAAGGATGTTGGGAGATAACTTGGACCTTGCCTAACAAGGCAAAGCTGCATTATACATTGATACACCACAAATATCAGCACTTAAAACAAAATATTTATCTGCTGAGCTGAAGGAGTACCCCTTTTCTCTATAAATTAAAAAAACAAGCATATATAGCTGGTGAGGCCATCTTTAGTAGACATGGTCACATTGATAGTCTATGTGTTACTATCCTTTTTAAACAAACACTTCTAAGCTCCTTGTGAAGAATTCAGATAATATCTGGGGTGGCTTTTGTAATAAAACATGGCTGCTTACATGTGGACACAATAGCTATTAGCAGAAATTAAATCCATGACCTTCAATACCAAAAGGTCAAGCCCTTATTATATAAGCTAAAAGAATAGCTTCTTCAGCTGTGAGAAAGTAGCAGGCTATTATAGTAACTGTGGTGCAGGAACATATGTTTACACACTAAGCCAATTTATTGTTCACATCCTCCTCTGATGAAAGTGCTCTTATTCTCTCAATTCTCTCAATAAATTCTCTCTTATTCTCTCAATTTATTCTCTCAATAAATCTGATCCAATACCTACTGAAGTCAATGTGAATCTTTCCATTGACTTTAACAGACTATAGATCATGCTCTATATGCATGTTTTGCCACTGAGAACTGTGCACGGATATGGAGAAGAAATCATCAAGTCCATATGTCCCATGTAGCAGCTTGGATCTGAAACCTCTAAGATGGTAACTGAAGAGGGACAGATACATAATTTGTGGGATCAACCTGAATGTATAGTGCAGTGGGAGACGACCAGAGTGACTGGGGAAGGAGGGAGATTGGTGTTCCCAATCTCAAAGAAAGGAGCCAGAATCATGAAGCTTCTATGTAGGCTATTCCTTCTGCTGTTGTTTTGATAGGTTTGCTGCCATATTTCTGGTGCAGATTTTCTCTTGAAGCAGCTTCCTTGTAATAACCAGCACTTACTTGTTTTAGGTTTGTCTTTGACTCTTTACTTTGCTATTGGTTTCTCCAGGGGCTGTGTTCTTTGCCTGGGTTATTTTCCTGAGCTGTTTCACTCAGTGATCTTGTGACAGTAAGGGCCAGTACACACACCATAATAAATACATGGGAAATTTAATCATACCTAGCCTTTATTTTGATTGCTCAACATGGTCTAGGAGCTGGAAGACCAGCTCAGGATGGTCTAGGAGCATTCTCCATTGTAGGGGGGATTTTAGGTCAGTGGAGCTACACACTCATGGATCCCAGGGTCCTTCAGTGCCTGACAGCTCCCAGCCACCTTTTGCTCTGGCCTCCCTGCACAGTTACTGAATATGACCGACAGAAACCTGGCCATACCAAGCTGAATTTTGGCAAAAATGGGGCTTAAATCAATTCAGCGACAATGTGATTGCTGCCAAGTTAGTAACTGGTCCAAACCCCTGTGCCCAAAGGCAACAGAAAGATTCCCCTGAACTTCAAGATTCAGGGCCTTTGAGAATGGGCAAATATTACAGCTAACAAAGCCATCACACAGATACTGGATGGAACAAAACATGCTTTGCATTCTGAGGCCTGGTTTAATTACCTCATACTCAGGGCTGGTGGCCAGATGCTTGAACGAACAAGGCTGTGGCCTTTTGAGGTTAATTTTATAGTGCAGGGAAATCTCTTTGGGAAGCCCATCATAATTGCTTGTCTCCCTGTGCTAATTCTCCATTAACAACTACATTAAACTCTAAATTAAATACACATGCTCTTCTCTTGGCTCCAGATTACCCCAAATCCAGGCACTGATGTAGCTGCACCATTGCAAACTCCACATGCAACCAGGCAAAGTCACCATGTATGCCAGTAAAAACAACCCCTGTGGGAAATTGTGATGTGTAGCAATTGATCCCAGCTATAGGGCTTTGTACTAGAGTAGCTAGAGCAGTAGATGGATTAAATCAGGATAAATTGCTAGTATAAATAAGATCTAAATCAGTAAACATGCTCAGTAGAGACTTTATTTCAACCAACTACTATTTCCACTTGTGGAGATTAACATGTGATAGGCAGTAAAATATGCCTGGGAAGCTAAATATCTCCTATAGACAGAGCAGCACACCATAGGCATCTGTTTTCCATAAGAATGAGAGCTAATGAACAAAAATGTTGGCACACCTAAACTATCATAAATCAGGTATTTACAGGAGAGATACTCTCCTAATATCAGCCACACAGCACAGGCAACTTTCAGCTTTTCAAGATAATCAAAAGCCCTTTAAAGTCAGTGGAAAGACACTCAATGACTTAATTGGGCCTTGGAATCAAGCCCAAAATAGCTTGTTTCCAGCACCGCCCAAATGCCTGACACCAGTATGGGTTACAGCAAACCCCATGGCACCCTATTGGTGTTTAAAATTCAATTTGTAATTAATTTAACTGGGAAATCTTGCAAAAGTAGGGTTGCCAGATGGTTTCAACAAAAATACCGGACATACTTGACGTTACATCACAATCTACATTGCATCTTATTTAGAAAATACCGGACATTTATATTTTCTCAATTTGTTTCCTGAACAGAAAGCTCAAATACTGGACTGTCCAGCTCAGAACCGGATACCTGGCAACCCTGTGCAAAAGACCACAACTGTTAGGGCCTGGCTGTGGGCATCCTGTGTGCCACTGTCAGCTGCTAAGTGACTTCAGGCAAGGAGCATCGGAATCAGGAGCAAACTGGGCCAGAATGCCAGCAAATCAGAGTCAGGCACCGAACTGCAGGTGGCAGGTGAACAGCAGCGTCGAGATCTCTCTGAGCCAAGATAGGAGGAAGTCAGAGTCAGGTGACAAGCTATAGGCAGCAAGGAAATAGCAAAGTAAAGGACAAAACAGGGTCAGAAGCCAGAATCTTCAGCAAGCAGGGTCTGGAGCAGAAGCCGTCAGGCAGTCTCCATGGTTCCTCAGGCAACTTTGGCCTCAGCCAGTAAATCAGTGGGTTGTGAGAGGTCCCCACTCATATGTTGCTGCTTAGCCTTACCAAGCCACAAAGTCCTCTAGCAGAAACCCAGCCTCAGCTTCCATGGGCAGCCTGGCTGCATGTGTGGCCTGAAAACTCCCACAGCTTCTTACAATATCACAGGAAGAGCCATACAAGTGCCAGGATCCCTGTAATTTTCCATTAATGCAACTTCCTGCAAACAGTTTGATTGGTACTCGTTTCTTTTCATGTGCCTGTATATTTATACCTGCCTCTGGAATTTTCACTACATGCATCTGATGAAATGGGTCTTTGCCCACAATAGCTTATGCTCCAATACATCTGTTAGTCTATAAGGGTACGTCTAGACTACATGCCTCTGGCGACAGTAAAATGAAGCGGCGATGAGGCATACCTGGGTTGTCGACAACTCCCTTTGATGTCGGCAGGGGAGCGTCCAGACTGATCAGCTGTTTGTCGGCTCAAAGCGGCAGCCATGTAAATTTAAATGAAGCGGCGATTATTTAAATCGCCGCTTCATTTTACTCTGTCGGGTAGCCTAATCTACATGCCTCTGTCGCCAGAGGCATGTAGTCTAGACATACCCTACGGGTATGTCTACACTACAGCGCTAATTTGAACTAATTTATTTTGAATTAGTTAATTCGAAATAAGCTAATTGGAAACAACATATCTAGACCCAAAAACTAATTTGAATTAGCGTTTTGCTAATTCGAAATAGTGCGTCCACACTGATTGGACGCTGAGTCGCATTTAAGGGCAGCTGAAACCAGTTCTGGCAGGGCATCAGGTCAGTAGTTGTTTTATGTGGCTGCTGCCTGAGGCTATCTGAGGCTCGTGCTTAAAGGGACCCCCCTGGACAGCCGGTTCTCAGCTTTTCCGCTTGCTTGCCTACCTCACCGAGGGACAGCAAAGCGTTTTTCTCTCCACCTGCCTGTGTCGGTGCTTCCCATTGGGGATGCCGCCGCAGTTGACACCATGGAGCCAAAGCTCGCCCTGGGCATGCTGCTGCAAGCCTGCCAGCAATGAGTGGAGGCTGCCTTGCACCATCTGGTGCACATCAACCCCCTGCCTCTCCCTAGTCTCCCTGGGGGCTGTGGAGGAGCCACAGAAGCGCCCGGACACCAGCGAGCCCCGACACATCTGGCGTCTGGACACCAGCAGTGACTGGTGGGACCACATCATCCTGGAGCACTGGGGAGACCAACAGTGGACCCAGAACTTCAGGATGAAGGACACCTTCCTGGAGATCTGCGAGTGGCTCGCCCCTGCTCTGAGGTGACGGGACACTTGAATGAGGCTCGCAATCCCCCTCCAGAAACGTGTGGCCATCGCCCTGTGGAAGCTCTCCATGCTGGACAGCTACCGATCCGTTGGGAACCAGTTCGGGGAAATCCACCATCAGAGCAGTGCTCATGCAGGTATGGCACTCACCGGCCACGGGGCTGGGGCGGAGGAGAAGGGATTCAAGGAGGGACTGGGCTGCCCCAGGGAACATGGGGGGGGAGGCGAAAGTGCCCCACACGGGAGGGTTTGGTCTGTCCTGGCCGTACTACATGCCGCCCGCAATGGCTAGGATCGCAGCGGGGGTTGCTTCCGGGTGTGGGGCACAGGGCAGTGCCAGGAAACAAACACTCCCAGCCACCCAGGCGCCCCGGGGATTCGAGGTTTGATGTGTCTCTCTGCAGATGGTCAAGGCCATCAACCGGGTGCTGCTCTGCAGGGTGATCTGCCTCGCCGACCCGGACGCCATCATCCAGGGGTTCAGCGCCCTCAGCTTCCCCAACTGCGGGGAGGGCCATCGACGGGATGCACATCCCCATCCATGCCCCAGAACACTAGGCCTCCCAGTACATCAACTGCAAGGGGTACTTCTCCATTCTCCTGCAGGCCGTGTCTGACCATCAGGGCCAGTTCAGACATTAATATGGGCTGGTCTGGCAAGGCACATGACGCCAATGTATTCCGCAACTCCTCCGTGTGCCAGAGGCTGCATGCCGGGAACTTCTTCCCCGACCGCCACATCAGGGTCAGGGATGTGGACTTGCCCGTCTGCCTGGTGGGAGATGTGGCCTACCCCCTACAGCCCTAGCTGATGAAGCCGTACATGGGGCACCTCAACCCCTCCTGGCAGGCCTTCAATGCCAGGCTCACCAGGGCCCACACTGTGGTCAAGGGGGCCTTCAGACATCTGAAAGCCCGATTTAGATGCCCCCTCACCCGCTTCGACCTCGTTAAGCACAATATCCCTCCCATGGTGGCAGCATGTTCTGTGCTGCACAATTCATGTGAGTGGAAGGGGGAGGCTTTCCTGCCAGCCTGGAAGGCTGAGGCTGAGTGCATGGCTGGCCAGTACGCGCAGCCCCGCACTGCCGCCATCCGGGAGGCCCAGCGGGGTGCCGTCCAGATCCGGGAAGCCCTGCGTGAGAGCTTCCATGTGAAGGAGGACTGAACTCTCCCTGCATGCTCCACTGGGGCTTTCTTCTACCCTCCCTTCCTTCCCCTTTCCCCTCCCTAACCCCCCTTCCTAATGTAAAATAAAAACACCTGTTTTGCCAAAAAACCTCTCTTTATTGTACATAACTGGGGTGGGGGGAGGGAGGAATGAGGGTGGGAGAGGGGAGGGTGAAACCTGGGAGGAGGAAAGGGAGGAAGGGAAGGGAAAGCTCAGGGTTGGGGGTCCTGCTGGCTCTCCTGTCTCGTAGCACTGCGGGTGCAGGGGCATTGGGGGGGAGTGGGTGTGGAGGGTGGGGCAGGAGGGATGGGGGGGTGCAGAGGAAGCAGGAGGGGGAGCAGGGGTGGGAGGAGGAGCGAAAGCTGGGGCGTCCACAGGGGCTGGAGCAGGAGGAGGCAGGAACCTGTCCACCAAGGTCTGGAGGTGGCCTCTGAGGGCACGGCCCTGCTCCTCCAGTGCCTCCAAGATCCACTGCAGCAGCCGCAGATCCTCCCGGACCCAGTGGTCTTGGGTGCAGAGCAGGTGCTCCAGTAGCCGCAGGTGCTGCTGCTGGTAGTCCTCCAGGTTGTGCTGCTGCTGGTAGTCCTCCAGGTTGTGCTGCTGCTGGTAGTCCTCCAGGTTGTGGGTGTGCCTGCTGTCCTGGGTGCAGGTGGCTGTTGCAGGCGGGGTGGTGCGCCCTGTAGTCCCAGGTGCTGCGGCTGTGGTGAAACAAGAGCAGTGGTCAGTTCTCCCTGGGGACACAGTGGGTGAAACCCAGCGAGGTCAGCATGTGGGGAATGGTCCTGGGCCCCTGCATGACACCCAGCTGCTGCTCCATGGTGGGTATTGCCCAGGCGCACAGTCCCTGGGTCCTCTCTCCCCCCACCTTCTCCATACACATAAGGGCACTCACATGTGGAGCCCTCCCCGGCCTCAGATGACACAGCTGATGTGCTCTGTAGGGTGCCTCGGGGGTCCTGAGTCCTGGGCAGGCTCCTTGCAGACTCCTGGCTCTCGGCGTTCTCCTCCTCCGTGTCAGGGACGGGGCCCTCTGCCCCGGGGTCCATCACCACCCGGGGGGCATAGACTGTGTGAGCTCCCAGGATGCAGTCCAGGGCCTCATAAAGAGGGCATGCCTCTGGGTCAGCCCCTGGCTGGGAGGCCCTGAAGTAGGCCTGCCCCAGGTCTTTAATCTTACAACGGACCTGCTCCTGGGTCCGCATGTGGCCTCTGGTGGCCAGGCTGTCAGCCATGCGGCTATAGACAGCTGCATTCCTGTGGCTAGTGTGGAGATTGTGGACGTTGGAGGCTTCCCCCCAAACCTGGATGAGATCCACGATCTCCGCACTAGACCAGGCGGGCACCTGCCTCTTGCGGCCCCGGGCAGGCTCCTGTGAGCCGCCAGCCTGTTCCTGGGAAGAGGTGGAGAGCTGGGTGTCAGCGGGTGACTGGCTCGTGCCGTGCCAGGTGCAGGGTCTGCTGGCTGGGTGCTGGCAGGCTTGCAACTGGCACAAGCACTGGAGCCAGATCATGCCCCTTTAAGGGCTCCAGAGCCGGGAGGAGAGTAGAAGAGTTTCCTTGGTTTGGCCCAGAGTGGCCACCAGGGCAAGCTGTAAAGGGCTAGCCTTCAACTAGTTGGAATTAAGTGGCTACACAGCCCTTAATTCGAACTATTTAATTTGAACTAGGCATTAGTCCTCGTAGAATGAGGTTTACCTAGTTCGAATTAAGTGCTCCACTACAGGCAGTCCCCGACTTACGTGGATCCGACTTATGTCGGATCCCTAGATACGAACGGGGTGAAGCAACTCCCGCACATGCGCAGCAGCATTCCCAGGGCTCGCTCACCTGGGTCCTAGGATCCTCCTCCTCCTCGGGCCGGCTCCGACTGGGGTCCCGCAGAGCTGCCGGGCAGAGGAAAAGTGCCTCCCCACGCCCGCTGCCCCCCCGCCAGCAACAGGCTGCCCCCTCCCCTGAGCAACAGGCTGCCGAACAGCAGACAAAAGCAGCCTCTCTGCCCCTCCTCCCCTCTATACATGCCTGCCTGGCTCCCGGAGCGCAGCAGCGTCCCCGGGGCTCGCTCACCTGGGTCCTAGAATCCACCTTCTCCTCCTCTTCGGCCGGCTCCAACTGGCCTCTGCCTGCAGCAGCTGGCCACAGGGACAGGGATCCCGCAGAGCTGCTGGGCAGAGGAAAAGTGCCTCCCCACGCCCGCTGCCCCCCCCCCCCGCGGCCTCGCATCCTGCACGCCTCCCCCCTCCCCTCCTGCCAGCAACAGGCTGCCCCCTCCCCTGAGCAACAGGCTGCCTAACAGCAGACAAAAGCAGCCTCTCCGCCCCTCCTCCCCTCTATACATGCCGGGCTCCCGGAGCGCAGCAGCGTCCCCGGGGCTCGCTCACCTGGGTCCTAGAATCCACCTCCTCCTCCTCTTCGGCCGGCTCCAACTGGCCTCTGCCTGCAGCAGCTGGCCACAGGGACAGGGATCCCGCAGAGCTGCTGGGCAGAGGAAAAGTGCCTCCCCACGCCCGCTGCCCGCCCCCCCCCGCGGCCTCGCATCCTGCACGCCTCCCCCCTCCCCTCCTGCCAGCAACAGGCTGCCCCCTCCCCTGAGCAACAGGCTGCCTAACAGCAGACAAAAGCAGCCTCTCTGCCCCTCCTCCCCCTATACATGCTGGGCTCCCTGGGCAAACAAAGACTCCACCAAAACAAACAAAGTGCTGGCCTCATTGTGTTAGCCAAAAAAGGACCCTCCTCCTAGAACCCTGGGTGGTGTGTGGAAATAAAGCTATTAGCTCAAAGCATGGTGCAGAGCTGTTTGGTATTTGATGAGTTACTCCTTTAGTCCTGAGTTTGTCACAGGGACAGAAATAGATGTGAAATCTTCTGAACAGGGGAACAGACAGCAAAACAAACATTAGAGGGGAGTTAACCTTTCCCTATGCTATCCAAAACTAAAAAAAATGTTTGGCTAGAGTTTCCCCTACAATATGTACCAGTTCCGACTTACATACAAATTCAACTTAAGAACAAACCTACAGTCCCTATCTTGTACGTAACCCGGGGACTGCCTGTATTTCGAATTAAATTCAAAATAGTGGTTTACATGTGTAGCCCCTATTCAAGTTAATTCGAACTAACAGCTGTTAGTTTGAATTAACTTTGTAGTGTAGACATACCCTAAGGTGCCACAGGACTTCTCATTGTTCCTGCAAATTGTCTTCCCCCAAGCCCACACACAGAATGGGAAAGCAGAGAAGGGGGATTGACCTACCTAATTTGTGACTTGTGAGATCTATAGGAAAATGCCCTGTACTTTGTCATCTCAATGGGAACTACTCAGAGAAGCAAAGGCTACAAGATTAGGTCCTTCTCCAAAGTATCACTACTGTGCACTATTTTAACTTTAGTGTCCTGCTTTCTGGATGGCTCAGACTGACTGTGATCCATATGATACCAGGGGACACATGTTGTGGTTGAATGAATGACTTGCAGTGACCTGCTTCACTCCACAGAGAACCAATGAAAGGGATGCTTGTATTTTGCTTGCAATTTGACTCAGCAAACATGCCACACTGTGTGTCATCCTTTCAATAACCATTGCAGACCAGGAATTAATACAAAAAGAAATGTAAATATTATATACAAAATACATCATAATGATCACATTAGCTACATTTTGGAATATTAAATAGTATGGACCTGATCAGTAAACATTCTGAGATCTTGCAATTGACTGGTCAACCCAAATAAAAAAAGACAGAGTGAGATCTTGGGGCAAGGACCATATTGATTCTCTTTGCACAGTGCTACTCAAAATGCAGACTCATTTCCTGAGTAATAATTGTTCTATCATAGAATCAGGGAGTCATAGAAGATTAGGGCAAGATTAGGGAAGAGTTCTCATCTAGTCCAAACACTACCAAAAGCAGAACCAACCCCAACTAACTGATTCCTGCGAGATGTGGCAGGCTCACAATTTGAACCACTGAAATGTTCAATAGTGGATCAGACTGTTTTGGCTTGGTTTGACTATTCTTTTTGTAAGTCAGGGGTGGACAATAAATGATGGCAGTTTGCCAGCCTTAGTGCCTGGTGGGCCCCCACAGCTATATTGGGACTGGGACTGGGACTCCACTTCCTGCAGCTCCCATTAGATGGGAACACCAATCCACAGCCAATGGGATCTGTGATCACTGGTACTTGAAGAGGTGCAGGTAAATTGGGGGCCATCAAGTGCTAACCCTGGCGGACTGGATCTGGTCCACAGGCCGATATTTGCCCAGCACTATTCTAAGTGACCTGATCTGTACCACTCTCTAGCTCCAGACATGGAATAAGATGTATGAGATTTTTCAGGGGGTTTGTTCCTTTGCTGGTGTAGCGATGTATATAAAATTTGATGTCATTGTGTTTTTGTGCATTGTGCTTTTAAACATCGGTGAATCTCCCATGCACCTACAGAGTCATTTTGTATTTCAGATCACATGCAGAATGTTACTGAGTGAATCCCTATTCTCTCTCTTTTGTTTACCTTGGAGACTTTATATCTGCTCCTTCTTTCTTTTCTCTTTTCCTTAATCTGAAAATATAAATAACCTGGAATGGAAAAACATAGTATTTGCTCTTTGTGTATAAGAAAATAGAATACATTGTATTGGTTTTCAGCCAATAAACTAATTCAGCACTGCATAATACAGCAATACATAATGCCAATATATGTAGAAAAATAAAACCAATAATGCAATGAATCAACAAGGATAATGTAATAAAAAATGACAATTTTTCAGACTCATTCTTGCATTAGTATCTGTGGTACATAGTCAAAAAGGGTTTTGTGTCCTGCAAGGTAAATGACCCATACTAGGGACATGCTGGTAGATAATGTGTATGGTTTTGTGTGTTTATATTGTTAGATATTAACAATGTAACCAAACAGTTCCTGTCTATACTATATTCATCTCTCTTTGAAATGTATAGTGAATTATCTGCAAATGATAGGCATTTGTCTTATATTAATTTGTATAACTAGATAAGGTGATGTTTAAGACATATATCTCCAGGATTGCCTCTTGTTTGCCTAAAGACTCTGAGGGTATGTCTAGACTGCGGTGCTATTTGGGGATACTGGAAGTATCACAAAATTGCAGCACCGTATCTTTAAATGCTCCCACTATTTCCTGAAATAGTGGGTGCATTATTCCACACTAGTTCCACAAGGGTTAAGAGATTTGTCGGCATAGTGCCTTATATTGAAATTTGGCGCTGTCTACAGCCTGTGACTGTGACTTTCAGCTTAAAAAAGAGGAGATTAAGGGGAGTGAGTATGATAGAGATCTATAAATTCATGACAGGTCTGGAGAAAGTGAATAAAGAAAAGTTATTTACATGTTCCTATAAAATAAGAACTAGGGGATCACCGAGTGCAATTAAAAGGTAGCAGTTTTGAAACAAATGAAAGGAAGTTTTTCTTCATGCAGTGCATAGTCAACCTGTGGAACTCCTTGCCAGAAGATGTTGTGAAGACCAGGACTCTAACAGAGTTAAAAAAGGAACTAGATGAAATCTTGGAGGTTAGGTCCATCAATACTTTTTGGCCAGAATACGTAGGAATGGTGTCCCTTAGCCTCTGTTTGTCAGAGGCTGGAAATGGATGACAGGAGAGAGACCACGTGATGATTCCCTGTTCTGTTCACCCCTCCCCCCACTCTGGAGCATCTGGCATTGGCCACTGTTGGAAGGCAGGATACCAGGCTAGATGGACCTTTGGTCTGACCCAGTATGTTTGTTCTTATGTTCTCTCCCCCACCTCAGTTGCCCTAGCCTAGCTGCTGCTTGCTTCTCTGAGTCCTCCTTTTGCTGTCTCCCTGCTCAGCCTCCCCCTTGTCAGTGTGTGAAGTGGTGGTGGGCTTTGCTTCCCACAGCCTGAGCTGCTGCCCAGCTGACTGCTGGGTCCTCTTCTCCTCCCCTTGCTCTATCCTCACAGTCCCCCCACCTTGATAGTGTGTGGAGTGGGGGAAGTTGCCTACCCCAATCAGCCCTGCAGGTATAACTGCCCAATTCCCTCCCCACATACTTACTATAGTCCCCTCCCTGTTCAGTGCTAGGTCTCCTCCCTCTTGCTAGTGTCTGGTGGGTTTCCTCTTACCCACTAGTGCCATCCACCTGCTCCCTGGTTCCTCTTCCTCTCGTGCTCCTGCTCCTTTTTTATGCTTGTGTTTGGCCCCCTGCCACTCACTTACTTCAATTTCCCTCTCCCCATTCTCTCAGCTCCCCATCAGTCTTTGGCTACGGCTATACTATGAGTTTTTCTGCAAGAGGCAATTCAAATGAAGCGCGGATTAGTATTTTCCTGCGCTTCATTTGCATACTTTCTTTCATTCCATTTTTGCGCTAGGGGTTTTTGCACAAAAACAGGCAGTGTGGCCATGGCTGTTTTGTGCAAAAAACCCTTTTTACTCGACTAGCCTCAGTTGGAGTATTGCATCCAGTTCTGGGCATCACATTTCAAGAAAGATGTGGAAAAATTGGAGAAGTTGCAGAGAAGAGCAACAGAAATGATTAAAGGCCTAGAAAACATGAGCTATGATGGAACATTGAAAGAATTGGGCATGTTTAGTTTAGAAAAGAGAAGACAGAGGGGACATGATAGCAGTTTTCAAGTATCTAAAAGGGTGATATAAGGAGGAGGGAGAAAAATTGTTTTCCTTGGCCTGTGATGATAGGACAATAAGCAATGGGCTTAAATTGCAGCAAGGGAGGGTTAGGGAATTAGGCTGGACATTAGGAAAATCTTCCTAACTGTCAGGGTGATTAAGCACTGGAATAAATTGCTTAAGGAGGTTGTGGAATCTTTATCACTGGAGATATTTAAGAGCAAGTTGGATAGACATCTGTCAGAGATGATCTAGATGGTGCTTGGTCCTGCTGTGAGGGCAGGGGCCTAGACTAGATGACCTCTTGAGGTCCCTTTCAGTTCTAGTGTTCTATGATTCTATGACTCCAGAACATGGATATTCAAAAATATTTTGGAGTGGACTCTAAAAAAAGCCCATTTCTGTAAAAAATTGCTTGTAGAAACCACACATGCACTGAGAATGAATATAAAGAATGCACTGCTATTCCGGGGCATGGGGAGAGCAGGGAAGAGAGGAGGGAGACAATGGACAGGGGGCAGGGCACAGTTGGAGCAGAGGGTAGAGTATGGCATTGCTACAAGTAGAAGAGGCAGGCTGGGGAGCTACTGCCTCCCCAACAAGAAGCTTCACCTACCACCCATGATTACGGTGCATAGTGCTCCTGATTCTCTTCTCCTCCTGGTACAATCCCATCAATTTACTCCTGATTTACACCAGCCTGAAAACAAACCAGGCCTGCTGTGATGCAGTTCCACCTTCCAGCATAGATAATCTGCAGGATGTCAGTGTCTTTTCTTTTCACGGTGTCCCTAAAAGCTAATCATTAAACCCCATGCTTGCTCCCTTTCTCACATATGGACTGGATGCATAATAGACCCTCCACAAGAAACTATTGGATTTAAAGGGAGTGATCCTTGCAACAGTAGCTCCTTGACCTTGCCAGTTCTCTGAGTCTGTATTCTCCTCACCCTCCTCTCCAGCTCAGTCCCCAGCACAAGCTTAACAAGCTGAACAATTCTTTGATTTCAAAATCTCACTTGTTCAAAATGCAGTTTAACAAACTGTGAAATCCTCAGTGCTACAGACACAATATTAACAGGAGATGATTAGAGCTACCATAGCCCAACTGCTAATTGGATTGTTACAAATGAAACCCATGGACCATTAAAAGGACATCAAACATGGTGGTTTGGATTATGGAGCAGGCTTTGGCAAGGATAAATTGTTCATTATGGACATATGATGACTATAAGTAGTGGTTGTTAAAACCAAATTTCTCTCTAATGGGATGCTATCAGAGACCTGGCTAATTTTCCTTTTCAACTTCCTGTGCTGCTTTAATGAGTTTTCTTTTTCTTTTTTGGGGGGGGGGAGGAGGTTATTCTGGTTTTTCATTGTCAGTGGTTTGCATCATGTCCAGACAGCCTTTCGGCAGTTATTCTCTTTGCCTGTTTGTGCAGCCATTTCTTGACTAATTCAATGACTTATGCAAAGAGGCATATTAATCTATTTTTTGCTTAGTGCGAATGCTCCACCACCAATGATAGCGTCCTACTATTCCTTATCATCCTCTTTTCATTTCACTACTTTGTTCCTGAGATTCTTACAAATATATCCTTTTTGTCATCTTGGATACATTCTCAGAGCCTGGAAATTCCTGTAATCATGCTCCTTCTTTTATCTGTCTTAATGGAAATGGGGAGAAATTCCAGAGGCATCAATAAAATAACATGAATGTAAAACTTGTATAAGTATGTTTGGAATCAGGCCCCTTGGAAAAAGATTTCCAAGCAGGACAAGAGGGATTTTGAATGCTCTGTGGTTTTATCATTTCTGGAGAGAAATCACAGTTTGTTTATCAGATGTAATTTTAGGCTGGACCTTTCTATTTCTCAGGCGGCCATTCTTTGTTACTTCATTATCTCAGGCTATATCTACACCACCAGCTAAATTGGCACTGTCAATTTAGTGGGTCTGGTGAAGACACATTTGTGAAACTACCCCCCATATTAATCACAGTAAAATTATTACATGCTTATGGCATACCTGTAATGCATTTTGTACGAAGCGGATCTTGTAAGGTGTCCTTGGAAAAGTTACAATTTTCTGAACGTGTATCCTATTTGTGAGTATATGTATCCTATGTGTATGTTTGTATCAAAAGTTATAAATATTGACTACATCTGTGTTTCAAATGTTATTACACTTGAGAAACACTCACTAGGCAAGATGCCTCCAGTCTAGACAGCTGGTTGTAGAGGTCCTTTTCAGGGCAATAGAGTGTTAGGAATAACAGTAGGTCTTAGGAAAACCTTATTCTCCACCTGGTGGTCCTTCCAGATAATGCTCCAGGAAACCTTTGTAAGTCATGGCTGCTATAACTCATGACCAAACCACATGACTCTGGATTCCATTTTGGGTACCTGTTTTTTTCCACAAACTGGGCTGGGAACTGTCAGGGTTTTGATCAGGGAAGCACAAAAGAGCTTTGAGGTCCTAGGCTGGGAAGCTGCAGGTAGTTTTTGGTTCGTGGGTCTGGCCCACGAAAGCTCATCATCTAATAAACCATCTTGTTAGTCTTTAAATGCTACATTGTCCTGCATTTTGCTTCAACTACCCCAGACTAACACGGCTACATTTCTATCACTATTCTGTCTGGCCAAAGGCGCATAACACTGCAGCTGGGTGTGTCTCCGCTTGTGTAAATGCTGGTAGGAGTGTAGGCCCAGAAGTGGTTGATAGACTGTCACAGCAGCACAATGCTGAGGTCAAGCCCAGGCTGGTAAATCAGAGGGCTAAGTGGTACCCAGGTGAAACCATCACAATGCTAAGTCAAAGGGAGAGAGCTCTCCTTGTGACATCTGCACCCTACCTTTGAGAGGCAGGAGCTATGTCAATGGGAAGGTGTTTCCTGTCAATGTAGTACAATGTAGACACGGCTGTAAGATGACCTATGTTATGTTAAGTTCAGTTATGTAAGTCATGTAATTGACTTGGAGTAATTTAGATTAATTTACAGAGATAGTATAGACCAGCCCTCAGTGACAATGACAACTCAGCATTTATGCTTGACATTGAGCAGCTAGCCATAGTATTTAGCAAAGGATTGATACTAATTGTGATGTCATCTTAAAGGCGTGTGTGTGGTGAGAAAAGGGAGAAAACTTAGACAAGAGATTAAATGTTGGGGTAGAAGTATCCTGAGTACTTAAGGGGTGCTGGAATTACTGCCAATGTATGGTTTATACTTGATGTATCCATCTTAATTAGCTTACAGCATATTTGAATATAGACATGATAAATAAAGCCATTGGAATTCAGGGGCCTGCCTACATGAAGGAACCTGTAACATCGGTGTTCTATATGCTATTGTAGTAGGATAGGCCATTTATAGAAGATTATGTGTTTGGCAGGTAGGTAGGCAAGTAGATCAACTGATACCTGTCTGTCGTGAGTGGCAAAAAGTTGCACAAGATACCCTTTCTCTTGAAAAATAAATGTCACTGTATTTATTCAAATACTTTATTGTACAGTAGTTGTAAATATGCAGGTATGGGGGTATAATGAGTTGGACTCACTGCTATGGTGCCTCCTGCCAGTCAGCCTGAAAATTATCTCTGTTTGTCAGCAGAATGCCCCCTGTGGGTGGTGCCTCACCTATTGTCACTCTGCTCTGCTCTTTCTATCATGTATCTCTCGACCCATGTCACTTCCTTGGACTGTGATGTCAGCTTCATTACCCTGCCTTCTGGCAGTGCCCACCACTGTGCTCTCCATCATTCAGGACTATTGACAGTTCTCTGGCTTGCACCTGCCTCAGCAGCTGCAGTCTATATCAGTCAAGCTCCTCCAGGGCAAGGTGTGGTGAATAGGTGGAAGGGAGAAACCAGGTCTGCTCACAACTGTGGGCCCTGACCCAGGGATCCTCTAGTGGCAGCCTTATTCTGCTTTCCTTCACTCCACTTGATTCCCTTGCTTACTTCCTCATAGCCCATGAACCCACTCAGCCTTTGTATCAAGGTCTAAAGCCTGGCCGTGGTTAGCCACAGTGCTCACTGCCCGGCATTGCTTTGTCCCAGGTACAGCTCTCAGTTCCTGAGAGCCTGTCCTTCCTCCTTCCTGGCCAAAGCAAGAGTGAGCTCCTCTTAGCCCTGCACCCTTTTATAGGGCCCCATCTCACCATGATTGGCAGACTTCTCTCCTCTGATTGGCTAGATCTGCACAGGTTCTCTCTAGCCTGATTGTCACCTTTTCCCTGCTGTAGTGGGGCAGCCACCCCACTACAGGGGTTTTGGGTTAAGATTTCAATCAGACACACAGTGGCCATTGGATGTAAATACAGCAATTGGCTTTGTGTGAGCAAACCCTTCCACCCAAGTAGAACCTCTCTGAAATTAAAGAGGTTCCCAGGAACATCTGGCAATCTGCCCATACAGAGCCAGTTTCAGGGTTAGACCCATAAATACTGTGATGCCAGGTGCTAGAGAAAAGCCTTAGCTAGATAGGTAAATATTTAAATTAAGGATTTGAATGTTCTGATTATGTGACTCTCCTTTGTTGTTAGGAACACTGATTTTACACACACACACTATCTGCCTAAACCTTCATGTTTGACTCTAAAGTAATTGAAATAAGATATTTCCCATTCATGCTTACAGTGCTCCTTGGTTGGCTGAGAAATGACTTTTCACGGGAATAGTCAATCTCATTTCTGCTTCAATCTTTGTAAACTTTGAAATCTAATATTTATAATTACTTCCAATTAGCTCACATAATAGATCATCGTAATCCTGAGAGTTATTGATGTCACTTGTGCTTGTTTGCGCTTGTTAGGCAAATAATATCCCGCAAAATCTTTTGAGCTAAATTAATTGCCCTATCTATTATTGATCTGTTTGGTTCATGCCAATGATTTACCTTTATCGCTGATTGACTAATGGTATTTGCAAAAAGACTTGATAGGCAAAACCTTTTCCAGTCCAAAAAGGCCAAAAAAGAAGCTGCCTAGCAAAATGTTTTCCATTGCAAAAGGATCTATATAACTATAGGTAAATAGGCTTGGCACAATTAATAAAATGCAATGGTAATTTAAGCTGGGAAGCATGTATTGCAGGGGTGGGAATAAAGTGGCAGTGGTTCACCAGAGTTAGACCCTGGCAGGCCACTACCGCTATATTTACCTGAACCTCCACAGGTACAGGCAATTGTAGCTCTCATTGTCCAGGAACAGTGATCCGCACAGGCACAGGTAAATACAGCAGTGTGAGGACCCACCAGGGCTAAACCTAGCAGCCTGGATCTAGCCCATGGGCAGGCCCACGTTTGGCCTAGCCACTACTTATTGCTGATAACATAAGCTGGGGGGTTGGAAATGAATTGGGATGATTAATGCAATAGAAGGTAATGAGCACATTATAAGTGAAGTAGGGCCCCTCAACATGGTGTCTCCACCTTTCACAAGTGGTTAGTGCAGGGGGAGGTAAAAAAATGGCAGTGGTTCACCAGGGTTAGCCCCGGTGGGATGCTGCCACTATATTTACCTGCCCCACCTCAGGTACGGGCAATTGCAGTTCTCATTGATGGGGAATGGCAATCCAAGGACAACAGGAGCTGTGATCCCCTGTACGTGGGGAGGCACAGGTAAATACGGCAGTGTGGGGACCCACCAGGGACTAACTCAGCTTGGCCAGATCCGGCCCATGGGCCAGTATTTGTCCGTCCCTGATGTATTGTAATAAACAAAACTAACTTTTAAGAATTACAAAGCTCTTTCAGGTCTTTTGTCCACAAAAAAAATGTTCCCTACAGATAAAGACCATATTCCCAAAACACACATTACATACTTCAGCATACTCAAGATATAAGGAATCTCTGTCATGATATCAGTCTTTTTACTGTAAATACAAACTGTCTCCTGGAATTGTTGTATTCATAATGGCAGTTATGGTCAATGAGGGATGGATGGTCCAACCACGACTACTTTTTTCACTTGGGTGTAAGTGAGTGAACAGGAGTTTTGTGAGAGAATGGGGATATATATATATATATATATATAAAACTTTCCTTTAAACTTAAACCAGAAAACAGTCCTGATAAAGCAAAACATCAACAAAGGAATGAGCTATGGGAATAAAAAGAAAAAGGAGCACTCAAGTATAATAAGGATATTACAATAATGTTTTTTGATTGGTCTTTATGGCTGAGGAGGTGAGGGAAATTCCCAAACTTGAAATATCCTTTTTAGTGGCAAATCTGAGGAACTGTCCCAGATTGACGTGTCATTAGAGGAAGTTTTGGAACAAATTGTGAGTAAGAAGTCACCAGGACTAGATGGTGTTCACCCAAGAGTTCTGAAAGTTCTGAAAGGAACTTACATGTGAAATTGAAGTGTGGTCTTAACTGTGGTCTGTAACCTATAATTTAAATCAGCTTCTGTACCAAGTAACTAGAAGATAGTTGATATGAAACCAATTTTAAAAAGGCCTCCAGAAGTGATCCTGGCATTTACAGGCCAATAAATGTAACTTCAGTACTGGGCAAACTGGCTGAAATTATAGTAAAGACAATATTGTTAGATATATAGATGAACGAGGAGTAACGAGGAGCTACTCAAGTAATGGTAGTTCAAATTAGGATCTTTAATTCGAACTACCTACTCCGTGTCGCATGTAGCCGCGGGCACGGAGTTCAGACTAAGGGGGATTTAAAAATGGCGGTGCCTGGGAACATGCAAATGAAGCCCGGGATATTTAAATCCCAGGCTTCATTTGCAACTCCGCTTGCCCTCATTACCCTACCTAGCTCGAACTAACGAGCTAGTGTAGACGTACCCTCAGAGATTAAGTGGGTGTGAGTAACATGTACACTGCCACTGTCATATAGTTCCACAGGTAAGCACAGGACTTCATCCTCTAATACTGCCAGCCTGGCACCCACCATTACATTAATTGTTAGTTCATAAGAAATGCTCCAGTTCTGATCTGATGACATTTAGCTCCCATGCTGCACTTGCTTTGCACATATATAAATGCCTGCATGAGGAAATGAAGGATCAGGCCCCTTAGTCCTTAATCCTGTGTATGTTGAAGTCAATAGCAAGCTGTCCATTGACTGCTATGAGCAGGACTGGAATCCTAGGAACCCACAGTTTCCTCTAAAGTTAATGAAAGTTGGAGGTGCTGAGCCAGATGGAATTTGGCTCTGTGAGTGTAACTTCTGTTCTCTACTAACCACATAACCTGTTGCTTCCTACCACTTAATCAGAAAATATAGAACTGTTAATTCCTCTGAGGCAAAACATACGATCTTATTAAAAATGCTCAGCACCTGCTTAGTAGCACCTCAAGAGCTTTTCCTGCACATATTGCTCTCTGTTATTCAGGCATAATGACCTTGAAACAATTTATGCAGAATGCTGAAAAATGACCAAGAGCAACATTTTAATAACTTCCACAACACATCACATTACAGAGAAAAAGCGACTTTCATTGTGTTGAACAGCTGGTACACATTCCAAAAGGATTTACTGAAAAACATTTGCTTCTAGCTTTGAGATGAGTCATAATTGATCCCACCAGGATAACTGAACTAATCTCTGAGCAAAATATAATTATGATAAGTATTCTGGAAAATTTAATGATGTTTGCCCCTGGGAATCCAAGGCCTTTAGGACTGATCAGCTCCTAACCAGATCTATTTGGACCAATTTAGTGATAGTAAAAGGACAAATATTTAAGACTCCGCACAACACAGGCTCAATTTATATTTCATTTAAAAAGTAAAAGGATAAGTTCTGCTCTTGGTTACATAAATGTATGGGACAAAACTTGATCCTGCTGGAGTCAATGCTTATCCTATCATTCCATGTTACAAAAGTAAAATGTTTCCGATTTTGCTCCCACCTAGCCATACAGAGAGGTAGGTCAGATCTCATGGAGTCTTGTTGCAATCACCTGGAGGCTGTGACCTCCAGGTTGCCAACCTCTGGGTTACATTTTTTAACGTGTTGGTATGCTCTGAAATATGACTACACAACAACAACTTTGTTTGGCTAGCATGATAAAACTGTGATCCCTATAAACAACCTTCAATTTGAAAGTCACCCTGGAGTGGTTTTTACTTATGCATCCTTTCCAGTAATGAAAGTTCTTTGGGTCAGACTATGCCATCAGCTATAGCTATGCAATCCCATTCGCCTTCATGAGGACTATAAGATTTCAATGGGTGTAACAAAGTGCATAATTTGAAGAAAATGGCATTGCCCTATTGACTAACTACTGTCCTTTTTCCGTGCAAATATGTTACATACACGTCTCCATTACCTTTATTTTTTACTCTACAGGATGCTGGATCTTCATCATTTGTGAGGGTTTTGAACTGTTTTCTTGCTCTTGCTGTCTATCTGGCGTTCTTTATTTATGCTGAAGTGGAGATGCCGCTTAGATGAATAAATGAGTGAGTGCAAGGTTAAATATTGATTAATTGTTAGGAAGTCTGGATTCAGAGTAAATAACCATTCGAAGGGTTAGGCATACATGAGAAGGAGCAATTGTCAGTAAGAAATTTTGTGAAGTGCAAGGGCCCATTTTTTTCATACGTTGCTGTTAGTTGAACAGGTAGACTTGTTGTACACGACTGCATTGTATTTAATAATCATCCTTAGAACTTTACATAGCACTCTTCAGCAACGGATCATACTGTTGTTTATGAAAGAGAGTGTGATGGGGGGAGGTCACAAACGATCCCAAGGGGTGATTCGTGGGGTGCTAACAAGGCCACTGTCACCCTCCTTTTTGCCCTCTGGGGCTTTCATTCACACATTTAGAAACCATAAAACACTCCACACCCCGTATGTCTGAAAGGCACAAAGACAATGTGTCTGGCCATTGTGGAGACTTTTGAGCACTTCTGTGACTGTATAGGGAAGGTCCAGCTTATAATGGCTAAAATTTTCAAACCAGATTCCTTTGAATCAGACACCACTTATTTAGATGCCTAAAGATGAGTCTGAGACACCCAACTGTAGCCATGTTTTTGGTGTATATTCTTGTTCTTTGTACTGGAAGTGGCTGCCCCAGTGGTTGCAAGCATGGCTGTGAAGAAGATAAGAAACATTGCAGAAGCAAAAGCAGTGGAGATTTCTGGTTTCTAGTAATGAATAGTGACTTTCCAAACATTGTTGTTTGCTTCTGAGAGGTTGGAAGGAATAGGACTCCATGAATTCACCATTCTCAAAGGTAGCACATTTGATGGCCTATGAGCAGCTTTGTAGCCTACTAAAGTAGTAGGGAGCTACAGCTGGTTGATATGACTGGGTGTCTACCCTCACAGAGATGGTGAAATGTTTAATGAAGGCATGAAAGACCAAATAATACACCTGTTTTCAGCTGGAGGGAGACCGGGCATAATTAAAGATGAGGACCAGCTGGGTAGAAGCCATCTACTGTTACAAAGAGAAGAAGCTTGAAACAGAAGGAGCTACAGGAAGAGAGATAAAAACTCTGCTGTCATTCTCTTGGCACTAAAGAGGGAGAGAAACAAGAATGCTTCAGGGCACAAAAAGGCTCCTCCAGTGTGAGGAAGAAGCTGGAGGAGAGAAGATACCTGCAAGGCCAAGGGTTGGACCAAGCTCCTATGTCTGATCCCAATACAGAGGCAGACTGAACCTCTGGGGAAAAGCTCTGGGAGATGCTTCTTGGTACACAAAACCTGAGAGGCTGGGAGGGAGGGGAGAATCTGAAACTAGGTTAATAGTAGGAAGAAGTCCAGGGAGGCAGGTAGTGAGGAGTCTGATGGCACAGTCCTTGGCTATTCATCTTAGAGTCCCTGGACTAGAAGCCAATGTAAAGAATGACCTGAGTTCCCCTCCCAGGCACAAGAAAGGGGTGTGAAGCTCCTCTGACAACTGATATGGATAATTTTAAACCTCAAGAGAAAGATGTAAAGATTACTCAGTGCAGAGTTAGGTACCTGAATCCAGACTAGAATTATTGGATGGTCTTTTGGTCTTTGGCCTTTCTGTTAACTTAGAAATGGAACAAAAATGTGTCTGGTGGACCTAGTCATGAGAAGATGCAGACCACAATAGGGAGACCATCAACAGAGATGCTAGGGAAGAGTAGCTTGCTACATCACACCCAGCCACAAGAGGGTGTGCCAGTGGTCAGCTGATCTTTCTACAGGGAGTTACTCCATGATGGGATGGGGTATACAAATCCCACACTGGGCCTGCAGAAGTTAAAAGACAATTCTGAACCCAGGTACCCCTGCCCAAACAAGTGTGCAAGGGGTGGTGGACAGGCTGTGGGAGAAAGGAATCCTACTCCAGACTGCCAGACAGAAAGTGATGCTTGAGAGGGGACCATAGAGTGGGTAAGGCCCACAGGTAGTGCCTTCTCCTCCATTACCTCATTTGAGAACCAGCAGAACCTGCAAGACCCTGTTCCTTTGGACAGTCTTAAGAGTGGTTTTGGAATATAGGGGCCATGCCCTGAACTGAATGGACCTATTGGTAGGCCATATTTCAGGGAGATAAACTTGGACTTACTACAGGGAGGACATTGTCAGCAATGCTTCACACAGATCTCTGGACTGGCACATGTTGGAGAGGAGGGGCTGGGTTTCCTGACCACAAGGCTAAGGTCCAGATGCAGAGGGGAATCCAAAAATCCCCAATGTAAGGTCAGGAACAGATACTGCTACCACACTAACAGAAGGAGAATGGGGCTGGATGTTAAATGGTATAACCACCAAGTCACCAGAATTTCTGAGCCACCATTACACACGGCTGCTACTCTTTGTTTCCTTGCCATCAACTGGCATTTTAGTGCTGTAAGAAATTTGAGTTTCTGATGATCAGCCTGCTATTATGCACTATTTAACTGATGACATTCTACTTTGGGACAAAACACACACTCAGCATGAAACCACAGAAGATGAGAGCTTTGAGGCTACTTATCCATGCTGATAAATCCAAGCAGCACTATGCTATGCCATTGCTGCACATTTAGCGTGCAGATTTCTCTGAGGCGCTGGATCAGCAAAGATTTGAAAACCTCAAAACATAACTCAGTGTAGGAATTTAGTCCAATTTTTGTCTTCAAGTTACAGAGGGATAAATTCTGATTAGCTAAACAACTAGGCTACATCTAGGCTACATCCGTTAAAAGCATTTTTGGAACAGAGCGTCTAGATTGGCACGGACGCTTTTCTGCAAAAGCACTTTTTGCGGAAAAGCGTCCGTGCCAATCTAGACGCACTTTTCCACAAAAAAGCCCCGATCACCATTTTCGCCATCGTGGCTTTTTTGCGGAAAACAAATCTGGGCTGTCTACACTGGGCCTTTTGTGCAAAAGCTTTTGCGCAAAAGGACTTTTGCCCGAACGGGAGCAGCATAGTATTTCCTCAAAAAGCACTGATTTCTTACAGTAGGAAGTCAGGGTATGTCTACACTACCACCCTAGTTCGAACTAGGGTGGTTAATGTAGTCATACGAACTTGCAAATGAAGCCCGGGATTTGAATTTCCCGGGCTTCATTTGCATGTTGCCAGGCTCTGCCATTTTTAAATGTCCGCTAGTTCGGCACGCGGCTACACGCGGCACGAACTAGGTAGTTCGGACTAGGCTTCCTATTCCGAACTATCTGTATGCCTCATTCCTCCCGTGTAGCTGTGGGCACGGAGTCCACACTAGCGGACATTTAAAAATGGCGGCGCCCAGCAACATGCAAATGAAGCCCGGGAAATTCAAATCTCGGGCTTCATTTGCAAGTTCGTATGACTACATTAACCACCCTAGTTCGAACTAGGGTGGTAGTGTAGACATATCCTCAGTGCTTTTGCGGAAATTCAAGCCGCCAATGTAGACAGCCTGCAAGTTTTTCTGGAAAAGTGGCTGATTTTCTGGAAAAACTGGCCAGTCTAGACACAGCCCTAAAGTGGAGCCTTTTGTTTCTCTTCTGTTCTGTGAGCAGTGGGTAATGAGCATGTTTCCATGAACATGTGAGACCAACAAAGAGCCTTGATATGGCTGGCTCTGTGAGCACCGCACCTGGTCAGCCTGGCTACAGAAACTTCACAGGAAGAGAAAAGCAATAGGTGTTTGCTTCAGCTTCTCTTTGGGTATGTCCACTTTCACTGTGCTGGAGATCGATGTTCTGGTGTTCGACTTAGCAGGTCTAGTATAGACCCGGAAATTGAATGCTGAAGTCTACTCGATCTGGTGCCTGTACTCCTTGAAGTTGCAAGGAGTAAAGGAAACCAATGGGAGCATTTGTTCCCATTGGCCTCCTGCCGTGTGGATAGCGACAAGATCAGAATAAGATAAGCCGACTCCAGCGCGGTATTCTACATAGCTGGAGTTGCGTACCTTAAGCCAAATTTCCAGGTCTAGTGTAGACCTGGCCTTATAACATCAGCCCTGATTGCCCCGCTCTGTGGAAGTGATACATTCTACAACTGCTGATTTGAGAGTCCTGTAAAACTATTGCTGAAAATACTAGTTGTTGCAGGCTGTAGATCTAGGGGAGGCCAGGCACCTGTAGGTTAATTGATATGTAAGCAGGGTCTGAATCAATGTTTCCATTACAGCCAATTGGAATAGGAAAGAAATCTTGGGTGTGTTTATGTAAATAATTTTGCCCCTGCTTTGCTTAGATGTGTTAGATATTTGGTTGCTACAATGGTGTTTTGCTTATTGTAATCAGTTTGGCTGGTGTTGGGTCACATATTATGTTAATACTAATTGCAATGTCTGTAATTATTGGGGGAACACACAAAAAAAGTTTGTGCTTAACCTGGCACAAACTCTCAATTTAAAGAATGAGATTCTGGGTGTGGTTATGTAAATACAGTTCACTCAGTTTGCTTAGACCTGCTATATATTCAACTGTTACAATGGTGTTTTGTCCAGTGTAAACACCAAAAATGGTGTTTTGTCCAATTTGGCTGCAGTGGGGTCACAAATTGTGTTAACACTACATGCAGGAATTGTGATATATAACCACCAATTCTTGCAGTTATTGCAGGAATGCAGAAAAGTCAGATGTGTTTAACTCATTTCAGAAGGAGATGCCCTGTCAGTGTAAATACTTGGATGGACAGAGGCTCAACTTCCAGAACCCTATGAGATTAAGCTGGGGAGGGAGGTGAGTCAGCAGGCTGCATGCCCTCCAGGCGTGAGCTGTAAGACTGGTTGAACCTGTTTTTCCCCACTATTTCAATGATAACAGCTAAAGAAAGGCTCCATAAGGAGTCTCTTTTATTATTTAAATTCACTCCAGTGGATGCTGGACTCTCTTGTGACTGAACTGTGCTTTGGGCTAAGAGCTGAAATCACTGGGGCTATGTCTAGACTGCAGAGTTTTTCCAGGATACTGGGGAACATGTTCGCTTCTTCAGAAAGGAATACGGGATGTTCCAAAAGAGCTGGATTTTCTGCAATTTGGCCCCAAAAAAACCCAACCCTGCAGTCTAGGCGTAGCCTGAAAGCTGAAATCACTAGGTCTGGCCCAGAGCCAAATCCACCACAAGCCAGCGGAAGATGTGACAAGAAGCAGGATGAACACCCAACAGGGCAGCAATGGAGAAGCAGGAGGAGCACCCAGCAAAGCGGCGGCAGCAAGGGGCAATGAATGGACAGCAGAGCGGTGCCAGAGAGCAGTGAGCAGGTAGATGGCAAGTGACCAGTGGAGTGAGTAAGATGCCTCCGACCTCCCCCTCCTCCAGATGGGAGGTAAATTCTGCAGATGCACCTTTGAACTTTGGGTCTGCCCTGGCCAAGGACTGTGAGAGGGGTACAGAGAAGGGTTGGACATGTGAAGGGGACATTTACATTGCTGGACTTAAGAATCTGAGAGGAAAAAAACTTTGGCCAACCTACCTGCGCTGGGACATTTATTCATGGTTTTGGTTATGAACTCTGTGGTGTTTTCCCAAATGAATGCCCCTTTACTTCCTTCCCCTTTTGTTAAAGGTTTCTTTTCTACACTCAGTCTCTGTGCTTGCGATTGGGAAAGCATTGCCTTCCAGAGGCACCCAAGGGTGTTGTGTGAATTTCCCTGGATACTGGGTGGGGATTCTGTGTTGGATGGATGGAGAGGAACACCTAGATATTGAACCCGGCCCTAGCGGCTGCTGGTACTACTGGCAGAAGGGTTACAGATATATCAGTGCTATAAGCCAGAGGGAGGGCGGGATTTTTAGACATCAGTCAGTGCTGGCCTAGCTCTGTTCCCATTAGAGTCAATGAGAGTTTTATGATAGCTTTTCAGCTTCATGGCTCTGGGAACTCCCAGGAGGCGTTTTGACTAACTTAGCCCAAATGCCTCCTTGGAGCTCTTAGAGTACACGTGGCAGCGGCAGCTCCAGCACTCTTTAAACAGAGGCAGTGTGTCTTATCTCCACAGGGAGAGGTACCATTAGCCTGCTGCTTTTTGGGTACCTGGCACTGAAGAGGATGCTAGTGGGAATCAGTGACTGATTCCTGCACAGGGATACCGGAGCAGTGACAGAGACAGTAAAGAGGTAGGCAGGAGGGTGGGTCCCTTGTTAAATTTCTGCTTCGGTGCTGCCGCTAAAGATTATGAAGCCCCTGTCTCTGGAGTAGTATTACACACCATTTATTCCGTTATTGACTGATACAGGATGGGCAAACAGAGCCTAGAATTCCATTCAGTGTGCTGAATTCATAGTAGTCCTTGGATACAGTATAGGAATGATGGTGCAGTGCCATGCTACTGGCTGGCGACCAGATGGATGGAAAGCTATGAAGATTTCTGATGACACACCATAATGCAGATTTGTGTGTGCTTGTTTAGCATCCTGTGTTTTCTTAATAATTTATCCTGCTGACTGGTTCTTAGTGCTGACAGCTGCAGTCACAGTCCCTGCTGGTCAACAGAACACAAAGGTGTTTCTGAGATCTGTGAAACACAAGTAAAGCACACATTAGAATTCCCAGTGCATTTCATGGAGCTGCCAGATGATAAATATTTGATCAGTCGTAGATCAATAAAGCGCATATCTCACCTGCTGAGGTATTTTTTAGGAACACGGTCTTAACTGTTAAGACTATTGCAATGCAACTCTTTTTAAGTGTGTAGGAGCAGGAGACCCTAGTGGTACTTGCAATCTTTCTTTCAGTCTCTTGTAATCTCATTTGAATTAGATGATTGCTATCAATTTTCTGAGGCTTCTTTTTAGCAGCCATAGTGTTGGAGAAGTTGCCACTGCACTGCTGATGAAAGCCAGATGCTACCTGTGCTACCTGAAGCTCTTCCATTTGAAAAGTGAACTGAAATGTTGAAAAAAGAACTCTAGTATGCCCTTTATTCCTCTAGGATGCATAAAGACTCCATCTATCCTTTTGTTTGTTTTTTGACCGAAATATCAGGCCTTGACTTCTTATTTTTTTGCTGGCAGGTGCTTGGGAGGAAAATAAAGTTAATGGCACAAAGAAATAGACAGAAGCACTCCCGAAAGCTTGGTTCTGTGACAAGCTCACTGGATGGGGCATCAGAGGAGGTGCACTCTGTTCTGGGTACTATGACCTTCTGCAAGTCACCTCACTTCAGTGTGTCTCTGTTCCCTCCCTTTACTGCCTCTGTTTAGTTTCTAAGCTCTTTGGGGTAAAGACTGTCTTTTACTGTGCTTGTACAGCGCCTAGCATGCTAAAGTTTGAACAATATTGCCCTTCTGCTGGGTAGTAGCACATAGGGGCTGTATCTAGACTGGCAAGTTTTTCCGTAAAAGCAGATGCTTTTGCGGAAAAACTTGCCAGCTGTCTACACTGGCTGCTTGAATTTCCGCAAGAACACTGACGATCTCATGTAAGAAATCAGTGCTTCTTGCGGAAATACTATGCTGCTCCTGTTCGGGCAAAAGTCCGTTTGCACAAAAGCTTTTGCGCAAAAGGGCCAGTGTAGACAGCTCAGATTTGTTTTGCGCAAAAAAAGCCCCGATCGCGAAAATGGCGATCAGGGATTTCTTGCACAAAAGTGCATCCTGATTGGCACGGACGCTTTTCCGCAAAAAGTGCTTTTGCGGAAAAGTGTCCGTGCCGATCTAGACACTCTTTTCCGCAAATGCTTTTAACGGAAAACTTTTCCTTTAAAAGCATTTGTGGAAAATCATGCCAGTCTACACATAGCCATCAGGTTTTGTAGTCAGCTTCCTGCTGGAGGAGAAATCACTGACAAGGAGTCTAGGTATACTCTGTGTAATTTTAGTTTACATGTACAGACACAAGTCCCGGAACAGATGTGGTCACAAATGGTCCACAGGTCCTCTTGAAGGGATCCCAGCCCAAATGCCAATGCTAATGCCTGGATCCCAGACTGCAACTCTGCCTCAGTAATTAACGGAAAACTCTCCTTCTGCTTTTCTACACCAGAAAACCAGCAATGAAATAGCATTTTCTTCCCAAAGCAAACGTTTGCTTGCATGTATAGAAAATGTTCAGAATGAGTAAGTCTAGGGGTAACAGCTATAAGTGCTGGACCTAGGAGCACTGCCGCATCCCTTGGCTTGAAGTGGTTTCCATCATCTATAGGTTTAAAGTTTATTTCATTGGCTCTCAGTACCCTCACTATACAAATTGTTCCAAAAGCCCTAATAACAACACCATCTAATGCACCATATCAATACCAAACACGTAAGTTGCAGTTTTCCCTGCCCACAGCAAAGACATATTCAGTAAGACTCCATTCAAAATTTTCATTGTTGTTGAGTCAAACACTATTTAACAAGAACACAAGTTTAATCCTGCAGTGATTCAAAAGCCTCATTTATTTCAGCTAAGAGCATGGAAATCTGCCACTTGAGTTTCAAGCTAGTATCATGTCCCCCTAGGTCTCCATTCCTCCAAAATAACCTCCAGAAAAACCAGGGCCATGAAAACTTGATATTCCTGATATTTCTGCCTTCCAGTTCTGGAATGTTGTTTTTTCTCTTGGTGCATGTGTTATAGGAAACACAGAGAGAGACTGTATTGAGTTAAAATGAAAAGATTAGATGTATAGTCACATCAGTACAGCTAGGATCACGTTGGCTAGCAGTGAAATTGATGAATGCAGTGTTGTTGGCCAAGTGAGCCTTAGGAACAGAGTCTTCTGAAAAATGCCCAATATTTTGGCTGTGGGAATGAGGAAAAGTATTAGAAATAAGAAGAAATTTACTGCATAATTCAGTATAATGTTGAAAACTCAATGTATGTAGATGAAAACTGCCTGGAATCCAAGGGCTTCCTATGTTCACCTCTGGAAAATTGTTGCTCATCCAACTGTGAATATCTGACAGCTGGTCAGAAACCCTTGGGGTTCTCTTGAGAACAGTCAGTTTCAGAGGATACCAGTACATCATCAGCATACACGTGCCAAGTCATAATGCGCTGATGAGATCTATTCCCAAATGGCAAAACAGATCAAAACCAATATTGTAGGCCAGCAACCGTGGCTCTGGAAATTGCTGTGGGTTCGTTAAATGAACAGAAGTTGAAAACAAATGACCTTTAGATGCTAAGTGGTGATGGGGGATGACTTGAAGTAACATGGTCCCTTCTGGGGAATTTTACAAAGAACCACGCTGGGACTCTAATGGAAGATTGTGTAAAAAGCAATAGTCAGGAGAAAAACAAAGGTACAAGAAGAGCAGGTGGATTGAAAAGTGGCCTGTAACCACATTAAAAGTGGCCATTGCTGAGTGTGCTTGGGAAGCACACCTCTAAAGAGGAGTGCAGGAAAGTGTATGGCAGTTTGATTAGAGAGCAAATAGGCAAATGTAAAATGACAAGGCTAAGGCTAAATTTGTGAAATGAACATGGATTGCAGTAGCAATTCTAAAGGATAAGAGGAGGCAAAGAGTTGATGAGAAAAGGGGCCTCTATAGATATCCCCATGCAGTGTGCGCCCATCCTGCCATCTTCTGTGCACATCAACTTTGTGTCCCATAGACAGAGCACAAAATGGGGCGAGTTAGTCTCAGACTGATCCAGTGACAGGCTAGGTTCTCCAAAAGGAAGAGCATGAGCATTTCTAGTTGGTTTGGTGCCTGTATATTTAGACCCTTGTTTCTCCAGGTGGAGTCTTACTGCACTGAGGAGAAGACTGGTGCACTGATTAAAAACTAACTCTGGGCCTCAGCAGTTCTGGGTCAACTCCCTGCTCGGGCACAGGCCTCCTATGCAATCTTATGCAATTCTCTCCGAGTTTCCCATCTGTAAAATGGGGATAATGGTACTTCCTTTCCTCACAGCACCATGTGTGGTGCTCAGCAACTGGAGTGCTAGAGGCCAGCAAGGTCCTGTCATGGTCTAGAAGAGAGAAAGAGATGGGATGTTTGTTGCTGATGCTTTTAACTTTAGAACTGGTTGGAAAAAAATCCAATAACACATTTTTTGCCCGGAATTTGACAATTTGTTACGAGGGAAATGTTGTGTGGAGACAGCTTGATTTTGCCAACATTCTGATGGAACCTAGGTTAGAAATCTTGGAAATACACCTGCTTTTCTGCCAGAGCTACCTGCCCAGCTCCCTGACAGCCTGGGAAACCAGGCTTCCTAGGTCTGTATCTTTCGGGCAGCCTGCCAGGCTGACTGCCCCGGAGTGGGGGCTTCATCCCCCTTGGAAATGTAGTGGTGTTTGTCAGAACAAAACCAAATGTCAGAACATTGAAATGATCTGTGAAATCTAATTACCTTTCTCTGCTCAGCTCTACTTAGGCTGAATCTAAACTGGCATGATTTTGCACAAATAGTTTTAACGGAAAAGTTTTTCCGTTAAAAGTATTTGCGCAAGAGAGTGTCTATACTGGCATGTGCCTTTGCGCAAAATATTTGCTTTTGCACAAAAGCATCCGTGCCAGTGTAGATGCTCTCTTGTGCAAGAAATCTCCGATGGCCATTTTAGCCATCGGGCTTTCTTGCGCAAGAAATTAACTTGGCTGTCTACACTGGCCCTCTTGCGCAAGAATACTTGCACAGGAGGGCTTATCTCTGAGCAGGAGCACCGGAGTATTTGTGCAAGAACCACTGATTTTGTACAGTACAAACTCAGTGTTCTTGTGCAAATACTCGCAGCCGCTTTTGTGCAAAATCTTGCCAGTCTAGATGCAGCCTTCCTGTGTCTAATTGTACAACACATCACCCTAGAATTCTTGTGTGAAGGGAAACAATGTATTTGTTTCTTTTATCTGTGCTTTTCTATCTACTTTTTATGAGGGGGACTGGTTTTTTGCAGCCTTTTTTCTCAGTTTGCTGTGGCACACTATTTCTCTTCAGCCACTCAGTTCTATTTTCAATACTGTCTTTATGCCGTGCTCAGACACATTTGTTATTTTCACTATTTTCTGCTTAATCAAAACCAGCAGAAGAAAGGCTCATCACCGGGACAGAGCAGCTCTGTATTGTTCTATTCCTGGTTATGACCTCACACAAGTCACTTGGGGCCACATTTTCAAAAATGTTTAAGTGACTTAGGCATCCAAGGCCCACATCTTCAAAGGCATTTAGGCATCTGACTTCCACCAAGTACCTAGGTGGGTTACATTTTAAAATGGGTCTAAGACTTTTCTTTCACTTAAGAGATTTTGAAAACCTATCCTTATCTCTTCATGCCTCAGTTTCCTCTAACAAAACATTTTCCTCTGTAAAAAATGGGTCCAGTGATGCTTTTCTGCCACTCACAGGTATAGTAAGGCTGCTACATTTTGCAGAATCTATATGGGAAGTTTCCTGTCCAGACCAAGGCAGATAGTCACCACCAACTTCACACTCCACAACAGAAACACTAATCCAGGAATCTATCCCTGCAACAAACCCTGTTGCCAGCTCTGTTCACACATCTATCCTAGTGACACCATCACAGAACCTTACCACATCAGCTATACCATCAGAGGGCTCATTCACGTGCACATCTGCTAACGTGATATATACCATCATGTGCCAGCAATGCCCCATCTGCCATGTACATCGAACAAATGGACTATTTCTATGGAAAACAATAAATAGACACAAATCAGACATTAAGAATGGTAACATCCAAAAGCCAATGTGGGAGCATTTTAACCTCCTTGGGACAGTTTTGGACTTTCAAGTTGCCACTCTCAGGGTACGTCTACACTACAGCGCTAATTCGAACTAACTTAGTTCGAATTAGTTAATTCGAACTAAGCTAATTCGAACTAACGCGTCTAGAACTAAAAACTAGTTCGAATTAGCATTTTGCTAATTCGAACTAGCAAGTCCACATTGAGTGGACCCTGAACCAGGCTTAAGGATGGCCGGAAGCAGTGCCGGCAGGGCATCAGAGGAGGACTTAGAGCGTGGAGATGCTGTCTCAGGCTAGCCAAGGGCTGCGCTTAAAGGGTCCCGACCCCCACCCCGGACAGACAGTTCTAAGGGGTGCCCCGCTTGCAAAGCAGTCCTGGCTTGGAGTGCCCGGACTACCCACACTGGGCACATCACAGCACTCGGCCATCAGCCCGGCTGCACTTGCCGCAGGCTGCCATCTGGGGAGAAGGGGCAATCGGGGGGCTGCAGGAGAGCTTCCACCCCCAGAAGCCCGCCGAGCCAGCCCAGTCCTCCCCATCGGGGGCTCGTACCCCATTCCTCCCTCACCTCCTTCTTGATAAAGCATCAACCATTACATTTCTTTTTCCTTAATATAACCAAGTCCTTATTACATTCTTGTATGGCCAAACTTCAACAAAGTAACCTAGAAATTTTTCCCTTAGATTGGGGAAGCCATATTAGAGGGACATAATAATTTAAAACAGTAATCTCTCTGATGTGCAGATAAAATGTAAGCTGCTTAACAGCCCACACAATGTCATAGCATTCTTTTTCAATTGAAACCTTCCCAAACTCAGAGCATATCTACACTGTAAACTTAAGCTGGTCTATGTTAGGCTGACTTAGAGCCACCGCAGTAATTTCTGCAATGGTTCATGCCCACACTGCCCTTCTTCTGACACAGTGCATGTCCTCACCAGTCACCAAGGCCAGCCTCAGGGGTGAGCTCCTGGATGATCGTCCATGGTGCCATAGACCAGGGAGCATTGTGGTGAAGAGGCAAGGGGATCAGTCTCTCCCTTGCTACATTGTCCTGCATTTTGCTTCAGCTACCCCAGACTAACACGGCTACATTTCTATCACTCATTGCTCTATGCAGGATGCATCTGCTTCTCTGCTCCTAAGTGGAGGCTCCCTGCTTGCCAGCCCACCTGGTTTCTCAACCTGGCTTTTAGTACTTCCTCCACATTCTGTGAGCCAGCAGCCTCTTCCCCCCTCACCCTCTGGAATTATACAAAGCTGGGTCCTTCCCTTGGGTATGTTTACTGTCTGTTGTTTGTGGTGTGCTCTTGCTGTTTGACTGAAATATACCATAAGATATATTGCTGTTTAGGGAACCGTGTACTGACCATATGTGTGCTGAGCTAGTCAAGGCTGAGAGCTGAGAACTTCTTACCTGGGCTTTGAACCCTAAGGCTAAGTCTACATTGGCCAGTCTTGTGCAAGAACATATGCAAATGAGGTGCAGCGATGAATATCACCATGCCTCATTTGCATACTTAATAAGCCACCATTTTTGCACAAGGGGATTTTGCACAAGAGCCGTTTTGCCTGAAAATAAGTGGCAGAACAGCTCTTGCACAAAAGCCCCTTGCGCAAAATGGCAGCTCATTTGCATATGTTCTTGCACAAGACTGGCCAGAGTAGACATAGCTTAAGTCTTTTAGCACTAATCTGTAATACAGTACAGGGGTTTTGGGGGCACTACCAAGAGATTCAAATCAGGGCAAATTACTAAGAGATAAGGCTACTTACAGCCCAAGACTATGGGTTATCTACTATAAGGCACACACAGAACTGGTCACAAAGAGCACTTGTGTTCTTCACACTGGCTACAAAGGTGTTATCACCTTAGGCATTCCAGCTTTCCCCTGTCATCATCAGTATCACCTCTTATACAGATGAGAGGTTATGAAAACCAAACTCACGGAATAAGAACAGGTTTTTCCAGTTCCAAAGGACCAGCCACATTCCCAGGTCAATTTATACCTCAGATCTTACCCAAAAGAGTACACTCTGCCAATCCTTTAGCATCTCAAATCTAAAGGTGTATTAATAAAAGGAAAGAAATGGTGAGAGTAAAATTGTTAAAGGAATCAAATACATACACCAATTTCAGCAGAGATGGAATGATCTGCTGTCTTAACACATCTGGAATACATCCTCTGTTAGGATAGTTCAACAATCCTTTGAGACTTCAGTTCAAAGCAGAATCCTTCATAGGTAATTAACATGATTGAAGATGGGATTGAAGATGAGTGGAAGAGTCCTCAGAGCCCTCTTTATTTCCTTGCCCGTGCAGAGGGAATCCCATTGTTCTTCCTGGATAAAAGTACGTCCCAAGATCAAGTTTGTTACATGAGCAAGTCACCTATCCATGCATGATTCAGTCATTTTTAGGGAGTAGCCATCACTTGCATGCTGGTGTGAACATGCACAACAAAGCTCATCAGCTGTGGATTGGCATAACCTGAGATGCACTATCAGTGACATGCTGCTATTCTCTTGTCTAGAGACCCTTTCCCAATAGGTTGGCCAAGTCTGTTAATGTTTTCCAGAAGCAAACATTTGAAATACAAGTACATAGCCAATTCTCATAACTTCAAATACAAAAATGATACATGCATACAAGTAGTATAAACAGAATCAGTGAGTTATAAGAATTCAATAGACACCTTACTTGACCCACTTTGTATAAGATTTGGTGAAAACATATAATAGTGGTTGCAACAATGATTTGTTTGTTCACAATCCAGTAATGTCACACCTTAGTTAAGGGACGGGGCTACGCAGGAAGACCAGGGCATTAAACAATCTGCTCCAAAGTGACCAGAACAGCTTGTGAACAGGAGCGGCTAACTGGAGAAGTTTGCAAGGCAATTTAGAGGGCAGAGGGTTAGATTCTTTTCACTAAAGAAGCTTCCTTAAATAATAATCGAGCTGTATTAAAATATAGCCCTTCCTTCGCTGAGACATTATTCTGTGCTGCAATTCTCTCATGTTCCAAAGAACGGGATGGCTCTTCCGTGTGGGCAGGGGACTGGACTTGATGACCTCTTGAGATTCCTTCCAATTCTAGTGTTCTATGATTCTATGAAACAATTTTGCTGAGCAAATACAAATTTCTTTTGTATTTCATTTAACTCCAGAAAAGATTCTGCTTCAACAGAATCCGTTAGATCTTTCCTCACCTGGCAAGCAGCCATTCTCAACATACAGTTCATGGGGAAGAGGGCTGGAAGTGGGGGTGGAGAAAGGAGATTACTCTCCCCTTTACAATTCTCACTTGTGATCTGGTTATGTCATTAACCTCTTAGACATAATTACAATGTTATTTATCAGAATATCAACGGGTAGCAAATTCCTCGTGCCAACTACAATGTCACCTTTTAAAATCTTCTCACTCAAGGTTAATTTTAGCCAAAGGCACAGTCACTGAAAATTCAGCTAAAGCCAAAAGATTTATACACCTACCAGGCAATCTCTTCTCTTGCAAAAGTTTCTGTAACCAAAACTTTCTGTAACCAAAGTGGTGTGAGGGCCACATTACGCCACCCTATACATGGCTTGTCATTTTTTAAACACAATCTCCAGTATGTGATAGTGGATATAACCAAGTGACTAACTCACAGTGAACAGCATTTTTGACAACTGTAGCCCCCTTTTCTACTGGTAGAATATTTGTGGGCAGATTGGGATGCCCTTAATGGATTAGCTTTTCAGATTTATTCAACAATACGTATCTGGAGTGTGACAGGGTGTGTACACCCCGCACGAGAGTGGTGTGTGTGTGTGTGTGTGTGTGTGTGTGTGTGTGTGTGTGTGTGTGTAGAAACCTTGTGGGCAGAGGAAGTGCTTGTGTGTGTGTGTGTGTGTGTGTGTGTGTGTGTGTGTAGTGTGTGTGTGTGTGTGTGTGTGTGTAGTGTGTGTGTGTGTGTGTAGAAACCTTGTGGGCAGAGGAAGTGCTGGGGCAGCATAACAGGACAGAGAGCAGCTCAGTCTGGGCTGGCCAGCGAAGGAGAAGGACCTCCAGCCTGAGCTCCCAAGCCAGCGACCTAGGCAGAGTGAACCAAAGTACCAGGAGACTGCTGCTACACAGCCTCGGCAGAGCACCAGGGAGAAGCCACTGCTGGGGAACCGTGAGGCCCAGCTGCTACAGGGGACGCTGCCTCACCAGCACTGATAGGAAGTGACCCAGGGAGGGTGCAGGAGCGGCCTCTCCCACTCACGTACACTCGGCATGTTTTGCTGAATCCCCCATTGAGGGAGTGGTAGGCCAAGCTGCAGCTCACAGGGCCCTGGGTTGGGACCCGGTGGAGCAGGGTGGGCCTGGGTCCACCCACTGGAGCTCTGGCCCCCAGTCCCACTGACTCTGGCCATTGGGCCATACTGCTCTGAGACAAAGGCTGCCCACTGACTCTTGCCTTTAGGCCACATTGCCCTAAGTCAAGGGCTGCTTACAGACTCTGGCCATTAGGCCATATTGCCCTGGAGTAGGGGCTACTTATGGACTCTGACCGGCAGACTCTACTGTCCTGAAAGAAGGGACAGTATTATTGGCATGAGTTACTAAGCTCAAATACTCTAGACAGCAGGTGGATCTTTATGGACTATAGAGACTGACGACAACCCTGTGCTTGACCAGGTGGCGTACACACCCCTGAATACTTTCACTCCTCTCCAGGACAGACATAAGGATCTTGCATAAAACGGTGTTTTGTGCAAAAAGGAAACATCCACACTGCTTCTTTTTGTGCACAAACCCCTTGCGCAAAAAGAAATGGCAGAAAATATGCTAATGATGTTGTGTCTCAGGCTGAGTCCTTCATTAGCATATTTTCTGCCAGAAAAAACTCGTAGTGTAGACGTAGTCTCTGTGGATTGACTGTGACTAATTTGAGAATATTTCAGACCCCATAATCAAAACTCCATCAGTATCAGGTCTGTGTGATTGCTGAGGCCAGGCACACCCTGTTAGATGATTTGCATGCTGCCCTGTACAGGGGATGGTGTACTGCCTTAAGGAGGTAGAATTCCTTCTTTCATTCCCAAGGGTTCAGGTGGAGAATCCACTCTTCTACGCTTGTTCAGGAGGTGCAGCATGCACAGCTGCATGGTAAACTCCCCTGAACTTGATCCTTTGCTGCTTCAAGTTCCAGGCCTCTAGGCCTGCTGCCTTTCTAACTCCCTCCAGGGCTGCATAGCGGAGTACCAGCAAGCCACAAATGGTTCTCTGTAGCTGCCACTCTTCTCTATATCTGAGCACAGCTTGGACACAGTACCAGATTGGGACCTTAATCTTTATTTTTCTAGTGGAAATGGGGTAATTTTAGAAGTAAAAAAACAAAAAACAAAACAAGTTAAACATCACTTAGAAAAGTTAGATGTCTTCAGTCACCAGGGCCTGATGAAATGCATCCTAAATACTCAAGAAGCTGATAGGGATGGTATCTGAGCTTTTAGCTATCAGCTCTGAAAAAAATGTAAAAAACCAACAAATACTTTGGTAGCACTTTAAAGACTAATGAAACATGTAGATGGTATCATGAGCTTTCATGGGCACAGCCCACTTCAGATGACCAGAGTGTTGGATATCCAGGACCAAAATAAATAGGGGAGAAGAGAGGGGGAAGAGGGAGGTGTGTGGAAAAAGGAAAAGACGCGTGTGTGGGGGGGGAGGACAAGAAGAGGAAGTGAGTAAAAAATATATCAAGGGGAAAGCAGATCTGGAATGTAATAGGAAAAAAAATAGTTTCTAAGTACCTAAAGGCTGGATAGTCAAAAGAGGCAGATAAGAACCATTAATTAGCAAACAACAAATGGTCAGGTAGCACTTAAAGACTGACAAAATATGTAAATGTGATCACGAGAGTCTACATAGACAAAGAATCATTGTCGCCTTCATTGTTTGGTAGGTTGATAATGACCCAGCCATCCAGTATCATTATTCAGTCCATGGGTGTGAGAATTGAACTTGTGAATGAGTGGTAGTTCCAGTCCTTCCCTGTGTATTTGGCTTGTGGAATTGGTTTGTAACAAAACAGGTACTTGAAGATCTGTTAATGAATACCCAGGGAGATTAAAGTGTTCTCCAACAGGTTTTTGTATGTTCCCTTTACGGATATCTGATTTGTGTCCATTAATTCTTTCCCATAGGGACTGTCCAGTTTGTCCAATATATATTGCAGTGGGGCATTGCCATCATTTGATGGCATAGATTAAATTACTGGATGTGCAGTTAAATGAGCCTCTGATTTGGTGGCTTATGTGGTTGGCTCCAGTAATGAATTCAGTTGTATAGATATGTGGGCAGAGTTGGCACTGTGGCTGATTGCAGGGCTGGGTTCCTGGATGCTTATGATGTAGTTGTATTGCAAAGTTACTGAAAAGAATTTGTTTTAGGTTGGGGGGTTGTCTGTAAGTGAGACTGGTCTTTCCCCCAAGGCCTCTGAGAATGAGGGATCATTTTCCAAGATAAGTAGTAGATTGTGGATAATGCATGGGAGGGGTTTGAGTTGTGGACTATAAGTCATAACAAGTGGAATTCTGTTATTTTTGCTTTTGGGTTTGTCTTGAAGTAGTTCATGTCTGGGTACTTTTTTGGCTCTGTCAATCTGTTTTTTCACTTCTCCAGGTGGGTATTTCAGTTTCAAGAATGCTCTATAAAGATCCTGTAGATCAATGGTCTCCAACCTTTTTACACCCAACATCACTTTTTAAATCTCAGATCAGGTGAAGATATACTGCCCCACTGTCTGGGGGGGGGGGGGGGGGTCCCTTTAAGCACAGGCCTCAGATAGGCAGCAGCCACACAAAGTAACTCCTGACCTGATGCCTTGCTGGACCTGGTTCCGGCCAGTCTTAAATGCGATTCAGCATCCACTCAGTGTGGACGCGCTATTTCAAAATAGCAAAACATTATTTCAAAATGCATTCTGTGTGTAGACGTGTTATTTCGAAATAACTTATTTCGAATTAACTATTTCAAAATACGATATTTCGAAATAATGCTGTTGTGTAGACATACCCTTAGGTGACACAGGACTGCTAGTTTTTGTATAATTAATAGTGATTAATATAATTATAGTCAGGGAATGTGTAAACTAGGAAATTATTTTGCAATAATTTATTTCTAAATAACTCCCAAAATAATCCCAAAATCTGAGATTAAGGTCCATTGTGTTAAGCATTTTGAAAACATATATGAAATATGTCCTCTGCCCCACAGAGCTCACAGGTTCTAATGGGTGGAAGAGGGAGGTCTGGGTAATGATAACAACTGTGTGCATAATTGATTATTTGGATCACTGGCCGAAACAAAATATAAACAAACAAACAAGAGTTGGCTTGACTTGAAATGAAACTCTTCTGCAATTTTCAGCAGACTGAAAGTCACATTTTTGTTTTGGGTCAAAAGAAACTATTGCTCAGCCCAAAATGGAATGTCTGGGATCATTTGAACGTTTTTAACCTTTTCCAATAAAATGGTGTTTATTTGGAGGTGTGTCCAGAATCTTTTTTGTTTGTTTGTTTCAGAAACTGTTCAGTGAATTCCACATAAATTCACAGGGTATTTTGATCTACCTTTATCTGTATTTTTCATTAAAAAAAAAAAGTTCCTTCTGTGAAAATTCACCCAATTCTAAACATGGGCATGTTTTCATACATTCTAGGCATACAGGTTTTATGCTCTATAAATAAAATCGAATATAAACTTGGTGTGATACTAATAGGGGAAAGGATAAACTTGCCAACATGATCTGGAGTTTTTATTTTGACGTGATAGGCCATTTAGAAAAAAATCAATATAGATTTTCTGTCTTTTACTAGATCCACTTCCTCTCCCACAAGGAAACTAGTGGAAAGATAAGTTTCACACTCTTGTTTCATAACTGTTGCTGTTCTTAGGTGTTTATGTTGCTGCTCTAATGGAAACATTTTAAATCATTCACTTCAGATTGCTATTATTTTCACATCCATTTCTTATTATTCTTAAGCAAAGCACCCATTTGCCAATTGTTATCTGAGTCGGTGATCAAAAAAATACCAAAATGTCTAGTGTCAACAAGTAAAACTCATCATTTATTGCATGCCCATATGTGTAATTGCTCATGAATGCTATTTGTGCATACAATTATACATTTTCAGTATGCAAATGCTGGGTCTGTGTGTGTGCGTGCTGGTAGCAGATGTACAAAGGTATAATTTATTTGCCTATATATGAAAACATCGTCTTGGAAAATTCACACATAGCTGTAACATATGCATAGTTTGGTAACATATTTCTCTCTGGTGGCTGGTCTAAAGCAGTGTTTCTCAACCAGTGGTATGAGTACCTTTAAGGGTACTTGAGAGAAGACGGGGGGGGGGGGAGGGGATATATCAACACAACTGAAATTTGGAGAAAACTGAATTTTTGTTGTCAGTTTTACAGTGTTTTATTATTTTTGTACTTTTTACACCCAAAAATGTCATTGCCCACCTGGCTACAATTAAGTTGTTTAAACAAATGTGTTGCAATGGTAAAAAAAATGTTGTGTGTCTGAAAACTGTAGGTAGTGGGGGGGGGGGGGTACTTATATTTATTTATTTATTGGAAAAGGTGTACTTTATAAAAAAAGGTTGAGAAACACTGGTCTACAGAAGCTGACTCTCCTATGACTAGCAAAAGCAGTCACTTCCTTAGTTCAAGCAGCTGATTTCAGCACGGGAGTCCTCAAGTCAAAGCTGGTAACAATGCATTACTGAAGCTTGTCAAAAAGTTTCCATTGACAGTGATGGTGTGTGTGTGTGTGTGTGTGTGTGTGTGTGTGTGTGTGTGTGTGTGTGAATAACAACTTTCTGTATGAATGTGTCAATGTTGACAATAGTTACTTCTGAAAAAATATTCAAATGAAACATTTTGAGAATGTCAAAACATTCCATCCTGACATTTTCAGAAGAGGGAGTTTTGTTTTATTTGATTCCCAACAACTTTTCTGTGTTGAATATTTTTAAACAGAATGTAAGAGAAAAATGTAGAAATCAAAATGAAGCACTTCAGTTTTATCACGAGAAACTGAGGGTATGTCTACACTAGCCCCCTAGTTCAAACTAGGGTGGCTAATGCAGGCATTCGAACTTGCAAATGAAGCCCGGGATTTAAATATCCCAGGCTTCATTTGTATGTTCCCGGGTGGGCGCCATTTTTAAATCCCCTTAGTTCGAACTAACTTCCCGTGGCTATACGCGGCAGTCAGAAGTTAATCCGAACTAAATCCTTAGTTTGGATTAACTGTTACACCTCATTGCAGGAGGAGTAACAGTTAATCCGAACTAAGGACTTAGTTTGGATTAACTTCTGACTGGTGTGTGTAGCCGCAGGCAGGCAGTTTGAACTAAGGGAATTTAAAAATGGCGCCCACCCGGGAACATGCAAATGAAGCCTGGGATATTTAAATCCCGGGCTTCATTTGCAAGTTCAAATGCCTACATTAGCCACCCTAGTTCAAACTAGCAGACTAGTGTAGACATACCCTAAGTGATTTTTTTCCAAAAATTCCCTTTTGCGGGACCTTTCAAAATGTTTTGTTCTCAGTTCAGTTTGAGTGCTGAGGAAGGCAGAAAGCTTGGTGAGTCTGGGGGAAAGTCCTTTCTGGAGTTGTAGAATGTGCTCCTTTAGTCTTCTACCTATCACCACTAGCTCTGTGTGGGAAGAATCATCCACTCTTGCCCTCTTGGTTACACCAACACTTCTCTGTGCATTCAAACCAAGAAGTACAGGCCCTGGCATTGCCTATTTCCTGCAAAGGAGTACAAGAGTAAAGAAAGGGATTGGCAGCCAGAATCAATTTGTCATATGGGTCAGATCACAAGACAATGTAAATCAACTTTTTATTGTGATTGAAATCAATGGAATGATGCCAATTATACACACACACTAGTGGCTCAGAGCGTGTGTTTATATTAGATCAGTGTATGGTATCTTATTTTACAGGAAGCCCCCGACTTGTGAAGCGATTTGTTTCCGGGAAGCGTCGCAAGTCGGGGGTGTCGTAACTCAAACCCTCATTTATGATAGGCACTGTGCACTGTCATAAATGCAGGCCGAGTATGTAAGTCAGAGTTTTTTTGGCCTCTTTTGCACTTACAAAAATGGTTGTAAATGTGAGGGGTTGGAACTCACGCAGTCGCATGTCGGGGGTTTCCTATACTCTAAAATTAAGACAAACCACAGCAGTTAAATGTTACTGCTTCAAACTTGAGTAAAATCTTAACAATTAATGCTTTGTCAAGGCTGCATTTAATAAATAACAAAACAGAAATTAAGGAACCGTAATACAAAACTTTGCTCCAAAAGATACATAAAAAGGATTTTATTATAATCTGTAAATCAAACCAGTTGTGTGTTGCTAATTCAGATAGTCATACCCACTATTTATTATATATCTTGTGGTGTCCCCCTCACCCACTTGCTGGTAATTCAGTGAGACAAACTTACCAGAGGACTGATACAGTAGTAATGTAATTACAGCCCCATAAATCATATTTGCACAGTGCTTGGCTTTCCATCCCTTTTTAATTTGTTCCTGATGCATTAGGGCATGTTTTAGTTAAGATGAGGGATTGTTTCTTTATGGTTCTTGTTTTTGCAGGTCTGCTTCACAAAACAAACCCAACTGCAAAAAGGGTGTTCGAATTATATGATGGCTCTGGCACAAAACCACAAACATGAGGGATTTCAGAGCAGAATTGCCATTACCTATCTATTGTATGGATAAGGAAACTGTGACTGTAGGGTAATAGCATTAGCATATTCCCCAACTGTAGACAGAGCTGATTAAGGGCAACACTGACTTATTCCTTGCCTGATCCCCTGGTTATCTGTGGGAGGAGTAGAGTGTAAGTCATTAGGACTGTCAGCGATAGGCAATGGCTGTGAAGTCACACACTGCATTGCAGCATTCAGAGAATCTCCAGACACATTCTTGCTGACTCAGCCAAAATTCCTCCATGGGCTCTGAGAAGTGCACCTTGGAGCAGAAACTCTGCAAGCCTTCCCCCAAATGCCCTGTACATTCCTCCCTATGCAGCCGAGCTCTGTTGGTGAAAGCCAAAGGGAGACGGTCTACAGCAATATAGTTGCTCAACCTCCTTCTATTTTCTCTCAGGAACAGGAGCAGCCCAAGGCTGGCTGTGGCAGCTGGCGCTCCAGGTGGAAGGCGTGTCCCCGCCTCCATGGCCGTCAATGGCCTTGACATAATCATCGGGAGCCCAGGTGCCCCATGATGTCATCATCGGGCGCCCTGTTGAAGGCGGTGCCCTAGGTGACCGCTGAGTCTGCCTATTCTCACGGGCCGCCCCTGCTCAGGAATCTCTCACCAGTGGCAGCTCTAGACTCATACAGTCCTTGTGCTTGGAGACTGCAGCAGGAAAGACAGGTGGAATGAGTGAGTGCTACACCACACCCACGCAGGGCCAGCCACGAACACATCTATAGGCATCCTGTAATGCTGCAGTACGTAACACTCTTTTCAGAGCTTAAGCACACTTTCCTTCTGCCCTTTGGGTGTGTCTAGACTACAGGTTTTTTTTGAAAAAACGTCACCTGTGTCTAGACTGCTGCCGCATCCTTTCGAAATTAAATCGAAAGAACGAGGCAGTTTTTTTGACTACAGAAAACCTCATTTTACAAGCAATAATGCCTTTTTTCGAAAGTGCTTTTTTGAAAAAAGGCACTATTGAACGTAAACAGGGCTTTTTCGAAAGAGAGCAACCAGACTGCCTGGGTGTTCTCTTTCGAAAAAGCGGCTTGCTTTTTCGAAAGAAGTGGTTGCCATCTAGACGTTCTCTTTAGAAAGAGGCTTGTAGTCTAGATGTACCCCTAGGGTGTGTCTAGACTACAGAATTTTGTTGACAAAAGTGGACTTTTGTCGACAAAACTATACCTGCGTCTACACTACCGCAGAACTCAGCAGTTTTGTCGATGCTGGTAAATCTCATTTTACGAGGCATAACGCCTTCTGTCGACAGAGTTCTGTCGACAGAAAGCGTTATTGAATGTAAACTGTCCTTGCGTCTACACTGCCATGTCGACAAAGCAGCTTGCTTTGTCAACAGAACTGAATGTAGTGTAGACGCTCTTTGTCGACAGAAGTTTTGTCGACAGTATCTGTCGACAAAACTTCTGTCGACAAAACTCTGTAGTCTAGACGTACCCCTAGTGTCTTGAATGGTAGCTCTCCCCTCTTCCCCAATTCAGCCAGTCATTTAGGCAGGAGCTGAAGTCCATCCTTATTCTGCAAAGCACACACTTAAATTAAATGTTTTGTTAAATTAGGGGTCCTTGGATTCCTTCTTCTGCCATCACTGGATCAAGCCTGCATTTCTTTGTTTTTCAGATCCACACGCTCATTTGATTGCACTGATTTTCTGTGGTCTTATTTACTTTCTCTGTGCTATTACTGTCTAATGACAGGTTGCCTATATTCAGGACAAAAATGTAAAACAAGTACTATTTATTTTAAAGACTGTAACAGCCCTTTTGGAGAGAAGCCATTATGTAGAATTTTTATTCCTACTTAATAAAATATATCAATCCTTATTAGAACGTATGGCATAAATACAACTGTATAAATACGGGGGGTCAAGCTCACTGAATAGTCTTCACTCCCGTGACAAGTTCTTTTTGAACAGAAAGAATGTTTTGCATTATGCAGGGAGGTTGGGAATGGTTCCTGAGGTTTGATCCTACAAAGCAGTTTTTCTGTTACCTTTCATCTGCAAAAATGTTTTGTATGATGGACATTTTATTTATTATATGATATCTGTCCATAAAATAAGTCAGAATCATTAGCTACACTGGGGCTATTTTGCACTGCACCAGCAAAACAAAACAGGCATAAAGTCAGCTTAACTACCCAATTGGTTTCATGGCTTCTTTGTGTTGCCAGAGCTGCATGAAGTAGTCAGAGCCATCATGTGAAGCTGGACCAATGAATTTAATATCAATTTTAAAGGCTTCAAAATACTAAAAATAAACAAACAAGGTATTTCAGTTACAAGAATACAAAGGTAGTAGACCCAAATACATTTGTTTTCTTGTTGTAACTGTACAATTTAAATGACAACCTGCCAAATGGATTGCTTTAAAAACTGATAAAAATAATAATTCCTGATTCATGTGGAAACAAATTCTCTTTCAATCAACTCTTATCTTTCAGGTAGCACTAAACAGAATTCAGGTATGATTTTTTTGTTATTATTATTTATTGTGGGTGTGCCTAGAAGCTCCAGTCATGGCCTAGAACTCTCTTGTGCTAGGTACTGTACAAATAGGAAAGAAAAGACAGTTCAAACATCAAGGAGCATGCAATGTTATTACCCAGAGTTCGTTCGTTCTCTCTCTCTCTCTCTCTCTTTCTATGGACAAATGTCATTGTAAAAAGTTTGGGAATATTTTAATAAGGATAGAATGTAAAATTTTAAAAACAAAACTACTTTGTTGTACTCTTATATGTTTGTGAAATGAAATGTGCCCCCTGCCTGGAATAAGAGGGTGTCAGGGGTAGCTATGCCTACTCTGCAGTCAGAGGTATAATTTGCAGCATGGTGGGGTGGTGGGCAAACCCACCTTGTTTTTAATCTAGCCAGCATGGAACATGGTTAGTGAATCTGCAGCAATGTGGGTTTCAGCATGTGCTAGGAACACAGGAATATGTATCCAGGGATCCAGGTAGGATTATACTGCTCATGCCTATGCCCCTATGGCTTTCCTGCTATTTTCACCCGTGCACGACAGATTGAAGTTTACAGTGAGATATCTACCTGAGCTGCAATCACCTATTCAACTACAATGTAGAAACACCCTGAGTTTATTCACCTTAACGCAGCCACACTGATTTACACCAGCTGAGGACCTTGCTCATTTTTTTTTCCCTTTTGACATGTTGACACTACCTCTTCCCTTCCACACCCCCTCCTCTTTGTCTCCGATTCATGGACTTTGATATTTTGGCATTAAAGCTTCAGCCAAGCTTTTAAACACAGCCAGAAAAGCTTCATTTGTTAATTTCTGAATATGTGTCCTACCTCTTGCCTTCTTGAGCGTGAGCAATATGTATGACCTAAGACTAGGCACTTGTGAGGATCCAAGGTGCCAATGAAGGTGAACAACTGCTGATAGAAAGTCACTTGCTCCAGGCCTACACTGAGGGCATAGACATTAATCAAGTTCCACACCAGCCACTCCACTCATTCCCAGACATGTAACAGGTGATCCAGCAAGATCTTGGCGAGCCCCAGCGCTGTTGGTCCTAGGTCAGGAGAGAACAGGGTGGCCACCCCAACTGAATGGATACTGACAACCCATGTCCCCACTCCAGCCTTTCGCTAGTCTTAGTGGCTGGATACATGTGGGTCTCCTGCAGGAAGTTGATAGAGTACCCCCACTGCTAACAGAAGGAGAGCACCTGCACCTGTGGAAGCCCACCCTACAATCCCACGTGACCCAGGTGGCAAAGATGTTTGGTTTCATAATGGGGGGCTGAGGAGGTGAGAGTGCTAACATAGCCATCCCATTCATAGGACAGTTCAGAGCAGTTGCCCAAGGACTTTGTGCTTCTGGGGCACATGGGGCTGGGCAACACAGGGGGCTGGCAGCAATGCTACCAGCCCCACTTCACTATGCTCCACCTTACCAGCTCCTAGAACCACTCGGGAGAGGCGTGGGGGAAAGGCTAGAGTGGGGAGCAGAATGGTGGCAGGATGAGGCAGAACAGGAGTGGTAGCTTGAGGGGGCAGAACTTGAGGCTGAGAGGGGAGTTGTCCTGGGCCCCAGGATGACCTTACATGCTGGCATCCCCCAGAGGGCCTCACGACAATCTATGACTGACCCTGAAAGCCATGGGTGGGCCACAATGTCCTGCCTCTTTTTCCCCCACTCATACTTCAAAATGGGCCTCATGGCCTGGAGGATGACATGAAAATCCTCCCAGTGCTGGAGAGCAAGCTGCACCTGTAGCAGAAAAGTCCCTATTTCCTGTTTTTAGTGATTATATATATAAAACATTCTACACTTTTACGTTTTAATGTATTAAGTCCTAATATGTGTTGTGTTTTTATATTTTTGTCAAACCATTTTGAATTAACAATAGATTTAGAGTCTTATGTTCTGAAGTAGATATTGCAATATAGTAAAGGGAAAATATGTAATGACTTGCTTTTTGAAGTTCTGTTTGGAGCACTTGTTATGTGTATGGGAGATAAGTGACGGTCACCATCAGACTAGATGCTAAGGAGAGGACCCAACAACCAATGAAAGGCTCCAAAGATTACTGCATATCAAAAGAAGGAAGACTGAAACCCTGGGACACTGAGGGAAAGAGCAAGCAGTTACCAATTGGGACAAGATATTTGAGATTGAAACCAGCTTAGCATGACAGAACAAAGAAAATAAGGAGCAAGAGAAAAAAACGGACATAACAAATATCCATCAGAAAAACAGCATGATGATGCAAAACCTACAGATTGCAATGAAGGAAAACTGCTGTAAAAAGGAGCTGCCTTGCCATCATTTTTGGGATGTCCTGACAAGGCTGGAGCATTGTTCTGGACTGATAGACCCCTGCTCCTCTGCCCGTGATCAGTCTGGTTGGTCACAGACCATGGACTGGTAAATATCACATTGATTGGTGGGACTGTGTGTGTGTGCGTGTGCGCGCGCGCAGCTGGTTCCAGATGATTGGACGGCCTTAACCTCCTCAATGATGGAGCTGAAGTCATTCTCCATGGCCCTGGAATCCTCCCTGCCAGTAACTGAGTCAACAATTGCCTCAATGATGACAGGAAGCACAGATGGCAAAGGGAGATTCCAAGAGATGGGTTGTGCTATGGTGGCTTCTGCCTGCACCACCTGCTGGGCTCCATCAGAGGGCATGGTGGAAGAGTTGGCAGTGGGAGCCCTCCGCAATACCTTGCAATGAGCCTCTTCTTCCTCCTCATCAGAGTAGAGGGATTGAACCTGCAGACCAAGTTTCTGGTCAACCTGTCACTTTTAGGGCCCTAGGCTGCAATACAGAGGGGTGGGTGGGCCTGTGTCTTCTCTACCAACCCGAAACCTGGCATGGCAGTCTCACCTTCTCTGGGCAAAGAAGTGTGTGTTTGTCGGCCATCTGCCAGAGCTAGGATGCCTGACCCCCTTGCTGCTCAGCTCTGAGTCCATGCCTGATCCACAGACTCTTGCTGCCCCACTCTAAGGGTCCAAGCTCATTAACTTCTTTGCTGCTCAGCCCTGAATACAGGTCAGAGTTACCAACTACTTCTGCCCACTAATTCCTCACATTAGCCAGCATGCAGAGATGTAGTGAGACAGTGCCCTCCCCCACTGAGCCAGGGTGAGAAGAACTACTACACGGCTCTTATTTCCAAAACAATAAAATAGAATATTTCAGATATTCCATCCTCTCATAATCAATGTGATAGGGTCTCATATTGTACACTTGCATGTGACAAAGTGGGTCTTTTCCCATGAAAGCTTATGCTCCAATAAATCTGTTAGTCTATAAGGTGCCACAAGACTTCTAATTGTTTATGCAGATTTAGACTAACACGGATACCCCTCTGACATAGGTACAGTAACACTCTCAAATGGAGTCTCACAGCACCTACTACTATGAGGTAGGCAGGAGAGGATTGTTATCCTTACTCTGCAGAGGGGGAGACTATGCTGAGAAAGGGGAAGTAATTTGTCTTGAGTCACACAGCCAGTCAAAAGAAGGGTTGGAAACAGGACCAAGGAGTCCTCACTTTCAAACTAACTAAGGGTGCATCTAGACTGCAGGGTTTTTTTTTTTTCTGGAAAAACAACTGTTTTTCCAAAAAAAAACACCTTTACATACGTCCACACCGCTATTGCATTCTTTCAAAAGAAAATCGAAAGAATGCAGGTTTTTTTTCTGAAATTGGTAAACCTCTTTCTGCAAGGAAGAAGCTTTTTCTGAAAGAGCTCTTTCAGAAAAAGGCATGTGTGGATGCAGAAGAGGGAGTTTTTTTCAAAAGAAGAGGAAAGAGGAAAAAGCACAGGTGCCCTGGTGGCCACTCCGTTCATAGTAATCACAGCTTAAATGCAAGATAGCGTCCATTCAGTGGCAGATCACTTTTTTGGTGCACTTTTGCTGTGTGGATGCTCTCTTTTGGAAGCTTTTTTGTAAGATCTCTTCCAAAAAAGCTTCTTTCAAGAGAAGCTTGCAGTCTAGACGTGCCTAGCTATCACATCTACATGTTTTGTTAGTCTATAGAGTGCTACCAGACCATTTGTTGTTTTTTAAATTTATCCTGTACAGACTAACTCAGCTACTCCCTGAAGCTTCTGTCACATCTTGAATTTCATACATGGAATAACCAGAATAAAATGCTCTCAGATGAGCTACAGACCAAAAATTGTTGATAGTCGTTATTCAGCAAGTGTTTTAGAAGAAATAGGACATTAGAGAGACACATGGACCACTCAGACAATTATAGGAGACAAGCAGAAAGACTAATGAAATACATGATAGGTTATGTCTTATATGCTTGGTCATAAGAAAGGCCATATTGGGTCAGACCAAAGCCCAGTGTCCTGTCTTCTGACAGTGGCCAATGCCATGTGCCCCAGAGGGAATAAATAGAACAGGTAAGCCTCAAGTGAGGAGGGAGCGGTCAAAAGTGGGGGATAGAGGAAAGAGCAGGGTGTCTTAAAAGAGAATAAATGACTTGAGTCTCCTCCTTGTCAATAGCTCAGCCAATCAGCACTGAGACTCGTAGGGGGTCTCACCAGATGTCCTGAATAACCACCTAGATCAGAGGAAAACAGTTTCAGAACACTATTCCAGCCCCATCTCTTTGTGAGAGCCTCCCACAATTAGAGAACCACCCTCCCAACACACCCACACAACTTGGTAGGGGGAGGGAAGCATGGAAAAGGGAAAAAAGAAGCAAATGAAGAAGAGAAAGGGAGGGGAAAAGGTAAATAGAAACCGAAGGACAAACCTCCTAGGCTACGTCTTCACGGCAAGTTCTTCTGGCAGAAAATATGCTAATGAGGGACTCATTAGCATAAGCCACAATCTCATTAGCATATTTTCTGCCATTTCTTTTTGCGCAAGGGATTTTTGCGCAAAAGGAAGCGGCATGGACTTTTTTTTTTGGCGCAAAAACCCCATTTTGTGCAAGATCCTTATGCCTGTCCTGGAGAGGCACAAGTGATGTGCTTTTGTGCAAGAGAGCCTCCACACTGCATGGACATGCGAATGGCCATCAGAGCACCTGTTCTTTTTGTGATAGGCGCTTTTTGCACAAGAAACCCCTTCGGAGTGTCCACACATGCCTTTTTGCGCAGGAGCTGTAGTGCAAAAAGGAGTTATTCCTTGTGGGGAGAGGAATAACTCTACCAGCCCCTCCGCGGCTTTCAAAGCCTCGGGGGAAGCCGGCGGGGGGGCATCCCAGGCGCGCCTGGGCTGCTCCCCCGCCGGAGCCCCTCCGCGGCTTTCAAAGCCTCGGGGGAAGCCGGCGGGGGGGCATCCCAGGCGCGCCTGGGCTGCTCCCCCGCCGGAGCCCCTCCGCGGCTTTCAAAGCCTACTTCGCGGATTTTCAGCTATCGCGGTCGGGTTTGGAACCTATCTACCGCGATAAACGAGGGTTCACTGTAGTCTTAAAAGGTCTTTGAAGCAGGATGCAGGTAATCAAGTCGTTGAGACAATGTCCTTTCTGGTTGAAATGGCAAGAAACTGTTTTTTCTTTGTGATCCTGTCTAATATCTGTTTTGTGGATATCTTTTGTTTGGAATCAGTGTCTGAGCAGGGTGAAACCTGGCATGCAGCTTTTTGGAAGAGATGAAAAACAATGCTCTGATCACTCTAGTGCTCATTCGGCCCACCCAACCCACTTTTAAATATAGCATGCTTTCTTAAATACTTGTCCTTAAAGGTTTTTCAACAGCTTGTGTTGATGCTGTACAAACTATCACCTTTCAGCTGCATTTCAATAGAAGATAAAATAGCTCCTCTTTCATGAATCTGACTCAAACCCCAGTGAAGTCAATGAAGTTGACAGAAAGACTCTAATGAGCCCTGATACAGGTCCTATAGGCATTGAAGATGGCCTTATTAGATCATAACCTGACCAAACCTCTCCAAGAATTACTTTATATAAGAGCCTGCTATAAAGATTAATTATATGGCAAGGCATTTAGCAGCCTTCTGAAGATCTCTTGATTATGTCTTGAATGGATGGCAGGCTTGCCAGAGAAGGAAAGGGTTCTAGAGTTTAGACAACTGTGTAATGGGCTTCATTGTAAAACAGGAAAGTGAACATAAAGGATTTTTACTTTTTTTTAAACTATAAATGTACTTAAATTTCAAAACAAAATTGTGTCAATTCCAAAAAAGTAGAACAACATTGTTTAGAAAATGTTGAAAATGGGGGTGGGGCTCTCCAATAATTTTTAAAATATTTTTTCTTTTTTTTTTTAGTTTTAGCAAGAAGTTTGTCTCAAGCATTATTTTCCCATGAACAGTTTTAGTTTCAACTAATCAGCAGTTTCCAATTTAAAAAAAACTGTAATAAAGAGGTTATCCTCTTGCTCTAGATCTGAGGGTTAGCCCCATTGCTGCTATGAACTCCAAGGTGTATCTCTGACCACTTGCTTGATGCAATCCAACTAAAAGGCTACAGTGCCAGACTGATACACTGCCAATCTCTCTGTTGGAGCTGCTCCACTCTGAAATATTCACTGAGCCAGAAACAAAGATTGATGCTATAACCTGGTGAGCCTGACAGCCAAGTTCCCTGCACGGATGAATCAGTTCTGGGAACTAAGCTGGGGTCTCCCACATTCAGGAAGACTGTCACAGTTAATGGTGATTCTGGGGTCTCTGCCTCTTTCATGTGTTGACAACAGATTTCAAAAGGTCATAGTTTCATTCAGCATTGGAATGAAAACAAACTTCAAAAACTGGCCCATTTTTGCAAAATGGAATATTGTTTTCCAGTCAGTGCAAGGAACTGCTCCTAATATACTTTATGGGTCATGGAGAAAAACAAATACATATTCTCTGGAAGCCACGTCTAAGGCCTGTGGTGCATAGGTCTTCATTACAGAATGGGTAGAGGGTTAGGCAGAAGCACCATGCAGCCTCACAGTTCAATTCTCTCTGAGTGAAATCCTAAAATCTTTTTCTTCTCCAACTGGAAACACAGGGTGACTACACATCCCTGTTTTGTCCAGGACAGTCCCCTTTTTTAGCTTTGTCCTGGCTGTTCTAACTTGAACAGTTGGCAAAACCAATGGGAGAAATATCCACTTTTGTTAAAAAGTGGATTGCAGAGAAATATGAGTGTGTGTGTGTGGGGGGGGGGGGGACAGAACAAGAGATAATACTCACCCTAAGCAGGGAGGAAGGCAGGTCTTGGTTGGGGAACACAGAAGTCTTGGGTAGGAGGCAGGCAGACAGGGCTTGAGTAAGCATCATCATCAGCCCCAGGCTTGCATGTGGGGCAAGCAGGGCTCAGGTGAGCAGTGATGCTGAGCCCTAGCAGAGGTGGGAGGGAACAGACTTGGGAAAGTGGCTTGGGCTAGTCCCACAAAAGAGGAGTGGGCTATATCCATGACTCTTAAACTAAGTACTAACTTGGTGAAAACCCCAGTTTCCTCACTGGCTAGTTTGAAGGAAGAGGGGGAGCTTTTTTGCATGTTGCTGAGTTCTGTCAGTCTAGGTCAGTGTTTCCCAAAGTGAAAGTAAGGGTTCCACGAGAACTCGGCACTCTCCTACCCCCTCTTAAAGAGACAGAGACAAATTGCAACAGGACTTGGACTGGGCAGGGTTTTTTTTTTTCTCAACAAACTGCTGCGGGCCAAGGTGAAAAGGGTTCTGTGAAAATTGGGAAACACTGGTCTAGGTACTTATGATTCTCATCTGTGCACATCATAGACATTAATGACAGAATCCAAATTCATTCACTGTCTATAAAGATACTCCTGGGGTGATTTCTATCACTGGTTCATCAAGATATTTCTTGAATTGTTTTTGGGAATGCACTAGATTGCAACAAATGGCAGATATTAAGAGAATGTCCATGGGAACAAAACTTCCAACCTCTTTAAATCTCCCTCCCCCAACAGCATGCTCGGGACCAGATATTTAAAAGATTGTGGGCACCTAAATCCTCTTGATATTTTAGCAGCTCTGATGTTTGTCCTCATTTAGGACAGCGAGATTTGAGGTCAGTTGCCAGGGGCAGGCATGGAGAGCTTTTTATGCAGCTGGCAGAGTTTGGAATTCACTGCACTAGCATTGCAATGCCGTTATTGATGCAAATGTACCAAACAGGGGAGAATGAAATTTTTGCAGCAGCTGGTCATATCATTCTTCGTTCAGATGTAAGGGACTGGCTGCTCTCAGGCTGAGAAAAGCAAACCAAATATCCACTAGGAAACTGGAAAAAAAGTGCTAAGCTCAGTAGTCCATGCACATGGACATTGGCAGAGTTTAGGTTAAGGTCGCCTATCACTTCCCATTATAAGACCCTATTTTAAATTACATATAAGTTAGTTGAACTTTAATCAGTTGAGCTGAAATTTTCCATGCCAGGTGTTACCTCTGAATGAAGTTTTTTGGAATGTTACAATAGAAAGGTTAAGCCACTTCAAAGAATGAGATTAGGAAAAATATGTTGTTTGTCCACGTTAAAACATTCTTACAGCTGTTTCACGGAGAAGCCTTAATACTCCCGGGCTGTGTCTAGACTGGCAAGTTTTTCCGCAAAAGCAATGCTTTTCTGGAAAAACTTGCCAGCTGTCTACACTGGCCGCTTGAATTTCCGCAAGAACACTGACGATCTCATGTAAGAAATCAGTGCTTCTTGAGGAAATACTATGCTGCTCCCATTCGGGCAAAAGTCCTTTTGTGCAAAAGGGCCAGTGTAGACAGCTCAGATTTGTTTTGCGCAAAAAAGCCCCGATCGCGAAAATGGCGATCGGGGCTTTTTTGTGCAAAAGTGCGTCTAGATCGGCATGGACGCTTTTCCGCAAAATGTGCTTTTGAAGAAAAGCATCCGTGCCAATCTAGACGCTCTTTTCCGCAAATGCTTTTAACGGAAAACTTTTCCATTAAAAGCATTTGCAGAAAATCATGCCAGTCTAGACATAGCCCCTGAGTTTGGAGGAAGGACTTGAAATGTAGGAGAGAATACCTTTGGTTGTCCCTGTGAAAATCTGTCCCAAAGGGGTCATGGTATAAAGCTCTGAAAAAAATCAGTTTGCACATGCGTAGTAGAAACCAATTAGAGTTTGGTGGCATCTTAAATCAAATGTATAGGGGACCTGGTATTGGCCACTATTTGGAAGACAGGATACTGGGCTAGATAGACCTTTTGTTTGACCCAGTTTGTCTGTTCTTCTGTTATTATCTAAGGAGTTTGGGAGAGGAAGAAGAGAAAAGCCTGAAACAGAGGCAGAACCATGAGGAGAGGGGCAGAAGGGATTACACAAGGGAGTAAGGGTATGTCTACACTACCCTGCTAGTTCGAACTAGCGGGGTAATGTAGGCATACCGCAGTTGCAAATGAAGCCTGGGATTTGAATTTCCCGGGCTTCATTTGCATAAGCGGGGAGCCGCCATTTTTAAAACCCCGCTGGTTCGAACCCCGTGCAGCGCGGCTACACGGGGCACGAACTAGGTAGTTCGAACTAGGCTTCCTAGTTCGAACTACCGTTACTCCTCATTTCACAAGGAGTAACGGTAGTTCGAACTAGGAAGCCTAGTTCAAACTACCTAGTTCGTTCCCCGTGTAGCCGCGCTGTATGGGGTTCGAACCAGCGGGATTTTAAAAATGGCGGCTCCCCGCTTATGCAAATGAATCCCGGGAAATTCAAATCCCGGGCTTCATTTGCAAGTGCGGTATGCCTACATTACCCTCCTAGTTTGAACTAGGAGGGTAGTGTAGACATACCCTAAGAGAGTAGGGCTTGTTCAAAGACCCCATGGCCTACCTATGCTCCATACTGAGTTTGTGGAGTGGTGACTGCACAGAGAGGCATCTATATCCCCATGGAATGCAGAAAGCAACAATGCAGATGGCCCAAATGTTTTGTAATTTTATCAGCAGTGATTTTATATTTATGTCCAGATCATTGATGAAAATGTGGGATAACTTTGGGTCTAGAAGGGATTCCTGTGGAGCACCTCTAGAAACGCCTCCATTCCATCATGATTTCTCCTTGCTAACAGCTTTTTGTAGTTCCTTTTGAGGTTTCAGTTTAACCATTCTCCACATTCTGGAAGGGCACACAACACCACTGGGAAACCTTTACTGTGTGCTAACTAAAGTTTTGGGGCAGTTAATATATACAATAAAACTCCAATTGTCCAGAATCCAGTGGTCTGGCACTCCCGATAGTCCGGCACCAACTGGCACCCAGAACTGCTCTGCCAGCTGGACAATTGGAGCTGCTGTGAGCCCCATGGGCGCTTGCGGCTGGGAAAGGGAAGAGGAGAAGAGGGGAAGGGGATTATACCCCTGTGATAGGTCTGCCGGGATGCGCACTGCATCCAGCCGGGGGGTGGAGGGTGGGCGGGGAATGGTGCAGCAAGGGGCAAACCCTCCTCCGTTTTGCAGGAAGGCGGGGGAAGACCCCACGCAGCTGCTGAGAGTTTTCGGGAAGGGAGCGGGCTCCCATCCCCGAGACTGCAGTAGTTATCGCCAAGCAGGGGTTGAGGGGCGACACTGTGGGACCAACCCGGCAGCACCCCAGCTGCTCTGCTCTGCCGTTTGTCTGCCACTAGTCAGTTTCAGCAGCGGCGGACTTGGGGAAGCGGCCCCTCACCTCCCTGCTCGGCGATATCTACTGCAGTCTGGGGGGTGGAGAGCCCGCTCCCCTTCTGGAGACTCTTGGCAGCAGCGAGGGGCTTCCTCCGCCTTCCTGGAAAATGGCAGAGGGTTCGGCCCTCGCCGCGCCATTCCCTGCCCACTCCCCGGACACAGTGCGGGTCCCGGCAGACCCGTCACAGCCCCTCGCTGGAGTACCTCCAATACTCCAGCATATCCGATAATCCGGCACCACCTAGGTCCCACAGGTGCCAGAGTATCGGAAGTCTACTGTATAACACAAAATTTGGCAAAGGTTAGGTTTAGTTGTAACCCTGGCAGGTTGATGGTGTGAAATTTGCAGTTTTGCCAGTATTGCTGAAGTTCCAGGTGAAACTTTAGTAAGTGTTCAGTTCTGCTCTAAGAGTCTGACCCAAAGCCCAACGAAGTAGAAAAACTCACATTGTCATCAGTGGGCTGTGACTCAGATCCTGCTTCATATCTGATACTGCCTCTATGGTTAAAATCAATGTCCAAACCTGCTTCAGTGGCAGCAGAAGAGAGACATGGGAAAATAGTAAACGTTTGTATAACTTCTGTTGTTTACATGGCACATCCTTATTGGACTCCTTGAGCAAAGATAACTTACCATAGCAATTCTACTGTTACAGCTCTTGGCTTTTTCTCTCAAAATATTATCCCTCTAGAGAGGAGACATGCTGTTTTTACTTCCTGCTTCTTCAATCTGTAGACTAATTAAAGAGGTTGCGAAGGCAAACTGATTATTTTAACTTCATCAGACACTTTCCAAAAGCTGCCCTAAGAGGCTAGCGGCATTTGCGTCCTGTTTGCTGGCGTTGATCCTGTTGCAAAAGTGTGAAGAGAGCTTTGCAGACTCATTCATGGGATACCTCATTTCTGATACCCTGATATCAGTGAAGTGGGAAGGACTCCCTGAAGGCTTGTCTTCACTGCAACAATGAACTTGAGTTAATACATTCAAACAGCTTCACTCGAGCTTCAACTCCTCCCCCACCAACATGAGCCAGCTGCCTTATGCTTAAAGCATCATGTAATTCAAGCTAGAGATGTATATGTGTGGATGGGTATTGGGAAAACCCTGCAATTGTAACTGAAGTTGGCTGTGCTGTGAAAACATACTCCTAGACCAGCAGTTCCCAAATGGGGGTTGCAACCCCAAATGGAGTTGTACTATCAGTAGATGGGATAGTAGTGATCTCTAGTGGGTAGTGGATGCCCTTTTGCTCTGCACATCATGGCCTTGCATGTACAAGTAGGTACAAGGCCACAATGCATGTAGGATGCTGTTTTGCTCTAGCAAATGCATCCACCGCAGAGCGAAGCATGACTTTGTGAGATCACACTGTGCAAGAACACCATTTTGTAGCGCAAAATGGCATCCTACATGAGGCATAAATTCACACTTAACTTTGATCTTTAAAAAGGTATTCTTCCTCCTGTCTTGGATCCTGGAAGGAAATAATCAATTAAAATGGGGTTATATCAGCAAAGAGTTTGGAAACTGTGACCCTCTTCACAGGATACAGGATGTGAGCTGACTGGTCAAGCCTAAAGAGAAAGTTTGAGAAGAACTTTGATGTCTTAATGCTGATATCCTTGTAAATAAAGTCAAACCGCAGGACAGGGAGCTGAGTTTGGACTCTGCATACTGTGTTTACAGAGCAGATTGGGAAAGGCAGCTGATCAAAAGTCCCTTCTTGCAAGTAATGCTTTTACATCCCTATTGAAATAGCCCTTTCATATATAGGAAACAATGTAATTAAGAGATAACCAATGCACATGTGTAGGGTTGTTTACATGCAGCATTTTCTCTAACTGATCCATTCAGGAGAATTATATTGGTAGTGTGGGTATAGCCAGCCAGTAGATTATTATTTCTGCCACTGAGCTCTTCTGCAGATGTGATAGACAGAAACTTTGGCAGAGGGCTATGGGGTTTGCAGAATCTCATTAGCCTTGAGCTGTAAACATACTTGTATGCCACTGAGATAAACATGAAATGCAACATCCATAAACACTAAACCCTTCGACCCTGAATGCCTCACAAAGGTGGACTATGTTTCTTTTATTTATGTGAAAGAATGCTACATATTAATTGAAAATTAAGCGATATTCACTAAGCATTTTTTATAAACAACATTTGTGTTGACATTTATCTTTAAATAATACATTATGATAACACCTGCTTATAACATTTTAGGAAAATTATTACCTTGATGCCATTTAGATAAATAATCATTCTGTCTCTGAGTGGCAGTTTGCTGTCAACATTTGCATCTTTTACCCACATCATGACAGCTTTGGCACTTGTACCTTTCAAGCCTATTAATATTCAACAAAATATCAATGTCTGTGTGGGATGTGACTTATTTATTTTATCGATCCTTTATATAAAAGCCAAAAGCAAAATTAAATGAGCTTTGGCTCAGGTTACCATGCAAAGGCCATACCTACAAAATATCAAACAGCAATGCATTGAGAAGATTAATTGAAGAATAGTCTCTTGGTATCAGGCGTAACACATTAAACACGATTTTAGAAATCATGCCATGTACATAATACTGCATTTATCACAATGGTGGAGAAATTTCTGTTTAGCTTCACTGCCATCAGTTTTTATGCAATCTGTGATTTGGCAACAATTCCCAACAGCCTAATTATGGTTTTTTTTCCTACCTGCCCTTGTTATGCTGCCAGAAGTTTATTATGTTTAAATTAAAAATGAAATTACACCATGTGCAAAGTTTCGAGTCAGCTAGAGCATGTATCCTTAAAGCAGCAATATACATTAGTCAAAGGGCTTGTTTATACAGCAGGGATGTTATTTCTAAAGCACAGAAACATGCTGCATATTTAATTGGTCTGTGTAGACCTTCTTGGTGTGTACCAAAGTTTCCCTAGAATGCTTCAACATAGTATGGTTTGAAATAGGAACTTTTAGAGAGCACCAGCCAGGCCTGCATGGATCTATTAACGAGCAACACATGGGTGCACTTTAGAAATTACACCCCTTAGGGCACATTACCCCCACCATATCGATGAATACTCAAAGTTGTGTTAAAGTGAACTTCTATTATGAATGGAGACTGTGTGAAAATGGCACGTTTTTCCTCACAGACTTGACGCTCTCTGTGTGCATTCAGACAGATCTGCTGTCTTAAGTGACAAATATTCTTTATTAGTACTGCCTAACAAAGAGTCAGTGGATTCTGGGTTAGATTTCTTTCACTGTTTCAGCAGCATTTGTACATGCTCCTAATACGTTACACCTGTAGAGACCTACTAAGGACAGCAGGGTTGTATAAATGTCTCTGGGTATGTCTACACTACCCCGCTAGTTCGAACTAGCGGGGTAGTGTAGACATACCCTCTGAGGGCACAAGTTAGCCCACAGAGCCTTTGGGTTTGTCTTGTGCTTTTAATTCAAGTTGATTGGTCTTGAGTGGGTATAGATTAAAGCTTGAATTAGTGCAATTTGGCAGCTGATAACACAGCCACTGTGTAGTGTGGATGCAGGCTAGTTCATTTGGAATGCTGCTATTTCTCCATAATTCCTGCCATGTGCTCAGAAAGGACAGAAGAATTCTCTTGCAATTCATGGAAAGAGAATACACAGAGTAGCTCAATTTACTGCAGTGAAAAGAATAATGACTACGGTCCTAGTGCTACATATTGGTGAATGTATTCAATGTGGACATAGCAGCTGGAGAGTCATTTTACAGCATGGCCAATCTCACTCAACAGGAGTACCTGGAGTGTAGGTAACTTGAGTGAACAATCCCTTGAAGACATAACTTTTATGATTCTTGACTTTAAGATCCCAGAGCTGGCTTGGAGGGCTGACAACCAGGGGAAATTCTCAACCTTTCCCTTTTGACCTGATTGCGTTCAATATAGAAACTATTAAGAGACAATAAACAAGAAGTCTTGCATTGGCATTAGCACAAAGTCGCTGTTCAGAGTAGAACCACACATCAAAAAACAATTGATACCTTTTAAGACTCAATGAAGTGTTATCTCTATTGCCAGTTCTGCCACTCTGCTAAGTAGTTTTGAAAGTGAGAAACCGGACTCCTTTATTAAATGGACTCTTTTACATAAACATAGTGCACCTGTTCCTGATGCTGCTGCTTTATGTGAAATAACAGAACAACATTCAATTCTGGTTCCAACAGAGTCAATGCACCAGCTGACAACTGATGAATCCAAATATCTCATTCTTCACATTTATCCTGCCATTATTACACTCTGAATGGATAGTATGGACTTTATCTTAATTTGAATATATTGGTAGTTCCCTGGCATTTTGTAAGTATTCCCATTTGATAATGAATTGTTTACCTAATATAAATTGGGATGTCTGAGCTGTTTCAATAATTTTGGCAGGGCTGAATAAATTTTTGCTATGACTGAAACTGTTCCCTAAAAGTTGATTTGCAAGTGAGTTGGGAGTTCATAATGTTCTAGATAAATTCTGTTTTTTTCAATGTTTCTATGTGTGTTCAATGCCGCTAAGGTGTTGGGATTCTAGAAATGCTGTGGCATAAACCGGGGTGGCCAGCCTGCGGCTTGCGAGCCACAAGCAGCTCTTCACCCCTGAAAGTGCATGTGGTTCACAAAGCCGTCCCCGTGGCTTGCAAAGCTGTCCCATGTGCCCCCACAAACAGCCCCCGGCCCCTTGTGCTCACCGGGCATCGGCCGGCGGGAGCCTGATGTGGCCAAAAAGCCTAATCCATGGTTTTTAAAGGGGCAGCGTCCTTTTTGTTTGTTTGTTTTGCTCAACAACTGAGCTCTTCCTTTTTTTTTTTTTTCTCAACAATTCTGGTGAGGCTCTTTGCATTTTTTCTGCCACTGTTTCAGCTTTCTTCGTTTAATGGGTTGACCACCCCTGGCATAAACAGTTGCTTCTTCTTACTTTATACATGCTGCTGGAGAGAGGGGTCAGGCTGGGAGCTGATTTGTTTTCCTGTCCCATCTCAAGTCCAACTCCCAGAGATATATGTAGCTTTTGAGGTGCAGAGCTTTCTGGAACCCAGGTCCTACAAAAACATTCCAAGCCATTGCTTGAATACCAGACCTGCTCTGTGCAGAGTCACCAAAGGAGCTTCTAACTCAGAATAAGAATTGGTATGAAATAAGAATCTTCAGTTTATCTGGAATATTTATTTTGCTGGGTGCTTCTAAGGCTGTCTCTTTATTAATGTTTCTCTTCAAATTTCCTAGCATTGCATCAGCGCCAGTCCAGCTTCATCACTGAGAGCATGTCTACACTACACAGATCAGCACTGCTGCGGTTAGTCTTCCAGAGTTTGATTTAATGGGTGTAGTATAGACCCATTAGATCAAACTCAAGGCTTCCCCCATCAGCACCTGTACTCCTACTCCTCATGAGGAGTAAGAGAAGGTGACGAGAGCATTTGTTCCTGTCAACCTCCTGCTGTATGGACGGGGATTTATGATACATTGTGGACTAGACAGTACTGGATCCTGCCATGAGGCCTGGGGACTGGTCTCGATGGCCTCTTGAGGTCTCTTCCAGTTCTAGTGTTCTATGATTCTATGACTCCAACTATGTAATTTACGTAGCTGGAGTTTCTTATCTTACTTCAACATTCCCATGTAGACCAGGCCTGAGAGAAATAGTGCGAATGCTAGTGTAGCCCTGCAGCATTATAACTATTCAGGCCAAGGCTTTGAAAGTGCCTAATGACTTTGGCTGTCTCACTTCTTAGGAGCTGAATGGGAGACACATTACAGGGGCCTGTTTTTCAGAGGTAAATATGGAGCTTGATTCTGGCATATCTTTTTAAGGTGTCTGAAGCTGGGCACCCAATTACTGAGACATCCCAAACTACCAGGCCCTTTTGAACATCTTGGTTCTGTCAGATGGTAGTTAGCAGTGGGCTGTGTCTACACTGGCATGAATTTCCAGAAATGCTTAAAACGGAATACTATTCCGTTTTCAGTTTTTCCGGAAAAGGAGCGTCTACATTGGCAGGCTGCTTTTCCGGAAAAGCCCTTTTTCCGGAAAAGCGTCTGTGGCCAATGTAGATGCGCTTTTCCGGAAAAGAGCCCCAATCGCCATTTTCGCGATCGGGGCTTTTTTTCCGGAAAAGACTACTGGGCTGTCTACACTGGCCCTTTTCCGGAACAGTGTTCCGGAATAAGGACTTATGCCCGAGCGAGAGCAGAATAGTTTTTCCGGAATAGCGGCTGATTTTGTACAGTAGAGCATCGTTGCTTTTCCGGAAATTCAAGGGCCAGTGTAGACAGCTCGCAGCTTATTCCGGAAAAGCGGCTGATTTTCCGGAATAAGTGGCCCAGTGTAGACACAGCCATAGTGTTCTTCACTAGCAAGCCCATCACTAAAACCCAGGTGGAACTGTACCACTGCAAGTTCAAAACTGGAAAATCTAGGGAAAGTGCCAGAATAGACAAGGGCTAAAAGAAAGACTAATAGAAAAGTATGTTCACCTCAAAAACAAAGGGGTTTTCAATGTTTTTGAAGATGCTTTTCCTTCCTCTTGCCAAAATAAAGTGGTTCTGAGAAAAATAAGTCACAAGTTTAAGGGCAGGAGGGACCATCAAGTCAGATCTTCTATATTACAGGCTATCAGCACTCAGGTTCTTACTCAACAACTGAAATCATATGAGACTGAAAACATGATATGGAGCAAGAAGTGCATCCAGAAAGCATGTGCTTGGAGAGGGCAGATAGGATGGCCTGAGCAATAAAGTGTTGAAAGCAAACCACCATACGTGAAATATTTCCAATGTTGATGTACTGAGTTCACATTGTATGAGCCCCAACATGCAACTTTAAAAAAGTTTGTTTTGTTCCATCACTTGTATTTGTTGATCCTGGATTAACTAATATTTGTTGCCAATATAAGGGTACGTCTACATTGCAACACTATTTTGAAATAACTAGTGCCATTCCAAAATAACTTAGTCCACATCTACACAGCAGGCAGTTATTTTGAAATAGTATCAAAATACTGTCAAGCGAGGACTTTTTACTCCAACTCCTGTAACTTTGATTGTATGAGGAATAAGGGAAGTCAGAGGAAGAGTGCTCTATTTCGAAATAAGTGCTGTGTAGCTGCTCTCTATTTTGTAATAAGCTATTTCAAAATAAGATATACAATTGACTTAGCTCATTTTGCGTAGCTGGTTTCGAATTAAGCCCTGCAGTGTAGATACACCGTGGCTACGTCTAGACTACATCCCTTTTTCGTAAAAAGGATGTAAATTAGACATATCACAATTGCTAATGAAGCGGGGATTTAAATCTCCCCCGCTTCATTAGCATAAAGATGGTTGCCGCTTTTTTTCGGCACGGAGCTTTGCCGGAAAAAAGTGCCAGTCTAGACGCTGATCTTGCGGAAAATAAAGCCTTTTCCGAAAGATCCCTTATTCCTTATTTCATAGAGGGATGTAGTCTAGACGTAGCCCCTAAGTGTTGGGTAATTAACGTGTAACCACTAACAAACATAGTGTTGACTTGTGCTGCTAATGGTTTAAATACAGATATGGGATGGCAGGGACATTATCAACCTACCAAACAATGAAGGTGCCAATGGTTCTTTGTCTGTATAGTATCTGGTGTTAGTACTCTTCCTCTCTAATTGCCTACTAATGGTTCTTATCTATCTCTTTTGACTATCCAGTCTTTAGGTGCTTGTAGACTTTGTTTTTCCTGTTACTTTCCAGCTCAGCTTTCCCCTTGATATTTTTATACCCACTGCCTCTTCTTGTTTCCTCCCCCCCCCCCCCACCCCCATCCCCCCATCCCGTCTCTCCTATTTATTTTAGTTCTGGACATCCAGCACTCTGGTCATCTGAAGAAGTGGGCTGTGCCCACAATAGCTCATGATACCATCTACATGTTTTGTTAGTCTTTAAAGTGCTACCAGACTATTTGTTGTTTTTTAAGTTGATTTTGTTATTTTTCCTGTGTATTAATCGCAGTTTTCAGCTCTTCCTCCGGGTTTCTTTACAAAATGGGTCTCAGAATACTTCCTTTCCACACAGGCATCTTGTGAGCCTGACTGTGCCAACCCTCTGGCAGTTTGACCCTTCCAAATCTGTGCTGCAGGATCACCAGAAGTTCAATTAACTCTAGTGTCCAAAAGGTCAGCTGGGATTCACACAGCAGAACAGTGTAGTAAACCATCGCAGCAAAGGTCTGAAAGCCTTCTGAGAACATCAGAGTAGGGGTTGTGAATATGCTCCATGCTAGAATGCAGAGCTCTGTCCAAATCGCTTCTAGGGTCTGTGTAAATATTTTATCCAGCTCCAACTGTGAGAGTTTGTTCATTCCATTCTTTAAAGTGTTCTGAGCTCCTGCTAAAAGATGAAAGGTGCTAAGAGTTTAATTTATAAGAAACATACAATTTTAAAAATATATTCTGAATATGACAAGACACATTAATTTGGAAAAATTCCATGGAGTTTCCAATATTAGCATATGCCTAGGGTCTATATACTTCTCTCAGTTCATGCAGAGAATCCTTTGGCATCATTGGGAGTAGCACATATGTCTCAAGGGCGCCATATGTGTGTAATGTGAGACCCAAACAAATAATATTCCTGTCCAATATGCAGTTTTGATTGTGGTCCAAATGCTACATGCAGAACTGACTTGGGCTTGATCCTATGCACATTTAAATCTGTGGCAAAGCTGCCAACTTTAATGGTGTAGTATCTGAAATGTGATTCTTGCAATGGACTCACAGTGGTCCAATTGTGAAGGATTTAGCCCTGTGGTTAAATCGCTAAATTGCTAAAGGCTGAGAATCTGAGTCAGTATGGGCAATTTTTAGGGGCATAACTGATTTTCTCCAGGCCTTCCTACTTTAGAAACTATTCGGGAAATGTCACAGGAAAACATAATGTTGATAACTACTGATTCTGGCTTGGTTAGAAATGCTGTGAGGTTAAACTGTCTGATAATCCTTTTGATTCAAGTCCCAGACAAATTTAAACCCATGAATGGGGAAATACATTCCAGACAAATGAAAGTTAACTTAATATTTATGTTTTCCCAATCACTCTATAAGTGGCTTGGTTTTGTGGTGGGGCCTTGAGCTTGGTCTGTGGTTAGTTGCATCTAGCAGTTAGTCCACTAGAGGATAACAGCCTTCTATAAGGTAGCAACTATTCCATTCGTTCAAATGGTAGATGTCTGTATTGTGGTTCAAAAGTTTTTTAGGTTCAAATCCTGTTTGCACCTCATGCAGACTGTCATTGTTATGCTTATTAATTTAAAGTGATTTGCCCATGAATCCCAAATGTTGATCAACCAGATCTCATCTATAACCCTACTTTCATAAGAAGAACATTCCAGTCTTTTTACTTAAGAAACTGCTAGGAATATTTTTGTTGCAAAGAAAAAAATCTGCATAATATAACATGATTTGTTTGGAAGAAATGTGATGGAGGGGTTATTTTTAAATAACATAATAAATACTGTAGTTCAACAAAAAATAAAATGTGTTCTGAGTCTGGTAGGATAGCATCTGAAAATCAGAATCACATGCATGAGGAATATGAAGACAGAAAAAGGGCAGCATGAAAAATTGATCATAGGGATAGAAGCCTTAGCTAGAAAACATTTTTTTCAAAGTAGAACATCTTTCATATTTTCAAAGGGAGCTCTAACCACTGAAAAGACATTTATAGGAGATAGGAAACTAGTTAAGCTCCCTGAAATACTTATCCTGAAATCAAAGGCTTGTAAAATACAACTGGTTTCAGTTTCATTGCAAGCTCAGAACTTGGGGTAAATTTACTGCAAGTTTTGGTAAATGGTGATTAAACTTTTAGCAAATTTGGGCTGTTTATGGTTTCGGTGAAATACGGGCAATACTTAGGAGAAGAGCAGGGTCAAACATGGATATTTTGGGAGGTTCAGCCAGTGGTACAGGAGGAGCATGGTTTTGTGCAGGCTATGGATCTCTGATGTCATTTCCTAGCCCTGGTCTACACTAGGAGTAATTTCAAAATAACTCCCCTTATTTCAAAATAAGTAGTAGAGCGTCCACTCTACCAACCCAGTTATTTTGAAATAACGGGCTAGTTATTGCAAAATAATAACTCCTGCTTTCTGCGAGGAATAATGCCAATTTTGAAATAGTTAATTTGAAACAGCATTAGTGTGGATGCTCCAATGCCGCTATTTCAAAATAACTGCTTATTTATGGACTTAGAAGCCTAACTTCAGAGGCCTATTTTTAACCAGACCCCTACTTTAAGACAGTGGTAGGTGTCAAAGTCAGACAGGACTCACAGATTTGTCAGACCGCTCTGTTTATTAGCAAAGCCGCTATGCTAAATGCACCCAGAAAATGTGAGTACCATACAAGGTTCAAACTCCTTGATTTATACAGTCAAAAGAAAGCCAAGTTAACAAGATTAAAAGAGAGGCAAATCTTCACGGCTATGTCTAGACTATATCCCTTTTTCGGAAAAGGGATGTAAATTAGACGTATCGCAATTGCTAATGAAGCGGGGATTTAAATCTCCCAGGCTTCATTAGCATAAAATGGCTGCCGCTTTTTTTCGGCACGGAGCTTTGTCGGAGAAAAGCACCAGTCTAGATGCTGATCTTTCGAAAAATAAATCCTTTTCCAAAAGATCTCTTATCCCTTATTTCACTGATCTTCTTTAGAGAGATGATGGGTCTTGGCATTCTCTTCCTTGTGTCGTTCTCTTCCTTGTGTCATAGCTCAATAACAACCAATGCATCTTCTTTTGTAACTCCCTGAAGTTAGCATCACCTAGCTCTGATCTATTTCAATTAACAGAATTCACAATGAATCTTCAAATGGCTCCTCTCAGGTGAGACTGAGCTGTGCTTATTTGGGGCCTGCTCTTGCACAATTATGAGGGCCATATTCTAATACCGTTACTCACAGTGAACAGCACCTTATCCCATTAGAAATCCCATTGTCTTCAAACTTAGGTCATTAAGGGGACACCTTACAGAGTAAGGTGATATGAGGTGTGATCTGAGAGCATAAGGCCCAATGCAAGCAGGACTATGAATTTCAGTGCGACTGCTCGTGTTATCGAGGACACTGACAGCCTCTCCAGGTCCGTGGCCAAGGTCTCGGGGCCTAGCACTGTGCTCCCAAAGGGGGCATTGCCCACAACACCACTCAGAGTGCAGCTCACCCCTACCAGTCCTTAGTACTGCCTGCAGCATGGTATTCTGGCAGCAATTTAATGGGCCCGGGGCTAAGGGTACTCAGGCACTACTCAAAATGAAATCAGTGGGTGTGTTACATATTAAAGTACAAGTCAACCTGAGAAATGGTGGCAGAGTCCAGGAGTTTTGTGTTGGACCTCATTTCATTTTCTTAAGGTGTTATTTTTAAACTCCTGTTAAACTTTCCTGTTTATATTAGCATAAATGCCAACCTAGATTATAGAACAGCAAAGAACTCTTGGAACAGCTGATAAATCTGCTGTTGGGCCTATTGGAACTGACATGGTGTATCTGAATGATATTTTAAGAACTGAGATGAATGCTTTCTTGAGCTTGCTGCAAAACAGTTTGCTTCTTGCCATGGGGCATATGATGTCAATTGTCCCATAACTTTTGCTTAGGTTGGCACCATACAGCAGTGCTAATTGTATACTGAGGTGATCCCTAACTTTGGGCAGCATTTTAAGGCCACTCCAAAGGAAAGGTAATCTTGAAACATTTTGATGTTTTTTCATCAGTTGATCACATAAGAACCAAGTCCAAGACTCCAGAGAGTCACAGCTCTGCTAATCAGTGGGAAAGAGCATCCCTATGCTAGGCTCAGAAAGTTGGATACTAATGAAAGTGGTGTTTTGCTTTGAACTCCACTGTCAGTTACCAACACTACATCCAAAAAGGGCCCTGTCACTGGTCAGTTTTTCAAAATATAAAGCAGGTAGTTTTTTATAATTATTCTACATCTGGACAAAGAGCTTGAGCTGAAATTAATAGAAAGATTCCTGCTGCCTTTAGTGGGCTTTGGATAATGCCCATATGGGGCTGGGATTTTAATACGTTGAAGCCCGCCCTTAGAGAGCAGAAATGATTTTTTTTCATTTCATTTTCAGTAGGAGGTGGTGGGAGGATCTGACAACAAAAGTCATTTTAACAGGAAATGGGAGCTAGTGGCTGCTGAATGTATTAAGTTTGATAAAGGTCTATTAGTAATGCCCATAGGCATGCCATGGGGCTGCCAGTCTGTCTCGTGTGGAAGTTGGGCTACACCTAGAGATTGATGAGCCTGCTAGATTCCTATTTTTTCACCCAGGTTATGTATAGACTGCAGGCTTCTTTTGGAAGAAGCTTTTCCAGAAGAGACTTTCTGAAGAAACTTCTTCCAAAACAGATCATCCATACAGCAAAATCACATCAAAAAAGAGATCTGCTTTTTCAACAGAAAGCATCCACGTTGAACGGACGCTATCTCACATTAAAGCTGTGATTACTATGGACAGAGTGGCCATCAGGGCACCTGTGCTTTTTCCTCTTTCCTTTTCTTTCGAAAGAACTCCCTCTTCCCCATCCGCACACGCCTTTTTCTGAAAGAGCTCTTTCGGAAAACAGCTTCTTCCTTGTAGAAAGAGGTTTACCAATGCTGGAAAAACCCCTCTTTTCTTTCAATTTTTTGTTAAAAGAACACGATTGCAGTGTGGACATAAGTGAAGTTTTTTTTTAAAAACAACCATTTTTCTGAAAAAAACTCTGTAGTGTAGACAGAGCCTCAGGCAGGAGGGGCTCATGCAGTTGGAACCAGAGATGTTTCAGAGTCAATCCGCACTGCCAAGGACCTGTTCAGGTGTGTGATATTACTTGTGGTAGCTTGGTTACCAGTAGAAGGGATGTGAATTGTATCAACTTTTTACATTATATAGAATCCGAGTCTGTAAGCCACGTCCTGAGTGGTGAACTCCCCATTAGGTGTCTAAATACACATCAAGAGAAAGCGGCGAGGAGTCCAACTAGACCAGACCAATGGTGCTTCTGGCTCAGTATCCTGTCTTCTGACAATGACTGGTACCAGATGCTTCATAGTGGATCAACAGAAAAGGAATATTATTAAGTGATCCATCCCCTGTTGTAAAATCACAGAATTGTAGGACTGGAGGAGATCTCAAGAGTAGAGCCCTTCGCAAATACAAAATTGGTCTCCACATCTGTAAAAATATCTGCAGATATCACAACAACCTGTCTTTCCCTGTGAGCGAATAATCCCTTCCTCTGACTTAGCCCTTCTTTTAATAGCCCCACTAAGTAGATGGAGTGGAACCTAGTTGCACTATGAGTTTGTTGGGGAGCACTATTGCACACCCATCTTCAGGAGCAGCCTGAGGCTGGCTGCGGCAGCTGGCGCCCTAGGCGGAAGGCAGGATCGGTGCCCCCACCTGCACAACATCATCATCGGGCGCCCGAGCCAGTGGCGCCCTAGGCACCTGCCTAGTTTACCTAGGCTCACGGGCTGTCCCTGCCCATCTTTCGGTTTGGAAGATGAATCATCTCCCTTTAAATCCTGAGTGTCAAATAGGCTCCTAGACCTTTTGCAGGAGAGCTTTCTACAGAACCACGCACTCCCACCCTACCTTCTTTTTCTATACTGATTGACTTGCACAGAAAAATACCAAGAGCTGACCCTTAAAACCCCACTCAGCATTCATTCATTAATTTATAACCCAAAGCAGTGTGTAAGCCCTAGTGCCAGTTCCTTGGTGCACAGCTAGAGAACAATTGCCTGGTTAACCTGGCCTAGTATAGCTCAGGCTAGCTACCTGTGTCTGACCTTGAAAGCATTAACCAAAGTGAATCGTTAAATAATATTCCGCAGGACAGGCAGGGTCAGGAAGCCCTGAAAGCAACATAAATTGATTTGTTAAGCTCTACGAATGCATCATTCTGTCTCCACTAACACTTGTGCTATTTGCAGTACTTAAATATGATGTGTTTGTGCCCCCTAGGAGTGAATGGGAAGTTACAGGTTATATTCAATCTGAAGTGTTAATACTTTACAGCAAGAGTTGTGTGTTTCCCAAGCTAGGTACAAAGTCAGGACTCACTGAGACTGACAGTTATGGGACTGCAAAATTTGTGATTGACATCATATGAAAGGCTCTATCAAGAAATATGTATGCAATGTTATTATACTGCCATCCAACTAGGTACCATATCTTGAAAAATCATGAGCATTCCTTGTGGACAACATTACAGATATTGCATTGAAACATAAATGCAACATTCACTATGGCATATTGATTTTCTACAGTTATTAAACTCATTTGTCACATTATTACTTATGGCTGTGCAAAACCAAAGGGGTGATTCTAGAGCACTGAATGGAAGCAGAATCAGACCCTAACTAATGGAAAACACTTTCCAAATGTCTTTGAAAATCAGGGAAGAGAAAACCTGCCATTTTGAAAAATCTGATTTGCAAGGTGATGGTAAAGTTACACCTTAGTGAACAGCTGCACATTTTTTACAACTATGTGTGGAAGCTCAACTTTTCTCACTAGAATCACCAACATTCAAACAAAGAATGCTGAGTGCTAGAACCCTTCATAGTGGTGCACATTTTTTTTTGCTGACTCACCATGGCAGCTGAACCAATTGGGTCCTATTAACATGTCATGTACAAGGAGCACAGAATGGTTTGAATATATGTCCTTGAAGCAGAGAGAACTAGTGACAGGGGCAAAGAGTTCTTGAGGGAAATATATCTTAGGAAAAGCCAACCCTACCACAGAATTGTTTCCTGAGAGTAGTTTAAGATAACAAAGAAGACAAATCAGAAAAAGAGGGTAAGATCAGTCTGTACATACTGTGTTAAAGGCAGGATAGGAAGAATATGTGCTTAAAGGTATATTTTCTTCCCCTTCCCTTCAAGCTTTCCTGTGTTTTCATCAGGGCTGAACCCCAGTCACACCCGTCAGTTTGAACACAGCCACTTGAAAGATTAAGTACACTCTGAGGCTCCACAAATGACCACATTTTCTTGTTTTATTATTGAGGTTAATAAGTATCTAGCTGGCCACTTAATCCAGGATGCATTTGTCTAGACTGAGAAAACTATTTACTTAGGGTGAGTAGGTGCTAAGTGGCATTTTAAAACAAGCACCATTCTTCTCAGCCTAAACAAAAGCTGCCCTGTTATTATGTATCTCTTCCTTTGGCCATGTCTCCACTGCCTGGTCCCTAGGGCCACACCCTACAGAGTGAATTCTTCTAGTAGAAATGTTACCCCAGCCTGCCTTTTTTGAACTAGCCCTTTAAATTTAGTAGAGATATGGCTATTTTACCACTGCCAGCAGTTTGCTGCATCTCCCTTCCTTCTTGCTAGTAAGAATTCTTATCTTTTGCTCTGTTTTCCCTTTCTTACTTCTAAAGAGATAACACATCTCCATGCAGGAAGAACATTAAATATACATTGATCTGAGGAAGTGGGTCTGGCCCACGAAAGCTCATCATCTAATAAACCATCTTGTTAGTCTTTAAAGTGCTACATTGTCCTGCATTTTGCATTAAATATACAGTAGTTGAAATCTTGTAAGTAGATAGGTTCCTAACCCAGCTTCTAAACCCCAAGGGCTTCCAAATGTTAATGATGATGTAGAACTCCCCAGTGAAAATGCATAAATAAGCAAACATTTGTCAGTCTGCAAAGGTTAATTTTCATTTGCTGAGTTTATAAATCCCATACAAAATTAACTCTTCAAATGGAAGCATTAACTCAGCTGGTACAAATATTTGTTCACACATATATCCTGTAATTGTTAAATATGTGAACACTGTGATTCACAGGGGCTGCTGCATGCCCAGCAGAACTTTTGAAAATCAGTCCAGTAACTTAGACACTAAAATATGGACTTAGCTTTCAGCACCTTAACTTTCAGCATCCATTTACAAATCTTATCCCTTTGTTTTTAGGTTCACTTTTATTTTTATTTTGGCATATGCATTACTGCTAAACTATCTGCTATAAGTATTGCTTTTTGTATTCATTTGCAATTTATTTGCATGAGCAATTGACATTCCACTAACTTCCTTGAAGACAAAGATTCCCTCTTGATTATTTGTACAAGGCAAACTTAAAGGATCATGAATGTTGAGATTTGGATTTGTTGAATGAATGAATGTTTGCAAGCAACTTTGTGTAACCTATCACCAGCCCTAATGATTACAATGTAATTACAATTACTAACCTATGCACAAAACAAAGAAATGTTAAGAAGGAAACGTTTACTTTTAAAGGGACCCAGTGACTGAAGCACAGCCCCTAGGCCATTGAATTTATTAGTGGGATGCAGGATAAAGCTCCTAGATGACATACATGGTATGGATCAGCGTATTGGGACAGGAGCCACATGTTTTGCAATGTCAGCTTTCTTCTATTAAAAATATATATTGACTGAAACTAGGGTTGCCAAGTGTCCGACATTGAACCGAATAACCCGGTATTTTTGCCTCCTGTCTCGTAAAAAAATTCAGAAAATATTGGACACATAAAATGTCCAGTACTTTCTGACTTTTTCCCGGCCAGGAGGTGAAAAGCCCGGGCTGTCCGGTTCAATAAGGAGGCAGCCTGGCAACCCTAGTGCTTACTATGTTCCTCAGGGGAGCTGTCCAGCCCAGCACAGGGAGGCATCCTGTTAGGGCCTAAAAGCCTCACCACACGGTTTTTAAAGGGGCTACTGTGTTGGTTTTTTTTTTTCTCAACAAACTTTTTTCTGGTGTGTTTTTTGTTGTTGTTGTTCGGTATTTTTTCTGAAACCGTCTGGCAACCCTAAGAAACCAACAGGAATGTGTTGGCTGAAGATCAGTGGAGGCAAGTCCCAGTGATCAGAAGTGCTATGCGAAGCTTTGGTTTTGAATTATTTACTGGGAAGCCCAGTATTTTCTGTAGTAGAGCACAAAATACATATCAGTTAGCAAAGAGAAGAGCAACATTGATCAAATGTGAATGAAAGAGGAACAAGAGATTAAAGGAGCCTCAGAGGTGGGGAAGCTCTTTGGATAAGGGAAAGTAAACCCACAGGCCAAAAGATTGCTCTCCCCCACGCCCCGCTTGTGGGTTTTCAGCCTCTTATGGCCTTGGGGAAGGGAGGCTGGGTAGCAGGTATAGCGGATGCCCATTGGCTCCTGTACCCCTGAAGGTTAGGCTTATAAGTCCTGCTCCTTCCCCTGACAAGGGTATTATTCTGTGCTCAGGAGCCACAGGATGAGAGTAGGAGCAGGTTTTTGTGGGCATTATGCTAATTGCCTTTTGGGGCCTGCAAAGGAATTCTTCCCTCACCAGCAGATTCCACTGGCAGGGTGGCTTTGGGTTTTGCCATCCTTTCAGCAGCCCAGGGACCTGGTGGGTAGGTTACATCATATCGCATTTGTCTTATTACATCTGGTGTATTTGTTTCACTTTGCCCTTCTGTTCCTTCATGTACTCCCAATGTGGTGAGTGCAAGAGCTGTCTCCTCTGCAGCTCATGTCACCTGACCAATTGCCCTCCCTCTTTTCAGTTAACTATCCCTTTTGAAATCTCATCAAATAATATATTTTTGCCTGCTCCCCATATTTTCTTTTTGTTGCTGCTATGTCAAAGGAAGATGTGGTGACCAAGAGGAAAAAAATATTTTTTTTTGTATTTGAATTTTTTTTCTCTTAAAAGTAATTGAACTTCCAAAATGTTCCCTTTATAATAGTACTGATGGGTGGTAAGAAATAGCAGTATTATTACATCCTATGTATTTTGTGTGTTGATATCATTTACTTTTTATTATCAGACAAAGCATTTTGTAGCTTGATTATTCTCTAGGACATGGTTCCCTTCTCAGATCTGCAAAGCAGATCTTGACTCTGATGCTTTCCTCTTCTCAGGCATATGGAACTGCTATTGATGCCAGTTCATTTACAGAGCTTTATTCTAAATTAAGCTTTTGTTCACTGGGGTATTTATAACCAAGTTTCCAGGCTTCTTTGTAATGTTTCTTCTTAGAACAAAAGGATTCTAAATTTTAAAATTCTGATCAATACAGCAACTTGCTTGGGAGCTGCTGTGTTAGCATTTAGTTCTCTGACAATTTCTCTAAACAGTTCTGGGACTGTGATAACAATCTATATGAAGCCAACCGGGAAATACTAATGTAAATGTATGCATTCCTAATTTTATGTGGAAGGGTTTGCTGCATCTGTGGTCTCTTCTTTGCTGGGGAATGTCCAGTGGGCTGTTCCAAAAGACTGCAAATATTCTTCTTACAAAAGGGCTTCATTTAAAGCCCAGGCTCTTCTAACCAGGATAAACTATTCCACAATCAGTCTTATTACCACCACAGGACCATATCCCCAACTTCTCCCTCAGCACACAATGGAGTGGAAGGTCCCTCTCACACATAACAGTGTCCAAGCGGCAAGGAGTCCTGTGGCACCTTATAGACTAACTGCAGTGTAGGAGCATAAGCTTTCGTGGGCAAAGACCCACTTCGTCAGATGCATGTAGTGGAAATTTCCAGAGGCAGGTATAAATATGCAGGCCAGAATCAGGCTGGAGATGAGGAGGTGGATCCAATCAAGGAGGATGAGGCCCACTTCTAGTAGCTGATCTGGAGGTGTGAATTCCAAGAGAGCAGAAGCTGCTTTTGTAGTTAGCAAGCCATTCACAGTCTTTGTTTAATCCGGAGTTGATTGTGTCAGACTTGAAGAAGAACTGTAGCTCAGCAGTTTCTCTTTGAAGTCTGGTCTTGAAGTTTTTTTGCTGCAGGATGGCTACCTATAGATCTGCAATTGTGTGTCCAGGGAGATTGAAGTGTTCCCCTACAGGTTTTTGTATGTTGCCATTCCTAATATCAGGAATTGCAACATGCAATTCAACAAACCTCGGTGCCAACTCTGCCCACATATATACACCAGCAACACCATCACAGGATCTAACCAGATCAGCCATACTGTCACTGGTACATTCTCCTGCACATCTACCAACGTAATATATGCCATCATGTGCCAACAATGCCCCACTGCTATATACATCGGCCAAACTGGACAGTCCCTACGTAAAAGAATCAATGGACACAAATCTGATATTAGGAATGGCAACGTACAAAAACCTGTAGGGGAACACTTCAATCTCCCTGGACACACAATTGCAGATCTAAAGGTAGCCATCCTGCAGCAAAAAAACTTCAGGACCAGACTTCAAAGAGAAACTGCTGAGCTACAGTTCATCTTCAAGTTTGACACAATCAACTCTGGATTAAACAAAATGCAGGACAATGTAGCACTTTAAAGACTAACAAGATGGTTTATTAGATGATGAGCTTTCGTGGGCCAGACCCACTTCCTCAGATCAAATAGTGGAAGAAAGTAGTCACAACCATATATACCAAAGGATACAATTTAAAAAAATGAACAAATATGAAAAGGACAAATCACATTGCAGAACAGAAGGAGGATGCGGGGGGGTGGGAAGGGGGAGGAAGGAAGGTAAGTGTCTGTGAATTGCTGATATTAAAGGTAGGGAGAGTGGGATGTTTGTGAGTTAATGGTATTACAGGTGATAATTGGGGAAACTGTCTTGATAATGGGTGAGAAAGTTCAAAGACTTGTTAAGTCCTTGTCGGTAAGTGTCGAATTTTAACATGAATGACAGTTCAGAGGATTCCCTTTCAAGTGCAGATGTAAAAGGTCTTTGTAGCAGAATGCAGGTGGCTAAGTCATTTAGAGAGTGTCCTTTCTGGTTAAAGTGGCAAGAAACTGTTTTCTCTTTGTGATCTTGTCTAATATCTGTTTTGTGGGCATTAATCCTTTGGCGAAGTGTCTGAGATGTTTGTCCAATGTACATAGCAGACGGACACTTTCGGCACATGATAGCGTAGATTATATTTCTGGATGCGCAGGAATATGTGTTCTTGATCTTATAACTCACTTGGTTAGGTCCAATAATGGTATCAGCAGAATGAATATGTGGACAAAGCTGGCAACGGGGTTTGTTGCAAGGGAAGGTACCAGGGTTGGTATTAGTGTGGTATGTCCTGTGGTGGTTGGTAAGAATCATCTTGAGGTTAGGTGGTTGTCTATAGGAGACTATGGGTCTGTCTCCCAGAGCCTCTTTGAGTATGGTATCCTGTTCCAATATAGGCTGTAGTTTCTTGATAATGTGTTGGACAGGTTTAAGTTGGGGGTTGTAGGTGATGACAAGTGGTGTTCTATTGTTGGTTTTCTTGGGTCTGTCTTGAAGTAGATGGTTTCTAGGTATTCGTCTGGCTCTTTCAATTTGCTTTTTTGTTTCTCTGGGTGGGTAGTTGAGATTTATAAATGCTTGGTAGAGATCCTGAAGCTTCTGGTCTCTGTCAGTGGGGTTAGAGCAGATGCGGTTGTATCGAAGGGCTTGGCTATAGACGATGGATCGTGTGGTGTGTTCTGGATGGGAGCTGGATGCATGTAGGTAACTGTATGAGTCAGTGGGTTTTCTGTAGAGAGTGGTGTCTAATTTTCCATTGTTGATTTGTACGGTGGTGTCCAGGAAGTGGATCTCTCGTGTAGAATGTTCCAGGCTGAGGTTGATGGTGGGGTGTAGGTTGTTGAAATCTCTGTGGAATATCTCCAGTGTTTCTTGGCCATGTGTCCAGATCATAAAGATGTCATCGATGTACCGTAGGTAGAGGAGGGGTGAAAGGGGACGGGAGTTGAGGAAACGTTGTTCTAGGTCAGCCATAAAGATGTTAGCATACTGTGGGGCCATGCGTGTACCCATGGCTGTGCCGCTGATCTGGAGGTATAAGTTGTTCTCAAACCGGAAATAATTGTGGGTGAGAACAAAGTTACATAGGTCTGCTATCAGGTTGGCAGTAGTGTCCTCTGGGATAGTGTTTCTAATTGCTTGTAATCCGTCTTCATGTGGGATGTTGGTATATAGAGCTTCTACATCCATGGTGGCAAGGATGGTATTATTGGGGAGGTTATCGATGTTTTGTAATTTCCTTAGGAAGTCAGTAGTGTCTCGGAGATAGCTGGGGGTATTGGTTACGAAGGGTTTGAGAAGAGTGTCTACATAGCTGGATAGACCAGTAGTGAGCGTGCCAATACCAGAGATGATGGGACGTCCGGGGTGCCCAGGTTTATGGATCTTGGGAAGTAGATAGAACAATCCTGGTCGGGGGTCAGAAGGTGATTCTGTGAGGATTTGTTCCCGAGTAGCTGTGGGGAGGCTTTTAAGGAGACAGTGTAGTTTCTTTTGGTAGTCCAAGGTGGGATCAGAGGGGAGAGGTTTGTAAAATGTGGTGTTCGAGAGTTGTCTGGTTGCCTCCTGGTTATAGTCGGCCTTATTCATAATGACCACAGCACCCCTTTGGATTAAACAAAGACTGTGAATGGCTCGCTAACTACAAAAGCAGCTTCTGCTCTCTTGGAATTCACACCTCCAGATCAGCTGCTAGAAGTGGGCCTCGTCCTCCTTGATTGGATCCACCTCGTCATCTCCAGCCTGATCCTGGCCTGCATATTTATACCTGCCTCTGGAAATTTCCACTACATGCATCTGACGAAGTGGGTCTTTGCCCACGAAAGCTTATGCTCCTACACTGCAGTTAGTCTATAAGGTGCCACAGGACTTCTTGCCGCTTTTGCAGATTCAGACTAACACGGCTACCCCTCTGATACTTAACAGTGTCCAAGAGGCTGCATGAAGGATGAGGGCAGCCATGTATAGCAAATCCAACCATGTGGCATTGGCTCCCTCTCTTTGTAGATGCTAGTAGCATCTCTTATGCACTTATTTGGAAGCTCAATTCTGTGCACCAAAGAGGAGAGAGAGACAATCTCTCCTGGTCCTATTTTGGGGCAGCATTTTCCTCTGGGTAGCAGTTTTTTCCCCTTCTCTGGCATTAACAGACAATAGTGTATGAGAGCCTGGAGTGGTGTGGGAATCAGCCACCCCACCTGGCAACTCAGTGAGCCAAGTTGCTATTATTCAGGTGGCTGGTGATTGGGCGATTGGGTGTAATGGGGTAATACGAGTTTACCACAGGACTTGTGTATGATTAAAGCTCTGTGGGACGAGGGTGGAGTTTCATTAGTATTTCCTGTGGATTGCTGACATAGGCAAGTTTCCCAGGCCATTCTACCTGCTTCATTCCGTGACCAAACTGAGTAATTATAGTTGAGACAGAGCAACAAGACTGAAATCCCACTTCTTCCTCTTCTTCACTCTTTTGGTACCTTCTCACATAGCCAATTTCTGAGCATATTTTTGTACTAACTGTTCATAATATAAGAGAGACTAAGGGCAAACCATCTCCATAGGTCTATTAATGTTAGATGAAGCTGTTCATAAATCATGTCTGAATTTTCTATGTTACATTGAGGCAGAACTTCTTCTGGCAGTACTTGGTGTAATTTGACTAGCAAAAGAAGGACAGATTTATTTTTAAATTACATATCTACATAGTATCTGTAATAAACTTTTGTAGAAAGATGAAAATAACTGTAATACATTAATTTATATTAATGTCATTAAGTACAGGTTACAGTATATTTTATTGCTCAAAATTGTTAGTAGGCAGCTTAACTAAATAATTAAGACAAACAAGGAAACAAGGATCTCCAATCATCTTTGGAGGAGGGTAAACACATCTGTATCTGTCAACTTATCAAAATAGTAAGTTTGCAAGCTACAGGCAATAATGTGAAGATTTATATTTCTTTTCTTGCCTTCTATATAAAACAAATTAACTTAATGCTGAAGCTGTAATGATGGAAGTAATATAGGAAATGTTAATTATGGGGAATTTAATACTCTGAAATTGTCTAGATATGAATTACTTTAAATTAATGTTTAAATTGTGTAATTATTTTATTAAGAGATTGGAAAATGAAGAGTCAACAAATATTTCAAAAATATAGATAGATATTATTAATTATGAGTATTACTATTAGTTAAATTTATACCCACCAGAATGATCATCTCTGTGTATCAGAACTAGAGGGTATGATGTCCTGCCCTTGCATGGCTGAAAATCCTGAGTGAGACTTAAGACCTGAGGCCTTATCTAAGCATACAAATTCCATCAGTTTAATTTAAATTGGTTATTAAACCAGTTAGTTAAACCAATGAAAACAACTGTGTGGAAACTCTTATTTCAATTTAAATTGCGTACTTTGTTTTATCTTAAATCTCTTTCTTCCAGACTAAAGGTAATCCAAAATTAGTCAGGTTTAAACTGAACTAAGAGTACCTCTGCACATTATTTTGTTGCATTAAAATGATAAGCTCAGTTAACCCAGGGCAATTTTTTTGTGTAGTCCAAGTTCCTAGTCTCCACAGTCTTACCCGTTATACAATTATTTGCACTTCTGGTAAATGAAATCCAACGTAAATGCAAACATCTGCCTTTCTGATTTGATAGTGTTTATACTTTTTGTCAATCACATGGCACAGGTGGAAATGTCTACAAAGGGCAGTGGAGAATTTGGCTAAAATGGGCCTAAGCTAACTTCTGTTGACTTAAACAGGAGCAAAAAGAAACCCACCTCCCAATTTTTCAATGACTTGTGAAATCACTTTTATCTAGCTAATTGGTAGGGATATATTTTACAACTAGAATCACAGAATTATAGCATAATAGAATCATAGTTTTTGAAGAAACCTCAGGAACCCATTGAGTCCAACCCCCTGCTAAAAGCAGGGCCAATCCCAACTAAAAATCCTCACAGCCAGGGCTTTGTCAAGCCAGAACGTAAAAACCTCTAGGGAGGAAGATTCCATCAGCTACAGGCTTGGAACCGACTAGCTAAGTTCTGCAGAAAAGGACCGGGGGATTACAGTGGATGAGAAGCTGGATATGAGTCAACTGTGCGGCCTTGTGGCCATGAAGGCTAATGGCATATTTAGGTACATTAGTAGGAGCATTGCCAGCAGATCTTGGGAAGTGATAATTCCCTTTTATTCAGCACTGGTGAGGCCACATCTAGGCTGTGTCTAGACTGGCAAGTTTTTCCACAAAATCATCTGCTTTTGCAGAAAAACTTGCCAGCTGTCTACACTGGCCGCTTGAATTTCCGCAAAAGCACTGACGATCTCATGTAAGATTGTCAGTGCTTTTGCAGAAATACTATGCTGCTCCCATTCGGGCAAAAGTCTTTTTCCGAAAGACTTTTGCGCAAAAGGGCCAGTGTAGACAGCTGAGATTTCTTTTCTGCAAAAAAGCCCCGGTTGCGAAAATGGCGATCGGGACTTTTTTGTGGAAAAGTGCATTTAGACTGGCCACGGACGCTTTTCCGCAAAAAGTGCTTTTGCGGAAAAGCGTCCTGCCAATCTAGACGCGCTTTTCTGAAAATGCTTTTAACTGAAAACTTTTCCGTTAAAAGCATTTCCGGAAAAGCATTCCAGTGTAGACGTAGCCCTAGAGTATTGAGTCCAGTTCTGGTCACCACATTTCAGGAAAGATGTAGAGTAACTGGAGAAGGTTCATGGAAGAGGAATAAGAATGATTAAAAGTCTAGAAAACATAATATCTGTGAGAAGACTGAAGGAACGGGGTTTGTTTAATTTGAAAAAAAAGAAGACTGAGAGGGGACATGATAACATTTTTCAACTATCTAAAAGGGTGTTACAAGGAGGAGCAAGAACAATTATTCTCCTTTACCTTTCATGATAGGAGAAGCAGCAAAGGTCTTAAATTGCAACAAGGGAGGTTTAGGTTGAACATTCAACATTAGGCTGAAAAACTTCCTAACTGTCAGGGTCGTGAAGCACTGAAATAAATTGCCTAGGGAGGTTGTGGGATCTCCAACAGTGGAGATATGTATTTAAGAACAGATTAGATAAACATTTATCAGGGATGATTTAGATGGTGCTTGGTCCTGCTGTTAATGCAGGGAACTGGACCTGATGACTTCTCAAGGTCCTAGTATGCTATAATTAGCCAGCTTCAGGACTGGATGAGGTTTATGGTGGTATAAGGCCAATTTGCCCCATCTTCTGAGGTTCTGCACTGAGCATAGGTTGGCCTGACCTGACTGTAGGTCTAGAATAATAAATAATGAATACCGCATGGTAGTAGGATACATAAAGTAAAAGTAATTAGGTCACATTCATCCCATGTGGAACTCCATGACTTACATCCCAAGGTGATGGGTTCCAAAGAAATACAGCAGATAGCTGGGTTTTCCCCATTGTTTCCTATGAGAATCCCTATAAGGATTTTAACAGATTCTAAAACAAGTGGTCACGTGATTGTCTGCCTTCAGCTTAAAAACGTTGTTCCATCTGTTTGCCAAAGCTCACGGGGGGGAGAGGATTGCGGCTGTCATCCCTGAGAGAGCTTCAGTGGCAATGGGAAATCTTTATATTTTAACAACATTTGCCTTTCAACTAAGAAAAAAGCAGATGATTTGTGGAAAATATTTTACGGAGAATGAAATCTCTACTGCTCTATGTAATTTTTATACTTGCCAATCTTCCTGACGGGCAATTTTCTTCTCATTCAGAGACATTAAAATTGGCACTAAGCTGTCTGTTGTTGGTAATATTCCCATGTGTAATAAAGAGACAGAGAGATGTGACATTGAATATGTTTAGTAAACTCTTTTCCTTCAACCTAATTCCTGCTCCACTTTAATTAAGTGAATTATAAGCAAGTAGGGGACTCACAAGCCTTTAACAGCCTCTTACTGTCTTTAGAGGAGATTGCTTTAATTCCTGCTCATGTTTGATATTACATAAATTTACCAATTTTTCCAGAACAAATAACATAAGATTAGTATTTTCCAGATATGTCATAATCTATACATTTGAGGCCTACTATATGTAAGAGATATAAAGGATACTTATGTAATCTTCCATTGAACCAATAAAAATTCTTTATAGGCATGGATTAACTATGTCTGAAGTAGCAAAATTCCTAGAAGCCAGGTACCTATTGAGTCCAAAGCACAAATCCATTGGAGTCAATAGAAAGGCTTTCATTAATTTGAGTAGTCTCTTAATTCTGGAGTAAACTGAGTCACAGATTGTAAACTTTTTGTGGCAGAGTATTTATTTTGTCCAGTGCCTGATAGTAGGATCACTGTCCATACCTGGGGCTCCTAGGTACTGCCACAATACAAACAATAAATAACATTTTTGTCCAGCTGATACAACATGGAAGGAACAAAGCCTGTGAGGAAGACACTTCTGTAATATTATCAAAAAACCAGGGATGACAGTAGGCTTGGTGACCCAGAGGAGGACGTGGCTCTTGCTGAAAGGACCTTATGAGTGGATTAGGCAGGACACAGTAGGAGAGCCTGTGGAGAAAGTTTGATCATAGTACAGTTATTTACTACAAACTTGTGATGGGTGAATGGTGGTATTTTGTTGTTGATTATGTGGATTTACTCCTGTAGGATTCACAGATGCCATGGGTATTGAAGAGAGAGTTAGAAAGAAAAGAAGGTGGATGTTTGGTGCCCTCATGTAGAACGAGAATTCCAGGTACAGTGGGACAGCATGGAAGAAGTGGAGTTGTGTGTGAGACGAAAACAAAGGGCAAGGCAGATCTTGAAGCAGGTGAAGGGTGGAGAGAAGAAAGGAAACCAGGGTGGATTTAGGCAGGACCTTAGAGGCAGAGGGGAGAAGATCATCCGTGACACAGAAGGCAAGAGAAAGCCTTAGGAGAAACTCAAAAAGTGGCTCATTTACAGGAGAGACCTTCTAATATGCAAAAACACTCCACAAGGCATCATTAAGCACAATGTCCTTGAGACATATGGGTTAAAAGGCAGAAGTCCTTACTTGCTATTTCCTGCACTCCTCACCATATAGTGCTAGCTAATAGGTATAATCTCCCTTGTTGTGTATATATACTACCTAATCATATTAATGTGAGGGACAAGTCTCTACAAAGGGGAAATTAAACACCTTCAACATCTAAAGGAATGGAAGAGCAGGTAGGGTCAGATCTAATGCATATGACTTTCCCTGTCAGATCTCATCCATATTCCTTCCTCAGTCAGACCTAGGAACTAGGCCTGAATGTGTCATTTTTCTTTCCAGCATGCAAAATCACCTACTAACAGAATGCCATATTCTCCTGAACAGTCACAAAGTAAGATAAACAAATATATGTGTTGCCGAATGCTCTGAGCAACTAAATATAATAAATTCTTATTCGGTCCTCTAATCCATGAAGATTTTTCTATTGCAGGATTACTTCCTGTAGTATTACTGAGTACTTCCTTCCCAGCCCTTCTCTTCCTCCCTCCTGCCCTAAGAAAGGTACAGTATGGAGTAGATGGCAGGCTTAAACCTCCATTTTCTCTCTGCCCCTCTACCCATTCTCTGTCCTCCAATAGCAGTGCTTGTTCAGTGTCTTAAGGCATGTCTTCACTCGCTGTGCCAGAGATCGAGATTCTGGTGTTTGATGTAGTGGATAAATTGAACGCTGAGGTCAGCTCCAGCTGGTGCCTGTACTCCTTGCAGTTGTGAGGAGTAAGGGAAACCAATGAGAGCATTAGATCCCATCAGCCTCCTGGTCACCGGATGCTGACAACCTCATCTTAAGGAAGCTGACCCCAGCTACGTATTCTATGTAGCTGGAGTTGTGTACCTTAAGCTGAGCTGCTGGGGCTAGTGCAGACATGGCCTTAATGTTACCTGAAAACAGTACTGAGAATTTTAAGAAGGTGAACTGGGAGCGGGGTTAAGTAACAGTTAATTGAGGAGCAGCCCAGGTGCCCCACAGAGGGTTCTCTCCTTTCGAAAACATCCTTTCCAAACACTGCAGTGGTGTCCTTAAATGGAAAACAACACTATCCCACTCAAACCTGCAGTGGCTATTTCTAACTGAACTCTTAATCGAAGCAGGTCTGACTACGCTTTTAGTGAACAGCAAAAATATAAAGGTTACCTTGTAGGAAGGCATGAAGAGGCAGCCTGAATCATGGGCAGGAGAGAGAAGATTGCTGCAGCCTGTGGCTGCCTTTATAGCTGAAGCTGGTAGGGATTTTTCATGAATATTTGAAGACAATGGTGCTTCTTCTTTGGTGTTGTCCCTGTGATCCACTTCAGCTGTTCACACACCCAATGTGCCTTTGATGGGAGTCTTGAGGTAGCAGTGCCCATTCAGGCCACATTTGTGTTCTAGCTATTCTTATGTCATATACAGTGTTTATAGGGCCATGCCAGACAAGCAGATCTCATTTGGATCCACTCAGCCTGAGAGAGCAACTTGAAGTGCCCACTCCTTTAACTGGTTGGCTTTAGAACTAGTGTTTTCTGTAGTTTTAGCGTGCTGATTACATTTTTATGTAGCTTTTCTTTTGTCTTTTGTTAGTTTGAGTGGATTTTTTTCCAGGAGACTTTTGTCTCTCTCCCCCACACCTTGGTTTTATCTCCCTGCGCTTCCCTTTCTGGGAGAGGGGCGTTCCTTCTTCTTTCAAAGGAGTTTACTTCTTTTCCTTGCAGCGATGCCTAGATTCCAGGATTTAAGAATTACCTATTTGCCACGAGTCTTTCAGTTAGAGACAGCCACTCTAGCCATTTTGCTTAGGAGACACTCATGTCCCTTCTAAGTGAAGGATTTGCTCCAGATTCAAGACTAGATCTAGGAGGAACAGGTTGACAAAGTTAGACTCCTTATTATAGGTCATTCCTTCTGTCCTTCTTCTGATCCAGCCCCAGACACCAGCTCCCCCCCTCACCTTGTCCTTGGTGCATTAGAGTTCTGAGAACCGGAGAGGCCACTTAGACAGGAGGTCTGTTCAGGACAATTGTGTGGGAAACAATGTTAAAGCTTCTAAAAAGAGGAGCTCTGAATCCTCTAAAAAAGGAGTCAGGACTAAGAGGCTCTGGTCACATCAGTGACATAGTATGTGGTAGGCCTCACATCCTAAAGAGAGGGCGGTTAAGGTTCCAAGATCCTCTGATAGTGAGTGTGGCATGACCATGTGGGTTAGACAGCAGTCGGGGGACTAAGGGGTTAACTATGTCCCTTACCTAACCAGGTAGCTGGCAGCCAATAGGAATGCAGGTAGGAATTTCAAACTGGGACAAAGGAATTTGGGTTTTTTTCCCTCCTTTGTCCCTGGGCAGTTTCTCTCCAGCTACTGAGGGGGAAAGACATGTCTCTCTCTCTCCAGGAAAAGACTCTTCACTATCTGTAAGTAGGGTAAAGTTTAGATAAATCCATTAGGTTTTATTGTTTTATGGTTTGGGAATGGGAATCTAATGTCTGTGCATTTAAAAATGGGTTTTCCTCTACTTTGTAACTAAGTTTTGGCCCATGGTGGAATCCCCTCACGAGTATATTAATTGGTGACTTTTCCATCTAGTCATTATGCTTGCAACAGGAATATTGTGGTGAGGATAAAAGTTCTTTCTCTTTTCTTTTTACTAACTTGGTATTGGTTAATTTTTGTGTCCTGGTTTTACTTTTAGGGCTGAGATTTCCTAAGTGGCCTCTCCCTGGTTTCTTTATTATTACTTGGGTGGTGGCAGCGGATTTTTTATCCCCAAAATCTAGGTTTTAAGATTTTAGGGGGAAGTTTTATTCCAAAGCCTGGAAAGATAAGGTTTTGGGGTCCTTTTGCGGGCCCCCACTTCCACAGTTATTGGTGCCAGAGTGAGGGAGAAACCTTGACAGAGTATCTCGTTGAAAGTCCCATGTAACTCTAAGGCTCAAAGTACCCATCATCACTCAGTACTTAAGCTAATGTTGATACCATCCATCAGCATAGATTGAAATCCTGTCTCAATTAGGGCTGTAATAGTGTAATCAATTAACTGATTAACTGATAAGCAAAAGCTTATAGGTTAATTCTATAAACTACATGCATTCCCCCCCCCCCCCACCGCCACTAAATATTTTAGCAGGCTGACCAGCAGCCCAGCTCACTCCTTGCATCTGGGACCTAACTCTACTGTGTCTCTGCATTTATAGTGTATTAGGAGCCGGGTGAGCAGGCAGCCCAACTGAGTTCCATTTTGCGTCAAGTCCAGGAGCTCAGACCCTCCCCGCCCCAGATAGGGGTTGCTACCACCCCGCACTGCTGCCTGTTTATCAGAGACAGCAGCACAGGGCAACAGGTAGCCAGTCCGCGAGGGGAGCTGTTTTTTAAACTGGCTCCCCTTGCAGACCAGCTCCCGCCTGGCACCCCGTGCTGCTGCCTCTGATACAGAGGCAGCATCACAGAGTAGCATGGGGCTCCTTGGGAGTGAGTCTGGAGAACACTGGCTGCTGGCCCCACCCCCAGGGACTATAGAATAGTTAACTAACCGATAAGAGTTCATTAGGTTACTCGACTATTCAATTAACCGATATTTAACATCCCTAGTCTCAATTTCCCCTTCACCTGCCCCCACATCTAGACTCTGATGAGTGTAGCTGCTTTGACTCTCAAATATCTGTTTGATGTTTGTTAGATTATCACACCAGAAGTGCCTTTTCCAACAACCTTTCCTTAAGGTTATTTTCAAGGCATAGACATGCCTGGGTCAGCCCATATTCCTCCTAGTCACTCTGGGGTTCATGACGTCCCTTTAGGGACAGTTCTCCAGAGCGCCTAACTACAGTATCAGATACAACAACCTCCTACTCCTCCAGCCCTTCCATGTCAATTGCCTATTCAAGAGGAATTTTTCAAGCATCAGGAGAGAAGGACTAGTGAGGAAGCCACACTCCAGACTAATATCTTTCTCCTCACCTGCCTCCTCTGCACTCATAGGGTATGTCTACACTACCCTCCTAGTTCGAACTAGGAGGGTAATGTATGCATACCGCACTTGCTAATGAAGCCCGGGATTTGAATTTCCCGGGCTTCATTAGCATAAGCGGGGAGCCGCCATTTTTAAATCCCCGCTGCTTCGAACCCCGTGTAGCGCGGCTACACGGGGCTCGAACTAGGTAGTTCGGACTAGGGTGCCTATTCCGAACTACCGGTACTCCTCGTTTCACGTGAAACGAGGAGTACCGGTAGTTCGGAATAGGCACCCTAGTCCGAACTACCTAGTTCGAGCCCCGTGTAGCCGCGCTACACGGGGTTCGAAGCAGCGGGGATTTAAAAATGGCGGCTCCCCGCTTATGCTAATGAAGCCCGGGAAATTCAAATCCCGGGCTTCATTAGCAAGTGCGGTATGCATACATTACCCCGCTAGTTCGAACTAGCGGGGTAGTGTAGACATACCCATATGTAGATGATCTTATTTCAGGATCTCATTTAAAGAATTGAAGATTTTCTCCCAGTCTCTTGGGAGGAGGTTCAATACAAATGAATTGATACCCTTCATCCTGCTTCCTCTGTCAGGGTAACCCTGCTTATATACAAGGCTCTATTTGAATGTGAAAAGTCAGTTTGGCAATTTGTTCACCACGCATGCAAGAGGGTAGACAAGATGTGCTATGTTCCCCTTAAGGATTCAGAGTTCCTGTTCACACACTTGCCCCTGGACTCCTTGGTGATTGATGCAGTCAATGAATATAACAGGCAGTACCACTCATGATAAATACCAAAAAACAATTAGACTTTATTTCGTTGCAAGAGTTATTCTTCTACATCACAATTTAGAACTGCCAATTACCAAGCCCTAATGGCAAAATATAACTCCAGCAATTATGGGAAGTTCAATGCCTTTATTGACCATCTGCCTCAAGAACAACAAGAGCAATTTCAGGCTACCACTGATTGATTGTGGAGAGTTCACTACAGTCCTCCCTGGATGTAGCTGACACAGCACTCTCTGGTGACAGTGATTGTTATGTGTTGTGCTTATTTGCCAGAATACTTTTGGGGGATTTCCTCTTCAACAGATCCAAGTTGTTTTGTGAGTCCACTGCTGATGAGTCCTTGTATTCTCTACAGGATTCAGGCATAATCCTTCAATTTCTCAATATGTACATTCCTGTGAACAAGAGGAAATTCGGAAGGTCTCAAATCACAGTATGGAGGTCTTACTCTACTTTGTTTCCGGTCTGCCACATACCACTGGAACCTCCCAAGAATAAACACAAGCAGAGTGTGAGGGGGTCACTCACCACCGTAGCGGGGGTCCGTCATCTGTCCCCGGAATCAGTCCATTCCGCCCGCACAGGCCTCCGCTCACGTGGCGTTTCCCCTCTGGAATCTTCTAGTCGCGTTGCTCTCTTCGCCACACTGCCCTCCGGCAGTGCCCAAGTCACTCGCTCTGAGCCCCCCTTCCGGGGGATTGGTGTCTCTCTAGCCCTGCCCTAGCTCCAGAGAGCGTCCTGCTCCCTCAGCAGCCAGGCTCACACTCTTGCCGCAGGCCTAGCAGGCTGGCCGATTGGCTGTCCAAGCGTCCTGGCCCAGCCTGTCTCTCTAGCCCTGCCCTAGCTCCAGAGAGCGTTCTGCTCCCTCAGCAGCCAGGCTCACACTGCCTGGGCTGAAGCAGCCCCGCCCTTTTATAGCCCCCAGCTGGGCCTTAATTGGCCAATGCCGCCCAGCTGGGCTGGACTCCCCGGGCCTGCTCCAGGCTGGGGTTTGGCTCTTAAGGGGCCAGTACAGGGCAGCTGCCCTGTTACACACCCTCCCCCTTAAATATCTCCGGGGGGGGAGGGGTTTCCCTGCTGCCTGCCCTGTTCCGCAAGCCCCAGTCCCCCTCTCGCTATGAGGCAGGCCACAGTTCCCGGCGTGTCCATATCAAGTCCTCCTCCCGGAGTGAACCCGGGACGGCCCGGCCGGGGCGAGGGGGGGGGGAGGGGGCGCAGGCCCACCCGTCTCACTGCGCCCCGGCCCAGGGACCCTGAGTGCAGCCGCGTCGCTGCAATTGGCTCAGTCCGGGCCTTGCTGGCCGTGGTGGCTCTCCCGCCTGAGCGATCCCTGGGCCCCTTCTTCTCCCCCCCTTCCCGGGTACCTGTACGTCTGAGGGCTCGTCGGGCTGTCGCGCTGTCCCAGTCATCCTAGTGGGGTCCGGGTGGCCCACTCCAGGGGTCCAGGGTTGGGTCCTGCGAGGTCCCGCCGGTGGGTCGGCCGCGGCGTTCCAGCACCCATCGGGGATCTAGCTGGTCCAGCCCATCGGGGTCGTCCTCGGGATCCAGGGGTGCTCCGGCCGCAGGTCTGGGCCAGGTCTCCGTGCCCCAGGCTGGGGCGTTTCGGCCGGCCTCCAGGAACTCAGCTGGGTGCCGCCCAGCCCGGACCTCGGCCTCCCCGGGCAGGAGTTTGGGGTCTGCCTCCAGCTCCTCCAGCGGCTGGGCCCTGACTGCCCTCTCCCGCCGTCTTCTTATCCTCCCCGCCCCGCCCACCGGGTTCCGGTCAGGTGACGGGGTGGGGTCCGCCTCCGCCCACCCGGGCGTCCTGAGGGGTTCCTCCTCCTCTGGGTCAGTGGGCGGCCAGTCCGCCCTGCTACTTGCCCTCCCCCACAAGTCCAGGTCCCCCACCTCGGGATTGGATCCCGGCTCCTCGGCCAGGCGGGACAACGCGTCCGCATTGGCGTTGGCCTTGCCTGCCCTGTGGCGTATGGAGAACACATAGGGTTGAAGGGCTAAATACCACCTCATGAGGCGGCTATTGGTGTCCCGCATAGTGTGTAGCCACTTTAGCGGGGCATGGTCTGTCCATAGCGTAAACTCCCCCCCTAGCAGGTAGTACCTTAGGGCTTCAACCGCCCATTTGATCGCCAGGGCCTCTCTTTCGATTACGGAGTACTGGCGTTCTCGGGGAAACAGCTTACGGCTGATAAAGACCACCGGATGCTCTTCTCCATCGACCTCCTGGGAGAGTACGGCGCCCAGCCCAGTGGCGGAGGCGTCTGTCTGTAGACAAAAAGGTTTATCGAAGTCTGGGCTAAGCAAAACGGGCTCGCTACACAGGACTTCTTTAAGTTGTTGAAAGGCCGAGTCACACTCTGTGTCCCACCTCACTCTCTGAGGTTTGTCCTTTGTGAGCAGAGAGGTGAGCGGCGCCGCTATGCTAGCAAATTGGGGAACAAATCGGCGGTAATACCCCGCCAGTCCCAGAAATTGTCGGACCTTCCTCTTCGTGGTCGGTGTGGGGTAACTTCGTATGGCCTCTACCTTCCCCACCAGGGGCCGGACTAGCCCACGCCCCAAACGATACCCCAGATAGGTGGTCTCTTGTGCGCCGATTTTGCACTTTTTGGGGTTGGCTGTGAGACCCGCGTCGCGGAGCGTCCGTAACACGGCCGCCACTTGGTTTATGTGGTCCTCCCAGTCGCGACCATAGATGACCACGTCATCCAGGTAAGCTGCAGCATATTCCAGATGAGGGGCGAGCAGGCGGTCCATCATCCGCTGAAAGGTGGCGGGTGCCCCATGGAGGCCGAACGGCATGCGCACGAAGTGGAAGAGCCCGGACGGGGTGGTGAACGCTGTCTTCTCCTGGGACTCCTGATCCAGCGGGATCTGCCAATAGCCCTTGGTCAAGTCGAGGGTTGTTATGAACTTGGCTTTTCCCAGGCGCTCCAGCAGTTCATCCGTCCGGGGCATCAGATAGGCGTCAAACTTCGATATCGCGTTCACCTTTCGAAAGTCGATGCAAAACCTAATGCTTCCATCTGGCTTAGGGACCAACACGACTGGGCTCCTCCACTCACTTCGGGATCGCTCGATCACTCCCAGCTCCAACATGGTGCGAACCTCCTGTTCCACGACGTCGCGCATCCGTCGGGGAAGAGGTCGGTTTCCCTCGCGAACAACCTGTCCGGGCGGGGTTCGGATGGTGTGCGTTATCACCGAGGTTCGGCCCGGACGCGAAGTAAAGGTCCTGGTGAACGTTTCGATGAGCACCTGGGCTACCCGCCGTTGGTCCTTCGACAGGGTATCCGCGAGCTGGGGTATCTCCTCCTCCTTGGCGTCAGGGACCCGGGGACCTAACACGGGCTCCGACGGGTAAGGCGCAACCAACATGCCTTCTCGCCCTCGCCAAGGTTTGAGGAGGTTCACGTGGTAGATTTGGTTTTTCCTTCGCCGGTCTGGCTGATGAATTTCATAGGTAACCGGGCCCACTCGTCGGGAGACCTCATACGGCCCCTGCCAGCGGGCCAGCAATTTTGACTCCTCTGAGGGGAGTAACAGCAACACCCGATCCCCGGGTTCAAACACTCTTTCCGGGGCCCCCCGGTTATACGCTCGCTCCTGCGCTCCCTGGGCCGCCTGTATGTTTTCTTGAGCCAAGGCCCCCACCTGCGTGAGTCTCTCCTGAAGCCGGAGTACGTATTGCAGAAGCCCAACCGAGGAGGAGGGGGTCCATTCCCAGGTCTCTCTGACCAGATCGAGGACGCCCCGAGGTCGTCTGCCGTACAGGAGCTCGAAGGGGGAAAATCGAGTGGAGGCCTGTGGCACCTCCCGCACCGCCATCAAGAGTAAGGGGATGAGCTGGTCCCAGTGCTTCATGTCCGGTGGCGGAAATCTTCTCAGCATCCCCTTCAGGGTGCGGTTGAACCGCTCTACCAGCCCGTCGGTTTGGGGGTGGTAGACAGAGGTCTGTAGTTTGTGAATACCCAGGAGGTCGCAGACCTGACGCAGCAACCGGGAGGTAAAGTTCGTTCCTTGATCGGTCAGTAGTTCCCGAGGTAGCCCCACCCAGGCAAAAATCCTCACCAACTCATTCGCGATCGTGCGGGCACGGGTGTTTCGAAGGGGGACGGCCTCAGGGAACCGGGTTGCATAGTCCATGATCGTTAAAATATATCGAAATCCCGCCGCGCTCCGTGGAAAGGGCCCCACTATGTCCAAGGCGATCCTTTCGAAGGGGGTCCCTACCACGGGCAAAGGGACGAGGGGAGCCTTCGGCACCCCGGGGGCTGCGGCGAGCTGGCAGGCTGGACATGACTGGCAATAGTCTTTGACCTCTTTGTACACCCCGGGCCAGAAGAAGCGGGCCAAGACTCGGGCCAGGGTCTTCTCATGCCCGAGGTGCCCGGCGGCCGGAAGGTCATGCGCCAACCTCAGCACGGTTCGTCGATGGACCCGGGGTACCAACAACTGGGCCTCTTCTTCCTGCGTCTGCGGGTTCCGCCCGACCCGATAGAGCCGGTCGGCTCGTAGCTCAAACCGGGGCCAGTGAGCCGCCCTCTGTGGATCCACCACCGTCCCATCCACACAAGCAAGCTGGACGTAGGCCTCCCGCAGGGTGGGATCCTCCCGCTGGTCACGGGGAAAGTCTGCCGAGTCCAGTGTAATCGGCACGTCCTCCATGTCTGAGCGCCCTGGGTCGGCCGGGCCAGATGCGTCGTGCTGGGTGGGGCCTTCCCGGTCGAGCGACCCCGGCGGTCGGTCTGCCTGGAGTTCCTCCCCTAGGAGTTCCACATGGGGCTCGGTCGGCGCTGGTGAGTCTGTAATGAGAGCCGTAAGCCCTGGCCAATCGCGACCCAGCACCATAGGGTATGGTAGGTGCGGCACCACGCCCACTCGCATCATTCGGGTGACTCCCCGCACACTCAAGGGGAGCCGGACCTGAGGATAGGTCTTCACATCCCCATGTACGCACCGCAGCTGCATCTCCCCGTCGGGCGCCGCGGTGTCAGGCAGTACATCGGGGCGGATAAGCGTCTGGCTGCATCCCGAGTCAAGGAGGGCAAACACCGCGGGGTCCCCCGCGGGGCCCCACGTGGTCAGGGATGGGGAGCTAGCCGGTGGAGTCGGGGCGGCCCCCATACCGGCCTGGTCCTGCTCCGCCACCTCCTGAAGAGCCTGGCGGTACTGGGCATCCAGCTGCTGTACCAGCCTCTGCTGTTGTCGGAGCTGCGCCGCCAATCGTTGGGCTCGCAGCTTCACGGGCAGCGGTCGCCCCTTAGTCAGTCCTTCAGGCATTGCCTCTCCCTCCATGGCCCTCCCGCCCGAGTTCGCCGAGAGGAGAGGAGGGAACCCCCGCAAACTTCTCTCTTTTTGCGTGAGGGTTTTTTTTTTTTTTTTTTTTTTCTCTTTTTGGATTAGGGTCCACGGAGGCACCCGCGGAGCCCTTACGTCAGGGCCGGGATCGCGTAGCTTCAAGTACCCACATTCTCCACCATCTGTGAGGGGGTCACTCACCACCGTAGCGGGGGTCCGTCATCTGTCCCCGGAATCAGTCCATTCCGCCCGCACAGGCCTCCGCTCACGTGGCGTTTCCCCTCTGGAATCTTCTAGTCGCGTTGCTCTCTTCGCCACACTGCCCTCCGGCAGTGCCCAAGTCACTCGCTCTGAGCCCCCCTTCCGGGGGATTGGTGTCTCTCTAGCCCTGCCCTAGCTCCAGAGAGCGTCCTGCTCCCTCAGCAGCCAGGCTCACACTCTTGCCGCAGGCCTAGCAGGCTGGCCGATTGGCTGTCCAAGCGTCCTGGCCCAGCCTGTCTCTCTAGCCCTGCCCTAGCTCCAGAGAGCGTTCTGCTCCCTCAGCAGCCAGGCTCACACTGCCTGGGCTGAAGCAGCCCCGCCCTTTTATAGCCCCCAGCTGGGCCTTAATTGGCCAATGCCACCCAGCTGGGCTGGACTCCCCGGGCCTGCTCCAGGCTGGGGTTTGGCTCTTAAGGGGCCAGTACAGGGCAGCTGCCCTGTTACACAGAGACAGAGGCCAAACAACTTAGAGCAAAGTGAGGTGCTCCAAGGATGTGAATATTTGTCCCCTGTGGTAAAAGAATTAGGAAAACCTGGGTTTATCTCTACTACTGGGTGAATTGATGCTGCAGTGATCGATCCACCGGGTCTATCGAAGACCTGCTAATCAATCACTGATCACTCTCCCATCAGATTCCAGTATTTCACCAGAATGAGAAGAGTAAGGGGAATTGACAAGAGAGTTTCTCCCATTGACCCAGCATGGTGTGGACTTCATGGTAAGTAGCTCTAAGCTACTGACATAACTCAAATTGCATAGTTTCAGTAGACTTTTCCCCATAGTGTAGATCTGCCCTCTTTTATCACAATTCCTCTAGCACCTGACAAAGTGGGTGTTATGCCCTAGAGCTAGAGAAGAATGAAGAGAACTTCTTTGTCATAGCAAATGTCTCTATTGCCTTCAAATTTAGTTGTAGTCACAAATTATTATGAGGGATGGCATGGTTGTTACTCAGTATAATGTTTCCTTGTGCACATGCACATCCTCTCTGTTTGCTTTGCTGATGAATACAAGTGTTCACTTCAGCTTGCAGGCTATATTGACTCTGCATTGCAAACCATGACAGCCATGGGTGAGTGAGCTGCATCTAATTCTGGATCATTCACCATCATCAACATAATGAAGAAAGCTTCAACTGCAGAATGTTAACTGTTGTTGATGTGCTATGAGAGGCAGAAAGAGTACAGCAAGATTTTCAGATCTCAGGTTAAGAACACAATTAGAAAAATCACCATAAACTGAGCACATTTGAGAATGCTGTCATTGAGACAATATTATTATTTGTATGAGTACAAGACAGCCCTTTCTTTTACTCGACACACCCCTCATCTGAAAGGCTTGAGGTGGTGGAGAAGGGGCACCTGGGGGAAAATTAGGCTAGCTAGGCAAACCCAAATAGAAATGGAGCCCATCTGCACAGGAACAGGCTGAAGCAGTGTAAAATGAGGAAGCTGGATTGCAGTCAATTGTTAGATTTTGAGAGGGAAAGACAAACTAAGGAAAGAATAGAAGGCCTGGAGTGCTGGCTCTAGGGAAAGGGAGGAGCATAGAAACCCAGCCTGATAGAGGCAAAGCAGAAGCAGCCCAGGGAGACCATAGCAAGGTCTGGGACAGTGTAGGCTTGGTTGCTGGTAATAGGGTCTCTGGGTTGGAAGCAAAGGTAGTGGGTAGGCCTAGGTTCCCCTACCAGCCAACCAGTCACTGGGGAAGTGGCACAGACCAGGCAGTGGAGCAGATGGCTTCCTAGATTAGTTATCCAATGGGGCTTTGGTACCCTGGCTATAGATAGAGCCCTGCAAATCCCTGGATATCTGCTTTATATCCATGAGTATCCAAATCCGCTGATATGGATGTGGATATCCGCAGCATATTTTTATGGATACGGATGCAGATGCAAATACAAAGTTTGTATTCACACAGGCTCTAACTATAGTGACCTGGTCAGTGGGCCAAGCCATGAAGAGGGAACTTCCTGTGTCATAGGGATAGAGATGTGCCTTCAGCGATCAGCAGAAGGGGATATTGAATCTGCAAGGAAGTAATGCGCAGAGCATTCAGGAGGAGTCACCTTAACAGTGACTGATCCCCATAATAAGGTGGCAGTTGGGCCAAGTAATCTACTATTTGATTTTTTCTCCATAGTGTTTCTTTCTCTGTAGCCAGCGAGGGTAACTTGCTTTCTTGGCATTGTGCATGGTCTAAGATAAGAAAGGTAATTGTGCCAGGATATAGCAGTACATGGGGGAAATGTTTTCAGTTGTGCCCAATTCTGTATGGCTGGGAGTCAGATTATTTCAATACTTGGGGAAAGCCTTCTGGAGTATGCCTGTCTACTATTTCACTGAACACCATAGCATGAAGCACGCTCAGGAAACATCTCAGCAGTAAGCATACTAACATGACACAAATGAGCACATGTTAGTGGTTCAGAAAGCATATGTATAGCAGGGGTAAAGCCCCCTAGGTAGGTAGCATTTTGGAGCTCTTGTTTCCATGCACTGTGTTGTACTGAGTAGTGCCGGTGTGTGTATATCACCCAACATTTGTATCCCAAAGCTGCTGGAGGCACAACCATCTCTTTGTTACTCTATGGCTACGTCTACACTGGCCCCTTTTCCGAAAGGGGCATGTTAATTTCACAGGTCGTAATAGGGAAATCCGCGGGGGATTTAAATACCCCCCGCGGCATTTAAATAAAAATGTCCGCCGCTTTTTTCCGGCTTTTAGAAAAGCCGGAAAAGAGCGTCTACACTGGCCCCGATCCTCCGGAAAAAAAGCCCTTTTCCGGAGGATCTTATTCCTATTTCAAAGTAGGAATAAGATCCTCCGGAAAAGGGCTTTTTTTCCGGAGGATCGGGGCCAGTGTAGACGCTCTTTTGCGGCTTTTCTAAAAGCCGGAAAAAAGCGGCGGACATTTTTATTTAAATGCCGCGGGGGATATTTAAATCCCCCGTGGATTTCCCTATTACGACCTGTGAAATTAACATGCCCCTTTCGGAAAAGGGGCCAGTGTAGACGAGCCCTATGTTGCTGTTATAGCCACCTTCTCTGGTCAACTGTCACTTTTCAACTGCCACGGAACCTTTAAATGCCAACATTCCATCTGGTTCTTCTCCCAGGACCCAGTGATATTGAACCTAGCTATAATTAAACAAAAAGGGCATTTAGACAGGCTTTTATCTACTTCCATTGCTTCACTCTTACTCAACAGACATAGTAACATGCAGACAAACCTAGAAGAGTTGGCCAATGAGGGATAGGTGCTGCAATGAGGAGTTATGAGTGCTTGGGGTTATTGTGTCTTGTGATTGTGTTGAGTGCTTGTTTTTGAAGAACCATGGTAATCAGACCAGTTAATCCACTATCTGTGCAGTCTCCGTCTGACAAATAATGACATTTGTTGCATGCAAGTGAACTCAGAGTAAGAGTCATGATTGTAATATCAGAAGTAACTCAATAAATAGTCTAAAACTGGGAAAGGAAGAGAGCGCATCCAAAGTTCATGAACTATGGTCCAGCACTGTTTTATCGTTGCTAAGGTTTTGTACTCCTTCAGTTCTAAAAAAGACTTTTGCTCCTTAACCAAATAGCAGAGGCTTATATACAAATAGATACAGTAAATCACTAAATCTTCATCACTTTGTAGGTCAAATTGAACTCTGGTGATCTGAAGTCAACAGATTTGCACCCATTTACAGCAGGGCTGAATTTGACCCATGGTCTTCACTGTGTCCTTTGACACAGCTTAGATATTGGCTAGAACAAAGCATTTCTGTCCAAAATTCAACAGACTAAAGTGAAGAGTTAGCTGAATTATACAATAAGAAAGGGAAATACAACTTCATTTAGAGAGCTACAGAGATAATGTAGTGTTCCCCAGAGCCTGTTGACAAGGTACCTGCAAAATAAGGGTTACCTTCTCACTGTGCGTAATAAGCTAGCTTTCCTTGAAGCCTCCAAGTCAGTAAAACAAACTGAAGCCTAATTTAGCAACTCCCCACATGATACTGGGATATTTATAAGCAAGTCACAGCTAAATTAGTTCAGCTTTTGCTAGATCTATAAATACCACTTTTGGAAGTGAGGCATCTCCTCCTTCTGAAAGCTGAAAGAACTGGGCTATTCAACATTATATTCTTAGAGCATCCTCCAGCAACTAGCTTTCGTATGTCTTGCTCCACAAAAAACACAGGCAGTGATTAAAAAATGGCAGATACTAGATGATCTTGTTCTGATGTATGGTGATCAGGCCCAGTGCATGTGTATATATGTTTCTTCAAAGGCCTTTGACTTAATTGGCTTGTGAGGTCTTTCAGGCAAGGACTGTATCTTTTTTTAGAGTGCCTATCAAAATGGAGTTCTGATCACTTTAGGTACGGAAGCAGGATCTGAAGGAATGCTCCCCAACAGCTAAATAGAATGGGGGATGGACCCTGGGTGTGTCTACGTAAATACAGTTTGCTCCTACTTTGCTTGGATTTGCTAGCTATTCAGCAGATGAAATGGGATTTTGCTCACTGTAACCAACTTTATTTGTAACCAAGAACCAGTTATTAAATGCAGGGATAGCTGAAATATAGTAACGGATGTTTGCAATTATTGTGGGAATACAGAAAAGCAGGAGTGTGCTTATTCTGTTCAAAAGGAAAGGGCTCACAGTTAGCAGAGGGAACCTTGCTAAGCAGGAGCAGTAGCAGCCCTGGACGAGCTGCCGGCAACTGGCGCCCTAGGCGAAACGCGTGATCTGCGCCCCCTCCTCCAAAGCCCTCAACAGCCGTTTATCTTGGTGCCCTAGGCGACTGCCTAGTTCGCCCGTATTGACGGGCCACCACTGAGCAGGGGGTTCGACTTTCAGAGTTCTATGAGAATAAGAAGAGTGAGAGCAGGTTATTCTCACTCTGATCTCTATTCTCATAAGAACATAGAACATAAGAACATAAGAACGGCTGTACTGGGTCAGACCAAAGGTCCATCTAGCCCAGTAACCTGTCTACCGACAGTGGCCAGCACCAGGTGCCCCAGAGAGGGTGGACCAAAGACAATGATCAAACGATTTGTCTCCTGCCATCCCTCTCCAGCCTCTGACAGACAGAGGCCAAGGACACCATTTTATCCCCTGGCTAATAGCCTTTTATGGACCTAACCTCCATGAAATTATCTAGCTTCTCTTGAAACTCTATTATAGTCCTAGCCTTCACAGCCTCCTCTGGCAAGGAGTTCCACAGGTTGACTACACGCTGTGTGAAGAAGAACTTTCTTTTATTAGTTTTAAACCTGCTCCCCATTAATTTCATTTGGTGTCCTCTAGTTCTTCTATTTAGGGAACGAATAAATAACTTTTCTTTATCGGCCCTCTCCACACCACTCATGATTTTATATACCTCTATCATATCCCCCCTCAGTCTCCTCTTTTCTAAACTGAAAAGTCCCAGTCGCTTTAACCTCTCCTCATATGGGACCTCATATGGGGTTCCAAACCCCTAATCATTTTAGTTGCCCTTTTCTGAACCCTTTCCAAGGCCAAAATATCTTTTTTGAGGTGAGGAGACCACATCTGTACACAGTATTCAAGATGTGGGCATACCATAGTTTTATACAGGGGCAGTAAGATATTCTGGGTCTTATTTTCTATCCCTTTCCTAATAATTCCTTTTCATATGTGTTAATTTTTTTTTAATTGTATCCTTTGGTATATATGGTTGTGACTATTTTCTTCCACTATTTGATCTGAGGAAGTGGGTCTGGCCCACGAAAGCTCATCATCTAATAAACCATCTTGTTAGTCTTTAAAGTGCTACATTGTCCTGCATTTTGCTAATAATTCCTAGCATCCTATTTGCCCTTTTGACCGCCACTGCACACTGCGTGGAAGTTTTCAGAGAACTGTCCACGATAACTCCAAGATCTCTTTCCTGATTTGTCGTAGCCAAATTAGCCCCCATCATACTGTACATATAGTTGGGGTTATTTTTCCCGATGTGCATTACTTTACACTTATCCACATTAAATTTCATTTGCCATTTTGTTGCCCAATCACTCAGTTTGGTAAGATCTTCTTGGAGTCCCTCACAGTCTGCTTCTGTCTTGACTAACCTAAACATTCTGCAAAAGGCTACAGATATTCCCAGGGGTACTGTTTGTACTGGCTTGATCTGTTCCCCCCCACTGCTCATTGAATAGAGCTAAGTAGACTTTATTGGGAGCCTTTATATGTTAATTGTGGTAGGGCTGTGTTTCTTCTACCCTGCCTGCTATGTGTTAAAGTTGCAGGGAACTGAAATCACTTAAGACTGATGTGCAAAGGTCACATCCAAGATGTAGATGGCAGCAGATGGTGACTGACAGTCAGTAGGGCCATGGTGGCCAGTGGAGCAAGTACAATGCCCTTTACCTCTTTTCCTACTAAGGATGGGAGGAGAACTCTGCATATGCACCTCTGAACTCTGGGTCTGCACCGACCAAGGGTAGCAACTGTGAGTAGGGTTGCAGAGAAGGGTTGGGCATGTGAAGAGGACATGTATGTCACTGGACTTAAGAATGTGAGGGGAAAAGGACATTGCTCAACTTACTGGGGGTAGGACTTTTAGGGTATGTCTACATCGCACGCTTATTTCAAAATAAGCCATTCTGGAAGAAATACTCAGAAATAGCTTATTTCAAAATAACACATCTACACTACAGGGAAGCCTCAAAATTAGTCGGAGGCAGGCTTCCCTAATGTGGATGTGTCACCTTGATTTAGAGCCCCAGGAGGCACTGGGGAGTAATTACTTTGAATGGCCCTGGGGAGGAGCTATTTCGAAATAGCAGCAGTGGAGTTTCCATATTACTGCTATTCTGAAATAGCTATTTCAGAATAGGTGTTATTCCTCGTGCAATGAGGTTTACAGAAGTTGGAATAAGCTGTCCATTATTTTGAATTTATTTTGAAATAACAGCATTGCTGTGTAGATGTTCGCATTTTTTTTTGGAATAACGGTTGTTATTCCGAAATAACGCTGCTGTTTAGACAGACCCTTACTCATCATTTATGAACTCTGGTATTTTCTCAAATTAATGTTTAAAAAACTGATGAGAGTTCAACATTTTTTCCATTTTGTATCGGGACAAAACTGAGATTTTTCTCAATGTGTTGCAATGTTCGCTCTGATTTAGGCAGAAACTTGAATTTGGGTTTCCCACATAATGCCCTTACCTCTCTCCCTGTTACTCCCATATCCTTCACAGTGAGGCTGTGTCTAGACTGGCAAGTTTTTCTGGAAAATCAGCCGCTTTTCCGGAAAAACTTGCCAGCTGTCTACACTGGCCACTTGAATTTCCGGAAAAGCACTGACGATCTCATATAAGATTGTCAGTGCTTTTCCGGAAATACTATGCTGCTCCTGTTCGGGCAAAAGTCTGTACTACCGAGGTGTACCGGTAGTTCGGAATAGGAATCCTAGTTCGAACTACCTAGTTCGAGCCCCATGTAGCCGCGCTGCACGGGGTTCAAACCAGCGGGGTTTTAAAAATGGCGGCTCCCCGCTTATGCAAATGAAGCCTGGGAAATTCAAATCCCGGGCTTCATTTGCAAGTGTGGTATGCCTACATTACCCCGCTAGTTCAAGCTAGCAGGGTAGTGTAGACATACCCTTAGAGTAGATACAATTATACCAGCAAAACTGCACTTGTGCCAGTATAACTTATTTCATGTAGGGGTAGTTGGGGTCACGACTATACTACCACTTATATTAAAAAAATGTAGAATTTTCATGGGACATGAAAAAAAACAACACACCCCTGAGCAGCATAAGTTGTGCTGTCATAAATGGTGATTTACTATTTGTATTAGCATAGTGCCGAGCAGCCCCAGTTATGGAGCAGGGACCCATTGTGCAAGGTGCTGTATGAACACAGAATAAAATGACAGCCTCCGTTTCAAGGGGTGTCTGGTCAAAAACAATAATTCTCTGCATTCAAAAAAAAAACAAACAAAAAAAACCATTGATGGAATCATGGCATTGGGACCTTCATATGTAATTTACTCCAGAATTTAAGTGTCTATGTTTTGTTTTCAAACAAAATTTCTTGTAGGCCTTTTGGATCACAGCATGAACCGTAGAGGATTTGGCCATATCCAGGAGATACCCAGCACTCTTAGTTCCTTATACCTGCATAAGTGGGGCACTAAGCAATCACTAGCATCAGGTCCTCACTTTTCTGAGTCTCCAACCAGAGACACAGAAGCAAGAGTGCCAACAGAGTTAGGCACTGCCATCCGCACCCTCATTTATCTCCACAGGGTGAAGCCTAATTATCAGCATCCCTGATTCTGAGCAGACATGCTAAATGTAAATTTCATGCTAATGCAAATGTAGGATTTCCATTTCATGCTTGGAGGAGGGAGATGGGATTGTAAAACCTCATCCAATTGCAGACCCTTCCTGAACTAATAGATCCAATCTGATTCAAACCTGCTTCTGCCCTTGAGTCTATAAAATCACTGCAACTTCCCTTGCTACTTACTTCTGTAGCTCCTTCCAGGAATATGATACTCTGCCCTTCACTGTCCCCCAGAAATTATTCAATTTCAGACACCACTCTCTCCCCTGCCCCCCAGGATTATAATCCATGATGTTGAATTGCTGTGCTCAAACTCAGTCAGGGTCCTGCCCATTCCAAGCTCCGTAGACTTCTCTTCTAGCGAGTCTGCCCATTGTGGCATTAATATAATTGTGCCCATTACCTTAAGGACTCCATTGCCTTGACTGGGAAAGATCAATGTTTAAAGTAAATGTTAATCATTCTTATCACTGTACTGCTCTTTGGCTGTCAACCAGATTTGTTACTGTGCTGAGCTGGCTCCCTTCTGCATTCAGAACTTCTGTGTACTCAACTCAGCGTGTGTGTCAGGAAGCAAAGAGAGCTGCACAGCTCCTGAGTGACAGGCTGTTTAACACCTTCAGGGACAGTGTACTCTGGTCTGTCGAAGGGCATGTCTACTGACTTATGGCCAACTTGAACTTCTAATGTAGGCCATGCCTTAGGTTCTTCTAGGATCCTCATCTAAGCTCCTCTAGAATGTATTTAGCTTCACTACACCTTTCAGAAGTAGGAAGTACTAGTATCCCCTTTTTACAGATGAGAAACTGAAGCATAGGCGACTAAGTGACTTTCCCATGGTCACACTAGATGTCTGTGCCAGAGAATGAAATTGAGTCCAGGTTTCTCAAGTCCTAGGCTAAGCATTCTTCTCTCCTTCTGGGGGCTAAATCATTATTTAAAAATCACCTTCCCTTCCTCCAGCTCAGTCTACATAAAAAAAGAAGACAATGCAAAAAAGGAAAGGTTTGGAGAGAAAAGAAAAAGTGATGAGCCTCCAGGCAATGATCCAAAATGTGTTACAAGGTAAATAAAATACCCCTCTCCAGTACTTTATACAGGCACTCAACTTCTCAGGGTTCCATTTCCTTATCTGCATACTGGGGCTATTAAACCCTTCCTACTTTATATGGATGTCGTAAGGCTCAATTTATGGATATTTGCAATGCACTTTGAGATCACTGGAAGATCTTATAGATGTAGAATGTAAGTGCTAATAACTATGCTGGTAGATAGTCAGAGGACATAATCTTGGAAGAACCATATCATACCTATGAATTCCTCCTAATTGATTAGCAGGTCCTAGTACAATCTCAGCCTACAAATCATGAAAATGTGGCCATTGTTGTCCCAATATTTCAATGATTGTGATATGAGAGATGGTGAAGAAAGATTCCTGCGTAAATACACTCTAGCATGTAAGCCACAGAATGGGGAGTGGGAGCAAGAGTGAGGGAGGGTAAATGCTTGTTCTTTGCCCTTGTCACTCCTGCTAGACTTAAAATAAAGTTATGGAATGCACCATAATCTACATTTTGCTCATAGTCTTGAGCGAGTGCATCGTATATGTAACCCCAACAGGCAAACAGAACCAGGGAACCTCTGGAACTTAGTACACAACTCTCTACCACTTGAGCCAGATGCCAACTCACTCCATGCTAATGCTGTAAAGCACACTCATTCTTTCTCTTTCTAAATGGTCTAGGTGCCACTACATGGGACAGTACACCACAACCAGGTGGTGTGCGGGTTACACATATATCCCAGACTTGGGATGCCAGAACACTCTAAAGGCCAGATTCTGATTTTTCTTATACCACTAGAGTCCTATTCACCTACTTACATTCTTGTGAGCAAGACAGAATCCTGCCCCCTCCAGTCAATGAGGCATACCATTTGTTTTATTTGGTTTGGTTTATGCAGAAGAGTTATTAGTACAGGCAGTCCCCGGGTTACGTACAAGATAGGGACTGTAGCTTTGTTCTTAAGTTGAATCTGTATGTAAGTCGGAACTGGCGTCCAGATTCAGCCGCTGCTGAAACTGATCAGTTTCAACAGCGGCTGAATCTGGACGCCAGTTCTGACTTACATACAGATTCAACTTAAGAACCCCAGGCATCCCCAAGTCAGCTGCTGCTGAAACTGATCAGTGGCTGATTCCAGGAAGCCCGGGGCAGGGGCTTCCTGTAGTCAGCCACTGGTCAGTTTCAGCAGCGGCTGACTTGGGGACGCCTGGGGCAGAGCAGCTGGGGTGCTGCTGGGTTGGTCCAGTAGCGCCGCAGCTCCTCGGCGCTACTGGACCAACCCAGCAGCACCCAAGCTGCTCTGCCCCAGGCGTCCTGATTCAGCCGCTGCTGAAACTGACCAGCAGTGGCTGAATCAGGACGCCTGGGGCAGAGCAGCTGGGGTGCTGCCCGGTTGGTCCAGTAGCGCCCAGAGTGGCGCTACGGGACCAACTGGCAGCGCCCCAGCTGCTGTACCACAGGTGTCCGGAGCAAAGCCGTGGAGCACGGGGGCAGCGGGACAGCCCAGACGCGCCGTGGCTGTCCTGCTGCCCTCGGGCTCTGTGGCTTTGCTCTGCTTTGCTCCCTGTCCCCCTGGTCTCCAGACCAGGGGGACGGGGAGCAAAGCGGCGGAACACGCGGGCAGCGGACAGCCCAGACGCGTCTGGGCTGTCCGCTGCCCGCGTGCTCCGTGGCTTGACTCTGCTTTGCTCTGCTTTGCCCCCCCCCCCCCCATCCTCCTGTTCTGCAGACCAGGGAGACGGGGACGGGGGGGGCAAAGCAGAGCAAAGCAGAGCCAAGCTGCGGAGCACGTGGGCAGCGGACAGCCCTGTCTGCTGCCCGCGTGTTCCGCCGCTTTGCTTCCTCTCCCTGGTCTGCTGGAGACCAGGGAGAGGAAGGGCCCCGTTCATAACTGCGGATCCAACGTAAGTCGGATCCGCGTAACTCGGGGACTGCCTGTAATCACTAAAAGGAGTGTGCAGTGCATGCAGGAGATACAGTCTGATGTCCTGCTAACCACTCCCTTTTAATAAATAATTGAGACAGCTAAAATCCATTGCCAGGCTGCCAGATACAGCATGCCCTTAACGATTCTAGGTCACATGCTGTTCTGCCCATAAAATGTTTGGTTCACAGTGATTTGCAGAGAACACACCACTTTTCCTGATGACTTTGCACCTTTTTGAATTGCTGTCTCTTCCAGTGACACAGAAGACTTGCTCATTTAATGACAGGAAAACTGTTTCATTTATCTTTTTCCCCTTCTTCTTCTTCTTCTGCAGTCTCAACTTTTTCCAAGCCCAAGTGTTCCATGGGGAAAGCTTGGACTGAATACATGAACAGATTTGTTTAGTAACAGATTCCTGAATATTTAACTGTACTAAATTATCAGCAGCTGCTGCTAACATTCACTGTACATGAATTAAGGAACAGAATTTAAAAAATAATTCTGTTTTACAGTTGTGATTAATCTCTGGGGGTTTCTGCTCTATGATCTTGATGGTAATATGTGAATGCAATTATAGGCGCTGAATCTATGGGTTGATTCAGACCTGGAGCACTCTCAGAAAAAAAATAGTGGGTGCTCAGTCCCCATTAGCAGCCCCCCTCTGATTAGTTTCTCCCCAACATCTGCCACCAGCATGCAGGAGGCATTTGGAGGGTGGGGCAGAGTGAGGGTGGCAAATGGTGGGGCGGGGGGAGGGTTGTGGGTGGGAAGGGGCAAGCATCTATCAGCAACTCCAATGACAGCTCTGAATGCAATATTGCTGCTGGTTGATGGATTTTTTTTCTTAAACATACTGTAGAAATAGATGTACTGCAAAAATGTAGCAAGAAAATTGGAATCTTCAGGAGTAGGTATCTTCCTTTTGTCTTCCAGTGCAAGATGTAACCTCTTTTACTTTGTGGCCACATAACATAATGCAGTGGTCCCCAACCTTCTGAGGTTGTCGGGAGCCAGGGGGCGTGGCCATTCGCCCGCCGGGCGCCAGGGGGCGGGGACACTTGCGCGCCCGGCGGCGGCCCCCCCCATAGCCGCATGCCCGGGAGCGGGGCCCCATCCAAGGGCTGGGCGCCCGGGGCTGGCGCCCCCACCCTCAAGCACCGCGCGCCCGGGGCCGGCGCTCCCCCCGCCAAGCACCACGCGCCAAAACCGGTGCTCCCCCCGCCAAGTGCGCCCTCCCCCGCAAGCGCCCGTGCGCCATGTGCCTGGGGCCAGGCCAGCCCCGAGCACCTGGCGGGCACACCGTGTTGGGGACCACGGACATAATGTGTAACAGTTACGGGAATTGTAGAAGGAACTATAATCAAGCCAAGCACTATCTACTATATATTTTAAAGAGTTTGTGTGTCTGCTTGTATGTGCGTCTGAGTCCATTTGTTCAAGAACTCCTCCTGAATGATTAGAGCTAGCAATACTAAATTTGCTATGCAGCTTGCTCTTGTCATAACTTAAAGCAAGGGCAGAGTTGTGCCAGGACAATGGGATGTGTGTGGAGTGCAATTGTTTTGCATCAAACAGAAAGAAAGGGGTGTGAGAGTAGGAGCAATTATACTCATAAATTACCACAGGGGAGCAGCAAACACTCCAGCCCTGGGGAGCAGCCACTGGTCAACAGCACAGCCCCCTGCCACCTGACCTGCACTGGAGAGCAGCTGCTGGCTCCCCACTGCTCTATGCCGGCCCCAGCGAGAAGTCCTCTCTGTCCTGGGCAGGCCCCAGGAAAAAGCCGGCTGCATGGCTCCTGTTGCCCCCAGGGAGAAGCCGGTAGGTGTCCTGCATACCCCCTTGCCCTGACCAGGGCTGCCCCTGGGGAGAAGATGGTGTGCAGGCTGCATCCCCTGCCCCAGGGTAGACCCAGGAATAAGTCAGTGGGTGAGCACTGCGTCCCCCATCACTTTGCGCTAACTCCAAACCCAGGCAATGTTTTCTATATAAAGGAGGAATATGACTCAGGCAAATCAAGGTGACTGGGTTCTATTCCAGATGCCATCTCCCTCTCATTGTGTGATTTAAGGAAGTTGTTTTACCTCAGTTTACCCAGTCACAATATGAGTGTAACAGCAAAATAATTACTGTGCGTATTTCAGTCTCAGAAGAGTTAGCTGCAGTTAACAGATATTTTGAGATCCTTGGAAGAAAAGTAACATATGTGCAAAGTATTACTATAACTATGCCCTAGTACTTAGAAAGGAGAAATTGCTATTGTGTTGGATACATTTCAGCATGGCACAAAGTGACCCCTTTATATGACTGTGTATCAGTTTGAGTTTTTAATGTGCTTTGGGATCTTCCAAGATGAAGGGTGCTATATAAATACAAATGAGTATTGTTTCATTTTGCTGGGCCTGGAAGGGCCTTGTGGCTTAATGAAAAAACAGCATTCCATAAATGGAATAAAGACAATTATTTTGAAGCAAACTACTCAGAGGTGAGCATTAGCAATAAGAGGCTGTTTTAATCCAGTTGTCTGAAATATAGGATGTGACAAAAGTTGGGCAGATACACGCCCAAGACAGAGAAGGCAGCTCCTATTGCCAAAGTAAATATCTTCTTTTTCTGAGACTGACATCATCTGCTAGCAATGTGAACTCAACCTTGTCTCATTTGGGAGGTTGTTTCCAGAATGACTGTTTGCAAATAATGATTCCAGGAGAGGGGTTTCGTTTACCGTGCACTGGGTAATAATATGCTTGGATAACTAAACTGACTCTTTATTTAAAACAACTAATTACAGAGATGTCGCAGCTAGCACTCCAGTCATGTGTACACAGATTTACTCCCAGGTGCCTCTTGAAATTCTTCCTTCCTGCAACCTTCGCTCCTTCCTCTACATTCTACCTTCCGGCTTCTCCCTGGGGGCAACAGGAGTCAGGTTGTTACAGGAAAGATCACCCAGGTTGGCGGTAGTCATGGTGCTATGGTGGGAGTGGAACAGAATGGGTGTGATATTCGCTGCCTTTTTTCAAATATTCCTAGTAATGGGACTAACTTCACTGGTACATTCTGGCTGCTCCACTGATGTGTAGTAGCCAGTAGAAGCAGCTAGAGTGGTCTTCAACTAGCAAAGGAAAATATGTTGCACTATTGCCAGTGCCATTTATGATTTCCACGATCTTGAGCAAAGGAGTCAGGCTCTCAGGCTGAGAGGTGTAACAACATGGGCAGAGCATGAACCGCCCATTCGAGGAGTTTAGTCCCCAAGCCATGCCACTCCCTCCTCTGGCCCCTTCCATCTCTGCCGGATCCCCAAGCTCCTGCACTGTGGCTGCCAGCCCCTCACCCCAGCCTTGGACTATCCCATTTGGGCAGGCAGAAGGGTTGTCAAGTCTCTGGTTTATGACCAGAACACGCAGTTGAAAACAGACCCTGATGGCTCTGGTTAGCAGTGCAGCAGCTGGCTCCATGCAGCTCCTGAAAGTGGCTGGCATGTCCCTCAGGCCTAGGGGTGGCCGGTGCTGCGGGGGTTAACATGGCCCCTGCCCTGGGTGGCCGCTGCAGCCCGGCACCCCCCATAGGTTGGCACCCTGGACAGCTGCCTGGCTAGCCCACCTCTAAGTCCTGCCCTGGGGTTGAGGGAGAGTGAGTGCTGGAGAGAAGGGGAATGGAGTGAGTAGTGGCAGGGCCTTGGAGAATGGGCAGGCCTTGAGAAGAGGGAGAAAGCTAAAAAACCTAGTGGCCAGGAGGAGGACTGGGCAGCCCAAGCATCAGTCCCAGCCTCCCCAAGACCCAGGCCATGGCCAGCCAGCCCTAGCCCTAGCCCAGCCCATTTCAGGGGAAGAAGAGCAGCTTGGGCTGGGGCCACTGGGAGAAGAGAAGGGAACAGGAAGGAACATCAAGGTGGAGGGCCATGCCTGGCTGTTTGGGAAGGGCCTGTTACACCCTCCACCCATGGTAACAGACACATCCTCGGGGATTGAAGCATATTCACTAGTGGGTTACATAACATCATCATGTTTCTCTGATGGAAGTAACTATGCTTGGTTGGAATAGCATGCATGTTAGAAAAGTGGAGGTAGCAGACGTATTCAATATGCTTCCAGCCTTTCCCAGGGCAATCTTCCTAAAATTCTGTATCTCTTTATTGTGACTAAACACGCTTTTAAAAAATTCCAATTCACTTGTTAAATCTGCAGATTATCCGGATGGTTTTTCCTTTGTAACGTGAGCCTTTGTTTGAAACAGGAGCATTTTGCACTCCTAGAGGTAGATGGTTTTGCTGTATCCCCTTGGAAAGTAGCAGTTCCAAACTTCCAGATGGAGTGTGGCATTAAATGTTCCTTTAAACTTTAGGTTCCTCAGATGAGGCCAATTAAAACCAAGACTGTGAAGCTGACGATGGAGGGAGGACTGGGGAGACGTGGTTAGGAATTGGTCCGTCTTCAATCAGTCAAACATATAATTTCAGCGCATTAACTCAACAGAATTGCTCAAATGATAAATGATAAATTTTGTTTTTAAACCAGCAGGAGGTTTATTCTGGAGGTTCATCAGATATTGTATCTTAAAATAGTTATTATTCCCTCAGAGCAAGGAAAAATACATGCTCTTTACCTTTTAGTGCTCTCAACCCCCCGGGACATTCCATGGATTGGCAGATAACACTATGTGTATGAGGGTTGGCAGAATTTGTTTTTTTAAAAATTCCAGCTGATAATTCACAGTCCTAGGAAATGGGAGGGGTGTCTTTAATTACAGCGAATGTAGAGATTTTAAAAATTAAAGCTCTTAAATGGCACCTCTACTCCAGCTCCATGAAGGCCAGTGTTACATTTGCTACACACTAAGATAGGACTCCACGTTCTCTTTTTAGCTTCCCAATTGGAAGCTTGGACTTAATATTGATAGGAATATTTTTCAGTAGCTTGTGTGTCTCTGGTGTAAACAATGTTTACTGAGCTTTACCAATAACAATCAAATCCTTCCAAGCCTGTATATAATCTGATATCTCTACTATATTTGTATTCATCCAATTGCCAGTGTAGTTATTCCTAATCATACCAGTCATGGAAGTGCCACGCCAGTAAACATCCCTGGTTTTACCCCTTCACCTCTGCCCCCATGGAGACAATGTAGCTGATTGGATGGTGCACTGAAATGAAACACAGGCAATCTGGATTCTATTTCTGGCTCTGTCACTGCCTGCTTAAGTCATGTCACCGCCTTGTGCCTCAATTTCCCCATTGTAAAACGGGGATAATGATAACACTTTCCTCTATTAAGTGCTTTGAGATCTACAGATACATGCTATACAAGGACTAAGTATTTTTTTTATTTATTCCAAACCTTCTTGGCAAGTATCTAACTGGATTTTTTTTTTTAGTTTTGAGATCTTTATATACATTTGTAGGTAAAGTTTTATTTATGTCTCTTTCAATCTGAGTCCAGGGCATTCATTTTATGATTCTGACCCAGCATGAACTGACAGGAAAAAAAACATTTTAGGCCAATGGACACTGGGTATCTTTAATCCTTCCTCACCAAATGTGTATCTAGTTTAATTAATTTAATCCTACATCAGAGTTGTTCATTTTTACAACCCTAGAGGAAGACTCAAATTTATCTCTTGAGCTTGAGAATAAACTATATGGAATGCCCAGTGGCAACCCTGACAGTAGGAAATGCATGCACAGAAATGTATCCATTTGATAGCATTTGCCTTTTCCCAGAGGCCAAGGTTTAAAGTTTCTCATCTGGTTTTTGAAGTGTTCCATTAGGATTATGACTTTCCAGTGGTCTTGCACTACATTTAAAAGCCCTTCACTTAACTTTATGAGCCAAACTAGTAGATTTCTGGGTAACAACTTAAATATGCATGCAGTGCAGAGAAATGGACATTGGTCTTTGGACAAATGCTGTTTTCTTGATATAGAGGTTGGACCACCCTGGTCCAGCACCTTTGGGACCTGACCAGTGCTGAATGAGGGAGTTACTGGACCAGGGGAGGTTGATTCTGGCCCCCTGCTGCCAGCATCCAGGCTGACCCAGGGGCTGCCAAACTCCTTTACGCCGGGCTCCCCTCCTGGCCATGCTTCTGTCCTAGGCTGCTGGCCCCAGCAAAACTTTGAACAGATTTTCAAAGGCAATCTCTAAATTCTGATACTTTCTTCGAAGTGAAGAAATTCTCCATGCAACAGCATGTGTTTGCTTCTGAAACCAACATGCATGTACAACCTCTCCTCGAGTTACGAATGAGTTACGGACCAAACACTTTGCTATAACTCGAAATGTTTGTAACTTGGACTCCACTGAGTTACATTGTGACCGCACTGTTCGTAAGCGCGGGTCGCGTTTGTAACTTGGGGACCACCTTTATGACTGCTCAATGGAAGTTTTGGTTATAAATGCGAACGGTCATACATCGACTGTTCACGACTCGGGGACCGGGTAGTATAATTCCATGCACCAAGTCTTGGGATGTATTTTTAGCCATCTGCCATGGAAGGGATCAAAGGCTGATAAAAGAAGTGGAGTGTGGTAGTGCACAGTTTGGCACAGGTTGCCGGGGGAAAATTGGTTAGCACTTCCCTGCCTACAAAACAATTTGACAAAAGTTAGGCAATGGTGTGCTGATACCATAGCCTATCATGCTGACCAATAGCGTTCCATGTTTCCTTGTGCTCTACTGTCTATACCTACCTGTTGTCTCTTGTGTTATATTTTGTAAGCCTATCAGGGTAAAGACAATTTTTTTACCTGTGTTTGTACAGCACCTAGCACTATGGGCTCCTGATCAGAAACTAGTGCTCCTTGCTAATACTGCTGTCTAGCTAGCGTTATTCATTCCAATTTTGAGAGCACAAAAATTCATCCAAAATCTTTGTATTTAAAAGACAAAACTCAAATTACTCTACCTGGCAGCTCTTATTTGTGAATAATGGGAAGAAAAAACGGGGGTAATATTAAATACCTCAAAATATTTAATCTCACCTCCCCACCCCCACCTTCTGACTCTGCTGTGTGCTGAAAGGCAAGATACATATGGAAATAAAATCACCGATGAATAAAGCATTGCTTCGGAAGAGTAGGTCTAGTTAGGGAGATGGTCTTTCAAAGTTATAGTATTAAGGCATGAATAATTTAGCAGCTTCCTGGCATTCTACATATTTATTTGTGGCACCAGTCTGGGCAGAAATGAAACAAACAAAACACACCAAAAACAAACTTTACATTGGCCAGGGGAATATTTATAGTGGATTCTTGCTTAAGAGCAATCCTGATATTAGCAACTTCTTGTTAATGGCAACATATTGCGGGGAACCAGTCCTGTCCAATTAATATCAATGTTAATGGCACTTGGATATTAGCAAGGCATGCAACTTATTAGCAAGTTTTGGAGAGAATGGTGCCACCCACAGGGGTTTGCAAGGGTTCTGCATCAGACGAAAGCTCTGTGCAGAACACCCCCTGCAGGCAGGTTTGCAGGGTTGCAACCAGGGAAAGAAATACAGGGACTACAGTCTTGCAAACTAGTTTGTGCTTGGTGCCCAGCATCCTCTCAGACTTTCCTTCTGGGTCGGCAGCCCTGCAAACCTTCCTGCACACAAGCTTTGAAAGGAAGGGGGAGGCTGGGAGCAAGGCAGTAGCAGGGAGGAAGGCTGCAGCCCACATGCTGGAGCTGCATGGTACCTCTCCTTGTGCTCTTTAGGCTGCATCCTGCTAGAAGGTTGCATGGGAAGCAGTGAGATGTGCTGAACCTCAGCGTCCAGAGGAGGCAGGGAGAGGTACAAAGGGACAGCTCCATTAGTCCACATCCCAGCACCCCCACTCCCATCACAGCGCCAGCATTTGGACCGCCACCCTGCCCTGGCACTGCCTCCTCCCAGGCAGGTTTGCAGGGCTGCAGCCAGGACCTCTCATCACTTTGTTCTTTGTGAGACTGTAGCTTCCCCAACTTGCCTTCTACTTATTAGCAATAGCTGGCTAGTAGCACCTTTTAGCTGGCAACTGAAGGGTGGTTCAGAAGCAGCATCTAACGTACTAAGGAGCAGATTTACCAAATCAATTAAAAGATTTCATCGCACCAATGCAGTTGCCAGTCCAGCTTGAATTGCTAAATCAAATACAAGCAAGAGGAGGATAAACTTGAGAGGACTCAGAGAAGAAGCAGGTGAATGATTTAAGGGCTACAAAACATGTCTTTTAGTGATAGGTTAAGTTATTTGAGGCTATTTAGCTCAAGAGAGAGAAAATTAAGTTGTAATTAGTCTACAAGTAGGTGCACGGGGAGCAAATATTTAATAGTGGGCTCTTCAGTCTAAGAGAAAGGTATAACGAACCAATGGTTGGACATTGAAGCTTGGTGTATTCCGAGTGGAAATAAGGCATAACATTTTAACAGAATAATTAACCATTAGAACAATGTGTCCAGGGTTGGAGTCTCCATCACTGACCATTTTAAATCGAGTTTCAATGTTTCTCTTAAAAATCTGCTCTAGGAATTATTTGGGGGGTGTTCTATGGCTTGTGTTTCACAGGAGGTCAGACTTATGCTCTGGGATGAAGACCATAGCTTCATGCACATGCGTCCCCCACCACGACCCAGAGAGAGGATGCAAGAACAAACAACCCATGACAGATGTGTATTCAATGTGCTTGCTACGCTACTGGAAGGTGCTCAGATACAATTGTCATGAGCAGGGTATAAAAGTTAGACTATAGTGCAGCCTTAATTCAACTCAGTGATAGTCTTTTAATTACATAATGAATTATACATTTAGTTCTGGTTCTGTGGTTAATTGTGATCCCACAGGAGTTTTAAAGGCAGCATAGCATTGTCAGGTGTGGCCAGAATAACCAGAGTTTCTTCTGATCCTCTGTTTCTTCCCACTTGTGTCTGAGATTGGTGGTGTTAATAGTTTTCAGCAAGTGGCTCTGTTCCTTTTATGTATTCTCTCTGCCCCCCTTCTCACTTCTAGTAGTTCCTTATAGCTACCTCATTTGCTCTGACTGGTTGTTTAGGGCTAGAAACTGGGGGAAGATTTCTGAATAGTGTCACTCACATCACTTAGAAATACAGCCGTCAATTGCACTGTAAGCATCGACTCCCTGGGCTTAATAACTCAGCCATTTCACATTACATTTGCCCCCTTCAAGTCTGTCAGAACTACTGTAAGGGAGCCTGGACTACCCTGCCTTGACACTAAATGGTGATTTCTGCCTTGTCCACAGTGCTGATCTCTAAAAGGCAAAACGCAGGCCTGTCTCAAGTCTGGAGCACATAAGCACACAGGCATGCTTTGGGAGAGAGAAGCTGTGAGAGACAGGAATGCTTTGAATAACAATGCAGATTACGCATGGTACATGAGACCACATCAAGAACACAGGACAAGCAGCCTTGTACGGGTTCTTCTGTTTCTGATAACCAAAAATTACAGATGCAGCCATACAACTGTCAACTACGCACATAGTAGCAACATCCTGAGTGACAGGATGTACTGCAAATAGGGGCATTGGGTATTTTATGTATCCGACACAATACGTAATCAATTGGTAACTATTATCAGAATGACCAGTCTCGCTTTGCTATAAAATGGGCTTAGTAAGAACAATCGATGGTAGGAAATGTGCAGGATTGACCCACAGGTCCTGCTCGATGTAACTAGAAGTAAACAGGCCCTTCACACCAGCAACCCAGTGTATGGCATTCCATTGTATGGGAAGAAAAGGAACCACAACCTCTTGCCTGGCATTGTACATAGCATACGGGTGAAGTGTAAATGAATTAGGCTTTATTATTGTATTATAGTAGATCTATTAATTGCTTTTGCATTGCTTTGCCCTGTTAATTGCTTTAGAATTTATAGTATTTAAGGTTTACATTGTATAGTAATTGTTTTTTAGGCTTATAAAACTTAAACAACTGCATTAACTGCTTAAAACTTGCAATAAATAAGAAAGTGGTTAAGTATCCCCAGAGTGTCCTGGTTTCCCTTGGATCTAAAAGAAATTGAACTACACGACAACTACATATTTGCATTTGGTCATTTCCCCCCCTAAAATCTTCTCACTGACTCATTAAGTTCTAATTTTTTGGAGCAAATTGTAAGTTTGAAGTGTTTGTGAAGGGGAAGGAAGGCATAGTTCATGGGTATCTATAGGTTTTTTCTGTAGAACTCAACTGTAGAAAGGAAGGATGGTCTAGTGGTTAGAGGACTGTAGGCTATGGGAGACCCATATTCAGTTCACTATTCTGCAACAGATTTCCTGTGGGACCTTGAGCAGATCACTTAGCCTCAGTCCCCACTGGCAGATAAAAGCACTGCTCTATCTCACAAGGACGTTGTGAGGATAAATGCTTTTTAGAAAATTGAGTTGTTCAGTTAGTGCTCTAATGGGGGTGTCATAAAAGTTCATTAGGTAGACAGAAGTCCTATACAACAGCCTTCTCTAAAACATTGTATTTCTGGTGCATATTTTATGCATGCAATATGTTCCTAGCTGCAAGAAAAAAACCCCACCTCACTTGAGCCTTGGCAGACACAAAGTCAGTAGGGAGCTATCTCTGCCCACCTGTGGTTTTCAAACATGTTTCTCAGGGGTTGGTGGAAGGCAATCAGTTACTGCAGTAACGGGAGGCCATATCAGTGACTTAGGCAATGTCTACACTACGATCCTCTAGCGGTAGAGGAAATGCAAATGGAGTGCCCATTTGCATACGTTGCGCTTGCGTTTGCATTTCCTCTTCCTTTCCCTTTTGCACAAGAGCCGTCCTTCCTCATTTTTTGAGGAAGAACGGCACTTGTGCAAAAGGGGGGTTTTGCGCAAAAAGGAGCTGTCTACACAGCTCTTTTTTGTGCAAAAATCTCTTGCACAAAAGGGAAAGGAAGAGGAAATGCAAATGCAAGTGCAACATATGCAAATGAGCACCCATTTGCATTTCCTCTTGCAGAAGAGGCTTGCAGTATAGACATAGCCTTAGTTAGATGCCTGAGTATATCACTCCAAGTCTGTCCAGGACCACCTTCCTGGAGCCACTCCAGAGCAAAAGTTTATTATAACATTCAATTTACAGGGAGGGGGGTTTATCCAGCACAGACTAGTTTAACTAATTTTCACTTGTTCTATGTAGAGTATTAACCTACATTTCTTGAGCCTCAACCCATATCCTGGTCTCACTGATTTGGCCTGTCTTCTTTGGCGGGCTCAATTCTAAGTTCAGATATGTAGGATCCTATCATGATCTATCAGTCACTGAAAATGCAAAAACTGATTTTTTTTGCACGTTGCCAGTGAGAGTAGAATCAAGCTCTTTGTTTACTGCTTGGTGTGTGAAATTGTTCTGCTTGAATTTCCTAATGGTTAGCTTGCAGTCCCTGGATCTTTAATTACTCAGTACTGTGCACATCATCTATTAGGCATTCTCATTCCTCTCCATAATTCTGGTTATCCTGTTGTCTTCCTTCCCATTAAGAACAATCATAACCTCATTAGACTTTATTAACAGAAACCAGCCGTAATCAAATCGCAGTTCCAAGTATGAGAACTAACTAGAGCCTTGCATGTTAATACACTGTTACTTCTTTACACTTGCTGCATTTCCATCCTTCTATTGCTGTCCTTTTCCCATGATCCTATTGGTCTGTGAGTTAAGAATATTTCCACAACTTATCCCACACCATCAACACTGTACATTGTATGACTGCTCCATTTCATTCTTAAATACTCTTTAGCTAAATGGCCTGTATATTAGTTGTGATTTCCCTGCACTTTCCATCTCTCTTAAAATCTACCTTTGTTATTCACCATCATTTATTGTTCTTTCAGGTTTAAGTAGACTTGGTAGAGTGGGTGATGATCCTACCTATTCACATACGTGCTGCAATACATTTACATCAATAGGACATCCTTCATGGGACTTTTAGATGAATAGTAAAAGGAGTTTGCTAATATTTTTCATACCAAGGTGCTCATAATTAGGTCCTTAAATACCTACTCCACTTCTTCAGTGAAAGCTGCAAGTGCTTAGCACCTCAAGCAAGCTAATTATTGAGGTGCCTAAAAGGTGTATCTATTATCACTGGCCACATGTTGAATAGTAATAGAGAGGTAGCTGTGTTAGTCTGATCTTGCTAAAACAAAAGGAAAAACTATGAAGCACCTTAAAGACTAACAAGGTGGTTTAATAGGTGATGAGCTTTTGTGGGCCAGACCCACTTCCTCAGCAGGACCGGATTAAAGGGGGAGGCTGCTGGGCAGCTGCCCGGGGCACCAACCTATTGGGGGTGCCTGATGGCAGCTGTAAGGTGCACCGCACGCCCGGGGTTGGGGGCCATGCGGCGCCCCTTAGAGCTGCCCTTGGGCGCTGCACGCCCAATTGCAGCTGTAAGGTGCGCAGCGTGCCTGGGGGCAGGGCTGTGCATGCACCGTGTGCCCGGGGGTGGGGCTGCGCATGCGTCACACACCTGCTGCCTGGGGCGCAGGAATGGCTCAAGCCAGTCTTGTTCCTCAGATCATATTCTGGAAGAGAATTGGCATGACCATATATACCAAAGGAATATAATGGAAAAAGTGAACACATTATTAAACTGACAAATCAGATTTAGTATGTGAGGTGGAGGGAGGGAATAACTATTTATGAGTCAATGAATGGCTAATCAAGGGTGATAAGTGGGGAAGCTATCTTTGTAATGGTTAAGGTAATTAGCATCTTTGTTAAGGCTCATTCATAAAGGCTATGTCTAGACTGCAGGCTTCTTTCGAAAGATCGCGTCTAGACTTCAGGCGGATCTTTCGAAAGAAAAATCCGCTTTTTCGAAAGAGAGCAGCCAGCGAGTCTGGATGCTCTCTTTCGAAGACGGCCTCTTTACATTGAAGAACGCCTTCTTTCGAAAGAGGAACTTTCGAAAGAAGGCGTTCTTCCTCGTGAAATGAGGTTTACCGCCATCGAAAGAAAAGCCGCGTTCTTTCGAAATAATTTCGAAAGAACGCGGCTTGAGTCTGGACACAGGGGAAGTTTTTTCGGGAAAAGGCTACTTTTCCCGAAAAAACCCCTGAGTCTGGACACGGCCAAAGAGTCAAATTTAAGCATGAAAGAAAGTTCTGAAGTTTCCCTCTGTAATCTGATGTTAAAGTCTCTTTGAAATAAGATGCATGTAGTAAGGTCGTTAAGACTATGTCCAGGTAGGTTGAAATGAAAAGCAACTGGTCTGTCAGACATCTTCACAAGGAAAAACCAGTTGTATTAAATCTGATTTGTCAGTTTAATAATGTGTTCACTTTTTTCATTGTATTCCTTTGGTATATATGGTCATGCCAATTCTCTTCCAGAATATGATCTGATGGGTGTGGCCCCTGAAAGCTCATCACCTATTGAACCATCTTGTTAGTCTTTAAAGTGCTACATAGTTTTTCCTTTTGTTTTAGCAAGATCAGACTAACACAGCTACCTCTCTATTACTAGTTCAGAATATTTAGAGCCATCAAGAACAGAGAAATAATTCATGGACCAACGCTTGACACTTCCCTTAAGAAATATACTCAGCTCTTCTTGATGTGTGGAGAATACATTTAACTTCTTCTAAGTTATACAGTCAAAATCTATGGTGCTGGGGCTTTTCTTCAGCATGAGGATAACATTTTTTTAGATGGGAAATGGTTAATATGTTGCTTTTTATGGCTTTCTGGGAATCAAAGCTGAGTCAAATGCACTGAACCTGTTAGCAAAAGAGGAACCAATGACAAAGATGTAAGGGATACCCACAAGTGCCTTTCATCAAACACTGCACAATCAATATGACACTAAATGAAATCTAGACTGCTGGGGTAAAAATAACACATTCAAGATCACTTTGGAAATTGGGCTAAAAATAAAGATTAGGTTTTATATTGGGATTAGATGGCTTAATATATTTTTAAAGCGGTTTGGAGAGACAGTAGTTAATGTTCCTCATGAGATATGTTTTTTTTCTACATGCAGTTTAATAGAAAATTAAATGCAAAGAACCATAGAATTTTCCTTTCATTCTGGACATTCTATCTTTTCCCACACACAGATCCCAGTCCTGCAGGCCTTCCCAGCCTCGGTGGATTGTAATGTGTTGAAGGCAATCAGCTCACACTAGGGAGTAGGGCTTGCAGGTTCAGGCACTCAGATCTGCAGATACAACTGTGTTCCATTTATGGGGGCCACAGCTGCCTGCACTATTCCCAGGCAAAATGGCCGTCTTGATAATTGGGCACTCACCCAAAATAGAGCTGGATGTTGGGCTGCCATTGAAGCATCAGTTAGAACAGCTTAACTAGACAGGGGATGTGGGAAGGTCAAAACCCCCTTTGAACTTAATGGCGTAGTGTTTAAGAGCAGAAGGAACCATCAGCTCCTTTAGTCTGGCATCCTCTATAACAACAGGTCACCAAGACTCCCACACACACTAACCCCACCAACCAAAATTAGAGCAAAGTATTACAGCTCATAAGAAACTAGAGCATTATGTGCCATGGACAGAGAAGTCCATTATGTGCCATGGACCAGTGCCCAGGGCCCCCCAAATACTAAGGAAATAAATAGGGTGAGAGTGAGAGATGCTAGGATCATCTGGGTAAGTGACCTACATCATACACTGCAGGTGAAGGTAAAAAGGGTCACTGCCATTCTGGGGGAAATAATCCCTTTCCATCCGCACCTATATCGCTCAGTTAGATCCTTACCATGGGTACGCCCACACTGTGCGGCTATTTCGGGATAGCCCACGTCTTAATGAGCCGCCCATTATTTAAAAATATTTTTCAAAATAACAGGCGTGCTATTTCGGCATCCCAGTAACCCTTGTGCCATGAAGGTTAAGGGATGTCTCGAAATAGGGCGTTATTTCGAAATTTGGCAATGTATAGATGTGCCTAATTTCAAAATAAGCTATTGTGAAATAGAATTGAAATAAGATATGCAATTTGTGTAGCGCGAATTGTGTATCTTATTTTGACTGTAGGGTGCTGTGGGAGCAAGCCAACCTCATGTGAGCAAGAACCAGCCAGCTATAAATACCTGAGAGAGACTGTTTGGTGTCATCTCAGTGCCCTGGCCCAATATTCCATCTCCAGCTGTGCCCATCTCTGATGCTTCAGAGGAAAGAGATGAAAACACCTAGGAGAGCCTTTTGGGGAGGAGAGAATCCCTTCCTTGCTCCTTCAGGTATCTGGCTGAAGTCCTGAGGCATGAGCTTTTAGAGACATAAAGCAGAAACTAGAAGTGAGCCCTAGGGCTGTTGAGCCCTGCCCTCACTATCCCAAGCAATCTAGTCGTACAATCACACTCTTACATTTGTCCAGCTCTCTCTTAAAACAAATGAAGTTGTTTTTCTCAATCCTGGGACTATCCTTTGCTGTGTCACTCCACCATAACACATTGAGAAGCCTGGAGAGTGCTCTAACTTGCATTGGTTGCATATCACTCTACAGCCTGTTACAGCAAATGGGGACTGCTGGAGTGTAAAAGATCCACAGCCAGAACCCTTTTTCCTTGTCACACTTCAGCATCGTTGCAAGGATAAGGGTGGCTTGGGAGCCACATCAGCAGTTCTGTGCCACCCAAGAGTTTTTCTGCACTGGAGGGATTCTTCTGTGATTGGTTAAGTTGACTTTAGGGCTTCTTAAAGCCAGTGGAGTGATGAATTGTTGCACTAACACAGGCAAGGACTATTCTTTTGGAGACAAGAAACGAAAATACCTCTTTAAAAACATCATAAACAAGCTTCCTAAAACAAAGTTGTTATTGCTGTTCTTAATTGTACCATTGATAGTAAAATGAGTTTATAGCAGAAGGAAAGGGAGAGGAAGTGAATATGAGCTTGCATGTGAATCCAACATTTTGTCTAATCTAAAAGTCTTGTTCACAGTGGGAATTCAGGGAAAAACTAATTGGATTTCCATCTGCAATGCTACAAGGAGAAGTGAATTTTAACTGTACAGTGCAGTAAAACAATTTAGGAGACATCAGTCTTGGGAGGAAAATATTTCATTTGTCCTGGAGTACAAGATAGTGGTAATTTTCTATGGATTTTATAGTGTGACTTATTGCCTCAAAAGACCTGGTGTGTAGCTAAAGAACTAGAGCACTGAACATAATGTGATAACCCTGTGAAGTCAAATAGGGGGATGGATGCTTTTTCAGTAAATTTAAGCCCTCGTCAAATACCGGTATGTGGGCTTGATTTTATTCTCCATTATTTATTCAAGTAGAGAAATTACTTAACTGTCTTTGCTATGTTTTCAAAAGCAAAATGAGGAAATATTTTTGTACTTTATTATTATATTTAGTGCTATTTTTCTAGTCATCTCATTGTGAAGAGGGATGAGAAGGAGTAATAGTTAATCTGTCTGAATTAAAGAGCCATATTTATTGGCAATGCAAGCCTCTGAACACAGTGAAACTTAATATAATCACACCAGTAATGACTGGCTCAAAATTTTGGTCTATAAGCTCTGCAGCATGCTGGTATGTGAAAGTATAAGTTCTGTACATAGTCTCTGACACCAATATACATTATCTCCAGGAGTTCAAATATCTTCTACTTGCTAAGACCTATGTTCTTTCCAGTTTGGTCTTATGTCTTTATTTTTCTCCCTTTTATTGACAAGGTTACAAGACTCTGGGAAGGATACCAACGCTCCATCTTCTGTAGTCTTTTAATCTTAATCTCATGCATATTTTGCTTTTGCTCATCATCTTTTCAGGAAGACCATTATTTCCCATGGAATTATGGATGGGTAAGTAGCGTGTAGACATACAGTAGGTGGCTCACACTAAAATGGGATATACAAGTCCAAATTCAGTTCTTTTTTACCACCGTAAATACAAAGTAATTCTAATAATCAGTGGCATTGCTCTGGATTTACATGATGTAAAGAGCCACAAAACTGGCCCACTATGTGATCTTTCAGTAGTTTACTGTGGAAATATATGTTATTTCCTTTTTAATTGGTTTGTCTTTTCTCCCCCACTCTCCCACAAATGCTATTTTTTTCCTGCACATAGGTATAGTGATAAAGAAGGTATTTTTTGTCTTTACTGTGGCTTATGATTCATGGCTGTGTTGAAATCAATATTTTCTCATTCCAGTCATAGTCTGATACAGGAGATTTTGGTACTTGCTGCATGGAAACAGTTATGTTCACCATCCATCATCAGCATGGAAGTCACAAGGCAAGAAAGGTATCACCTAGGTTAGACTTATCTTGTCAGTCTAATCACACTGTCTATATACGAACACTGCTGAGTTGCTGTAAGTCATCAACCTGCCAAATGAAGTGGGAGGTTCCAGAATATTAGCATTTCCTTACGCAGGCTAGCAATTCCTGAAAGAGCAAACAGCTCTGCAAAAGGGAGGGAAATATCTTGGTGGCCTCTACAAATTGCCATTTGAATAACTATGTTGATTGTCCTTCTCCCACTCTTTGAAGCAGACATCTTGCTGCGAAAGATTGAGGGAAGCTCATCTTGAAGGGGCACTCCTCACACATATGCAATTATTTTAAAAAGCATTTCCCTAAAGCCCATGAATCTCTCCTATTTCCCCTTCATCTTTTCACCATCATTGCTGATTGCCAAGATTCTTGCATAAACGTTGCAATTTGTCTCTCCCTATAATCAGCTACCTGTTTCGGTTTGATTTATTTCTTCACTGATGTCATGCTTAAACATTTCTTACAGCAAAATCACATCTTCCATGGTGGTAAATTATAATAGATGGGCTGTTTCGGTGGTGAATACTGAAATGTGACATTGCAGAGATGGGGCGGAGGGTGAATTATTGTTATTAGAAAGTACATTAGTGTGCTGAGTAAGCTTTCTAATCAGTACCAATGGGAAAGGAATCACAAAATCAGTTTGCCATGGTTTTAAGAAAAGGAGAGGGTAAAAACTAGTGTTTACCTCAGGAAACTGCACGGTAAGATTTCCTGGAACCATCTTCAAGATTATGTTGCTGTCTTTCAGAGGGAAGGTGCTTAGCTTCTTTGTGCCCTGTGTACCCTCTTGTAAAGAGGGTTCAGTGTGCAGTACTTCCTACCCTCCCTCAATTTTAAAGATATGTCAGGAAAGCTTGTTAATCCAGTCTGTGGGTATCTTTTTATAGAAGCTGTTGAATGGGTCCAGTGTGATATCATTGCTAACGTGTATCTGGCAGTGGTGGTAACTCTGTTGCTGAAACAGTGTTCCACATGCCTGAAGCACATTTCTTAGAATCATAGAACACTAGAACTGGAAGGGATCTCAAGAGGTCATCGAGCGCAGTCCCCTGATAGATGTCTATCTAACCTGCTCTTACATAGCTCCAGAGATGAGGATTCTACAACCTCCCTAGGCACCTTATTCCAGTATTTATGTGGACAGGGAAGAGAAACTTCTTTCAAAAGAAGAGGAAAGAGAAAAAAGCACAGGTGCCCTGGTGGTCACTCTGTCCATAATAATCTCAGCTTAAATGTCCATTCAGCGTAGACACTATCTTTCGAAAAAGCTAATTGCTTTTTTGATGTGCTTTTACTGTGTGGACGCTCTCTTTCGAAAGACTTTTTTTCAGAAGATCTCTTCTGGAAAAGCTTCTTCTGAAACAAGCCTGTAGTCTAGACATAGCCCCAGTGTGGGTGTGATATTCCTATGCCTGTGGTATTTCCGGCTATGAAATGGTGCTTACGAGCTGGGGACAGCCACATTGGTGTAGTGCAGCCCATAATGGGAGCACAAAAGTGACATGAATCTTAAGGTTCTTTTATCCTGGAAGCTCCGTGGGGCAGGGACTGTCATTCACAGAACACCTTTGTACAATGGAGGCCTGACCTGGTGAGGCAGTGGGTGCTGCCACACTATCAACGTCAGATAGGAATAACAGACAATGCCTCGGCTACAACAGGCAGAGGAAGCCCAGAGCCTAGGATCTGACTGGGAATGTGTTAGGAGGCCAGGTGCAGTTTTGTGTTGTTTAGGGTCACTGCCCACAGTGAGGCTTTAAACCTCACTACTACGCCCAAGCATGGTGGGTAGAGGCCTGCATCCATAGTCAGCACCATTATAGACTTGGGGCCTGGCCCTGCCTCCCATTCTCAGTGCTTTGTCTTTGAAAAAGCCAGATTAACGGGAGTCATGTCAAAGGTAAGGGCTATGTAAAGACTCAAGAACTGAGCTCCATGTTATGATGGTGTTAAGGAGCCATGCAGAAACTCAGCTATTGAGCCTTTCTGCTAGAGAGGAAAGATGGTCTGGTGCTTTGGACTCTAAGGAAGGTCATGAGTGATGTGTGTGTGTGTGTGTGTGTGTGTGTGTGTGTGTGTGTGTGTGTGTGGGCGTGGGGGTGTCAGTCCCTTCTCTGCCACAGACTTCCTCTGTGACATTAGGCAAGCCACTTAGTTTCCTTGTTCTGCCTATTGTCCGCATCTCTAAAATGGGCAATGGTGATTCCCTATTTCACAAGGGGTGCCAAGGATAAATAGATCAGGCTGTGTAAGCTAGTGTATAGAGCAGCTACGTGAGATTCAGGAGATATGAATTCCATTTCCAGTTCTGCTTCTGGGTGACTTTGGGCAGATCACTTCACAGCCTGGTGTCTTGGTTTCCCTATCTGTAAATGGGAGTAATGATACATGTCTATTGTGAAAGTGCTTTGAGAGTCAGTGCAGAGGAGCATCTATTTTTAAAGATGGTGACTTGCACAAATACTATGGCAATGAGGGCCATATAAATAGCAGACCTGTTTTAAAAAAAATCTGTCCTCACTGCAGGTCCAGACTATACTAACACCATGAAAACACGCCATTTTTCTTGCCAGTTCCCTATTCAGGGCTGCTGACTTTTATAGCCATCTTCCAAAACTCGTAATTGTACACTAGGCTGTCCTGCAGATTGAACTCAGAATTCTACACATGTCTGGCCCACCTACGGAGTCTTTGGACTCTGTCTTGGTCATTTTCCACTTATAATCTTGCAAGGGTCCTCCTACCCTTCTCAGAGGAGTAGCCGAGTTACTCTGTAACTTTAAAAACAATGAGTAGTCCTGTGGCACCTTAAAGACTAACAAAAGAATGGAGGAACCCTCAGAATAAGAAGGGAGAGGGAGAAAAAAAAATCAATTGTAGTCCTGGAACTAATGAGGCTAATTGAGTGGACTGGAAGTGTCCCATACTTAGCTCTTGATGTCAATAGGGTGTTGAACATAAGGAAAGCTGGTGGTATTATACGTTAACCAGTTCACTATAACAATATACGTATAAGAGACCAATATAAGAGACCAATATAAGTCTCCAGTTTCTGCTAGATATGCCTGTATTAGCCTAGCCTAGCCTCCTTCAATTTGTCTTCAAGTGGACAAACTCACCTTAGGCTCCTTATAATCTGTCTGTCTTATAATGGGATGTCTGACCAGCTGATCATTTCAACATCTTCATTTATGTGGTAGAGAGCACACTAATTTCCTTTCTTGTGGCTGACCAAGTCTCTGCTCTGTACATTAAGTGGGGTCAAACTATGATTTCATACACTCACCTTTTAACTTTATTGGCACCCCTGGGAACTATATCTGTTAGCAAGCAGTTCCTGTGGAGTTATTGGTCAAGGATAAAGGTCTTGCACTGAATTCCAGAATAATGACCTCTGACACATGGAGAGTGTTTACTGCTGTGACCAAGCTCCTGTTTCATGTACTAAGTGAGTGCTCTTTGACTATTTCTGAGATGCATTGAGAGAGTTCAACCTAAAATGGTAATTTCATATCTAATAAAATATGAGATATGATGATAAAATACTTCTTTTTTTCTGTCAACAATAATGTGTTTTATTGCATTTTTGTGACTGAATACAACAAAGTATCACCAGGATTTTGACTGAGTTGCTTTTGATTTTCTTCACTGTTTTCTCAGTGAAAATGTAAAAGTGAATGTTTCTGCAGATCTCTGACAGTAACTTGGTCAATCCTTAGATCAGCAATAGTAACTTCTCTGCCAGAAAAAACAGCCCATTCAAAGGAAATGAAGGTGATGTGATCTTTGACCAATACAGCATGTCTGTGAGATTATTAGACACCTGGAAATGGGATAAATTTTCACACCGAATTTTAGCTTTCCAGGTCCTCCTGATAAAAGCAAAGGAACACAGTGCTGTTGAAACTACATACAATACTATGATATCTTATACTATGCTTCTCACATGGAAAATAGCAGTAAATTTATTAAATAATTTTTCAGTTATATATTTTCCAAAGTCACACTGAAAAATTCACCAAAGCTATAAATTATATAAATTCACTATCTGCAGTTGAAGGTGTGTATACCACCTGGGATATAAATACCTTCTACTCAAAGGTAGTTGATCAGAATAAAATAATTCTGAGAAAAGGTATGATCAGCTGAGATGGAGAAACAGAGCTGGGAGTCAAAGTCATTTCCTGATGAACCATAGCTAATAGTTCCTCACCCTCCTAGTAGCTGTACTTGCACATTGAACAAGCAAGACAATTACTCAGTTCACCCTCTGGGACACTTTAAAACAAAGGATGAAGTAATTCTATAGCAGAGCTCAATTGACTTTCTAACAACACTGATGTCATCAAAATGTCATGATCAGCAAGGTCAGAGGCAGCTCACAGGTCTAAGAGTAAGAATGGATGCATGACCCCAGTCTGTCACCAGAAAGATGGCATTGGCTAACGCTACTGGTGCTGTTTTTCTACAATTACCTAACCTGAGAATAGACTGAGGTCTTTTAGGAGAAATAAATGTGTTATGTCCCTACTTTTCCACCTACCTTTCTGAAATAACAGATGAGGTTCCAAAGCCGTCAATCAGTGGTAGTGCCCATTTCAAGAGGGAGGTTCCTGATACAAGATTTAGCAATTGCTTTCTTAAGGTGAACCTGCTCACTGCTCTCTTATTGTCAGTCTGCACTGAGAGGAGTCTGAGTATTTCCTTAATGGGCCCAACAATTAAAGACAAGCCTGGCTCCACCTCCCCGGCTGTTGCCTTGCATGTTCTCAGCACCTCCAAAACCCCAGCAAGCGACAGCAGCTGAGACTTCATCAGAGAAATAAATCTATCTGCTCCTATAACTGTACTGAAGCCAAAAACTAGACTCTGAAAGTAAAGTTAATATTCCACATCTACAGATGACATGGCATTAATCTTTGCTTCTTACCCGATTCCATTGTTCATTATGGGAAGTATGAACAGGAAAGTTGTAAGCAAGACACAAGAAGTAATTCTTCCACTCTATTCAGCACTGATAAGGCCTTAACTTGAGTACTGTGTCCAGTTCTCTGCACCACATTTCAGGAAAGTTCTGGAGAAATTGGAGAAAATCCAGAGAAAACCAGAAATTATTAAAGAAGTAGAAAAATATGACTCGTGAAAAGAATGAAAAGGAAAGTTTTGTTCAGTTTGGAGAAGAGAAGTCTGAGGAGAGATATAAGGTTTCAAGTACATAAAAGGTTGTTATGCCAAGGGTGATAAATTGTTCTCCTTAGCCACTGAGGCTAGGACAAGAAGCAACAATCTTATACTATATCAAGGGAGGTTTAGGTTAGACATTAGGAAAAACTTCTTAACTATCAGGATAGCGAAGCACTGGAATAAGTTACTTAGAGAGGTTGTGGAATCTCAGTCACTGGAGGTTTTAAAGAAAAGTTTAGACAAATATCTGTCAGAGAAGGTCTAGATAATATTTAGTCCTGCCTCATTATGTGGAGCTGGACTAGATAACCGAGGGTATGTCTACACTACCCCGCTAGTTCGAACTAGCGGGGTAATGTAGGCATACCGCACTTGCAAATGAAGCCCGGGATTTGAATTTCCCGGGCTTCATTTGCATAAGCGGGGAGCCGCCATTTTTAAAACCCCGCTGGTTCGAACCCCGTGCAGCGCGGCTACACGGGGCACGAACTAGGTAATTCGGACTAGGCTTCCTATTCCGAACTACCGGTACACCTCGTTCCACGAGGAGGCCTAGTCTGAACTACCTAGTTTGAGCCCCGTGTAGCCGCGCTGCACGGGGTTCGAACCAGCGGGGTTTTAAAAATGGCGGCTCCCCGCTTATGCAAATGAAGCCCGGGAAATTCAAATCCCGGGCTTCATTTGCAAGTGCGGTATGCCTACATTACCCCGCTAGTTCGAACTAGGAGGGTAGTGTAGACATACCCCTACAAAGGTCAGTTCAATCCTACATTTCTATGTTTCTTCAGACAGTCCTTGGCTAGCCAAGCTACATAGTGCCCATAGCTACAAGTGTTGGCTAGCTGCTTTCCTTAGAATAATAGCATCACTGGAGACCCTCCTTTATGTCAGTGTTATTTGTGCTGAGTATATTTCTGTCTTGGCAAGAGAATAGCAACAGTGCACTCCTGCCTCTTATGGTATGTTAGCTTGTTAAATGATACCAGGTATCACTGACAACATCACAATCAAGTACTGTGACTATGGTTTGTGTGAGGGTGTCGTGTTTGCAGATGGTATCCTGGGAGATGGGGCACATCTGTTCTGTTAGCCCACAAACAACAACTGCGCCTTAATTTAATCAAGTAATAATATTAGTCCTTTCTCTGTCTATCTGTACAATTGGCAGGGAGAAGTCCAGTGGAGCAGCATCCCTGTGATTATTAAATAGTCAGTATTTGTATGACATTAGTTACCATGCAGTTAAATGCTAAGCATATTTTCCCACATACTTGTTCCAGAAGATAACTCTAAATAGAGTAGGACCTGATGGGTTAGCATTAGGGTTAGAGTTGGATGGAAAATAGTGACTTATTGTAACTTTTCAAGAGGATACACAGACTTTTTTTTAGGGTCCGTCTACACTTCAGGACTTAACTCAAAGTAAGCTGTGCAAATTGAGCTACATCAATTGAATAGCTTATTTGAAATAGGGGGCGCATACACAGCACTTATTTCGAAATAGAGCACTCTTCCTTCGACTTTCCTTATTCCTCGTAGAATGAGGGTTACAGGAGTCGGAGTAAGAAGTCCTCCAGCTTGACAGTATTTTGACACTATTTTGAAATAACTGTCTGCTGTATAGACGTGGACTAAGTTATTTTGGAATAACGCCAGTTCATTCGAAATAGTGTTGCAGTACCCTTAGTGGCCTTGTAGAGATCTGGGTTTTTCTTGTTGGATTTTTTCATTTGTGTTTTTCAAAACCTAGATAAATGGGACAGCTGCTTAAGAGTTCTGCTTCAGCTCTGACTAGTTCTGTGACAATTATAAAGGGCTTTGGGAGGTGTTTGACGCATGGTCCAGTAGGCAGAGTAGAGAACAATGCCCTTGCTGATATAATTGTACATGATGTATTAAATAATTGTTGCTTTCTCATAAAGCATGTAGTAGGTAAAATCCCATCTGGTTGCATACCTGGAAGAAACTGCTGCCCTGGACATTTTTTCTCTGATGAATCCAGGTAAATGCATTCTTGCAAAACCCTCTGTGATGGGGTGCAGTCACAGACGATCCCTCGGGGGTACCTCCTGGGGTGCTGACACGGCCACTGCCACTCGCCTTCCTGCTCTCTGGGGTTCCTCACTGCCAGCTCCGCTGGTCTCCCCCAGCCAAGGCCCCGAGCTGAGGTCCCTGCCTCCTCCGAGAAGCAGTACAGACACTGAACCACTTCAGGGCCAAGGAGAGTGCAGTTTAGGGCCCAGCCTCCTGAGAGAGCACTCCCCAGATGGGATCAAACCCCAAAGAATTAGGTAAGCCCCTTTTAGCAATGAAAGCGGGAATGTGCACACTGATTGCTCCCTCCCCCCCAGGTAACAATCGCTTACACTGGGTTTGATAAAAAATAAAAATGGTTTTATTAAGTTGAAGCAGTAGGACTTAAGTAGTAAGAAGTGAAAACAGGCAGAGCAAAGTAGGTTACAAATCAAAAGAAACAAAACCGCTTGGCTAATTCTCCACTGAAACCTCAGTGCAAACTTAAACTCACCCTAAAACCTCTTTTCCAGCTGCCACTCTAAACCAGGGCTGCCTTCCCCCACCCTGGGGGTCTCAGGCTCCTTCCTTCAGGTGCAGCCCAGCCAAAAGAGCAAGGCCTCTCCTCTCCCATCCTTTTTGTTAAGGAATTGAGGCCCCTCCCTACCAACCGCTGCTCAGACTTAAGGACAAAAGATTGTTTAACAGTGGCTCATCTAGAAGTTGCGGGTAACATCCTTCATGTCTCCCATTCACATATTTGAAACTCACCAAGTATTCCCCACTCCACGTGTCTAATTTTCCACACACAAATGATACATACAACAGAGTAAGATAAACAGAACCAGCAGATCATTACATGAGGATCGATGGGTTACATGAAATAATTTGCTCAAACCACCTTTGAGTTATGTATATTCATGTCCCTGAGTCCATTTCCAAAAGCATGGGGGGGGGAGGGTCCATCACACCCTCATGACAGTATAACAGCTCATGCACAGATTAGACTTGCTTACCGTTTGCCAAGATAATAATTCAAAAAAAAAAAAATGATGCCACTTCATTTGCTGAGGAAAAATATATGTCCTCCCTGTGGGGGGGAGAAATTTGCAGGGCTGTATGAGAGGCTCATCAATGGAATGGCTAAGTTGGAGGCAAACTTCACTCTGTACTTAGAGGAGGCACTGTAATTCAGTGACTGACACGCTAGACTAAGGTTTGGGATACATAGGTTCTACTCCTTGCCCTACCACAGACCTTCAGTATGACCTGGTACAAGTCACTCGATGTCCCTGTTTCGTCCCCTAGTCTTTGTCATGTCTCGCTAAGCTGTAAGATCTCTGGTGAGAAGACTGTCTCTCACTATGCATCTGTAGAGTGCCTAGCAAAATGGAGTCCTTTACTTAGGCCCTCTAAGTAGCACCATCCTATAAACAATTGATAATACAGGTCGAACCTCTCTAGTCTGGCACCCTCGGGACCTGACTGGCAGTATTCCCTCTAAGATTTTCCATTCATAAGCAGAGTGAGTTTTGTCTTGTGCACCAATATTGAGGTTATGTGCACTTGTTTGGATGCGTGCCACCATTGCACCCACCAGTTACTAAGAAATATCGTATTCATTTTATGTATATATATATATATATATATATATATATATATATATATATATATATATGTTATGAAAGAAAGACTATTACAACAGCCCTTTCCCAGTCACTATGCATCTCTGCTGAGGGGTGGATGGGAGACATATTGTTGGTATGGGCTCACACAGGCACACATCTTACAGGGAATACTGCCCCGACTCCTCTGCCTACAAGCCACAGCTGGAGGGTGTGCCCATCACTTTTGGGAGCCACCCAAGGTAAGCATCAACCATCACACCCCTCCTGCACTCCAACCCCCTGCCACAGCCCAGAGCCTGCCTGCCCTCCCACACCCAAACTCCCTCCTGAAGCCCGTACCATCTCCTTCGCCGAAACTCAGAATCTGCACCTCATGTCCTCACTCTCCTATCCCATCCTGGTGAAAGTGAGTGAGGGTTCAGGAGAGCAGGAATGAAGGAGAATGGGGATGGAGTGAGTGGAGGCCTCAGAGAAGAGGTGGGACAGGTGAGTGGCCTCAGGGAAGGGGCAGGGCAAGAGTTTTGGGATTTGCCCAATTAGACAGTTGGCAACTCTACCAGGTGAGCATGTGGAAGCGCTGTCTGTGCCCAAAGAGAGTGCCCCACACCGTAACTGGCACATCAAGTGGAACACCTCCATGCAGGTGCCGCTTGTGCGTGTGGTGGCCCATTGACTGCTCTGCCCTGGGTCCGGAATTGCTGTTGGCAGGCCTGCCTGTGATTGGCACATGTAATGGGGATACCGGGGCTCATTAGATACAATTTTATTGCACTCACCTTCCACCAACTCAGCTGGACTCTTCAATAGAGCACAGGGCACACCTCTGTACTTTCAGAAGCTTGTGCAGTCCAGGGCCTTTGTATTAAAACCCTGAATTCAGGGCTGGGCTGCCAGAGCAGCCGCCACCCACCACATGGCTCTGGCTCCAGCCATGCAGCTGTAGCCTCCGCTCGTTATGCGGCTTGGCAGAAACCTCCACCCACTACGCAGCTCCACCCCTGGCCAGGGCCACAACAGCAGCTGCCGCCCACCACGTGGCTCCAACAGCCACCTCTTGCCACGTGGCTCTGGACACAGCTGGGGCCATGGCAACAGCTGCCACCCACCATGTGGTAAGGGCCTGAGGCACATGGTATTATTATTAGGAAATTCAGCTTCAAAGAAACAAACACAAAATTAATTGTTTGCCTGCTGTGACAGATGACTTTTTAACTTATGGGGGCTAATTTAAATCATGCTTTCATTAAAGATGAAAACACTCAGACAATCAGAATAAAAACTCAAGCACCATACAAATTAAACTGTTAATTATAAATCTAACCAACCATACCATCTCTTCTAATTGACAGAAAAATTAGTCATTAAGTGCTGATAGATTGTGAAGATTTTTTTTTGCTATGTATATTTTCTAAATTTGCCACACGCTGCTCAGCCATGCTAGTTGGAGAATCATAAAAATTTAATTCTGTTATTTATGGTTTGTAATAACAATCCCTTCCATTGCAGGCATTCCTGTAAATAACAGAAAAATATACAACACCCAATCAGATATACTTTCTAAATACTAAGAAAACGCTGCATTTTGGTGTATAGCTTATTCTTCTACCTCTAAATGCTAGTGGAAATTTGATTACTTAATGCGGGATCCAAAGTGGGTTAGGCTATTAATTTTTAACTGCTTTGTGCAAATGGTTAATGTGACAGATTTGCAGATTCAGTTACATGACTTATGTGCACAATTATGCTAAAGGTTGAACCTCTCTAGTCCAGCACTTTCTGGTGTGGTGACATCCATGTTCTAGCATGGTTTTAGTTAGCCAGATGTCCACTTATCATGGGTGTGGCCAAGTTTCCCATGGTTGCATAAAGTTTGTTTACAGCCATGAGTCCTGGCTCTCAGTGTTCTGTCCTGTTATTTAGCTTTAATTTACCCCCAAATGTCTTCCAAGAACCCAGTAAGCAGTGGAAGTCTTGGTAATGCTGCTAGATATTATTGACTTCCTGTGGTCTGGCAAGTTCTCTGGTTCGGAATTGCTCAGATGGAATATATATAGCACACTTAAAATTGTGAAGGAGTTTTGCCAAATAAATTTGCATCCCACCCCTTATCTGTCAATTGTTATCTAAGATTATACATATATAAGATCAGGGAGTGTCTCTTCTTGCTTACATGATGTGTACAGGACATAGCATGCTATATCCCAGGGCCTACATTTTCAAAAGTGCTGAGTGATTGTGGGAAACTACATCTTGGGGCCCAGCTGGGTTCTCAGTGGTTTATAAAATCTGACGCCTTCAGATCTTGAAGAACCTGAAAATAGTCACTTTTGAAAATGTAGGTCTGCATAAATCAAAAATTAATTAAAATTAATCTAGAATGAGATTGCAAAAGACCTTCAAGGCAGAGGCCATGTTATTTTCTTTTTACTATAAAGACGGTTTAAATGGTAAATTATTGTCCAATGACCTACTTGAAGAGTAAGATCAGATCAGCCCTATATTCCACAGAGTGAAGGGTTGTAATTCTGTCTGAGTATTAGGCAGACCATGCAAGGAAGGGAGGTTTCTGAGACCCCTTCCTGACAACATATCAGAAGGTATGTATACATACCCATAAATTATTTTCAAATAACTAAATTTGACTTAACTCCTGATTTAACAAAATTGTAATAGTATGTCTCCACTGCAGGGAAGCAATTATTTCAAGGCAGTCTCCATTAATGTGGATGCGCCACCTTAGCTTAGAACCCCAGGAAGCACTGGGGAGTAATTAGTTTGAATGACTCTGGGGAGTAGTTATTTTGAAATAGTGGCACTGGAGCATCCACACTAACACTATTCCGAAATAACTATTTTGAAATTAGCATTATTCCTTGAGGAAAGCAGGAGTACAGATTTTGAAATAAGAGGCTGGTTATTTCAAGGTAACGGGCTTGGTAGTGTGAACGCTCCGCTTATACATTCGACTGAAGAGGGGTTATTTCAAAACAATGCCCTAGTGTAGACCAGGGCAGACTGACCTGACCTGGGTCTTCTGTATGATCCTTACTCCTGCTTGTTACTTTCATAACTAACAATTAGAACTTCAGTGCAGATGGTGAGTTCATATCTAGAATGGATGGGATGGTGCTTCTAAAATTAGACTTTCAGTGGACAGGTAAACCTATCATCTTGGCTTCCTTTGTCGTATTTCCCATCTCCTCCGCTGTCCTACTAACATGGCAGGCCTACGCCATATGGAGGAAATGGAAGAAGGTGGTGCAAAGAAGGAGACAGCCTCACCCACATGGCTGAGAAGGCAGGATAGGAATACAAAGTACTTTCATGGTGGTGGTTTTGAAAATATTCAGAGGCTTAACAGACAGGTGGATTTATTAACCATTTCTGTGCTAATATTGTAGCTGTTCACTGCTATGTGCTGCAGTTTACCACCCTTCAAGTCCCTCCTAACAAACCAGTCTTAACACTAACCCTTCAGATTAGTAGCCAATGGTATATTGCACTGGATATATTAGGAAGTATCCGTGTCTGTCATTTAAGCAGAAAAGATATTGGGCTAGATGGAACTTGCTACTTCATTAAGAAAAATGAAAAATAGCCTTTGGGTATGCTGTGAATGGGAAGATAAGAGTCCAGATATTTTATATAAAAACATTTTGCTACCAGATTCATGCAGTTCAAGGGAGCTATCAGCAAGGAAGGCCTTCTCCTGCCCTTCTCACACTTCATTTGCTCCCCACACTCAGGGAGCTCAGCAATACATCGTTATCCTGCTGCCTCTGGATCTGACTGTTTCTCCACATGATGGTGACCAGCGCTTTATAAATACTTGGGCATACAAAGGTTCTCTAATTCCTCAAATATTAAATATAAGGAAATAGTGTCTGAAATATATTCTGAAGAAACAAGGGCTGGATTAATATTGTGCAACATGTGTTTTGCACTTCTTTTATTTCCTAATGGCCAAATCTTCAAAACAGAGTGCTTGACAGTAGGCTCCAACCCATATTTAGGCACCTAAATCCAACTGGCCTGCCTTTTAGAGGTGCAGAGTGTTCACAAAGCCCTTTGACTTCAGCTGAGTGAGTTAGAATGCTGCAATAATAGCATTTTGTTCTTTTGTAATATCTCCTATTGGAGGAACTCTAAAACCTTCACAAGACTTAACAAATTGAACTTCATGACCTCCCTGTGAAAGAGCTAAGTTAGTTTATTGATGGGTGAATTGAAACACAGAGAAAGCAGGTGATGATCAAATTCTCACATAGCCAGTCAAAGAGCTGAGAGTAGAAGCTAGGAAGTGTAATTTCCAGTATCCTGCTCTAGCCATTTGGTATGGTTCCCTCACTAATGTTAATATGCTCTGCAAAATACTTCAGATCTACTATTCTAATTTCCTTACATTTGCAGAATCTCCCTCTGGGGTCATAACTACCATAATTTTCTTTCTGTACCAATTTTCAATTATGATTCTACCACTTGTTAAATGTACCACACTTTGAAAGTCCCTTCTATGTATTCCTTGCATCTGTGTCTGTTAAATTAAATTAGGAAGCATGTTTCTCTCTTTTAATACCATGTTTAGTACAGGAAGGTTACTGATCTAATTTTGTGAGCACTTACAACTGGTGGAAGGGAGATGAAGGACCATCCAGCTAACATTGTAATTACATTGTATTTTACATTAGGTTGAATCATGCCCTGCATTAACACTGATCTTTCCCTATCAGTATGACAATGTTTTTGTCAGTGTTTCAATGTATCATGATGGTGGGTGGGTTTTTTTTTTTGCAAATCTATATGGTTGTATAAGGATACATAGCCAGCTATAGATTACTGATATATAGTAAAGTTGTCAATTCATAGGGTCATAGATTTTAAGGCCAGATGGAACCATAGTCTGACTTCCTGCATATCACAGGCCACAGAACCTCATCCATCTCCTTCTATAATACATCAGTAGCCTCTGACTGAGTTACTGAAGTCCTCAAATCATGATTTAAAGACTTCAAATTACAGAGAAGTCACCATTTACACTCTAGCGTAAACCTCCAAGTGACCCATGACCCACACTATAGAGGAAGGCAAAAACAAAAAACAAAAACCCTGGCCTCTGCAAATCTGACCAGGGATGAAAGTCCCTCCCTGACCCTAAATACAGCAATCAGCTGAGCATGTCAGCAAGACCCACCAGCCAGACTTCTGGGGTACGTCTAGACTACAGGTTTTTGTCGACAGAAGTTTTCTCAACAGATACTGTCAACAAAGCTTCTGTCGACAAAGAGCGTTTAGACTACATCCAGTTCTGTCGACAAAGCAAGCCGCTTTGTCGACATGACAGTGTGACCATTTCACAGAGTCCAGGGCAGCATAATTTCACAGGGCCTCCCTTTGCCACGGCACATACACGGTGGCGCCACGGCACATGTGCGGGGCTTCTTGAAGCACGGGGCCCGGGGTGGCCGCCCCGCTCGCCCTGCCCTATATCTGCCCCTGGTGTAGACGCAAAGGACAGTGTAAATGCAATAATGCCTTCTGTTGACAAAAAGCGTTATTCCTTGTAGAATGAGGTTTACAGCCATCAACAAAACTGCTGAGTTCTGTCGACATTATGTTGACATAACTCAGCAGCAGTGCAGACGTAGGTATAGTTTTATCGACAAAAGTCCACTTTTGTCGACAAAACCCTGTAGTCTAGACACACTCCTAGGAAATAAATCATTGTAGTAATTCAGAGCCCCCTTTCTCTCCCCACCACCCCGCATTTGCTACTAGCAATTGCAGATGGGCCATATGCCATTGTAGGCAATCTCTCCATGCCATCCCTTCCATGAAGTTATCAAGCTGAGTCTTGAAACATTTAGGTTTTTTTTTCCCCTTTGAAGGCAGTTAGAGTTTCAGTTCTCTGCTGGTTAGAAACCAGCATCAAAAATGAAGCCTAAACTTGTTAATGGACAGTTTATAGCCATTTGTTCTTATACCAACATTGGCACTTAACTTAAATAACTCCTCTCCCTCTCTAGATTGTATTCTTCTGATGCATTTATAGAGAGTAAACATATCTCTTCTCAGCCTTTGTTTCACTAGGCTAAACAAGCCAAGCACTTTGAGTCTCTTCTCATAAGGTGGGTTTTCCATTCTCCTGATCATCCCAGAAGTCTTTCTCTGCACCTACTCCAGTTTGAGTTCATTTCTTTTTAACGTGGAGGGTCAGAACAGAACATAATATTCCACAGAAGGTCTCAAAAGTGGAGTGTACAATGATACTAACACTTCTCTGTCTCTACTGAAAATACCTTGCCTGATGCAACTTACACTTGCACTAGCCTTTTTCACAGTTGCATCACACTGGTGGCTCATAGTCATCCTGTGATTGACAATACATCCAGGTCTTTCTCTTCCTCTATCCCTTCTAACTAACATATCCCCAGATTATAGCAAAAATTCTTGTCAATTCCAAAGCACATGACTAAATTTCATCCCAGTTCTATTACTCCCAATTTCAAGGTCACCTAGGTCATCTTGATGGATAGTCCCATCATTCCAACTTGGTGTCATCTGCAAGTTTTATTAGCGCACACCTACTTTTTTGTCTAAGTCATTAATAAAAATGTTAAATAAGATTTGTCCCAAGGCCCACTTCTGAGGAACTCTACTAGGAATCTCCCTCCAGCCTGATATTTCACCTTTCCGCATAACCTACTCCTGTCTCCTCTTTAACCAGTTTTTCTCCTACTGCAATTCCGTGTATAAAAAAAATCAGTTATCTTCTCAAAAAAAAAAAAAAAAAAAAAGATCAGGTTGGTCTGGCATAAACTACCTCCAAACCTATCCTCATTGAAAAGAAAACCTCCTTTACAATTAATAGAACACACTAACATTTTAACTACTTCATAGAATGCAATAGAAAATTATCCTTGCTTTAGAATTCTGTGGGATGATTCCAAATATTTATAGAAAGAATATCTTTCTCTGTCAAATTCTCCATGGACTTCATCCCTATTTATATTCAATAGGAGTTTACCATGAAGTAGATCTCTTTGCCTCAGGGTTACCTTTAGAAAACTGGTCCACAACTCATTGAAGATTTGTAGTGACTTCTTCTTTGACTCTTCCTACTTCCAGTTTGGCTGGGTGGTCTCCTAGTTAACGGTTCACAATCCTGCTGGAAAAGCATAACAAGTGAGGTTCTGCGGGGGTCTGTTTTGGGACTGGTGCTGTTCAATGTCTTCATCAACAATTTAGATATTGGCATAGAGATTACACTTACTAGTGGCTGTGTCTACACTGGCCACTTATTCCGGAAATGCAGCCGCTTTTCCGGAATAACTTGCCAGCTGTCTACACTGGCCGATTGCTTTTCCGGAAAAGCAATAACGATCTAATGTAAAATCGTCATTGTTTTTCCGGAAAAACTATGCTGCTCCATTCGGGCAAAAGTCCTTTTCCGGAAAAACTGTTCCGGAAAAGGGCCAGTGTAGACAGCACAGTAGTCTTTTCTGCAAAAAAGCCCCGATCGCGAAAATGACGATAGGGGCTTTTTTGAGGAAAAGTGCGTCTACATTGGCCACGGACGCTTTTCCGGAAAAAGTGCTTTTCCGGAAAAGCATCCTGCCAATGTAGATGCGCTTTTTCCAGAAATACTTATCATGGAAAACTGTTCCGTTTTAAGCATTTCCGGAAAAGGGTTCCAGTGTAGACGTAGCCAACTAAGTTTGCAGATGATATGAAGCTGGGAGGGGTTGCAACTGCTTTGGAGGATAGTGTCATAATTCAAAATGATCTGGACAAACTGGAGAAATGGTCTGAGGTAAATAGGATGAAGTTTAATAAAGACAAATGCAAAGTGTTCCACTTAGGAAAGAACAATCGGTCTGACACATACAGAATAGGAAATGACTGTGTAGGGGGGAGTACTGCAGAAAGGGATCTAGGGGTCATAGTGGATCACAAGCTAAATATGAATCAACAGTGTGACGCTGTTGCAAAAAAAGCAAACATGATTCTGGGATGCATTAACAGGTGTGTTGTGAGCAAGACACGAGAAGTCATTCTTCTGCTCTACTCTGCGCTGATTAGGCCTCACTTGAAGTATTGCATCCAGTTCTGGGCACCACATTTCAAGAAAGATGTGGAGAAATTGGAGAGGGTCCAGAGAAGAGCAACATGAATGATTAAAGGTCTAAAGAACATGACCTATGAAGGAAGGCTGAAAGAATTGGGCTTGTTTAGTTTGGAAAAAAGAAGATTCAGAGGGGACATGATAGCGTTTTCAGGTATCTAAAAGGTGTCACAAGGAGGAGGGAGAAAAAATGCTCTTCTTGGCCTCTGAGGATAGAACAAGAAGCAATGCGCTTAAATTGCAGCAAGGGAGTTTAGGTTGAACATTAGGAAAAACTTCCTAACTGTCAGGGTGGTTAAACACTGGAATAAATTGCCTAGGGAGGTTGTGGAATCTCCATTTCTGGAGATATTTCATAGAATCATAGAATCATAGGACTGGAAGGGACCTCAAGAGGTCATCGAGTCCAGCCCCCCGCCCTCAAGGCAGGACCAAGCTCCGTCTACACCATCCCTGAAAGATGTCTATCTAACCTGTTCTTAAATATCTCCAGAGAGGGAGATTCCACCACCTCCCTTGGCAATTTATTCCAATATTTGACCACCCTGACAGTTAGGAATTTTTTCCTAATGTCCAATCTAAACCTCCCCTGCTGCTTTTTAAGCCCATTACTCCTTGTCCTGTCCTCAGAAACCAAGAGGAACAAATTTTCTCCTTCCTCCTTGTGACACCCTTTTAGATATTTGAAAACCGCTATCATGTCCCCCCTCAATCTTCTTTTTTCCAAACTAAACAAGCCCAGTTCATGAAGCCTGGCTTCATAGGTCATGTTCTCTAAACCTTTAATCATTCTTGTCGCTCTTCTCTGTACCCTTTCCAATTTCTCCACATCTTTCTTGAAATGTGGCGCCCAGAACTGGACACAGTACTCCAGCTGAGGCCTAACTAATGCAGAGTAGAGCGGCAGAATGACTTCACGAGTTTTGCTTACAACACACCTGTTGATACAACCTAGAATCATATTTGCTTTTTTTGCAACAGCATCACACTGTTGACTCATATTCAACTTGTGGTTCACTATGACCCCTAGATCCCTTTCCGCCATGCTCCTTCCTAGACAGTCGCTTCCCATATTGTATGTATGGAACTGATTGTTCCTTCCTAAGTGGAGCACTTTGCATTTCTCTTTATTAAACCTCATCCTGTTTACCTCCGACCATTTCTCTAACTTGCTAAGGTCATTTTGAATTATGTCCCTATCCTCCAAAGAAGTTGCAACCCCACCCAGTTTGGTATCATCTTCAAACTTAATAAGCGTACTCTCTATCCCAATATCTACATCATTGATGAAGATATTGAACAGTACGACTCCTTTTTTATTTTGAGATCATGCAAGATCTCCTTGTTAAGCCAAGCTGGTCTTTTGCCATATTTTCTATCTTTCCTACACAGCGGAATTGTTTGCTTTTGGGCCCTTAACAACGTCCCTTTGAAATACTTCCAACTCTCCTCAGTTGTTTTTCCCTTCAGTCTTGCTTCCCATGGGACCTTACCTACAAGTTCTCTGAGCTTATCAAAATCTGCCTTCCTGAAATCCATTACCTCAGTTGTGCTGGTTTCCCTTCTACCTTTCCTTAAGATCATGAACTCTATTATTTCATGATCACTGTCCCCTATACTGTCTTCCACTTTCAAGTTCTCAACTAGTTCCTCCCTATTTAAGAACAGGTTAGATAGACATATATCAGGGATGGTCTAGATGGTACTGGGTCCTGCCATGAGGGCAAGGGACTGGACTCAATGACCTCTCGAGGTCCCTTTCAGTTGTGGTGTTCGATGATTCCATTAATTTTTAATTGGGCCATAGGATTTGAAACTAGAAAATAACAATCAGCTCAAGCCTCCTCCTCTTCCCTTGTGATTGCAGGACACAGTCTCCCCAGCTAATACTATATTGTCTATTAAATTTATGGTGCACTTCATCTTAGCTGAGATGCTCAGCAATAAATCACTTTAAAGCAGTAGAAAGGGTTACACTGCTGCTGAAATGTTGGTTCCACTACCACAGTCTAGAGCTCATACTTTGTTAAGCACACTGTAAGCTTCCACTCTTGCTGAACCAGAGGTCAAGAAAAGTTCAACATAATTAACAATTAAGAGAGATACATGGGATGGAAAAAGTCTAGGCAGCATTTCTTTAAGGAATTATAAAACTTGTAAGAAATAGTTGGCCAGTGGGAGAGGGAACTATTCGATTCAGTCTTGGTTGGGAAATTTTCTCTGACGGTGTTGTGATTCCATAAACATGTGTGAAACTGTCTTACTGAAACCACATGAAACTGATTTCAGCAGTCCAGGGCACACAAGAATACTAACTCCGGTCTTGTCTATAATAAAAGGAAGATTGCTACTGCTGTGATAGATCTTCTGGAATTTGACTTAGCAAGTCTAGTTCAGACTCTCTAAATCAGGGGTGTCCAAACTTTTTTCAAAGAGGGCCAGATTTGATGAAGTGAACATGCGTGAGGGTCGACCATTTTGCCTGACATTCTTTGAACCATTAAAATTAAATGCAAATTAACTATTTTATGCAAAGTTTATTGAAAACGGCATACTTTTCATTTCGTCACATGGATGACAAATCTAAACAGGTGTTAAATCACTCTGCCTTTCATATCTGAAGGCCAGATGAAAAAAAAAAATCCAGGAAGCTGAAATATGTCAGGAACATTGTAAAGTACATTACATATTATCAACTTTTAAGTTAAAAAAATATGAACAGGAACATAACACCAACTATACATGTTGTGTCCAAATATATTTATAACTGATTTAGACCAACTGACATTAACTGAGATTTTACAATGTATTCATCTCAATTGAAAAAAAAAACTTGCCTACACTAATGTGAAGGGTGAAACTGAGATCTGGACTGCAGTACATAGGCTAGGTCTGGTTCAAAGGCAGTGGTTTTGATGCGCAAAATGTCACGCAGGTGAGAGTCACTTAGTCTTGTCCTCACACGGTTCTTGTTAAAGTTCATAGCAGAGAATGTCTTCTCACACATATATGTTGAGCCAAACAAGCTCAGCATTTTCTTAGCCAATGTTCAAATCTCTTGAAACCGGCTCTTATCCAGTTGGCGGTAAAAGTTCACAAGAGAGAGCTGTTGGTGACGATTGCGTAACTCGCTGTCACAATGCAGCTCAATGAGCTCGAGCTGCAGCTGATCTGGAGCATCATCGGGGTCAACAGAGAATGGAGAGGAGAAAAGGCTGATCTCCTTTTCAATAGCTGCAAAATCCTGAAAGCGCCGTTTAAACTCCCCAGCCAGAGATGCGATGTCTGCTGCATACCTGCTCGTTTGCGCACTGATATTGTCCTGTGGAAAACTGTTCATTATTTCCTGCAACGCTGAAAAATGTATGGTATTGGGCTGTGTTTGTGACAACTGCCTTATGAAAAGTTGCAGCTTTGTCCCAAAGGCTTTGAGGTGTGAATAAAGCTGGTTCACCGCTGCATCTTTCCCCTGAAGACTCGTGTTCAGTACATTCAGTTGCTTTGTTATGTCAACTAGAAACCCCAAATCAGCCAGCCAAATAGGATCAGATAGTTCTCGCATTGGTTGTCCCTTTGTTTCCAAGAATTCTCCGATTTCCTTTCTGAGAGAGTAGAAACGCTGCAGTGCAGACCCCCGACTGAGCCATCTTACATCGTTGTGATATAAAACATCTTCGTATTCAGCCTGGATGTCCAGTAGAAACTGTTTAAACTGGCGGTGGCACAGGGCTTTAGAGCGAATAAAATTAATAGTCTTTAGCACCGGTTTCATAACATGATCATATTTGAGATGGTTTAGCACAGAGAACTTGTTGATGAATGATACAATGGAGTTTAATAGCTTTGCCTCCTTCTTCGATCACCTTGTTACAGATTAGGGTTGATAATCCACTTCGTTCACCAACCATGGCAGGTGCCCCATCAGTAATAATCCCAGTAACTTTGTTCCAAGGCAGTTTCATGTCATCTATGGCGGAACTAACAGAAACAAATAAATCTTTTCCTCTTGTTTGGTCCATAAGGCTCCGGAGGTCAAGTAGCTCTTCAGTCACATTCATTTCATCGTCCACCCCTCTCATAAAAATCAGCAACTGAGCTGTGTCAGATAGGTCCGTGCTTTCATCACAGGCTATTGAAAAGAAGTCAAAATCCACTCCTTTGGACGTCAACTGTCTCTTAATATCTGATGAAATCTCTTCAATTCTCCGTGCTACAGTGTTACGAGCCAGGCAAATGTTGGCAAACTCTTGCTTCTTCTCGGGACAGATATTCTCAACCATTTTCATAACGCATTCTTTGATAAAGTCACCCTCAGCAAAAGATTTGCAATTTTTAGCAATTAACGTTGCCACCTCATAGCTCGCCCTTGTGGCATTTTCATTTGACTCACGGGCTCTTATGAAAAATTTCTGTTGTGACATTAAAACAGCTTCAAGTTGCTTCAACTTTTCACTGCGGTCATGCCCTGTTAGCTTGTCGTATGTGCTATGTCTCGACTGGTAGTGTCTCTTGACATTAAATTCCTTATAAACAGCCACAGTCTCTTGGCATATCAGACAAACACAGTGATTCTGTATTTCAGTGAAGAAATATTCCACTTTCCACCTGTCCTGGAAGCGGCGGCCCTCACTGTCAACTTTCCTTCTCTTATTTACAGTCGCCATTTTTTTAAATTGACCAGAAGGGGAAGGGATCATGTGAGCGCAGTGCCAGCGGTTTAATACACTGCCCAAGTAATACACTGCACTAATACACTGCCCAACAAGAATTCTCTTGCCTTTGTGGCTGTTTGTGGTGAAGTGTCTAATGATGAGCTCGGGCGTGTTCGCAGCTCCACGTGCCTGAGCCCACCAGGAAGCTGACAGTGCGCAGGGCCAATCACAGATACTGAGATTTCCTGATCTCAGCAGCTGCGGAGTGCGTCCCGGCACTGTCAGCCCCAAGGTAGAGGGCCCGCAGGGCCGGAGGCGGGCGGAGAGCGCAGGGCACACCGGCCTCAGGGTGGCCCGGGGGCAGGGCGAACCCGCAGCCAAGCAGGGGAGCGGGGCTGCGGACGTGCCCTACAAGGCAGGCTTTAGGACCGCGGCGGCCGCCATGGACGGCAGCGGCGAGGCCGGAAGCGGCGCACTGCGAGCACCAGTTCACAGGAGCACCGGGGAGCCAGGAGAGGGGGAGGAAGCGGGGGCTGTCCCCGCACTCTCAGCCCCAAAGCGGAGGGCCCGCGGGGTCAGAGAGTGCAGGGCACGCCGGCCTCACGGCGGCCCGGGGGCAGGGCGAACTCGCAGCCAAGTGGGGGAGCGGGGCTGCGGACGTGCCCTACAGGGCAGGGTTTAGGGCGGCGGCGGCGGCAGCACGGACCGAAGCGGCGCACTGTGCGCGCCAGTTCACAGGAGCGCCGGGAAGCCAGGAGAGGGGAGAGAAGCGGGGGCCGTATTAAATCCGAACGCGGGCTGCAATTGGCCCGCGGGCCGGACTTTGGACATGCCTACTCTAAATGAACTCAAAGGGCGTCCCCGCCAGCATTCAGTACTTCTCCTTTGTACTCAGAGCTCATTCTGCTTTACAAATAAGTGTGTTTGGAATGCTACTGACATATAAATGGCCAGCGTGCCACACTATTCTAATAATTATACTTGGCACGTATAACACTTTTCCTCAGGTCTTTAAAAAAAAAGCTTTACAAAGGAGTTAAATATTATTTCCAATTTACAGATGGTGAAACTGGGGATAGTGACAGAATCACTGAAGGTAATCTAATATTAAAACATAAGAATGGCCATACTGGGTCAGACCAGCTGTCCATGTAGCCCAGTATCCTGTCTGCCGACAGTGGCCAATATCAGATGTCCCAGAAGGAGGGAACACAACAGGTAATCCTCACATGATCCCTCTCCTGTCACCCATTTCCAGACAAACAGAGGCTAGGGCCACCATTCCTACCCATCCTGGCTAATAGCCATTGATGGCCCTAACCTCCGTTAATCTATCTAGCTCTCTTTTTAACCCTGTTGAAGTCCTAGCCTTCATTAAATCCTCTGGCAAGGAGTTCCAGAGGTTGACTGTGTGCTGAGTGAAGAAAAACTTCCTTTTGTTTGTTTTAAACCTAATAGGCCAAGAGAAGAGCTGGGAATAGAAACCTGATCTTCTGAGTTCCCGTTGAGTGCTCTATCAGTTTGTCACATGCCTAAGGTAAGTTCTAAGGGGCCTGTGCTTTAACATCACATAGCATCACTGTGCTACCGTCACTTTATATCGGATCTATCACTGTAAAATGACTTCAAGGCAGTCATAGTGCCCCCTCCCTCAGAGCCAATCCCATGGACTCTGACCAGCTTCTACAGAGCCCCCCCCCCCCCACACGCACACTCACACACAAGGGGGTATGCCCATAGGAATGGAATGGGCAAAGATATGCCCAGGACATTCTTGTGTCCTGCTGATTAGTAGCTGGCACAAGCCCCATTGGGGTTATGTCAGCCTGGAGCACGGTTAAGGGCAGAAGTCAGGCTTCCCAAGCTTCCATCAGGGCTATATACCAGCTGATTAATTGGCACAAGCCACCTTCCTTGAAACCCTACACTGGTCCTTGCACTGCCACAAGGATGCATGGGCTGAGGAAGGGTCATTTCATGTCAGCTCCCACTGCTACTGCCCTTCCATGCAACATGAAGGAAGAAGGTTTTCCTTCCTTTCTGAGCAGGGCAGGCTGCTGGGATCAGCTCAGTAAAGTGAAGGGAGAGGTGAGAACCACAAAGTTCAGATTTGCACGAGAAACCAGTTCAGTGGTGTTGAGAGCTGGGGACAGAGGTTTGGTTCATTCCATTTTAAAGTTAGAGGGTGTTTGCTGAGTACGGGCATGTGTTTCGCAAGCTTCCAACTGTGGCTGTGCCCACAATCTTCTATCTTGGTGGTCAGCACTATTCCATGCCTGGGACTGCCTCCCACTTATTGCTCAAATCTAATTGAATTTTGTGGCTGACTAATGGTGACTATCAAATTCACTTGACCTTAACTGGGAACCAAACCAAGGTCTCCAGAGAGGAAAGGCTAGTACCCAAAGCCACTTAACTAGTGCTGTGCCATTAATGTAAAAGCTCTGCTTGTCTAGTTTTGATGCTGTGTGTCCATCTTCTAATGCAAAGCCATAAAACAAAAGCTACAACGTTTGAGCTAAGAGCTTTGCAGAAGAATGCTCTTAAACACCTATAATGTCCTTGATAAATATCCCTGAAAGCTGCTGGCGTTCATTTGTAAGCAGAGTTCTATTATCCTTGCTGGAAGTTAGTTTAATATTTAATTTGATAGGTCTGGTCTTAAAATTGTTTTTCTTTCTTCCCTCCATTATAAATCACCCGACAAGGTATCCAGGGGACTCTAAAGCATCAGAAATAAACAAAGATGCTATATTAAAATTATGATTCATATTTCAAAAATAACAAAGGGTTGACAAATGGCCTGCCATTATTTAATGTGTACATTAACTCATTCAGATAGATCAAATGCCCCTTTTAGTGTGAATATATCACTTGGTTAAATTCAAGCTGTCCTCACTCTAATACAAGCACCTAGAATACTTTAGGTACAATATAAAATAATGAACAATCATTAAATTCAGCAACATATATAAAGTAGAAGTTTTGCCTGAGTTAGATCTATGTAAAAACTACAGCACTTGGCACACCATATTTTTCATTTTATTCTTTTATGTAAGTGTTTGCACTTGCAAAAAGAGAATGAAACCTTGGATGTAAAAACTGATCCATGAATTTCATATTACCATAATTAATGGCAGGTATTTTTATTACTGCAGGTTGGACCTCCCTGGTCCAGCACCCTCGGGACCTGACTAGTCCTGGATGAGGGATTTTGCCGAACCAGGGGAGGTCATTTATGCCCCCCCTGCTGCCGGCCCCACCCCCTGCCCTGCCTCCCTTCCGGGCTTCCTGATTCCCCCAGGCAGCCCACCTGAGTTGCACATGCTGGGCTTCACAGCACAACTGGGCCACACACCAGCCTTTCTGGCTCCCCCCTGCCCAGCTGAGCCATGAACCAGGCTCCCGCCCCTCCTTGCATCATGCTGGGCTCCTGCCTACCCTCATATCATGCTGGGCTACCCTCCTCTCCCTGCCCCCAGCAGCACACTGGGACTCTCTGATCTTGGAACATCTGTGGTCTTGCTAGAAGACCAAGGATGTTGTTGAATCAGAGTTCTAGTTTATAGATGTGCAACCTGCAATATAAATGTATACAGTATTTTACAAATCTAGTAAGATATTTTCTAAGCGCTAAATACCTTATAGTCTTAGAGAGACTTGACAAATCATGGGACAGCCAGTCATGTTCCAAGAATCTGAAATCATTCTCTGCAATGTTTTCATTTGAGAATTTCATAAGCCTTTTATTTATAAGTATGGAATTGACAGTCCAGAGACTATAGACCTTTGTGGCCATAAACAGGGATCTTGGTACACTCATACCTCAGCTTTGCTATTGCTCGGTTCAGGTTGAACCTCTCTAATCCAGCACTCTCGAGACCAGACCAGTGCTAAACCAGAGAATTTGCTGAACCATAGGAGGTCAATATTGTCTAGTAGTATTATCAACTCTTTCATGGTTTACAGGGCTCTTAGAAGACATTTAGGGGTAAATTGGAGCTAAATAACAGCACAGAACACTGAGCACCAGGACTGGTGGCTGTAAGCAAACTTGATGTGACCATGGGAAACTAGGCCACACCCATGAGAAGTGGACATCCAGCTAACTAAAATCAATCCAGACCATGGATGCTACCAGATTAGAGAGTGCTGGACTAGAGAGGTTCAGCCTGTATGAGGTCAGACTGCTCAGAGCATATCATCTAGAAAACCTGAATCCCTTTGGAAGCCAGGCTGTGTATCTGTGTTGCATTTTTAACACAGTAGGAACATTCTACAAGAGCTTGTAAAGACAGAGCAGACTTCCAAAGGAAAAGCTGTTCCCATTTACTCATATAGTTTAAGAAATTGTCCTGGCAGAAATCAGAGCCTAATGGGTTTTATAAAGCTATGTCAGTGGCACTGGGCAAATCATTTGGGTCTTGATGCTGTAAGGCGCTGAGTATTCTTGCCCTGCTCTGTCAGATATGCAGGACTTTAAGTGCTTTACTGGTTGAGGGCCAGAGAGCTTTGCATCTTGCAGGATTGAGCTCTGGAATTGGACTACTTTTGTGTGTTACATGTTTCCAAATCTAAATGAATGTCCATACGACATAATTTGCTTTCTTTTCTTTAGCTGGAAGAGCTTGTGATGGCTTTTAGAACTCCCTGTTTGTGGGTGTTTCACTTGTTTCTTCTTCAGGAAAAAAAAAAGGATTTGACTTTAACAACAAAATCTGAAAATTGCCACCTAAAACACCCTTTGTGGGACTATCTGAGAAGCTATCAAGCAAACAACTGAAAAACATGATACAGAGTGAATGAATTATGGGAATTGTTATAAAGGAAGGATTACTACATAACTTTCTCTATTTTCCTTTCCTGTAGTTGAATGGTGAACAACAAGCACAAATAAGTTCCCATCAAGAGAATCCATATTATTGGTCATATTGCTGTAGAAATAAAATTAACAGCTAGGCTAATTTTAAAGACAAAGATGTTTAGTCAATGGAATTTTTTCTTCCCCAAATTAGGCCAAATGTTTGAAACACAAATTCTGAAAGAATTTGATTCAGAGGGTATGTCTACACTACCACCCTAGTACGAACTAGGGTGGTTAATGTAGTCATTCCAAGTTGCAAATGAAGCCCAGGATTTAAATATCCTGGGCTTCATTTGCATCTTGCTGTGTGCCGCCATTTTTAAATTCCCGTTAGTGCGGACTCCATGCCTGCGGCTACACGCAGCATGGAGTAGGTACCGGTAGTTCGAATTAGAAAGCCTAATTCAAACTACCTACTCCGTGCCACGTGTAGCCGCAGGCACGGAGTCCGCACTAACGGGGATTTAAAAATGGCGGCGCCCAGCAAGATGCAAATGAAGCCCGGGATATTTAAATCCTGGGCTTCATTTGCAACTTGGAATGACTACATTAACCACCCTAGTTCGAACTAGGGTGGTAGTGTAGACATACCCAGAAATATCAAAATGAAAAGTTCTGACCCTTTTGATCAAAAGTAAACAGATTTTAAAATGTAAAAAAAGTTGATTTAATAGAAACATTTTAATTTGAATTTTCCCATTGAAAAACTGGAATACTTTATCAATGTTGACATTGCCCGTGAAAAGTTTCTATTTCAACTAAACATCATATGTCACGATCAGTTGCCAAGATTTCCCACTGGTCAAGATCAATTCCAAATTCCTTCATCTCTTGCTTGCATGTGTCTTTATAGTGAAGTTTGTGATGTCCTGTTGTTCTTGTTCCTTCTGATAGCTCCCCACTTGGAATGGGCTTGGGTAGTGTGTCCATTTTCCAATCAATTTGATGTTCCAGCTAGTGCAGTAATCTTTGCCTGACCAGAGCTGTCACACTTGGTAAATTTGTCCTTTGAAGAACTTCTGTGTTGGTGACTTTATCGTGCCATTTGTTGTTGTGTATGTGGCACAGACAACATAAATGGAACTGTTTAACATTTTATCCTGATGAGCATAAGTTGTCCATGTTTCCTCACCATACATGAGAGCACTTGGTACGCTAGCATTCTGGTCTTGATGTCAAGCTTCGAGCTGTTCCATGGTCTTTTAGTTAATCTGCTAAAGGCAGTGGCAGCCTTTCTAATGCAAACATTTAGTTCTTCATCCACTGAGAAGTTGGTGGTCACGGTAGCAACTAAATAGCTGGACTTTTCCACCACTTCTAGCTGGTTTGCATTTAAACTATTTGAAGGATATTGTGGAACCCTCTGTCCTTGATACAACCATTTTCTTGATGCTGATGGTGAGAACAAATGTCTGACAAGTACTTGAAAGGTGGTCCATGACTTTTTGTAGTAGATCTTCATTGTGAGCTGTGAAGGCCTCATCATTAACAAATAAAAGTTCCCTGATTAGCATCTTTTTTACTTTGATCTTTGACTTGAGTTAGGACAGGTTGAACAGTTTCCGGTCTTGTGTTGAGATGCATTCCATATTTTAAGTCTTTAAATGCACAGGTCAAGAGTAGCAAGAAGATTCCAAACAGTTCAGGGGCAAGAACACATCCTGGCTTCACTCCACTTTTCATCTTAAAGTTGTCCGAAGTGGGCCCATAAAACTAGACAGTTGTTCTCATGTTGTTGTGGAATGAACATATAAGACTTAACAGGGTTGGTAGACATCTACCCTTACTCTTTCCCTTCTCTCTCTTTCTCGTCTCTTTCCTCAAAATGTAGCTAAAGCTGTTTTGTTCTTAAATCTTCCCAAAATTCTTCTGCCTTTTCAGGTAATGACTTCCCATGCATAATAAGTTCAAAAGCCTTCACAAACTCTTGGCTTTTCCTTTGGTTTTTCAGTGTTAATAGCATTGATTTGAGGCTTGCTCCTAGATTTTGTTCTATGACGTTTCTTAGCCGTAATTTTCACTTTGGTAATAATCAAGTATGGTCAGTTCACAGTCAGCACTGTGGAACTTGCAAGTGTATTGCACTAAGAGTGGGTCTTTCATCCTGACGCTTGCTAGCAAGGTCTAATTGGTGCTAGTGGCCTGATTGTGGATGTCTCTATGACATTTTGTGGTAATCTTTTCCTGTCAAATATTAATGGGTAATACACATTTGATTTGGTGAACAGAATTTAACAAGTCATTGACCATTCTCCTTCATCTTGCCAATGCCAAAATGTCATAGGCCATGAGTTATTGTCTGCACTGACTCCTTCACTGAAGTCACAAATGAGGAAAAGTTGCTCAGTTTTAAACAAGAAGGAAACATTACTTCAGTAAATTCTGATACTCCAGGTGTAGCCATTTGACTCCATCAACTTCAGGTGAAATTGTAGTTGCTGCTCTACACCAGCCATATGAAAAAAGAACAGGGGCTATTAGGTGCTACAATAATATACAAAATTAACAGTAATAACAATTTCCTAAGTGTGAAGATAATTAATTTGCTTATTAAGCCTGGGCAGTGCACTTGGATTTGTAATTACTGAAGCAGTGACTTGTTTTCTGGGGCTTGTTTTTGTTGTGATTGGGGAGGAAGGTCAAAATATGGTTGTTAGTACATAGTTTTAACACTTCATGCTCCATCTGACAAAGTCCTCTCGCAGGCTCTTTGGTAAGACTGGATTTTCTGATAGCAGCATGTTTGGGTTCATTTCTGTTTTAATTTTCAGGTGTTTAAGGATATTTTGCCAGGCACTGTTCAAGCACATGATAAGTCCCTGAGTTGAAGAGCTCCCAGTATAAAGAGGCATGATGGATAAAGAGGGGGAGAAAGTAACTATTAATCTCTGTTTTACCAAAGGTTATTTACATTTAGTGAGACTCGGGCTTCTAAATGCCTAAGTTACTTCTGAAAATGAGATTGAAGCCCCTGAATTAGTTCAGCCTCAAATCATATGTTGGAGCCATGCCTAAATACCTTTAAAAATCTGGGCCTTAGGCTCTTATGAAAATGTTATCTTAAGTAATGTGCTCAATGTCATTCAGGAAATCTGTCAAAGCTGGGGAATAAACCCAAATCTCTTGAGAGCTAGTGTAACTGCAAGCTTCCTTTTTTTACTTCCTTTCTCCACTTCTACCTGGTGCACTTCATGAAACATTGCAAGCTTCCCCTTAAGTCCATCTAGCTACAGGCAGAATGCTCATGGGCCTTCTGCTAAAGAGATTTTCTTGCCTCTCACACTTCAAATTACCCTTTATACAGTGCAAATCAATGAATGAAATCACCTCATTCCTCCACTCTCACTTCTGCTTTACATGATTTATTCCCTGTTCAAATCCACCATTTTTGGGAGAGGTAAATTAAAGAATTCATTTTTTTCATGTCCCCAAATTTTGCCAAAACTTCCTATTTTGTACAATGGACAATTAAATACGTTAATTACTCAGACTTCAATCATTCATCAGACATCATCATAAGATGCCTTCTCAAAATTATTTGAATTTTTTTCCTTTTTTTGATGACATGATGATGTCATGGGAAGAATTTGCCAAAAGTGCTTTCCAGTGGATAATAAACTGATGTAGTAAACATGAGTAATATTGAAAGTAGAAGGCATTGTTGGAGATTAGCTTGATGTAGCTGCGTTTTTATACTAGCAGATAGTTTGCTTCTACAGCCATCATATTTCACAGCCAATATTTTATAATCAGAATTATTTTGAGACAATAAAAACAACAAGCACACTTGCTATTTCCAAATTGTTTATAAACTATTTGATGTATTTGGCTAATTCCCTGGAAAATCATCTCTGTTTCCCTTTACCTTAGCTATGATGAGCACCATGGAAACCATTTGTATGTGGCAATGTTCCACACTAATTCTACACCACAAATATATTGCCTTTCCAGGAGATACTATATCCTCATGAAGCCTTGTAGTACTATACACAAACTCTTTAGTAATCAACTAAATAGATGTACTGACATTTTGGGGGAGAGGTACTTTGACAACAAAACAGGACTACATACACTGAGATTTGTTATTAGCAGCACAGAAACTCCAGGATTAACATTTTTTTACGATGTAAAGGGACACTGTCAAATACTGTACCTTTCACTCTGTTTAACTTGACTGTAGTACATTATTATTTGGCAAGTTCCATCAATATGTTTCAAGGAAGATCTGGTTCCTGACAGTAGGAAATTGTCTTCTAAATTAGTCAAATGATACCATTTGTTATATGATCAAATGAAAAGCAGGTATCAAAGCAGTGTTATTGGCCTTCTTTAAAAACAAATCTTCAACAGATTATCATTGGAAAGCTTTATAACCAGTATGAATTTTGAGAGGGGGGAGGAATGATGAAGAATCTCAGTGTGCATAAGATTTATTTAGAAGTTAGTTGTCTTGGCTAAAATTTTCAGAAGTGCTTAAGTGTCATAGGAGCATAGGTCCTATCCTCAAAAATGGCTAAGTCCTGAGCCTATGAAACAAGCACAGACTGGTGGGATCACATTGTCATGTGGGTTTAGGATGATGAGCAGTGACTGCAGAATTTTCGGATGTGCAAGGCCACATTCCTGTATCTATGTGCTGAGCTTGTCCCAGGCCTCCAGCACAGCGAGTAGAGGAGTCTCTCAGACCCAAATAGGAATGAATCAGATGGTTGCTCGGTTAGCATTTAATTCCTAGAAAGACTGAAAGAGCTCAGTCGAGGTGAAAATGTATGGGAGGCAGGTTGGTTATTGCAGCAGGGGACTCCCAGATAGATGGCCGATAAGAGGAGTGGGGGAGAGGTGCCATGAGCAGTGAGTCTCTGGCGAGGAAGCCTGTGGACCAGGGGATGGGAGCTGTTGGGTTTCTGTTGAAGTTTTTTTTATTCTAGGGTTTGCTGGAGATTGCTGAGGCAAACAGAAATTGGTGCCTTGAAGCAAAGGCCTGAACCAAAGTGTGTGATGCTATTGTATTGTAGGAAAATGGGTCAGCAGCCAACAATAACAAACAGCAAAGACTTTCCACTTCCCTCTCTCTGGCCACGGTGTGACCTGTGAGTTCTCCGTCTGAGGACTGGTGACCCACAAGAAGGCTGTAAACAGGTCACAGAATTGCCACTCTCTCTCACTTGTGGCTAGATGGGAGGAGAACCCTGAAAGTCTGGGTGAGACTGGAAGATCTATTTTCCATTGTAATATTAGTTCCCAGTGCAGGAAAATGTCGGGATAACAGCAGAGACAGAACTCAGCAGGGAATGGTCTATGTCATACAATTGAGAATCTCTGTTTCTCCCCAGCAGAGGGCAATGCTACACATGCATAGTGTGCATATCTATCCAGTGCATGTCTATCTTGTTAGCATACAACTTCCTATATGTGCCCATTGCTGATATTCAGACACATGGGAATAGCATGTTCTCCCTCACCTCTCTGGCAGACTACCTTAGCATTGCAGCATGAAGAAAAGAGAAGCAATTTTCTACAGTGGTTAGGGCCAGAGGGTTATAAAACACCATACCGGCATTCTGTTTCCATTTCTATCAGTGGCCCGTGTGAATCTGGCCCAGTGAGTGAAACCCCTGTGCTCAGACCCAAAAGGAATGATCCCCATTACAAATAGTTTGTAACCTTCCTAGAAATTAAGACACAATGCACCTTGCATTTCTGATAGGGAACAGTGCTCTCCTCAAAGAAGAGAGTACTCCAGAATATAGTGGTTCTAACTCATGTAAAAATGTAGCTTTTTACTAGATCTTAGTAAGAATCACACACCCAACACATATATAACTACTTTTTGATACAGTGAGTGTATTTTACAACAATAGTTAATAGTTGTGGAAATGAAAAGCCTGGGGAGCAGGGTCTAACTAGAATGTTTTTTTTTTTAATAATCAGATTTAACAATTAACTTGTTTCTTTTAATTTGCATTAGCTAATTGCTTTTCTAATGAGGATAACTAGAAGTGGAGTTCCTTTGAGATTTGGAAGGAATGCTTGGTGTGTGTCATGCTACAGCTGCTCGTGTCAGGTTGCATTGTTTCAAACTTTGAAATGTAATGCTGTTACACTTCCACATGCAATAAGACACATTTGTATCTGAACCCTACAAATCCAGGACCTGCTCCTGCTCCAGCTGAAGACAACAAGAATAGGACTGGGCCCTCTAAAAGACTCCTATTGAATTTATGTATCAGCATCTTTAGATAAATTATCTAGGGTGGTACTATTACTTATAGCTTCCATTTCACAAGTTTATATATTGTATCGACACTATGAACCCCATCTCAACCTATTGACGTCAATGGTCTTTGGGTCTGGACTAATGTGAATCTATTCACTGCAAGATTGCAGGTTCCTGAGCACTGGTTAACGAGCCAGTATAAATAAACTCTTGAATATTGTTCAGGACCCTATTAATTACAGCAGTGCCTGAAACTAAGCAAGAATGAGGCCTCATTGTGCTAGGGGGTGTACAGTCACAGACAGTCCCTGCCCCAAACAACTTACCATTTAAATGGACTGACAGGCACAGGGTGTGGGAACGGGCAGTACACACAGACAGAGTGAACCATGTAATGGCAATAAATGGCATGCCAGATAGATGATTTTATTTATTTATTTTGAGGGGGGGCATTTAGAAGAAGATCAACTAAATGGAAAAAAATGAAGGGAGATGACACATTGGGAGAATGGGTAAAGGGGACAAGGTAGGCGATAAGAGCATCAGGTGTGGAGTGAAGCTGAGGTTAAGAGACTGTGAGGGAGAAAGCTGGAGCAAATAGCCAATTAACACAGGACAGAGAAAATCCCATCAAAACTATCCTCAGTTCTTTGAAGACCCCTGCTTTGGCTGCTTCCGCACCTGCTCCTTCTGGCTGGTTCCTACCAGAAATTGTTCCCTAACACCATAAGAAGTGAGGAGGACAGAGGAGGCAGCACCTGAATTCTAGTACCCAGAGAGCATGTGTGTTTGGATCTACTCATACAATTGTGGGTTGAGGTGTGTGCTGAAGGGAGAAGTTTCCTATTTCCCCCTCTTCCCAGGACTCCAGACATTTCTGTTCTCTGAAGATATCATGGAAAATAAATTGCAGTTTGAAAAATCTTTCAGAAACGTTAATGAATTGCTTTAAGAAGGTGAAAATTGTCCCTGGAATCACTCAAGTTTGGAAACAGCATTGATTCTGCACATGTAGTTCTCCACAGTGAATCTTCTGAATTTATGAGAAAGGTGCCAAATGGAAGGTAGACCACAGCACATTTCCTTTCACCCCAGTGACCTTGTTAAACAAACTGCATCACACAAAACTTGGTAACAGATTGCATCTGAAATCTGTGCAAAGGACTAAATTCTTGCTGTCAGTGACATTAATTTAAATCTGGAGTAAGTCAGTGGAATTACTTTTGACTAAGGCTAATGGAAGTGAGTGGAGAATTTGATCCAGAATCTCTTCTTGAAATTTGTAATATAGATTGATTGAAACATCATTTCTGAAATATAGTATAGTCAATACCATGACTGCAAAGCTCAATGTCATCTTAGCTCTGCTGGCATGAGTACATGACATTTATTAATAGAGGTACAGAAGGACTAGCATATTTAAATCCAGTTGATCTCATCAGCCAAATTACTTCTCCATTACATATTGATTAAAGATGTGCTTTGCATAAAATATGTGCTTTCTTTTTCTATCAATGGGAAATAGCAAAATATAATAGCCAGCTACTCAAGTAGTTATCCTGTCCCTGACGAGCCTTAACCAAGGCCAACTAGAAACTCCAGGTGATTCAATATGCAGCAATTCACCTCCTAAATGTGAAGAGCCATCAAAAGCTTCTCACTGTAGCACTCCCAGGCCTGGCGACAGCTATTCCGGACCCAAGTGGAACAATCAGTGGGCTCCCTGACCACCTCCCTCGGGAAGAGTCACAAGCCCCCCTGCCCAGAGAAACCCCAAGCATCCCTCCTTGAGCAGAGGACCTCCTGACCAGTCCCAGTACCTAGCCACCTGTCTGGAGAAGCCCCTCGCCAGCTGCAGCCATGCCTCCCTTCACTTCCCCAGATCAAATCCAAGTGTATTTGCTCCTCAGCCCCAGAACCTGCCTGGGGCATATCAAAAGCAGCTCTGAAGAGATGCTTTATCCCAAAGCAGGTTGGAGAAGGGAGGGGAAGCAGGCTGTTGCTGGCCCAGGGCTTCTCTGGCCAGGCTTGTGGCTCCAGTCAAAGGAGGGGGCAGAGAGGATCTTGTGGCTCCAGCCATAGGGGGAGGCTGTAAGTGGAAGGAATGGAGCTAAAGCCTCGCCTCCCCCCAGACCGCCTCCACCTGCTGCCCATACGCTCATGCCTATGACCCACCTGGGCAATTTAAAAGGGACTGGCAGGATCCCCAGCTGCTGCTACCATGACAGTGACCAGGGCCCTGGACCCTTTTAAGTCACCTGGAACCTTGGCCCATTGCCTCCATGGGCTTGAGTGCTCCTCACACTTCAATGGCTCTTTCACCTCTGATAATGGGTTACATTCAAACTCCTGGTCCTATTCTACATAACCAGAAGTAGATTAAGCCAAGGGCCCCTTAGGGTGTACTCCCTGAGGGTACGTCTACACTGCAGGGTAAAGTCAAGTTAAGATAGTAACTTCAGCTATGTTAATTGCATAGCTGAAGTGGAAGCAGCTTCACTCAGCTTTTGGTGCTATTTTCACTGCAGGAAGTCGAAGGAAGGACACTCTTCCTTCAACTTCCCTTACTCCTTGTGAAATGAGGTTTACAAAAGTTGCAGTAAATTGCCTGTTATTTTGAAATTATTTTGAAATAACAGGCTTGCTATGTAGACGTGCACTCTGTTATTTCAAAATAAGCTGACAATGTAGACATAGCCTAAGTCAACAGGGAGTCATCAGTAGATCTGGCAAAAAATTTCTGTCAAAAATGCAGATTTATTGAAATCAAAATATTTTGTGGAAAAATATTGATTACACTTTCCATTGGAAAAATACCAAAATCAATTGTTTTGACTTCCTTGTTTTGTTTTAATTAGCTAAAAACATTTGATTTCAAATCATTTCAGTTAAATTTGTGAGTTCTTTTAAAATATTAAGTTTAATAGATTGTGAAGGTGTTATATAGAAGTGAAGTATGATTATTAGTCCAATATTTCAACAGTCACAGAATGAAATATTTTTGTTCTGTGGAAAACTTTGAAATTTCAACTCTGTATTCTGGTTTAGAGTGAAAACCAGTTTCAAAATGTCAGAATTTCACAAGGCTCAAAATTTCCATTTTCTGGATAGCTCCAGTCATCAGCAACCTCTAAATAGATGGTTACTTTTTAGGACTTGAGATTCGGCATTTTCGGTGCTAAGTCCAAGGTTTTCGAACACTATCAGAGGAGAATAGACTAATAATACTTGGCTGTTCTTATGTACTCTAGTCTGACCACCTTTCAGAACTCAATTAAAACCCCACTTTGTGTGAAAATAACTAGAATATTATTCTGATGTATTCATTAGTATTCCAGCAACATCCCTGATATAAAGTGCTTTCTAAACACGTATGAGAACATAGCTGTAAGTACCAAGTGGGTTTTTATTATTTTTAAACCAGCTCACCCATCCCTCCAGAAAAATCCATACAAGTTGCTGCACAGTTATTATTCCTTCTAAATAAATCTTGTTGTGTCTTTTTCTCTCAGTCAAAGGTGGTGCCTGACCATAAACTTTTTCCTGTGATTATTTACATTCCAGCTGCTTTCAAGGATTTTGTCAGGCGAATATACATGCACTCCTGTAGGAACTAGCATTGGTCTGGAATGTATTATAGGTAGCTGCTACTCCCAGCAGAAGTACGGTCCCCTGCTGAGATGTATTTTTCATGTGTGCACATAGAAGGCTATTGATTTAGGGTATATTGGAATTATTTGAAAAATTACTTTGAGGATTGTGGGGTTGAACTCTTATTTATATCCTGTGCCATCCCAAAGACTTCAATTGACTTGAGTGGGGAGTAAATCAGGACAGAATTTGTCCCACTGTTTACACTCAATGATTATGTGACTGAATGGAAGCTCTTTGGCTCTGGCAAGCAACAGCTGTGAGGTTTCACGAACAATTTCAACATCCTGCAAAGCATAATGCAATTTTAAAAAAATCTGTATTTTTCAAACCAAAAATCTATGCTCCTAGGGACAGAGCTGTCTGAATCACTGGGAAAAAAAGCTAACTGAACTGAGTTTCTTAGGCTGAAAGAGAAGAGTGCACAAGCTTTGTTTTCAAGGCTCCTATTAATAGTACCCTGGCTGTGATCTAGTGAAAGATGTCTCTCAATATATTTATTTAAGAAAAACAACAATACGGAAGTAATGCTTAATTTAAATTTTAAAGGGCAATTGCATATATAGACATTGAACATTCTAAAGGATTCAGACTCCATTGCCATCCCTCGACCCACCTGCTTTTCTGAACAGAAGAGGAAAAAAATGTTATAAGGGGAGGGAGGGACTTGTAGGTGGTTATTTTGTCCACGGGTGAGCTGTAGTGAGTGACAGGTTTTAGGTAGATCACTGTATTAGTTTGTTTCAGCAAAAACAACAAGAAGTCCTATGGCACTTTACCAATTTCAGGCTGGACAAGTCCTCACAAGAGATCCACTTCCATTTGCACTACTACAGTGCAAGTAAGTGACAGCCACATAAACACCACCCTATATTGGAAACCCATTACCACTATACTTACCTACATGCCTTCAGCTTTCATCCAGAACACATCACACAATCCCTTGTCTATTGTAAAGCCCTAAGATACATCCACATTTGCTCCAATCCCTCAGACAGAGACAAACATTAATAGGATCACTATCAAGAATTCTTAAAACTACAATACTGACGTGAACAGATTTGGCATAGCCAGGCAAGTACCCAGAAGTGATATACAGGCAGTCCCCGGATTACGTACAAGATAGGGAATGTAGGTTTGTTCTTAAGTTGAATCTGTATGTAAGTCGGAACTGGCGTCAGCCGCTGCTGAAACTGATCAGTTTCAACCGCGGCTGAATCTGGATGCCAGTTCTGACTTACTGGGGGTATGTCTACACTACCACCCTAGTTCGAACTAGGTTGGTTAATGTAGGCATACGAACTTGCAAATGAAGCCCAGGATTTGAATTTCCTGGGCTTCATTTGAATGTTGCCGGGCGCCGCCATTTTTAAATGTCCGCTAGTGCAGACTCCGTGCCCGCGGCTACACGCGGCACGAACTAGGTAGTTCGGAATAGGCTCCCTATTCCGAACTACCTGTACACCTCGTTCCACGAGGAGTAACGGTAGTTCGGAATAGGAAGCCTATTCCAAACTACCTAGTTCGTGCCGCGTGTAGCCATGGACACGGAGTCCGCACTAGCAGACATTTAAAAATGGCGGCGCCCGGCAACATGCAAATGAATCCTGGGAAATTCAAATCCTGGGCTTCATTTCCAAGTTCGTATGCCTACATTAACCACCCTAGTTCGAACTAGTGTGGTAGTGTAGACATACCCATACAGATTCAACTTAAGAAACCCAGGCGTCCCCAAGTCAGCTGCTGCTGAAACTGGTCAGCGGCTGATTCCAGGAAGCCCAGGGCAGAGCAACTCTGCCTCGGGCTTCCTGTAGTCAGCCGCTGGTCAGTTTCAGCAGCGGCTGACTTGGGGACGCCTGAGGCAGAGCAGCTGGGGTGCTGCTGGGTTGCTCCAGTAGCGCGGCTCCTCCACGCTACTGGAGCAATCCAGCAGCACCCCAGCTGCTCTGCCCCAGGCGTCCTGATTCAGCCACTGCTGAAACTGACCAGCAGCTGCTGAATCAGGACGCCTGGGGCAGAGCAGCTGGGGTGCTGCGGGGTTGATCCGAAGCGGCGCTGCGGGACCAACCCAGCAGCCCCCAGCTGCTCTACCCCAGGGGTAGGCAAGAAAAGCCTGGTCTGCTGGGGGGGGGCACTAGCTGTTCCCCCCCCCCCAGCAGACCAGGGAGACGGGGTGGCGGGACCGCCCAAGTCCTCCACGGCTTTGCTCCGTCTCCCTGGTCTGCTGACCTGGGAGACGCGGAGCAAAGCCGCAGAGCACGTGGGCAGCGGGACAGTCCAGGCGCGCCGCGGCTGTCCCACTGCTGGCGTGCTCCGAGGCTTTGCTCCCCATCTCCCTGGTCTGCTGGTCAGACCAGGGAGGCGGGGAGCAAAGCCGCAGAGCACGCCCGCAGCGGGACAGCCCAAGCGCGCCAGGTGGCGGCTTTGCTCTGGTGTCCCTGGTCTGCTGGGGGGCGGGGTCCAGCGGCTTTGCTGGACCCCCCCAGCAGACCAGGGGGACAGGAGCAAAGCCAGGCGGCGGGGGTCCTGCCGCCTGGGCGGCTTTGCTCCCGGGCAAACGAGCAAAGCCGCCCAGGTGGCGGCTTTGCTCGGGTGTCCCTGGTCTGCTGGGGGGTGTCCAGCGGCTTTGCTAGACCCCTCCCCCCCCAGCAGACCAGGGAGACCGGGAGAAGCTTTTCTCACCCCGGAGGACACGGGTGGCGACCCGCCGCCCGTGAGCTCTGGGGCGAGAAAAGCTCTGTTTGTAAGTGCGGATCCGACATAAGTCGGATCTGCGTAAGTCGGGGACTGCCTGTACTAGAAGACACACCAAGGAAAGAAAGCAACAGAACACCACTGACCCTTACTGACAGCCCTCAGCTAAAACCTCTCCTACCCAGCAATGGTCTACAACCCATCATAGATGATCATCTCTTCCTCTCACAGACATTGGGAGGCAGGCCAGTCCTCTCTTATAGATAGCCCCCCAACCTGAGACAAATACTCATCACCAATTTCGCACCCCACAACAGACACACTAACCCAGGAACCCTGCAACAAACCTCATTGCCAATTCTTTCCACATATCTATCCTAGTAAGATAGACCTAACCACATCAACTATACCATCAACGGCTCATTCACGTGCACAGCTACTAATGTAATATATGCCATCATGTGCCAGCAATGCCCCTGTGCCATGTACATTGGACAACCCAGATTGTCTTTGTGCAAAAGAATAAGTGGACATTCAAATAAATGAATCAGACATTAAGCAAGGAAACATGCAAAAACCAATGGGGGAGCACTTTAACATCTCCAGACACACAGTTACTGACTTGCAAGTTGCCATTCTCAGGCAAAAATCCCTTCAAAAACAGACTTCAAAAACAGTGAAAAACTGCTGAGCTGGAATTATATGAAAGATTCACAATGTCAGAAAAGGTTTAAATAGATACATAGACTGGCTCTCATTACAATAGGGAATTTCCCTTCCAGGTACTCTCACCTTCCTATCACTGTTGGAGGTGAGCCACATCCATTCTGATTTAATTAGCACTGATGTCACATTGTATCCCTTCCTTTTTTCTTTTCTGTTCTCTTCAAGCATCTGAAGAAGTGAGTTGTATCTCATGAAAGCTTATGCCTAGAGCCCTGCATGAATGCAAAATTTTGTATCCACATCTGTGTCTGCAAAAATGAGCTGCGGATATCTGCATCAACATCCGTGGATGTGGATATCTGGGGCTATAAAGTGGCTCTAAATGGATTGCAGGGCTCTACTTATCCCTAATATATTTGTTAGTCTTTAAAATGCCACCAGACTCCAAGTGTTTTTGATAGTGAGTGAATAACTAGGTTATCTGTAGCTACTCGTGTGCTCATAAATGCTTTGTGCACATGGTGCCGGACTAGCTGTTTACCATGGATGTTAGTTAATATCATGAATGGTTATAAATGGCATTTTATAAAGAGCTTCCTGAATCAGTGTCTAGAATCCAATATTAAGCCTCTACAATTAGTCAGCTGGCAATTTTAGTTTTCATTAATGAGTCCAGTTCTGCAAGTGCTCAACATGGCATGCGGCCTTTGGTGTTAATGGAAGCACACTGTGTGGATGGCTTGCAGAACTGGTCCCTTTTCAGAGTCAAACTTGTCAGCTGGATATTCTGTGGCTTGTCAAATAGACTGGTTGCTTGTTGCATCTGTAGGCATGATCCACTGGCATGTAAGCATTAGTTGTTCAGCATTATCTACCCTGTTCCATCCAGGGATATTTCCAATTCCCCACATGCTCTTTCTTGCAATGTCCCTCCTCCTGCCACATTACGTTCCCTAGGCTGGTTTCCTGAGATCTGCTGCCCAAAGCCTCCTGCCTCTACTGCTGGATATTCCATATTCCAAGATGTATTCTGAAGCAGGAAGGACAAGGGCCTTGAACATATAACATCCCCGAGGGAGCACAGCTACATTATACCAACTTCCTGTTAAAAACGAGGTTGCTGTGACCTTTTTCATTTCTCTGAACTGGGCATAGCTTCCAAGCTTCTGGTAATATGCCAATTCAGGCCTTGACTGGGAAAAGCTAGAACATCCTTCTTTATAGGATACATTATTAGCCAGGTGCAAAAGGCATTACACAACCATTTGCCATTATTTTTAACAGACAATAATGTATATAACGGATGGTGCTGCATGTTGAAGATTGAACCGCACATCCTAAACCCTAGTGAACTGATAGTTAGGTGCCATCTTTCAGACCTGAAAGGCAGATAAATGAAGAGCTGTGAGCTTTTTATTACAGCTTCAGTATCTGTAAAAATAACTCGTAGAAGACTACTTTAGTGTTAACAACTGCAAGTTAAGCAGGCTTGGAAATGTTGTACAGTTCTGTGCTCACCGAAGTAGAAAGGCTAACTTTTCTAGGGTGATGGGGAAGTTTGAATGCTATTACAAGCCCTTTGAGCATGTAGCTTTTAAGATTACAACTCCAGAAACCGAACCAATTGAGTGATACATCAGAGACTTGAGTCTGAAACATAAGTCATGTGTGGATCTGTGCGCAGAGGTCAGACCTGTGAAGGGCATATAAAACAGTACCCGAAAAATTTGCACATCTCCTTTAAAGCGACAGGATTTTGCAAAAGCCACATTCATTGTGAGTGTTTCCATGGGGTTTCCAAAGATTTCTCCTCTGAGAAAAATTGAGTGGAAGAAAACAGAAGCAATAAGGTGAGGTTGTAATGGTTGCACACAACCACCATTCTACCCTATCACTCTAGCATGCACCGTAGACAGAAAGGGTGAAATTGGGGTCCCATGGAAGCCAATAGCAAATCTCCCAGTGACTTAAATGGGGTCAGGATTTCACCCAAGAACTGTTCATTTCCATATTATAGAAAAATATGGAGATACCAGATACCTCTTTGTCCAGGGTTTGGTTGCCTTGTTTGAAATGTGGTAGAAGGAATAATGCTTTAAAGAATGACAAGATCCCATGTAGATAAGTGATGTCTTATAGTGGCTTGTTTCTCACACAAAAACTTCACTGTGTGCAAAGTGTAAGTATAGCAGATGAGGGCCTGTCTGGCAGAAATGATATCAGAGGGGTAGATGAGTTGGGAGGAGGGACCCTGTTCCACTCTTGAACATGGGAAGGACACACTGGAATCTGAGAGGACAGAGAACATGGCGCTCTTAAGAAGTCACAACTTCATTCCCACTGGCCAGTTGGGGGCAGCACCCCTTTTCAGCCAGCTGATGCTTTTTATGGCTGAGAAGCTGACAGGGAAGAACATAAAAGAATGTGTGCAAACCTTTCTGATAAGTAGCTAAAACAAATGCATTATTAGTTCCCCAAGTATGATTTGCTGTGGTGACAGCAAGTGCCTCTACTACCTCCAAGGCTTTTACCCCAATTGTCTGGATACAGGCAAAGCAGTGCAGTTATTCTACTATTGTTCAGCAGTGCCTTTCCTCGTGAGCATTTGCCCAGCATGCAGCCTTCAGACATACTTCACACAACTGTCCTAAATACAGCTGAGGCAAGTAATAACACCACTGCGAACCTAAACCTCATCAGCATTCCACTGTACAGGAAACAAACGGGGAAAGAGATAAAAGGATGAATAGTGCAAGCGCTAGAAAGGTCTTTTAAAACAACAAACACAAAGGGATAAATGTCAGACCAGGGATCAAAAGTTTATGATGCTTGGAGACAGATTGTCGACAAGCAGAACACAGCTTGCCCAGAGAGAAGCATATAAGCAATTAGAAAATGTCCAGCCTGAGAAACCTAAGTCATCTTTAAAGAGTGCCAAGTACTGATACATAATAGATTTGATTCTCCATTCCTTCTGCATCCAGTGCTCTCTTTGGGGTTAGAGGGAATTTTAGTCATGCAGGGGGAGTGAAATTAACCCCTATACAGAGGTCCAGCATAAGGCCTAAGCACATTTAAATCCCACTTGCCCTTTCTCTGTCTAGGGGTGTGTCTACACTGCAATGGTAACAGCCATTATTTCGAATTAACTTTAATAGTGTCTGTACATGCAAACCGCTATTTTGAAATTAATTCAAAATAGCGGAGCACTTAATTCAAATTTGGTAAATTCTATGAGGAGTAACACCAAATTCGAAATAGCTATTTTGAATTAAGTGCTGTGTAGACACTTAATTCGAAATAGGGGGCCTCCAGCCCTTCCCAGGGAGCCCTGGTGGCCACTCTGGGCACAACCAGGAAAACTTACTCTCCTCTCCCCCAACCCGGAGCCATTAAAGGGGTCGACGCTGGCCACAGTGCCTGTGCCAGCTCCAAGCCTGCCAGCCCAGAGCCAGCAGTGGCCACCCGGATCCACTGACCCAGTGGCCCAAAACATGAGCCAGCAAGCCACTGGCAACCAGCCCTCCACCACTCCCCAGGAGCAGTCTGCCAGCTCCCAGGAGCCTGACAGGGGCTGGAGAAGGTGGGCGCCTTCCTGGTCCAGGGTGGAGATCATGGACGTTATTCAGGTTTGTGGGGGATGCCCCCAATGTCCATGATCTCCGCACTAGATGGAGGAATGCAGCCGTCCATGGCAGGATAGCTGCCAGCCTGGCCACCAAAGGTCACATGTGAACCCAGGAGCAGGTTCACATGAAAATCAAGTTGGTCCGGCAAGACTCCCACCGATGTCCTAAGTCCTAACCCGATGCCCTGCCTTAACGTCGGTTCAGGGTCCACTCAGTGTGGACGCACTATTTCGAAATAGGTTTTGTGTGTAGATGTGTTAATTCAAATTAGCTTAATTCAAATTAACTATTTCAAATTAAATTAACTCAAATTAATGCTAACGTACCCTAGGGGTGATTCTCTAGCTATCTCAGGCTTTTATGCTGCTGCACATCACCCTATTATTTCAGCTCCTATCTCAGCCAGAACCTAGGCCAAGGACCTCTCTAAGCGAGATTGTACTCGATTTTGCTTCACTGGAAGAGAAGCACTAACTTTTACAATTAATGATGGGTTTTAGTGTGAGCAATAAGTAACAGCAGAAGAAAAAGATTCATAGAATAAAAAGGATTAAGACCATGGATAAAACAAGTGATTAGATATGTGTTTAAATCCATCCCTACTCAGGACAGCACTTAAGCATGTGTTTAATTTTAAGCATATATTTAAGCCCCATTGAGGACTAGAGTCCCATTAAAATAAAGCCTGTGCTTAATCATCCTTACTGAATAGGGATGTTGAGGGAGTAATTTAGAAGCACCTGAGTGATTTAAGATCCTAAGTGCCATTGAAAATTGGTGGAATTTAGGCTCCCACTTAAGAACTTTTGAAAATGTATCCCACTTTCCTGACCAAGGGATTAAGAGAAAGTGGAAAAGAATAAGGATTAATAAACAGAACAGACACTTCATTCCAGCTAATAATAGCTCTTTCCTTGCACATTTTATGCTTTCATGCGTCTAAAGGGAAGTTGTACACAGGAGTGGCTAATACTCTCCCTCCTACAGACAATGTCCAGGAGAAAAAGATATCTTCCTCACATGTACGGAGTTTATTTACAGCACCAGACAATTGTTTTAGGAGCTCACCAGCGGAGCCTTTGTAACTTGATCAGTCAAAAGGTGGCCATCTTCGATGACAGGAATGAAGCATGACAGCAGAGCAGACAGGAATGTATTTCATTTGAATGCCAGAGTCAGATACCCCCTTCCAATTTTCCCTTGCCATTTATTCATTTTTGGTGTTTCTCATGTCTTCAGGCACTGTAGTGCATGTTCATAAAATATAAAGGAGAGGGAAAATCAGGACACCTAATTCCCATGACTGAAAGCAGGACGATAACCTCCCTAAATTTTGCCTCTCCTGTTGTTTAATGTTAATGAGAGGGCTTATGGTATGGAACCCAAAGGCATATATTACATGTGTTTATTTTAGAGAGTCACGGTATTGCCATCCTTACTTCTATGCTGCCCTCAGAGTTGGGCGGCCAGAGAGCAGCAGCTGCTGGCCGGCGCCCAGATGCTAAGGCAGTGCCCCACCAGCAGTAGTGCAGACACATGGATGGCAATACCATACCATGCCTCTAGAGCTGCCTCATATACAGCAGTTGATGGATCCTATATTTTTAATAATAGAGCTTTTCAGTTCTATGGTGTCTATGATATGCCCAAGGTGACATGGCTTGTCAATGGAAGAATAGGACACAGGATTTTTGTGTCCTTATTCTCTGCCTTGTCTATGTGCCATCGATTAGATCCCAGCTGCCTCTGTGTTCAGTAAATCAAAAGATAAGCGTATGGGCTCTATAATAAATAATCCTCCATATTCATAGTTGGATAATTTGAGCTTGTGGACAGAAGCATGAAATTGTTGGAGTAGTTCGTAGGCTTGCCACAGAGACAATGGAGAACAAAGTGAATTGCCTGATGTATATTGATTGTCATTGAAAATATGCAACTTCTCCTGGCCTCACATGAGGGTCAGATGCAAGAAGGTGAGCTTTGGTGTCTTTCATTGACCCCTAGGCATAGCTGACCTCTTGGCTTACCTCACCTAATCAATTCCCTTCCACTTCAAAGGCCACGTACACACTTGGGCTGTGTCCAGACTCGGGGGTTTTTTCGAAAAAAGTAGCCTTTTTTCGAAAAAACTTCCCCTGCGTCCAGACTCAAGCCGCGTTCTTTCGAAATTAATTCGAAAGAACGCGGCTTTTCTTTCGATGGCGGTAAACCTCATTTCACGAGGAAGAACGCCTTCTTTCGAAAGTTCCTCTTTCGAAAGAAGGCGTTCTTCAATGTAAATAGGGCTTCTTCGAAAGAGAGCATCCAGACTCACTGGATGCTTTCTTTCGAAAAAGCAAGCCGCTTTTTCGAAATTTCTCCGTGCAGTCTAGACGCTCTCTTTCGAAAGAGGCTCTTTCGAAAGATGCTTTCGAAAGAGCCTCTTTCGAAAGAAGCCTGCAGTCTAGACACACCCTAGGTCTCCTGTTCTGAAATGTTGTAGTCGTTGGGTTAAATATGAGATATCTCATTGAAGATTAATAGCCTGTGATATGCAGGTCAGACTAAATGATCCTATTTGGCTATTAAACTATCACACAAACAGAGGGTTAAGCCAGTGCTTGGACAGGAGCAGTGGCTTAAAGACACTTCTGAACCCTACTATGCCAAGTGGTCCTCAGTGGCATGTCAGCATCTGGGGAACAGCCTCTGAAAAACCCAAACCCGTCAATATGAAGGAAGAGAATGGACTCAGAACTAGTAATCTGAATTCTTACATCTAAACACTTCTTGTTATCAAGCACCTCAAGGGTATCACATGTCTGCACTTCAGCTCCATCACGAACACCCTATGAATAACATAAAAAGTATCAGTTAGCACCAGGTACATTTGACTTCATGACAAGAATCTCAGAATGGCCTTTCTTCTATGTGATCTTTTTTACACTTTCAGCTCATGAGCTTTGTGTTTGATCCCTGAGCCCTTCCACATGAGTTTTTATAGTCTCTTTAGTGCACTTGTATGGGGAAAAAATCTATTAAAAAATCTTTTGCAAGAATCTCACGGCAGCTTCTACTTGGAGATGCGCCAAGCACCATACATCAGTATAACCTTCTGCACATCACTCCAAACTTTGGTAATGGAAATGAATGCCACCAACTCCAACTCCTTCTCTGGCTCATATTCCATTCTGGGGTTCTCATCATCAAGTCGAAAATTATTGGCATTAATAGATACTTTTTCATAACATACATATAGGGTATGTCTAGACTACATGGCTCCGTCGATGGAGCCATGTAGATGAGTTTACTAGACATAGCAAAATGAAGCGGCGATTATTCAAATCGCCGCTTCATTTACATCAAAATGGCCGCCACGCTGTGCCGATCAGCTGATTGTAGGCACAACATGGTAGTCTAGGCAGGGATCAGCTGACCCCAGAGCCCTTTGTCGTCAGATATCAGCGCGGCAGCCATTTTGATGTAAATGAAGTAGCAATTATTTAACATTTAAATTGTCGCTTCATTTTGCTATGTCTACAACTATTTTACTATGTCTAGTAAACTCATCTAGTAGACACACCCATAGTGTTTATTATGGAGTTGAAGTATTGGTATGTGATGGGGGTAAGATGTTAGGTGAAAAGAAATAGTTCAGAAGGGTAGCTGTGTTAGTCTGTAACTTTAAAGACAATGAGTAGTCCTGTGGTACCTTAGGGTATGTCTACACTACCACCCTAGTTTGAACTAGGGTGGTAATGTAGGCAACTGGAGTTGCAAATGAAGCCCGGGATTTGAATTTCCCGAGCTTCATTTGCATAAAGCCGGGCGCCACCATTTTTAAATGTCCGCTAGGAAGCCTAGTCCGAACTACCTAGTCCGTGCCGCATGTAGCCACGCGGCACGGAGTCCGCACTAGCGGACATTTAAAAATGGCGGCACCCGGCTTTATGCAAATGAAGCCCGGGAAATTCAAATCCCGGGCTTCATTTGCAACTCCAGTTGCCTACATTACCACCCTAGTTCGAACTAGGGTGGTAGTGTAGACATACCCTTAGAGAGTAACAAAAATATAGAGTATCATCAGCTTTCATGGGTAAAACCTTAAAACGCTGCTCATCTGATGAAGTGGGTTTTACTCATGGAAGCTGATGATACCCTATTTTTGTTAGTCTCTCAGGCAGGGGCGGATATAGGGCAAGGCGAACGGGGCGGCTGCCCCAGGCCCCGTGCTTCAGAAAGCCCTGCGCATGCGCCGTGGCAAAGGGGGGGCCCCGCGGAATTATGCTGCCCGGGGCCCCACAAAACGGTCATCTGCCCTTGCTCTCAGGTGCCATAGGTCTACTTGTTATCTATAAAGAAATAGTACATAAATTACAATTCATATTGCTAGATTCTGATACCTTTCCATGCAGTGTGAGATTAGTTTTTTTTTAAAGGAGACTACTGCCCAGATACTGGGATGAGACCAAAGACAACTTAGCATAGCAAGTAGTCAGAGGTTTTTTTAAGCCACATTTGAGCATCCTGCCTCTGCTCCTGTCCAAATACTGGCTTAGTCCAAATCATACATTTAACAGTTTGTTTATTTCTCTTTGTTCCTCCCCATCCCACTGCCAAATAAGTTGGTTACATCAGTCAAGGGTTAGAGTTGTAGAAGACAGGCTTGAATTGAAGTCTAGACTTAACTATGAATTTCTTACCATTCTAGCCATAATAAAAAATTTAGATATGATAGATGATAAAAAAAAAAACAAGTCTCTCAAAGAAAAGAGTTAGGGCCATACCAAATTCATGACCATGAAAAACATATCATGGACTATATCAAGGTTGCCATTTCAGGAGAGCATGGAGGGGGCAGCAGCCATGCGTACCAGGATGTAGCTTGCTTTTCTTCCTGTTCCCCAGATGATAAGGGAGTGAGGGGAAAGTACTTGGATTCCAGGCATGCCTCTCACTCCTGGATGGTGAAGGAAGGGAGCAGAGGAATAATTCATGGAATACAAGTACTCAGTGCTGGTAATAGGGATGCCAGATGGTTTAAAAAAAAACACCAGCTCTGGGGAGTAACTAGGGAGTAACCTGGGAGCTTGGGGCCAAAATGCAGTCACAGCCCCTTTAATAGCCACGTGTCCTAAGCGGGCTTCCGTTTGGCATGGCGGAAGTGCTCCCAGGGCCAGCTGTTGCAAAAAAACAACTGCAAATACTTTCCCCTTGTTCCCTGATAGATCAGGGAACAGGAAGACAAGCAAGCCGTATCCCACACATGGCTGCTGCCCCCGTCGCTCTCCTGGAATGGCACCTTTGTGTGCCATGAAATCTGGTCTCCCCCAGTGAAATCTGGTCTTTTGTGTTCTTCACGAGTTTATTTTAGGGTTGTCACCCTTACTTCTGTGCTGCCTTCAGAGCTGGGCAGCCAGAGAATGGTGACTTTTAGCAAAGTGCCCAGTTCTGAAGGCAGTGCTCTGCCAAGAACAGTGCAGAAGCACAGGTGGCAATACCATACCATGTCACCCTTGCTCCTGTGCTGCTGCCTTCAGAGCTGGCCAGACAGGGTCTAATTCTGTAGTCAGCAGTACAGAAATAAGGATGGCAATACCATATTATAAGAACATAAGAACGTCTGTAGTGGGTCACACCAAAGGTCCATCTAGCCCAGTAGCCTGTCTGCCAACAGTGGCCAGCACCAGGTGCCTCAGAGAGGGTGGACCGAAGACAATGATCAAGTGATTTGTCTCCTGCCATCCCTCTCCAGCCTCTGAAAAACAGAAGCCAGGGACACCATTTCTATCCCCTGGCTAATAGACTTTTAAGGGCCTAACCTCCATGAAATTATCTAGCTTCTCATTAAACTCTGTTATAGTCCTAGCCTTCACAGCCTCCTTTGGTAAGGAGTTCCACAGGTTGACTATGCGCTGTGTGAAGAAGAATTTTCTTTTATTAGTTTTAAACCTGCTACCCATTAACTTCATTTGGTGTCCTCTAGTTCTTCTATTACGGGAACTAATAAATAACTTTTCTTTATCGGCCCTCTCCACACCACTCATGATTTTATAGACCTCTATCATATCCCCCCTCAGTCTCCTCTTTTCTAAACTGAAAAGTCCCAGTTGCTTTAACCTCTCTTCATATGGGTCCCATTCCAAACCCCTAATCATTTTAGTTGCCCTTTTCTGAACCCTCTCCAAGGCCAAAATATCTTTTTTGAGGTGAGGAGACCACATCTGTACACAGTACTCAAGATGTGGGCGTACCATAGTTTTATACAGGGGCAGTAAGATATTCTGGGTCTTATTTTCTATCCCTTTCTTAATAATTCCTAGCATCCTATTTGCCTTTTTGATCGCCGCTGCACACAGCGTGGAAGTTTTCAGAGAACTGTCCACGATAACTCCAAGATCTCTTTCCTGATTTGTCATAGCCAAATTAGCCCCCATCATATTGTACGTATAGTTGGGGTTATTTTTTCCCAATGTGCATTTCTTTACACTTATCCACATTAAATTTCATTTGCCATTTTGTTGCCCATACCACTCTTAACCCTGTGCTGCTGGCAGCAGCTCTGCTGATAGAGCTGGACTCTGGGTAACAGCCACCACTCTGAAGGTAGCTCCTTATCCAACAGCAGCACAGAAGTAACCCGTGGCGAGTAGATTGCAACCTGGAAGAGCTAGGTTCGGGCGATCTGTGCATGCGCAGATTGCCGGACAGCGCGGCTGGCGAGCGGGGCTCGCCGCAGTTCGGCAAGCCCTGGTAGTACTGAAACCCCCATTACAATAACCTTGCAGCATGGTCCCCACTCGCCCCCCCCACACACACACAGACATTTACAGCTCCTTTTTGGCTCAGGATCCGTACAATTACAACACTGTGACATTTTAGATTTAAACAACTGAGAGCATGACATTTATGGTTTTTTAAATCCCATGTCTGTGAAATTGACCAAAATGGGCCATGAATTTGGTAGGGCCCTAAATATAGTGGATGCTACATTGCCTGAGTTACTCAAATTGCACTGGACTAATCACTAAAGAATATACTCGATTCTTATTAACAATAATAAAACACGTATACTTCACTAACTCCAAGAGGCACCCAGGTCATGGCTCCTCCATGCTAGGTGCTGCATGAACAAACTAAAAATAAAGTCCCTGTTTCAAAGAGCTTATAGATGTAAAAAAGACATAACATGTTGATGAGACAAACAAATATGCTAGGGAGAAGATGGGGAGACAACAAAACAATACAATGTGCAGATCAGAACCGGTACCATCTGTCCAGACACTCCCTTACTCTAGGAAACAATCCATTACTGGTCACTGAATAAACAACAGGCTGAACCTCTCTAAACCAGGACTCTCTGGTCTATCAACATCTGTGGTCTAGCACAACCATGAATGTACCATGACCGCAGGGCTAGTGGCTGGGAGTCCTGCAGGCCATGAGGCCAGGAGCAGCAGTGGAGTTGCCCATCAGGGCTGGGAGCCCAGCACACAGCAGTGGGGCTGCGTGGTGAGGCCAAGAGCCTGCTTGCAGCAGCAGGGCTGCCCAATGGGGCCAGGAAGCCCAGTGGGGTTGGCAGGGCAGTGGGGCCAGCAGCACGGGGAGAGCTGGCTGGGAGGCTGGTTCCTAGGCCAGTGCTGGGGATCCAGTGGCAGGGAAGCCAGAAATGACTGACCCTGGATCAGTCAAGTCCAGAGGGTGCCAGACCAGGAAGGTCTAACCTGTATATGATGTAATTGGTCCATTCCATATGTATGTTAATCCCTCTGTGGAATTTTAGAACTTGGTCATGAGAAGTTGTTGATTTTTCCCAGCAGTAACATTGCCAGTGGGTTAGTTTCATTGTGTGTCATTCTACACCTTCCCTCTTCTTAAACAAGTGTTTCTGTTTGCATCTTTGCTGTACACATTGTCAATTTACTTGACAATTCCAAGAGGGAGGATATTTTAAGGCACATGGGGCAGTTAGGCACCCACATCCTACTGAACAGCAAAGGGAGTTAGGTATCTCCTTTCTCTTTGTGCAAAGCAAAATCTTGTATTTTCTCGCATATCTTTGACTGGATGCACTTGCACAGTAGATCTCAATATACCAAAAATCTTATCTGAGCACTATGATAAAGTATTATACAATAAATACTTACATAATTATTGATGCTCCATTTCCCTTAGAAAATCCCATTACATCTGACTACACAAGATAAGGCTTTATCAGATATATAACCACAGCTAGTTACAGTCAGTAAATCCCATGGCTAATACCATCGCTCTTTTTTATTGAAGTGTAAATTATTATTTTGTTTTATTAGTTGATATTTTTTCACCTAAATACGTTGCATAACCATATATCATTCAGTGCCAAAGCATAAAAGCTAAACTGTGCAATGTTACTTGCAAAAAACCAGACATTTACTGGTTCCCTTCCACAGAATGTAACAGCAAAGGGATAAATTTTGTTCTCAGTTACACCAGTGTAAGACAGAGGAACGTCACTGATGATTATTATTTATTTTGTATTCGGTCAGGCCTAGAAGCATGGTCTCTAAAACACAGGGGCACCTTAAGATTAGTGCAGATCTGTGTGGATACCTTATAGGTTGGAAGTTATACTCCTGTCTGTAATCTGAGAATAATAGGGCTCGTCTACATTGGCCCCTTTTCCGGAAGGGGCATGTTAATTTTAGAGATCGCAATAGGGAAATCCGCAGGGGATTTAAATATCCCCCGCAGCATTTAAATAAAAATGTCCGCCGCTTTTTTCCAGTTTTTAGAAAAGCCGGAAAAGAGCGTCTACACTGGCCCCGATCCTCCGGAAAAAGCGCCCTTTTCCGGAGGATCTTATTCCTACTTCAAAGTCTTCATTGTCTTCAAAGTAGGAATAAGATCCTCCGGAAAAGGGCGTTTTTTCTGGAGGATCGGGGCCAGTGTAGAAAAGCGGCGGACATTTTTATTTATTGTGATCTCTGAAATTAACATGCCCCTTCCGGAAAAGGGGCCAGTGTAGACGTAGCCATAATGTTCACAGAAGAGGGTTACTTACTGTTAGTTACTGTTCGTGAAGCGCTTTGAATACACAAAAGTCTGTATAAAAGCTACATTTAAATATTAAATATTCCTGTTCTACAGGATTATGTGAACTGGAAATAATTCTAGAATTCAGACCTGTTCAAACAGAAGTTTCTCAGTTCCCTTTACCTGAGATTTAGTATCTCCCTTCATCCTATACTGTCTGCAAGGGGCAATGAAATCAATTTACAAAGACTATCAAACTCAGTGGTTTAACATAGGGATGTTAAATATCGGTTAATTGAGTAGTCGAGTAACCGCAAGATTTCTTATTGGTTAGTTGACTATTCTATATCACTGGGGGCGGGACCAGCAGCCAGTGCACTCTGGCCTCACTCCCATGGAGCCCTCTGCCACTCTGCTTTGCTGCCTCTGTATCAGAGGCAGCAGCGCAGGGTGCCAGGCGGGAGCTGGTCCATGAGGGGAGCCAGTTTAAAAAACAGCTCCCTTCACGGACTGGCTGCCTCTTTCCCTGTGCTGCTGCTTCTGATAAAGAGGCAGCAGCACGGGGTGGCAGCAGCTCCTGTCTGGGAAAAAGGGTCTGAGCTCTCAGACCTGGCGAGAGCCGGAACTGAGATGAGCTCCCTGCTCAGCCAGCTCCTAATACACTTTACATGCAGTGGGGGTAGGTCCCAGACCCAGCACGAGCCAGGGTTAAGCCAGACTGCTGTCCACCCTGCAAAAAAATGTTCGGGGGGGTGGAGGGAAATGCGTGTAATCTATAGCATTATCCTATAAGCTTTTGATTATCGAATAATCAGTTATCGACTATACTATTGCATCCCTAGTTTAACATTTCAAATGTAGGTAGCTTCTTTACCTACAACCAAATGGAGTTTTGTAATTAAACCTGAGAAGTTAAATGTGAGGTTATAAAACCTCTGCTTTAGGGGAGGGGAGGAGGTTTCCCCTCTACACAGGTATCCATCTGGATGCCATTGTCTTAAAAATAATTTTTCTTGGGCTCAGAAAACAACTAGGATTGTGGCGTTTGGTTTAAAATGATAAAGATTCCCTAGGGTACCTTTTTCACTTTTGTTTTATGGCCCATTCATTCCCAAAAGAACCTGGTCTCTCCTGGCCCTCTTTTTTATATCCTTGTTTTATCATCTGCTACATTGCCTGATGTACAGATTCTGATCTCACTCCAGTGTCCTTTGGGAGTCATGCCACTGAAACCAATAGGATTAAACCAGGGGTGGGGAACCTTTTTTGAGTCAGAGGCTGCTGATCTACAGAAAAATTAGAGGAACAAAAAAACAGCAACAACAAACCCCAAGCCCTCACTGAGAAAGACACTTCCCACATTCCCCCCCTCAAACACCAGAACCAATGTGGGCCCAGCCTAGTAGATTTTGTGTGCCGCAGCCCCAGGGTGGGGCGGCAGGGATGTGCCAAAGTGGGCTCCCCAATGCTGGAAGGGGGGGCATGACCCTTGGGGGCTAGATCCAGGCAAGCTAGGCCTGAGGCTCCCCACCCGTGGATTCAATTAATGTAAAGCAGCAGGAGATGAGACTCTAGCCGTGAATCTTTGATAAGTTCAATGTTACCATTTTGTTTCTTCTGGAAATTCCTGCAGTGCCATGTACCGTGCCTGGATCTCACATCCTTCTGAAGGATCCCTGTGCTTCTATTCTTGACACTATTTCTATTTTTTTCCTGCAGTCAGTAACAGACATCAACAGTTTCTGCCAATTAGCTGGTCTGTTTTGGGGATTTTATGTTCCCTACCTACCTATTCTATCTTATCCCGTGGTTTGCTTTATTGTAGAATTATTTAATTGAACGTTCTGCCAGTAGACTGGAGAATGTAGGGAAGAAAACCTAAATATAAAAGGCTTAACCAGGGGGCAGGAAGGGTCCACCACCCACCTACTGTTATACTGTGTTGTCCCTGGAATTTAATAACCACATGTGGTGAATGTAGCTCATTAGATTGTGTGTGCTGAATAATTCACAGGGGGCAAAAAGGGTGCTTTGCCCAAGACCCTTCATTTGAGAAGGGCCCCCAACCAGAGTCACAGTGCCACTCATGTTTGACCTGGCTTCCCCTCCAATTATAAAGGGGTAGATGGGCCAAACTGAGCAGCATTTTGGCCTACTTTAGTTACTTTAAACATCTGGAGTAGGGTTGTCGATTAATCATAATTAGCTCATGTGATTAACTAAAAAATTAATCACAATGAAAAAATGAATTATGATTAATTATAGTTTTAATCGCACTGTGAAATCATAGAATACCAATTGAAATTTATTAAGTATTTGTGGATGTTTTTCTAAATTTTCAAATATATTGATTTCAGTTACAACACAGCATACAAAGTGTACAGTGTTCACTTTATATTATTATTTTCATTCCTTTTTTAGAGTGCACATATTTGTAAACAAAAGAAATAGTATTTTTCAAGTCACCTCATACAAGCACTGCAGTGCAATCTCTATATCGTGAAAATGCCACTTAAAGTGTCAATGTTTTTGTTAATTAAATTTGTGACTAAACTCTTTGGGGGAGGATTGTATGTCTCCTGTTCTGTTTTACCTGCTTTCTGACATATATTTCATGTTATAACAGTCTCGGATGATGATCCAGCACATGTTCATTTTAAGAACACTTTCATTGCAGATTAGACAAAACACAAAGAAAGCACTAATGTGAGATTTTTAAAGATAGCTATTGCACTCAACCCAAGTGCCTTCCAAAATCTAAGAGGGATGAAGCATGGAGCATGCTTTCACAAAGCTTAAAAGAGCAACACTCCAATGCAGAAACCACAGAACTCAACCACCAGAAAAGAAAATCAATCTTCTGCAGGTGTTATCCGGCTCCGATGATAAAAATGAACATGTATAAGTGCACTGCTTTGGATCATTCTCAAGCAGAACCTGAAATGGTGGTTGTAACATGAAGGGGCATATGAATCTTTAATGCCTCTGGCATGTAAATATCTTGCAACACCAGCAACAACAGTGCCATGTGAATGCCTGTTCTCATTTTCAGGTGTCATGTAAACAAGAAACAGGTAATATTATCTCCTGAAAATGCAAACAAATGTGTGTGTCTGAGTGACTTACTGAACAAGGACAGAACGAGCTCGTAGGATCTAAAAGCAAGGGTGGGCAAAATATGGCCCACAGACCAGATGCTGCCCACCAAGCAAACAACTCAAGCCCACAGGAGCCTCTGCCAGGCTCCTTGTCTGCCCTGTCCCTGGCACTGCTCAGAGCAGGAAGCCTGGGGGGAGTGGGGAGAGAATTTGCATGCTGCTCCTGCCCCTAGCACAACCTCACAGCTCCCATTAGCCCATTTCCAGGCAGCACATGATGTACCTCACCCCCGCACCAGAGGTCTCAGCATTCAGAGCCACAGATGGCCCCTGCAGCTGGTGCAGTAGCATGGAAGGCAGGGATAATGACAGAGGAACCAGCAGGACAGCTGGCTGGGAGTCTCCCAGGTAAGCACCTCCCAGCCAGACCACCTCTGGCACCCCAGCTCCTCCCTCCACCCAAATCCTCTGCCCCCTTCCTGTATCTCTACCCCATGTAACCCAAACCCTCTGCACCCCATCTCCTGCACCCATACCCCCTTCCAAAACCTGCACCACCTTCTACAACTCTCCTCCTCTTCACAAACTCCTCCCAAACCTTGAATCCTCTTCTGTACACCTACCCCAGGTCACAACCCCCTCCCAAATACAGCAAACCCACCTACACCTCTTCTCCAGGTCAGAATCCTGTCCTACACCGGGACCCCTTCCTGGACCCTGCACCCCCTCCTGCTCCCCAGTCTCCTGTCACAGGTCACAACCCCCTTTTCCACCCCAACTCCCTCCCAGACCCCAAACACCCTTCTGCATCCCAATCCTTTACCCCAAGCCTCCTTCCTGTACCCAACCTCCTTCCCAGATCCCACACCTCTTTTAATATCATGGAAGAGTGCGGCCCCTGACCACTTACCAAATTCTTGAAGTGACCCCCCTCAAAAATTATTGCCCATCTGTGACTGGGTGTCCGCACCCCACACTGAGGCTGGGAGGAGTGCTGTGTTCTGGGGTGAGAAGGCTCTGCCACGGCTGCCCTGCTGCGCATGCTCCCAGGTAGACGGGGCAAACCCACCCTGCTCTAGGATCATGGGGAGCACCGCATCCTGGGGTGAGAGGATTCCGCCGCGGATGCTCAGCCGCACATGCACTCAGCTGGTCAGGGCTATAAGTGGCGCTGAGCTGGGAAGATGGGGAAGGCATCTGGAGGGAGGAGTGGCCAGTGGGAAGATTGCCCTGACCAGCTTTAGGGGAGCAGGGGCTCCTACACAGGGTGAGACAGACGCGGCTGGAGCTGCCGACTGGGCCAGGGACACCGCTGCCATCGCCTGGAGTGGGCCTGGATTTCACGGCCACACCAGCGCCAGGGGGAAGCCCTGTGGCCCCTGGGGAGGTTGGCCTCTCAGTGGAGGGGGATGCCTCTCCTGATCCCTTTTCCCCAACGTCAGGGCCACCACCAGACTTGTCAGCGCCACACTTCCTGCACAGACTGGGGCTTCACGGACGATGGGGCATCCTCAGCCCGGGGAACTGTTCCGGGCCATGTCAGTGAGACCGCCATTCTGGTTCTAGCTCCAGCAGTTCTGGCCGCCATTGCTACGCTCATCCTGACCAACGCAACCCCTCCAGACCTTGGCCCCAACGCCAGAGGACGGCTAAGAGTAGGCAGCCCAGTAGCAGTAGGAAGCGATCCAGGGAGGGAACACTGGACCCGTAGGGTTGGAGAGTTATGGCAGTCAACCCAGGCAGTGGACCATTTCCCTGCCCTGGCAAGCAATGTGGAAGAAAAATTATCATTGGAGAATTCTCCTGCAGATTTTCACAGGAAATATCGCAGGTGTGAGAGGGTGAGAAATGCAGTTTCCATCAGTGACACCCGACTATCCAAGGAATTAAGATTGTCGTAAGAATGATAACAAATGTGTTTTCTGCCTGTGGGAAGTTCATTGTACAGACATGTTTAAATGAATTTCAAGAATTGTTTCATCCCAACCTGTTGGCATCTGGTTTATTTCGATTTCCTGCAGGGGCACCCAACAGCTTTTTGCCTTCTACACTGAGGAACAGTGTGATCAAGTGGTTAGAACACTGGATTGCAGCTCAAGGAACCTGGGCGACATTCCAAGCTACTTTGCTGACCTGCTGTATAATGCTGTGCATGTCATTTCTCTCTGGTGTTTCCTCTTCCATCCTCTGTCTAAGAGCTTGTCTTCACTTACCCTGAGGGCGATGCTACATAGATCGATCTCCCAGGATTCAATTAAGGGGGTCTAATAAGGATTCTCTTAATTGACCACTGACAGTGCTCCCGTATGCCACCAAGTCGCAAGCAGTAAGAGAAGTCAATGGGAGAGTTTCTCCCATCAACTTCCTGCAGTGGGGGATGCTGCAGAAATTCAACATAAGGTGTGTCCACTCCAGCTACACTATTCTCGTTGCTGGAGTTGTGTATCTGAGGTTCACTTTCTCCAGTAGTTTAGATCTGGCCTTAGAGAGGGGCAGAGGGACTATCTCACACTATGTATATGTATAGCACCTTGCGTAATTGGTCCCAATTCTATTATGTGTGTTGTGGTAGCAGTTAGAGCTCCACTCATGTATTAGGGCCCCATTGTGCTAATTTCTGAACAATCCCCAGAACAAAAAGGCAGTCCTCTGCTCCCCAAGAGCTTACAGTTATTGGGGCCTTTAGGGGCTACTGTAATACAGACAATGTGTAGACAGACAGAGCTATTAGAAATAAATATTGGCCTTTAGATTGATTGTCTCCTTTCTGTGTAATGTCGTTTTCCTATTGACATCAGTCTTGGGGTCCTCCTCCTTTCCATTGGGTTCTGTAATCAGGGCAGGGGCAGATATCTCATCCCTGCTTAGGATCTGATATGGAGCACTGATAATTGGAAGAGATTCCTGTTTGCATCAAATGCCTTTGGATAGGAGTCTTAGATTGTAAATTCTCTGGGGGCTGGGATTTTAATTTCGTTTGCACACTCCCCAGTGTGATGGGTCCTGATCCTGATGTCAGGCATGGATGGGGGGACTAGAGGAGGATAAAGAGGGGAGAAGGAACCTCTGGGACTCAAAGCAGAGGGTGTAGATTAGATGGAAGGGAACCTTCTCAGAAGAAGGTCTCAGGGATACAACGGGAGGAAGCAGGTGGTCCCTCGGGGCTTGAAGATGTTCAATAAGGTGAGGGAGCCCCAGGGTTCAAGGAGGTCCAGAGGACGGGGAACCTGCGGGACCAGAGAGTGGCCCAGGAGGAACAGGACTGTGGATGTTTTTGGAAGAGAGCTGCTGGGGCTCCGTGTTGCTGGGGGTACCAGGTTTTGGAGCAGAGAGGCTGCGTGCTGGGATGGAAGTTTCCTTTGTGTGGTATCTGTGAGCATGGTTTGGGGGTAGTCTTCAGCAGATCCTCACTAACAACTGGGCCAGTTATTAATACATTGGTGCAGACATAGCCCGTGATACAGCTCCCTTGTGCAGATGCATTATTCCCACATCCCATTTCCTTCAGTGGGACCACTTGTCGGGACTCATGGCGTTCCATGAGGTGTACAGGTAGTTCGGAATAGGAATCCTAATCCGAACTACCTAGTCCGTGCTGCGTGTAGCCACGGGCACGGAGTCCGAACTAGCCGGCATTTAAAAATGGCGGCGCCTGGCAACATGCAAATGAAGCCCAGGAAATTCAAATCCCGGGCTTCATTTGCAAGTTCATATGACTACATTAACCACCCTAGTTCGAACTAGGGTGGTAGTGTAGACATACCCTTGGTGAGTGAGGGCTGTAGGATTTGACTGTAGTGAAAAGCACGTTACCTGCACCATCTCCACTCAGTGAATAAGCACAGCTGTGGGCAGATCAAATCATTAACAAGTCTACAGAGGCCAGGTGGAAATGTTTTCCATGTGGATGACATTTCCCATGAGCCTCTGGAGCGATGTATGTTTTCTTCATCACTGCTATGTGGGTCACATACAGACTTCCTGCTCCTCAGCTGTCAGAGTATTTTTTATATGCCAGTCAGACTGCCTCAGGTCTACCTGCTCTTCGCCTCCCTGCCTTGCTTTGGCTCAGAATGGTTAACCCTTCGAACACAGGAGATCTAGCATGAGCTGCTGAAGAGGCATAACACTGGTATAAAGTTTGCCCTGAACTGTAACTTTTGTGGTGGTATTTTTAAGCTTGTTGACGAGAATGTAGTTATTTCTGGATGTGCAGGATGCTTAGGTGTGGATATTTAGCAATTTCCCCCTGTAATCCATCTTTATTTGAGGGAAAGAGAGAAAATGAGTATTCTGGTCTGTGCTATATTGTTTAAATTATTGACATCCATGAGATAGGGCTGTCACTAGTATGACAAAAGTTTCAAAGGGGTAGGCGAGTTAGTCTGTAAAAGGGAAAACTTAAAAAACAACAAATGGTCTGGTAGCACTTTATAGACTAACAAAACATGTAGATGGTATCATGAGCTTTCGTGGGCACAGCCCACTTCTTCAGATGACAGTGCAGCTTTAATATGCATTTGTGTTTCCCTGTATTCTCCAATAAAGCAAGCTTTTTTACTTAGACCTAGTGCAGATTGTGAAGATATAGGATTTGGGAATGAATAAAGAGAACAATGGGCAGGCAACGAAGAGAAGCAATGGCCCTTTTTGGTTAAGGATCAGTGTTTCACTTTCACTCAACATGGGAGTGAAATGTGTAATCAAGGGCTATGTCTACAGTGGCAGCTTCTTGTGCAAGAACTCTTTTGTGGAAGAGTTCTTGTGCAAAAACTCTTCCACAAGAGAGCATCTACACTGCCATTTACTTTTGCACAAGAGCATCCATGGTAGTGTAGATGCTCTCTTGCACAAGAAAGTTCTGATGGCCATTTTAATCATAGGGGTTTCTTGCGCAAGAAATTCATGTTGCCTGTCTACACTGGCCTCTTCTGGAAGAGCTCTTGCGCAAGAGGGCTTATTCCTCGTGGGGAGAGGAATAACTCTTCCAGAAGAAGCCCTGTTTTACAACGCTGTACTGTAAATTTACTTCTGGAAGAATGTGCAGTGTAGACAGCCGGCAAGTTTTTGCGGAAGAACGGCTGTTCTTGCGCAAGAAGCTGCCAGTGTAGATGCAGCCAAGTAGTTTCTACATCACTAGAAATAGAAGCAACAGTGAAAGTTACTTAAAATTTCTTGCAAGTACATCCTATTGCAACCCAAGTCCCTGCCAGCACTTTAAATAACTCCCTGCTGACTTTTGCAGTAGCTCATCCAGCTCTTTCCAGAGCTGCACACCTGGGCGCACCTGCTTACTTTCTCCTCAGAACAGAAGGATCTTCTCTTCCTATGCAGTGCACTGTCTTGCCATGTGGGGTATATCTGCACTGCAATTAAAAAAAACAGTGGCAGGATCATGCCAGCTGATTCCAGCTCCTAGGACTCAGGCTAAGAGTCTGTTTAATTGCCGTATAGATGTTTGGGATCAGCCTAGAGCTCAGGGTCTGGGACCCTGTGATGTGGGAGAGTCCCGGAAGCCTGAGCCTGCACATGTACACCACAATTAAACATCCTAGTAGCCTGAGGTCAGGGAGCGTGAGCCAGTTAGTACAGACCAGATACCACGTATAAAGGCAATGTAGACGCACCATTCACTGATGGCTGCAATGAAAGTAAAGTGCACTGCTGCTCAAAGATCTTTCAAACAGGGATTTTTGAGGGAGCAGAATTCATGCAGTGACTGTATAATCTTTGAGGGGAATGCATGTGGCTTTGCACTGCAAACCAGAGATGTGGTAAAAGGAGAAGCTGATAAAAAGATTGAAAATGGTAGGGGTGAAACAGATTAAGAGAGAATATCAAGTTGTTGATTAAGGATAGGATTTTTCAGAATTTCCAATGTTTGCCTACCTCTGTTTGGGCACGTCTAGACTAGCTCGGTTGTTCGAGCTAGGTAGGGTAATGAGGGCAAGTTGAGTTGCAAATGAAGCCTGGGATTTAAATATCCCAGGCTTCATTTGCGTGTTCCCGGGCGCCGCCATTTTTAAATCCACCTTAGTCCGAACTCCATGCTTGCGGCTACACACGGCATGGAGTAGGTAGTTCGAATTAAGGATCCTAATTCGAACTACCGTTACTCCTCATGGAATGGAATGGAATTTAAAAATGGCGGCTCCCAGGAACATGCAAATATTTAAATCCCGGGCTTCATTTGCAACTCCGCTTGCCCTCATTACCCTACCTAGCTCGAACTACCAAGCTAGTGTAGACGTACCCTTTCAGTAGTAGGCATCCATTGTTTTCAGTGGGAGCAAAGTAAAGATGATGCAGAATAATTCTGAACATTTTTCCCTAAATATTTGGATGTATTTTTTTAACTTGCTAAGATCAAAAATACACACTGAGGCATTTGACTTTCTTTGCAAAGAAACTGAGGTCAGATTCTCCAGACTGTTAGCAAGACTTTGTACTTCTCTCCCAGCTGTCTAAGCTGAGCACTGAGGACATCCAGGGTATGTCTACACAACAGTGTTGTTTTGGAACAACTGCTCTTATTCCAAAATAACATAGTGCACATCTACACTACAAGCCTTTATTTCAAAATGTCGTCAAGCTGGAGGACTTCTTACTCCAACTCCTGTAACCCTCATTTCACGAGGAGTAAGGGAAGTCGGAGGAAGAGTGCTCTTCCTTTGACTTCCTGCTGTGTAGACAGTGCCAAAAGCCGAAGTAAGCTATTTCGACTTAAGCTATGCACTTGACATACCTGAAGTTGCGTAGCTTAATTCAACTTTAGCCCTGCTGTGTAGATATGCTCCTAGTGTCTGGCTGAATCTTCCAGGACCACAGAATGACTGTAGCAGATCCTAAACCACCCTCCTCCTACTGTAACCCTGGTCTAGGGATCATGTCCCATGGGGAGCTGGCCAGAACTTGCACCAGAACACCAGACCAGATCAGCACTGGCTGAGGCCTTAGGGGTCTGTTAAAGCCTACTTTTCCTCTCCTGATCACAGGCTAATTGAGGCTGAGTGTTGAGGTGTGAGCGGGGAGGGAGGGAGGGCAGGAGTGGGGCTGGGGATGAGGAGTTTGGAGTGTACGAGGGGACTAAGGACTGGGACAGAAGCTTGGGGTTTGGAGGGTGTAGGGTCTAGGATGGGTCTGAGGACAATGGGCTTGGGGTGCAATAGGGTGCTCAGTGATTGTGACCAGAAGAGAAGACTTCCCCCAGCCTTCTCTCAGTGCAGTAACTAGGGGATGGATGAGAGGCATCTTTCCATGTCTTTAATAGCTCTGGGTTAGGCTGGATCAGGCTGGGAAAGGGTTCCTGTCCCTTCCCCCAGGCCATGGCAGGTCTGGGCCGGGGCTAGTCAGGGCCAGGAGAGTGGTGCTATGGTAGGTCCAGGGCTTGAGGAGACATCTTCCCTGCTGCAGGTTACATATGAAAGTACCAGTGAAGTCAGTACCAACAAAAATGTCATACAATGGCTTGTTTATGAGATACGCTGAAAGTACAATATTTATATTCCAGTTCATGTATTTTACAATTTTATGGTAAAAATAAGAAGTAGTAGTATTCTGAGGCACCTTCGTATTTTTTTTTTTTATTTTTTTTTTGGGTAAGAAAACAGTTTTTAAGTGAGGAGAAACTTAGGATACACGAGACAAATCAGATTCCTGAAAGGATCACAGTAGCTTGGAAAGGTTGAGAGCCACTGGTCCAGAATTGACAAGTCTGCTACAGCTTTCACCAAGATCCAGGTGACTTGTTTAGCTCATGTAGTAGAGACTCATGCAATAAGCTTCAGAGAGCCCTAGTCTGATCCTGCCTGCTGATGACCAGGGTCTATCAGCATTGTAAATTGTCCTGGGGCTCTGACACGGGGTGGTATCAGTTGAACCTCTCTAGTCCAGCACCCTTGGGACCTGACTGATTCCAAACCAGAGAATTTTCCAGACCACGGGAGCCACTATTGTCTGGCAGCATTATCAGCACTTCCACAGCTTATTGGGCTGTTAGAAGTCATTTAGGGGTAAATTAGAGCTAAATAACAGCACAGAAGACTGAGAGCCAGGAACTTTATGAGACTGTGGTGAAACCACGCAATCCCTCCTAATCCCTATTGGGGAATAGGAGTAAAATGGCAGCTGTCACTGAGGGAGACAAAAGCTTGCTTCTATGGGCATGGTAAATTAACTACAGCTGTTTCAGAAAAGGTGCTGAAAAATCAGGTTGGACTATGTGTGGAGATGTATAGATGAAAGAGGTTGAGTGTCAATGTTCTATTTTACTATGAATCACTGTCATTTACCTTTCATGCATCATCAGATTATAATGACCTTAAGGATCAAAGAGATGACAGGATCAACAGATTACCTCATTGTAAAAAAAATATGGTTTGGGATTGCAAAGAGGGTAAGTGAAACTATGATGAAGAGTGACAGATGCTCTGTTATATATTTTCAGACCTTCCTATGCTGCTAATAAAATGTTACAATTAATCTGCAAACAGTGAACAATTACTACAATCCCATCATCTTAACATCAAACACTGGGATAATCAAAATCAAGGACCTTTGCAGCACAATGCATATTGTGCATTTCTCCATGTATATTTACATGTGCTAATGTGTACAAAGGTTCTGTCATGATGTACTACAGCACCAGATCACCGCATATGGAAAAGCATGTAGAAAATTAGGAATCATTAAAAAAGAAATTGAGAATAAGACAGAAAGTATATTATTGCCTCTACATAAAACCATGGTACACCCTCATCTTGAATACTGCATACAGATGTGGTCACCTCATCTAAAAAACGATATATTGGCCTTGGGAAAAGTTCAGAAAAGGGCAACAAAGATGATTAGGGGTTTGGAATGGGTCCCATATGAAGAGAGATTAAAAAGACTTGGACTTTTCATCTTAGAAAAGAGCAGACCAAAGGGGGATATGATAGAGGTCTATAAAATCATAACGGGTATGGAAAAAGTAAATAAGGAAAAGTTATTTACTTATTCCCACAGTATAAGAACTAGAGGTCACCAAATGAAATTAATAGGCAGCAGGTTTAAAACCAACAAAACGACCCTGCCAGGGAGCCCCACTATGCTACAAACAACGGATGTTGCCGGACCAGGGAATTCCAGATAATAGGTTCAACCTGTACTTATCACGAGATCAGGACCGCAGGGATCAATCCCCCAGAGGTTGATTTAGTGGATCTAATGAAGACCCATCAAATCAACGGCAAATCACTCTCCAGTCGACCTCTGTCCTCTACCTCTGATAAGAAGAGTGAGGTAAATCAAGAGGTGTGTCTTCAGTTGACCCCACATGGTGTAGACTCCACAGTAACTCAAACTAAAGTACACTATTCACATAGCTGGAGTTGCATATCTTAGGTCAACTTACTGTGGTAGTGTAGACCTACCCTGAATTTTGCCAAGAAAACCAGATGCCAAATAGGAAATCTTGCCATAGGCATCAGGTGCAGTTAGTCCTAAGTGCCCATTGCTAATGACTGAAAATACAAGGCTTTTAGTGATTAGTAACATTTTTATGTAATGTTTCTTTGTTCACACTTGTTGATGACAAAGCAAATTATAGGACTGAAAACTATCATATTTAGATTTCTTTTATATTCAATGTGTCATTGAAGAAGCAAAGTGCTTTTTGTGTCACTCCGATGCCCAAGGCTTTTCTGAAAACCTCTCTTGAAAATGTATGAGCACAGCTATTCATTTTTAACACACATTTTGATTTTTTTTCTTGGATGAAAGAGACCTGTGCTGAGAATGTTATTGGTGCTAAAAGTCCTCTTCATTCATATTAGTTCATCTAATCATAGAGATTAGAGACAGAAAAGACTTACTGGGTCAGGTAATTCATCGTATTGCCATTACTGGACTGTTATCTAGTGCATATATAGTGTTTTGTCCCATTTAAAAGGAGTGGAATGATTCAGTTTTGAATTGTTCTCTTAAAATAACAATTACACACTCTCATGTTGATCTGAATAATAGGAAAAATGTTTTGAACTTCTTTGCTTAATTCTTATTATTATTTCTAGCTGTACCGTTTGTACCACTGTAAGCCATTATCAGCACTTATACCACTTAAAATTCAGACCTAATAGTACCACCCAGACAAGTAATTGCTATGTTTTTGCTTTCTATGTTCTGCACCTTTAAATCTTTAAAATCTCTCCCGAGGATAGTGGTCCCCAAACTTTTCAGGATCATGCCCCTTACTCCTTTCCACGTCTTCTCCCCACCCTCAAGAGCTAGAAAGGGGATCATGGCTCTGGAGAGGAGGGGAGCAGAAAAGGATGAGGGTCTAAGGCTGGGGTTGCAGCTGGAGGGGATGCGGTATGGAGGTAGGCCTGGGAATGAAACCCTGGCTGGAGGCCACAAGAGGTATAGGCTGGGAGCAGAGATCCATTTGGGGACTGTAGCTGGGTGCAGGGGGCAGGCCCAAGAATGGAGCCCCATCTGGAGACCATGGCTAGGACTGGGGAGAGAGTGGAGCCTTTGTTGGGGGCCTATTCTGAGCACTCTGTCTCCCCACTGATTACACTGAGCCTAGGCACCTACCTCTGTCTCTGAATTCCAGTGGTTTTTATAGGCTCTTCAGAATGAGGTATGGTGACGCTGAACATCTCCACACCTACATTTCTTTGTGAATCAAGTTGCGGGTGATCTCCCCTGAAGACTTCCCTTTTGTTTTTGTTCTCCTAGGATAAGACAGTCTAACTGAAAGCATCTGGGTTTGTTCTTTGTATGCAATGGCTACCAGTCAAGGTATGTCTACACTGAAAAACCCCTAAGCTGAGACTCTCAGATAGAGTCAACAGATGTGGGTACATGCTAGATGACTAAAAATAGGACATTTGGGCTCAGGCTGGAGCCCAGGATTTGAAACCTGGGGACAGAGGCAGGGTCTCAGAGTCTGAGGTTCAAGACCATGCCTACTTTCTGGGTGGGAGCCCAACCATCTACACTGCTATTTTAACCTCTGTAGCACAAACCTGAGTCAATCGACCTAGGCTCTGAGACTTGATGGCATTTTTCTTTCTTGAAGTGTAGTCATACCCTTAGCATTCATATCCCACTCTACTTTCCCTATATATTTAGATCTCTTGAATCTGTCCTCAATTCTACTCCTCCAAATCTATAATAAACTCAGTTGTTTCTTTAAGTTTCTTTCAATTTTGCAGGTATCTTTGTGCAGTCTTATTAGTGTCACAAAGAAAGGGATTCTTGCCTCTCTGCAACAGGAAGTGGCGCCTTTGCAAGTTCAGCTGTGAGTCACAGTGTATTTTGTCTGAACCATTTTGAATTACAAACTTATGGCTGTCTAATAGCCAGGCTACTCAAATCTTTCAAATCAGTGGGGCAGTAGAGGGGTAAGTCTCAGCAAAATCTGGCCCTAAACACCTTATATCAAATGTGTTTTTGGAATATCCATAGAATTTGTTTTTAAAATCAGAACTGAAATTTTGACTCAGGTACAGCATTGACTTTAGTGTCTTGTAGGGCCAGAATATAAGCAATTCAGTTAGTCATCTGGTGATCAATCCTCACGAAAGTACATTATTTTTTACTGGAAAATATCATGCCACTCAAGCTTAGGTCAGAACATTTTTTACTATTTGTATATTTTCCAGCTTCCATAAAACAGCAAAAGTCCTAGGAAACGTGCTGACTCTCCATGTCTCCTTCTATGAATTAGGGCCTGTGACAGGGCGCCTGCCCTGCACTGGCCCTTTAATACTCGGACTCCGGCCCGGAGCCGGGGCTAGCAGAGAGAAGGCCAGCGGGAGCTAATTAGGGCTAGAGAGGGCCCAGCTGGCAAAGACCCAGGACTGCACAAATGGCTGGTAGAAGCCAGCTGAACCTATTAGGGCAGGGGAGAGCCCAGCTGACAAAGACCCAGGACTGCATGCATGGCTGAGAGAAGCCAGCTGAACCCATTAGGGCGAGTAGGAGCACAGCTGGCTTGTGTATATATAGAGGAGCCCAGGTTGCTCAAGGGGAGGAGAGAGGCCAGTGAGGGACTGGCTGTGGAGGAAGCAGGAGCTCCCAGGAGGGAGACCTGCTGGGGCTAGCCAGCTAGAGCTGGGAGAAGGCCGGCTAAGGCTACCCCGATGAGGGGCTGAAGGAAAGGCCCGGGCGTGGAGACAGGTGGCAGCCTGACTTAGGTAAGCAGGGCCACTGAGATAAGCCCAGATGCCTATGATGAGCAACCCATACAGACTGTATTCTGCCCTGAGATGGGCTATATGAAGACAGTCAGGGGGCACTGAGGCGCACGGGGGTGCGGACCCCCTGACAGGGCCACTTTAACAAAAGTTGAACAAAACTTTGCCCTGGTTCAGTTTCTCATTCTGAAGGCTGATAGAGCTCAGGTGTAGTACTGAACTCACTTCATGGACTGACAGGGGTTTGCTTGATCCAGCACGTTTCCAAGCTGGCTGATGAGTGAGACAATAATTGCATTAGGCTTACAGCAGATGAGGCCGTTGGCTACAAATTTCAACCAATGGATAAAATGTTGTGATTGCAACAGCTGGTGATGGGCACGGAGGAGGAAGTCTTTGGGAAGTTTGGTCTGCAGTACAAGAAGGATTTCTATCTCTATCTGATGGATCTGGAATGAGAACAGAGATGGGTGGAGAATGAAGTTGAGTGACCTGAAGGAAAACAAAATCTTGGCTATGGCAAACAGGAAAATTGTGCCTGGGAGAGTAACATATTGCTAAGATGGAGGGAGCTGTCACTTAGGGCAGAAGATTGTTCAGCTTTGTAGTAGACTAATGTGTGTATGTGTGTGTGTGTGCGCGCACATGACAAACGAGTGGGTGAATTCCACCACCCTTGGCTCACCTGCATCACACAGGAGACCATTGAAGTGGTCACTTCTAAGTATTCTCAGTGTTTCTAGTACAATATTAAGCAATGGTTAATTAAATATCATGCCTGTTAGGTATCTGTTACTGTCTAATACTCCTGGGTATTTACTGAAGACAGGCCTCAGGGTGACTTAATTATGGGATTAAAAGGATCATTTTCAAACTTGAGCCCTGGATCTCCCATTTAGACACCTAAAAAAGTGGCCTGATTTGTCAAATGTGAACATCAGCATCTCCCCCGACAGAAGTGGCAGCTGTGGGTGCTCATTGTCCAAATTGGGCTGTGTAGTTAGGTGTGTAATTTTACATTCAAGTTTGAAATATTTGGCCTAGCACTATCAATAGCCTCTAGATCCACAGGCCCTTCAAAACCTAGAAAAAAAGACAAAGAGAACAAAAACGGACCTTGTATTGTACCCTAAGCTAACAACCTACTCAGCATTAGGTCTCTACATTACCTGTGATACTAACTGGCACTGCCGTTCGCACTCTCTGCCAAGAGGCTGATAATGCTTTCAGCCTTTCTGCCACTCCATCATGTGGAAAAGGAGTCTTCAGGTGTGGTCAGTCTGGGGCTCATCCTGATTGCTACTGGAGGGGAGTTTCAGCTTAGGCCCTCCCAATGAATAGCTGCCTTCTCTGGCTCCTGTGAGTATCCCCTTGGGGGCTGTCACCTCCTGCAGTGGTAAACAGTGGGACAGGCAATCCCAGAGGTAAGTTGAGCCTAGTCCAGTGAAATCTCTAAAAGGTCTGATCCTGCAGTGGATACCGAGGCAATGGGGAGCATTTCACTAGCAATAAAGGATCAGGCACCGTTGTAGGAAAGAAATATTATCATAGAATCATAGAATACTAGGACTGCAAGGGACCTCAAGAGGTCATTGAGTCCAGTCCCCTGCCCTCATGGCAGGACCAAATACTATGGCCAATAGTCACACTAGATACTGCAGTGCTGTTATTCTGTTTACCAACAGATAGATTCGTTATGTCTCCTGGCGCGACACCAAACTCTGTCCCTCCAGAAACCTGACCTTGTTTCTCCACTCTCACTCATCATGCTCCAGGGAGAAGAAGCTACTCTCTTTCTTCAGTCTCTCACTTAGGAGGGGGGCTTTAGCAACCCACGTGGCCTCTGCATTTGCAGGCACCCAAGCTGGTGATGACAATTGCATGGAGCACAGTGATGAGGAACTCTTCAAAGAGAAAAGGACAGTGTCTTCTTATGGGGCCCACATTGTCCCCTGGCATCACATGAGAGATGATGGACTCCTGCAGCACTCTAGAAATGGAGCTCTCAGAGCAGGAAGAAACTGATTATTATAACCATCTACAGAAAGCTTGTTCCTCATAAATGATCTCTGTTTAGGGTTGCCAGATGGTTTGAACAAAAATATCAGACACACTTGACATTACATCACAATCTACATGCCATCTTATTTAGAAAATACCCAACATTTATATTTTCTCATTTATATTTTCTCAATTTGTTTCCTGAACAGAAAGTTCAAATACTGGACTGTCCACTTCAAAACCAAACACCTGGCAACCCTATCTCTGTTGGCGTCTGCTGGCCAATTATAAATAAAAAAGCAGTGAGGATTCCACCTTTTTCCTTAGATTATCCCATTAGATTGTAAGATCCCGGGGCATGGACTGTCTCTCTGTACTGTGTTTGTACAATGCATAGCACATGGGGGTCCTGGACCATGACTGGGGCTCCTACATGAAGGTTACTGTTAATTATCTGTGTTACTGTGGTGCTTAATTGATTTCAGTATTGGAAACTTTCCCAGATATTCAGGTAATTTTCTCTCTCATTTAATTTCATCCCATTACTCCCCTTTACTGCCTACATTTCAATGTGTTTTTCAGCACCTATTCAGAGAATAGATATAAATCACAACAATCTGTTTGTGAGTTTTAGAAGTTTACTGGAGCAGTCGACAAAGGCTTCCCTTGTCGACTGCACCGCATCTAGCCTGCCGTGCTGTGCCAGATCAGCTGATCGTCGGCACAGTGCAGCGGCCATTTTTATTTTAATGAAGCGGGGATTATTTAAATCCCCGCTTCTTTGACTATACCAAGTAAACTATTTTACATGGCTCCGTCGACGGAGCCATGTAGTCTAGACATACCCTGTGTGTACAGTTGGCAAGAACAGGGACATCCCAAAGGTGTCAATTGAGAGGGCCCCAAACTGAGGCAATTTCATTTAGGAGCCCAGTGTTGAGGAGCAGCAGAAGGACAGAGAGAGAGAGTGGGGAGTCATTTAAAAAGAAGCCAGAGAATAATAATTCAGTCTTTTCTTTTGAGCAACTTTGTGAAGTGTGGGAGTTGCCTGGCTTGTTTTTAGAATGAAACTTGATAGAAGAAGTGGGAATATTGGCTCGGAATTGGAGAGATTTCATCAACACTTTGCTCTACTGAGGTTTAGGGGTTTGGGTAGCTTTCACATCACAAAAGATTATGAAATGCACCATGACAGAGACTGAGAGGAAAAGATCAAGGCAGAAGAAAGATAATTTTCTAATTTAAACTGTTGCTTCTAGTAATCATTTGAAATGAAAAGCTGTCAGATTGCACTGCCTTAGCTGGGGGTTGTAGAAAGATTCTGCTTGAGAAATAAATGTGCAGGATATAAATTGTTCTACTGTTTTTATAGATATCTATTCACATTGGTTTTGCATTGGTGTTACCATCTAACTCCATTATTTTCCATGGAGTTTCTCCTGAGTTACACCAGTGCAAGCAAGATGAGGATCAGGTCCTCAGAGTATGTCTACACTGCAATGAAGCCCAGATTTAGCAGAACTCAAGTTAGCAGACCTTGGGTTTGTTAAACTAGGGCATTGTTTCTCAAATTTCATTGCACTCCTTGTGACAACAAAAATTAGTACAAGTACTAGGTGTGGGGAAGGGAGCTCACTGCCCTGATGGGGAGGTGAAGCTGAAACCCAAGAGCTTCAGCCCCAGGTATGAGCCTGTATCCTAAGTCACAGGCCCCAGCAAGTCTAAGGCAGCCTTGGTGACCCCATTCACACCATCGCAATCCACTTTGGGATCTCCACCCACAGACCGTCCCACTATGGGAAAACTCGACTTTTCACAAAACTTAACTGTCCAGAGGACAAAGACAGGAATTGTAGGATGGTTTTGGCCTGACTCCCAGAGCACAAGTCCAGTGGGACTGTATCTACACTGCACCCTGGCTACTGGCTTCCCTCAGGTTCAGACCCTCCATTTCCTTAGGGTCTTGTGATCCTTGGTCCAAGCCTTGGGTTAATGTGAGATGTGCATAAAAGGAAGGGGGTTAGTCATGAGCCTGAGTCTGAACCCTGGGCTCACACTGCTATGTACACATACCTGCCAACACCCACAGCTGGGCTGTGTCATCTGATTTGGGTTCATAGTGCTTCAGAGCTATAAAACTCTAGTGTCGACATATGGACTGAGACTGGAGACAGAGCTCAGGGCCTTCACAAAGGGGAAGGGTGCCACAGCCAGGTTCCAGTCCAAGTCAAATTACTATTCCACATTGCAGTTTTATAGCTCTGCAGCCAGAGTCTTGTGAGCCTGAATCAGCTGGCACAGGCAAGCAGCCAGGCATTTTATTGTAGTGTAGACATGTCCTTGGTATCTGGAAAATAGATTTAACCGGACAACTTCTACCCTATATCCAAGTGCAGAAATGTCCTTGATATAAATAGGAGCTATAAGAGAAGCAGCAGCTAGAATTTGGTCTTTACATACAGTCAGCATTAATAAGGTATTGAGACGCTAACTCCCTGCAATTTCAATTAACTGTGTGAGAAATTTAGCTGCATAGTTCCCATCCTATTCATACCAGGGAAGGGTCTTTGCTAACCTGCATGATTACCACTGTGAAATTTTAGGGCTAATTTTATGTAGACTTGGGCATATGGGGTACTTTTTGATAACTTGGACTGGATGGATAGATCTTAGGACAGTTTGTGATAATCCATGTGATAATCCATGTTGATATGCCAGACTAGAAGTCAATAGGATCAGGCCAGTTTATGCAGATGAAGATTTGGCCTCCTTTGGTGGATTTACTCCAGTGTTACTATCTAAGGCAGGGGTGGACAATAATATTTGAAGGGGGGGGGCACTTCACAAATTTCAGAAATGGTCATGGGCTGCCCTGAAAGGGGCAAGGCCAGGAAACTTCACATGCTGCCCCGCCCACAGACCTTGATTGGCCTGGGGGTGGGGGAATGTGTAAAGTCTTTGCCCCCTGCTCCTGCTCTGCCAGGGGTGCATGGTGCCTGGACGAAACCACCAGCCATTTTGAACGGCTGGTGATTCCCTCTGGTGCCATGCATCCTTGGCTGGGGGAGGAGATTTCATGCGCTCCCCCATCCCCAGGTGTCCATTGGCCTAGGGGTGGGAGAGCGATGTGGCAGTGGTGGGCTGCTGAGTCAACCAGCTTGGCAGGCTGGATCTGGCCCGCGGATTCTGTCTTGCCCACCCTTGATCTAAGGGCTCAATCCCACAAGGCATTGAGTACTCTGGCACCGAAGTATTTAAGCATGTGTTTCACTAGTAGCATGTGAGTATTCTTGTTGAAGTATGTTATGTGTGCACTATTATTCATATTACCATAACTTCTAGGTGCTCCAATCCCACATTGTATTAGACACCATACAAACAGATCAACAAGGTGATTACATACTGAAGCACAGTCCTGGGTAGCCTATGCAAAGTATGGAGGGTTCCTGCCATCCTGTTTGCATGTGCTAATCTAGCTTGTGGGGAACAAAATGAAATGACTATTGCTTCATGGAAGGACAGATTGGGCTGCAATGCACTCTGAGCTTCAAGAAAAAAGGTCAGATGAAATACAAGAATTACAATAATATAATATAGCAGGATAGTAATAGAGAGGAAGTCGTATTAGTCTGATCTTGCTAAAACAAAAGGAAAAACTACGTAGCACTTTAAAGACTAGCAAGGTGTTTAATAGGTGATGAGCTTTCATGGGCCAGACGCACTTCCTCAGATCATATTCTGGAAGAGAATTGGCATGACCATATATACCAAAGGAATACAATGAAAAAAGTGAACACATTATTAAACTGACAAATCAGATTTAGTACAGAAGATGGGGTCCCTGCTGTAGTCCCTAAAACATTGGATTTTTATAAATAAGAATGAAGCAGGTCACTGAGTGGAAAATCAAAGGGAAGTTCATCAGTCAAACAGATATAATAAGAAAGAACAGAATACCTAAAGAGCATAAAGCTGCCAGGACCTGCTTTTACACCTGTGTGTGTAGAGTACCACACATTTATTCAATAGATCTTCATTACCTCCCTGTCAGTCAATAGACTGATCAGATTAGGATTGTGTTGGTGCAGGATGGGGAGGGTGTTTGGGAAATGTTTCCTCACATTCTTAAGGGAACTCTTTAAACTCTGCATCTGTAATCCAGCTGATTTTAGATGGAGCTTGAAAGTAAAAACAGGTCTGAGCTACAGCCTTTTCATCTTGATTATCTTGATTCTGCGAGGTCACCATCAGTGACCTGAAAATCATAGATGACTTGCCGGGCTTCCTCTCTTTGTTGGTCCCAGGCCTCTTGGAAAACAAAATGTGCACAGACAATTATTTCATTTCAGCTAATCAAAATATATGTATTGTAATTATGAATCATTTAAAAACACCATACTGGATGCCCAAAAAGCCAATTCCACAACTGAGGGAAAAGGCTATATAAGTATTAAAAGAGACTAGTTTGAAGTTTGGAGAGAAAATATAGAACAGAAATATGTATTGAATAACTTGACCTTTTCTGCATTATTACTAATAATTGGAGAGGGTTCAGAAAAAAGCCACAAGAATGACTTAGGCTGTGTCTAGACTACAAAGTTCTATCAGAAAAAGATATGCAAATTGCAAAACACAATTTGCATATCTTTTTCCACTTTTCTTCTGAAAAAGGCTTTTCCAACATTTGGCCCATCGGCACTGGGCCATTTGTCAGAAAAAAATGACTCTTTTGGAACATCCCTTCTTCCTTGCAGAATGACGTTTACAGGAATGCTGAAAAACGTGTCTGTTTTTCCAAAAAATTTTCCGGTAAAGTAGACTTGTTCCTTGGACGCGGCAGAGCTTTTCCAAGATACCATCACCTGAGAATGGATTTTGAGCCTGATCAAGTGGGTGAGATAGGAAGAAACTAGAAAGTGATAAAAGGACTAGGTATGCTCTGAGAAGCACTCTCTTTTACAAAACAGATGAAAAAAGCAAGACTGGGCAGGAGAAAGGAAGGAAGGTGGAGAGGTGGGTCTTGGGACCTTGAAAGGACTGACTAAAACACAAGGGCTCTGAGTGGAAAGGACACTGGAAGGAGGTTTTTTGCATACACCTATGTGTTATTTTTGCAAGGATTTTTAAGTCCTTTCTTCCTTCCCTGTGAGTAAGGTAGAATGTGTGCCTTTTTTCTGTCAGGGAGCACTGACCCACAGAAAAAAAAAATCAGTCACAGGCCACTTACCTGCCAGGGGACATGAAGCCATGGGGCTTTTCCCCACAGCAAAGGGTCACAGAGGCAGTGGCACTGGAACTATTTTCACAGGGGGTTGCTGAAAGCCCAGGGTCTTTTTACCGGGCACCCCTCTTACCCTGTACATACCCCCTCTCACTAGAGCTGAAGCCACATCTGGCCCATGGCTTTAGGAGGTTGGGAGGTGTGGGCACAGAAAGGGTTAATGGGACTAAAGCTAAGACCACAGCCAGGTGCAGTGCCAACAGCCAGAACCCGATGTGCAGGTCTAGGGGCAGAGGCCCGGGTGGGAGTTTGACAGCATCAAGACCCCATGCAAAACTTGGGGGTGCTGCAGCACATCCTGCACCATAGTTTCCCTGCCTCTGCTCAGAGGTTCAGGGCTTTCCACCATCGTGGGGTGAGCTGGTGTCCATGGCTCCAGGGTGGCAGGGAGCAGAGAATGAAATGTAGCAACAAGCCAGATCCAGCCCCCAGGCCATAGGTTCCTAAGAGTATGGAACAGCCATTGGACAGCCTGAGGAGAAGTGACAGTAGCTTCAGGGCCTAGGCAATTGGACTGTGGGGTCCCCACTGCCAAATGGGGTATCAGACATAGACTCTGTACTTGGAATGTGCATCTAGTGGGGCTGGAGCTCTGCCCAGCCCCAGCAAGCCAAGTGTACATAGAACTCAAGGTTTGGATCCAGTATAGCAATGTGGGGTATATACAGCTGGGGAAGCTCCTCAGGAGTGCAGCAGCCATGCTTCAATTAACCCTGCACTTATCACTTTAAAGTGTGGTATATTGCTAACCTTGTGCAGCTTGAGTACAGCGCTGGCCTGGCATGCAGGAAACGTGCATGTAGAAACAAAAGGTTGGCTGATGAAAGCACAATGTTTATATAAAGCGTAACCAACAATGTGCAGTCTGGTGACACAAAATAAACCATTATATTTAGCATGGCATAAAATTCTAAAGGGACATTAAATGACAGCATCAGGGTGTACGATACAACTCTCCTGCTGATTCAGTATATAGTACATTACATGGCCCAGGCTCTGCAACTGCTCCTCTTTTGGCCATAATGGGGGAGCGTAACTTCTTACTCGGAATCTGGAACAGTGATATGGTCCTCAATCAAGTCAAGTGGGAGCTGCACAACTTCTGCAGGAAGCCAGTGTGTACCACTGTGTGACAGAGACAGATAGAGCCCACTCTTTCCCTTCTCCCCCACAAGATATCAAAGTTAATTAAATAATAATAATGTGAATTATCAGAGGCCTACTGAGAAACCTCTGCAGGGTGAGACAGAAACAGAATAGCCTAGAATTACAATGGTTAGAAGTTATTCATCAGGCAAATTAATTCTCTGCACTCAGCAAAACCTAAGTTAGATGACTGAGAAACAGACCTGGAGTTGAAGTACTGCAAGAAAAGAAAGAAGCTGGACTTCGGAGTGAACTTATTAAGGATGGTAGAATCATTTGGGGTCATCACAAACGAGTCTGAAGAAAGAGCTTTTGGTGGGTATAGAAGGTCACACTTAGAACAAAGCCCCCTCGGGAAAATGAACAACAGGGTGCTTAGAACCAATGTGAAGAGGCCTTTTTCCTCTAGTGGAAAGACATGATTATCTTGAACACTAAGGAATGTGTCCTAGTGTTCAGAATCAGAAAAGGAATGTTACTTGCCTCAAGCCGGAATTCTTCTATATTGTCTAAATGGACCTCTTTGGTAATTCCCGTGCTCTGTCACGGAACTGAGTCATCATTGGGAAGCTCTCTGATGGTCTGCAGCCACAACTGTCCTCTGCATACAGGCAGTCCCCAGGTTACGTACAAGATAGGGACTGTAGGTTTGTTCTTAAGTTGAATCTGTATGTAAGTCGGAACTGGCGTCAGCTGCTGCTGAAACTGATCAGTTTCAACCGCGGCTGAATCTGGATGCCAGTTCTGACTTACATACAGATTCAACTTAAGAAACCCAGGCGTCCCCAAGTCAGCTGCTGCTGAAACTGATCAGCGGCTGATTCCAGGAAGCCTGGGGCAGAGCAACTCTGACTCGGTCTTCCTGTAGTCAGCCGCTGGTCAGTTTCAGCAGCGGCTGACTTGGGGTCGCCTGGGGTAGAGCAGCTGGGGTGCTGCTGGGTTGCTCCAGTAGCGCGGCTCCTCCGCGCTACTGGAGCAACCCAGCAGCACCCCAGCTGCTTTGCCCCAGGCGTCCTGATTCAGCCACTGCTGAAACTGACCAGCAGCGGCTAAATCAGGATGCCTGGGGCAGAGGAGCGGCGCTGCGGGACCAACCCGGCAGCCCCCAGCTGCTCTTCCCCAGGGGTAGGCAAGAAAAGCCTGGTCTCCTGGGGGGGGGCACTAGCTGCACCCCCCCCCCCAGCAGACCAGGGAGACGGGGGTGGCGGGACCGCCCAAGTCCTCCACAGCTTTGCTCCGTCTCCCTGGTCTGCTGACCTGGGAGACCCGGAGCAAAGTCGCAGAGCACACGGGCAGCGGGACAGTCGAGGCGCGCCGCGGCTGTCCCACTGCTGGCGTGCTCCGAGGCTTTGCTCCCCATCTCCCTGGTCTGCTGGTCAGACCAGGGAGACGGGGAGCAAAGACGCGGAGCATGCCCGCAGCAGGACAGCCCAAGCGCGCCTGGGCTGTCCCGCTGCGGGCATGCTCCAAGGCTTTGCTCCCCGTCTCCCTGCAGACCAGGGAGATGGGGAGCAAAGCCGCGGAGCACGCCCACAGCGGGACAGCCCGGGCACGCTTGGGCTGTCCCGCTGCGGGCGTGCTCCAAGGCTTTGCTCCCCATCTCCCTGGTCTTCAGGGAGCAAAGCCAGGTGGCAGCTTTGCTCGGGTGTCCCTGGTCTGCTGGGGGGATCCAGCGGCTTTGCTGGACCCCCCCCAGCGGACCAGGGAGACCGGGAGAAGCTTTTCTCGCCCCAGAGGACACGGATCCGTTCGTAAGTGCGGATCCGACATAAGTCGGATCCACGTAAGTCGGGGACTGCCTGTATTTCTGAAGTAGTAAAATGCCAGTGGAGGAGGAAAGTGTGTGAGAACCCCAGTTACAGGTGAATAACTCTCCCATGAGGAATTACTTTTGCAGATCCAAATTTCTTGTGGATACGGGAGTAGCCATAGGTGAGCAGAGAGAGGCACTTTTTCGTTGCAAAAGACTGAAGAATTGCCCTTCCAAAATTAGCATTGGACTAGTCTCCTGAACTGAGAACAAGTAAAAGGATATACTGAGTTTTTTGTGGCACAACATGCCGCCTTGGGCCCCGCAAACTCTTTGACCAGAAATGTAGGGCTAGAAGAGACCTTAGGACTATAGCGTAGCCCCCATATGGATGGTGTCTCTCTTCTGGGGTTCCTGTGTGTTCTGTTGTGTTACTTTGCAACCTCTCAGCACAAGTACTTTGTTTGTATCTAATTTCTCTGTTTGTAAGCTGTGGAACATAACAGTTGTCATTCAGGGTATGTCTACACTACCATCCTAGTTCGAACTAGGGTGGTAATGTAGGCAACCGGAGTTGCAAATGAAGCCCTGGATTTGAATTTCCCGGCCTTCATTTGCATAAAGCCGGGCGCCGCCATTTTTTAATGTCCGCTAGTGCGGACTCCGTGCCGCGCGGCTACACGCGACACGGACTAGGTAGTTCGAACTAGGCTTCCTAGTCCGAACTACCATTACTCCTCGTTTCACGTTACTCCTCGTTGCCTCTCTCTGCTCACCTATGGCTACTCCTCGTTTCACGAGGAGTAATGGTAGTTCGGACTAGGAAGCCTAGTCCGAACTACCTAGTCCGTGCCGCATGTAGCCACGCAGCACGGAGTCCGCACTAGTGGACATTTAAAAATGGCGGCACCCGGCTTTATGCAAATGAAGCCCGGGAAATTCAAATCCCGGGCTTCATTTGCAACTCCGGTTGCCTACATTACCACCCTAGTTCGAACTAGGGTGGTAGTGCAGACATACCCCATGTCTTTCCCTGGCACTGAGACTGGATTAATTATACCCTGTCCTAATGACCCTAGTCTACTGGTTTTCACTAAGGCAAAACTCTAATATGTGAGGCAGTTTTGCCTGAGAAATGAGCCCCCGAATGAGACAATAAAATGCCTTCAGTGGCAATGTGACTCCTTTATCTATTATCACACCAATGTAGACTGCAGGGACTGCCTCCTCTTCTTCTACTGGGTGCTGAAACATGCAGAGTGGGGATTTCATCTTGTACTCACAGTGCATTTACACTATTGATGGAGAAAGTTGTTTGATCCTTAGTAACAGCAGAGCAAGCTTAGGGACGCTAGCAGTAATAGCAGCTTATTATAGTTCTGACAGTCAATGCATTGTCTAGTAATGCAAGCAAGACCAGCCTTCAGTCACTCATGTGGACAGAGCCAGACATGTAAAGGCTATCAGGGAAAAATTTTGACACTAAATGCACTGTTAAAACCCATAATTTCAGGCCCTGTCAGCCCCACCATTGTGTGGGATGTCTTCTCTTGTACTTCATTTTTGCCAAAGTGCCACAGTTTTCTGATACCAGGAATGACTTGGTGAGAGACACAGCAGAGACTTGATCTACAATGATTGGTATAAAATCCATTGGCTGCAATGTAGGAGCCCAAAATTGTAAAGAACCAAGCACCATCTACCTGAGTGCCTTCAGGTGCCATTGGCTTCCACAGCTCAGCTGCCTGGCCTGTTGAGAGCTAAAAATCACAAAGAGACTGACCTACACAGGTCACAGGAGAGAGTCGGATGGCAGCTGAAGGTGACTGACAGGCAGTGGGGGCAGCTGGCAAAAGGGGTGGCCAGGCAGCACGGAACAGCAGCTGGCAAGGTGGCCAGCCAAAGCCAGGCCCAGCCTTAGGGCAAGGTGAGCAAGGCGGTTCCCTTGGGCCCCGCACCTTAGGGCCCCGCGCTGCCTGGTGCCCGCCTGCCCACTCGTTGCCCTGGCTGGAAGCCATCTGGCCACGCAGTGCAGCCAACCACAACATGTCGCGTTGGACCCCACAAACTCTTTGCCCAGACCTGGCCAGAGCAAATGCTCAGATGGAGAAAGCCAGGTGCTTTCTTCCCCCGGTGGGAGGTGAACTCACACATGCACTTCTGAACCGAGGGCCTTCACTGACCAATGACAACCACTCTGAGTGGGGTGTGGTGAGGGAGCAGAGGGGGGCACAGCAAAGGAACATTTGTGTGTAGAACTCAAGAACATGGGCAGAAGACTCTGCCCTACATACTCAGGGGGAACAGAATGTCCTGCTCACTTATTTATGTTTATGAATCCTGCTTGCAGCATTTTCCCTAATTAAAGAGGGGTGATTTCTCTCCTTTCATTACAAGTTTATTTTCTGCACTCAGACTTTGCGCTAGCGAGTGGGGAAGCACAGCCCCCCAGGGGTGCCCAGGGCTGTTGTGTAATTTTCCCAGGTTACTGGAGATGGGACTCCAGCTACTTCTGTTTTGTACTGTTGAAAAGGAACCCCTAGATACTGAATCTGGCCATGGCTGCTGCTAGCTCCCCCTGGCAGAAGGATTACAGGAGTAATAACATCTTAGAGTAAAAACATCTCTTTATTTGCTCCCTTATTTTATTTAGATAGATGCTAGTTAGTTAGTTGTTCTTACTGGGAGGTTATGCACAGTTCTCCCAGCTTCAAACAAGCCTAGTAAGCCACAGGGATTCCTCCTGCATCCATTGCCTTAAGAGGGAATTGCACATTTCCCCAAAATGCAATTTTTTTCTGGCTTTGGAATTGGGCCAGAAAAAAAAACAGATAAAGCTTCACATCCTCATGTTAGACAGCTCTCTATGCCTGGTGTCTGAGAGGCCAAGAGTCTCTTCCCCCTCCCCCATTCCCAGCAAAGGGTGGTTTCTGAGCAAATCTGCTGCCTCCATGATATTAGAGCCATACTTCCCTCTGCAATGCCTACGGTATTGTCAGTGCCCTTGATCACCTAGGTACCGACTACAGACTCAGTACTGATAACACTCAGTACTGCAGGAGTTTGGTTTTCCCTAGGACCTGGCTTTATCTGAAACTTGCAAGTCTTCACTGCTTGGCTCCAACATGTTGGTAGTACCAAGAACATCAAGATCACCTGAAGTCTGCCTGGTACCAATGGTGCTACCTCAGAGCTCTCCAGATGGAAACTAACTAACCCAAATGTGCAGGCTGAAGTGAATCTGCTGTGAGAAATCCCTAGTCAAAAGCACAAGGGGTCTAGTACACCTGGAGTGGAGCACCCAGGGGGGTCCACATCTTGAAAAGCCACAGGGAGAATGATCATTTATTTCTGAGTCCCAGGCCATTGTCTTCTCCGTTAGATACCACTGCAGCCCCAATACAGCATGCCAAAACATGGCAATGGTTAGGCGTCTCGTGTGTTGTGATTATTGCTAATCATGCTCACCAATTCCATTGCCTTGCTGCTGTGTGCCCCCCTAAGTCTGTTGTAGCCGCGCGTCTTGTTTCATGCCTTGTCCTCAGAGTCTCACCTCTTCCAGGCCAGGGCAGTTTTCTTGTTACATGTATGCAGGCCAGCCAATGGCAGAAGCAAAGGGGGCAGCTGCCCCAAGATCTAGTGATTCCAAAGGTTCCTTGTCTCCCAGCTGCTGCTGCTGTGGCAGAGGCGGCAGCTGGAGCCCTGGACCCCATTGAATTACTGCTGGAGCACCATGCTAGGCACTTCACAGGGCTCTGAGGGCTGGCTGGCTGTCCCTGGCCCCACCCCTTCCATCAGAGGCCCCGCCCCTTCCAGGGGCACAGAGCCAGTTCACTCCTGCACCTTGCCCCTGAGCCTGCAGTGGCTGTTGGCCCCACTTCATGAATATAAAGCGCTTAGCACAATGGAGCCCTGATCCATGACTAGGGCCTCTGAGCACACAATATTACAAGTAATAATAAGGGTTTCATTCTTTTAAGTTATTGTCTTTCCAGTGGAGGGAAGTCAGATGTTCCTCATTTCTTTTATGCTTTATGCGTAAAAGATTTATTGAAAAAGCCTTGTCTGTAACTTCTCATTTAGCGCTGTGTCATTCCTACCTCCGTTCTATCCAGAATATTACGTCTTCAGTTGTTCTCATTCTGTTTTGTTGATTTTGGCTTTGGTTTTGCACCCCTTTTCTTCACATACATTGTGTGGGTGTTAGTGTGTTCATTGTTTTGTCTCCATATTGTCTTCCCGTCTACTTTGCTTTCCTCTTTAACTCCTGGAACTACAATATTTGCCTGTGGTTCCCTCCTCCCTCTCCTGTTCCTTCCTTAAACTTACTGAAAACCTTTTTGTCCTTGGCTGTAATATTTGCATTTTTCCTTCTGCTCTAGCATTGCTTATCTGGATGATTCACTTTTTATTTCACATCATACCAGCTCTCTAAAGTTGTATTTTTTACAATAAATGATGTGGGTCTTTTTTCCTATGTTGAAGAAAGTTTCAGAATTGCACGTGCCACTCTTTATCTTCCCTTCATTCTTCCATTTGGCATGTGTCTTTTTCTTTTTCCTATTTCCAAGATTTTATTACCCAAGGGTTACATCTTTTCTTATTATAATTGATTCTTTCCCTATTATTTTATTTCATTTTTCTGTCATTTTACATTGTACTGTACTTATGAATGTAAGCTTCCATTCCCTTTTAACTAGCGTGTTTTGCATTTCTCTGTATATTATTTCACCCACCCGCCTTCAGCCCGTTTCTTCTCTGTTTATGGTATGACTCACGGCTCCTACTCCTTTCTGAAGCTGGGCGATTGTTTGCTTTCCCTTTTGTTTCCCATCCAATTGTCTGCACGGAGATTATGACAACTCTTGAAGTAGATTCTTTTGATTATGTATGCACAGCCATGTAGGCCACACTCCACCACAGCACTAGGTCCTGCACTTACCAAAGTCTATGAGAGACTTGCCATTGCTCTCAAAAGGAGCAGGACACAGTTCTTAATGCCATGCCCATTTACTGCTTTCAGCTTGACTGTCACAGAGCTGTGATGAATGTTAACCAAACAGTGTCCCTCACCCTTAAGCAAAGCCTGAGAACACAAGGATTTTTTCTGTCTGCAAGCACAGCAGTAGAAAGAGAATGGGGCAGATTCTCCCCTGGTGAAGTCAATGAAGCTGTGCTGATTTATGTGCCTGTGGATCTGATCCAGGACTTCTGAGAAGTGACGTTCTCAATCCCCCACATATACTTTAGGGCTCTGGTGTGTCTGGCCCTGGGCAGCAGTACAAATTAGAAGTGGCAGATGTCTCTGCAGATTCCTCACCAGCAGGGGTTCAGGCAGTGTAGATTGCCACTGCATGACCTTTGTTCCCACACATCCCAGGTTGCAGTTCACCTGTGACTTCATCAGAGAAGTCATGTGTACTCGGAGATCCATGCCTGGGTCTACCCCCACAACAGAAACACATGATTTTATTGCATTAAACTTTTATGGGCCTGCGGAAGCATTTTCAGTACTGGGATCTAAGTCATTACGTTGCTGTCAAAATGTTCCATTTTCTTTTCCTTTCCCAGTCTATAATTCTTTTGTGAGTGGTGACTGCATAGTTAATCAGCAATTCATTATACAGCTGTCAAAAATCCAAGCATATGCTTCTTTTTATATATTTAATCAGAGTCCTTGGCTTGTGTACTGAAATGCATGGTATTTTGTAGATTAAATTATTGTTACTGGTTTTTAACAGGTTACACATTCTAAAATGTGGCCATTGCAGGACTTAGGAGACATGTATGGTAAATGAACAGGGAAGCAATGTAAACAATGCTCTTGTTCCTTAGTTCAGTCTAGCCCTGCTGAGTAGTGGCTGAAGTGGGAATGGGAGTGGTTACCATGAGATGGAAGTTCTGTGCTTTTTGGTGAAGGATTTTCTGGTTTCAACCCAGTTTGAAATTATACTATGGAAAGAGGTGACAGCAACAGAAGACACCTAGTAGGGGAATGAGAACGAAGTAACTGATACTCCCAGAAAGTCTTGCCTTCCTTTTTAAAAATAAGTAAGCCTGACAGTGGTGCTCTTCATGCATATAGGGTGTGTCTAGACTACATGCCTCTGCAGACAGAGGCATGTAAATTAGACATAGTCAATGAAGCGGGGATTTAAATATCCCCCACTTCATTAAAATAAAAATGGCCGCCGCACTGTGCCTCGTGAAATTAGATTTACAGGAGCGGTCAACAAAGGCATTCCCCGTCAACTGATCCGCGTCTTGACTGCCGCGCTGTGCCAATGATCAGCTGAGCCGGCACAGTGCAGCAGCTATTTTTATTTTAATGAAGCGGGGGATATTTAAATCCCCGCTTCATTGACTATGTTGGGTAGGCTAATTTACATGCCTCTGTCGGCAGAGGCATGTAGTCTAGACATACCCATAGGCTATGTCTAGACTGCATTCCTTTTTCATAAAAGGGATGCAAATTAGACATATTGCAATTGCAAATGAAGCGGGGATTTAAATCTCCCCCGCTTCATTAGCATAAAAATGGCTGCCGCTTTTTTCCAGCTCGGAGCTTTGCCGGAAAAAAGCGCCAGTCTAGACGCGGATCTTTTGGAAAATAAAGCCTTTTCCGAAAGATCCCTTAAAATGAGGGATAAGGGATCTTTCAGAAAAGGCTTTATTTTCCGAAAGATCCGCGTCTAGACTGGTACTTTTTTCCGGCAAAGCTCCGAGCCGGAAAAAAGCGGCAGCCATTTTTATGCTAATGAAGCAGGGGAGATTTAAATCCCCGCTTCATTTGCAATTGTGATATGTCTAATTTGCATCCCTTTTACGGAAAAGGGATGCAGTCTAGACACAGCCATAGTGTTCATGGACCTCAGCCTATATGTCACACAACTCTAGCTTTCACCTTTATTTTATTTGTCCTAGGATTATTTTGGGTGGATGGAACCTCTGGTGGGGACCTAATCTAGCTGCATTGTTACAAATTAGTTACATTACTTTCCTTACTTCAAAAAGATGTCTAAACCTGGAATGTTCATAAGTCACTTCAGCAATTTTTGTCTTCATTCCTGTTCAGAAAAGTGCCTGGCTCAGTTGAAGGCAGTCTAAATCAGTCTACACCCTAATAATGCAAAGTATCAGCACACTAAAAATAAACCCTTTCTTTTGTCCAGAACCTAGCGCAAGAAGTTCTGGGTCCGTGACTGGAGATCCTATGCACCACCAGAATACAAATAATGAGTAATAATTTTACCATAGAGGACCTAGTTCTGCCATGATTACTCTTGTTGAGGAGTACCTTGCCCTTAAAATCAAGGGAACTACCCATGGAGGGATTCACTGCTCAGTATGAGAAATAAGAAGCAGAATCAGACAAAGGATCTTTCCCAGATGAGAAGATAAGCATCCGAGGAGCAATGGTGTCAATTCAGTCATTTGTGTGGGGTGATTTCAACATAATCTGACACAGGAAGGTGAACTTCAGCAAGCCAAGTATGAACACTTTGATGAAGAAGAGCTTTTTCCCCTTTCTCACCTAAGGCTACATCTAGACTGCAGGCTTCTTTCAAAAGAAGCTTTTTCAGAAGAGATCTCCCAAAAAAAACTTCTGAAAGAGCGTGTCCATGCTACCAAAGCGCATCGAGAAACTGAAAAATGGCTGTTTTTCTGAAAAAAACTCTGTAGTGTAGACATACCCCCAGTGAGAGTGATGTGTGATAGGAATCACAGAAGGCACTCGTCTGCTATTAAAATAGGTTAAATGATTTGATAGTAAATCTTCTAATGGATAAGAACTTTCAAAGCCAGGAGCCTCATTTATGTTACCACTAAAACTTTAAAACAACCAAACAACTGTCTAAATTACTCTTACAATGCAACAAAATGTATATTTATCTCTTTTTGGAAAGATTTGTTTCTTTTCAGCTGGTAAAAGCTCATCAGCCTATAAATCACTTCTGTATCTATCATACCTCTAATAATAGCATATTATATTTTTATATTTTAATATGTCTGCCTGGAAATCTAGTACAGAAACTCTTGGTGAGATAATAGAAAATCCAGAGAAGACCTGAAATGCAGTTGTCTGCCTTTAAAGACAGATGCAGATAGCTTAATACGGTAATCACTGCTTATACTAACAAAACTACTTAGGCTGTGTCTAGACTGCAGGGGGGTTTCGAAAAAAGTAGCCTTTTTTCAAAAAAACTTCACCTGCATCTAGACTACAGCCACGTTCTTTCAAAATTAAATCGAAAGAATGCGGCTTTTCTTTCGACGGTGGTACTCCTCATTTCAGGAGGAATAACGCCTTTTTTCGAAAGTGCTCTTTCAAAAAAAGGCGCTATGTAATGCAAACTGTGCTTTTTCAAAAGAGAGCATCCAGACTGCCTGGGTGCTCTCTTTCAAAAAAGCAGCTTGCTTTTTCGAAAGTACTGGTTGCAGTCTAGACGCTCTTTTTCGAAAGAGGCTTGCAGTCTAGACGTAGCCTTAGAGTGGAAGCTACCTGGTCATTGCAAGCTTGTCTTTGATGTATACATGCTCTCTCCTAACTTTGCCGAAACTAAAAAAATCCACCTGAGATGTCACCTATGTGATCCAGTGACAGATTTGAACTCTCCTGCAAAGTTTAAGACACAGACTAAAAGGCACTGGGGACAGAGAAGGGTTCAAAACTGGAGCTCATTTGGAAATTGTCCTATGTCCTTCTGGCTTGCAATATCTCCACCCCACAAAACCCAACGTGGGCTAGTATCTCAGTCTATTAGCTATGGTGTGGACTATTGCCTTTAGCCAGGTATGAGGAGTAGGCTGCAGGAATTGTGTAGCTAGTGAACACACTGCTGGTATTTGTGGTATCACACAGTGTTAATGTAAGGCTTAAGTCTTCATTCACTGACTGGAAGCCTCTGAGAGTACAACTCTTCACTACAGTATACAAACACCAGTAACTCCACTATGAGTGGATTTCAGCTCCCTTTGCAGTTACAGCAGCAAGCACTGGAGTGTTACTCACTTTGAGTGAGTGCAGAAATCGAGCTGTCTTGAGTTCTTGTCTCACTCCTACAGTCAGCAAGAAGATGGACATCGTATCCTATAATCAGGTTTTCACAGACTTTTACACATATGAAGTTGCATCCCTGTAATGTAGTTGAATATTACTGGCTCAGTTTTACATGGATTAATGACTATACACGTCTCTGAAAACTTTTTGGTGTTTTCCTCCCCCCATCTCCCATTCTCTCCCAGGCTCTGCGGCTGGTGTGAGACTCATACCCTTGTCCGCTGAATGACACTGAGGTAACCACTAGACAGCTAGGCTGACATTCTGTCACCTGGAGATAAACATATTTGTACAAGTCTCACTATCATACTGAGTGCTTCAAGCTTTGATGTAGTTAGCCTCACAACACTCCGAGAGTAAGGAAGTGCTGTTATCCCCACTATAGGGATGAGAAACTGAAGTTTGCAGAGACCAGGACAGATTTTTAAAGGTAATTAAGCACCAAACACAGCAGATGGGTGGTTTTCAAAATCCACAAAGCATCTATCTGTACCTTTAGGTGCCTAAATACTTTTGAAAATGTGGCCCCAAAGTGATTTGCCACCAGGATCATAAAAGAAGGTTCTAGGGAAATGGGAAACAAACCCAGGAATACTAAGTCCCAAATTAGTGTGCTAGCCACTGCACCATCCTTCCACTTCCCATCAAGCTGGCACTGACAGCCCTTTTATATTTTTAGTACAGCGATACTAGACGGTAATACACGCCACCTACTTGAGACCTGTATTGTGTATAATTGCTTTGAGGCAGCCAGATAGCAGCTGGTGTAGTTGTGCCAAGCCCCGCTGGATATGTCTACACTGCAGTGAACACCTGAAACTGCCCACGTCAGCTGACTGGAGCACTCCAGGCTTGGGCTATGGGGCTATAAAATTCCAGTGTAAACAGCTAGCATCACACTGATGCGTGCATATACCTTTTACTGCACTGTAGATATACCTTCTCTCTTCACTCCTGGAGACAGTGGGCAGATACTATCTAAGAAAGCACTTTCTAACAAAGCCCTTGTAATGATAAACAGCACCTGTAATATTATGAAATTGCTTTTTAATACACGTCTGAATACTGTAATCAGTTCCCTATTATTTTGTTTAGATTGGTTTCATCTCACACAATTTTCTGTCCAGCCCAATTCCTTCCTCAGGTTTGACTCTAGTTTGATTTGTTTACAGCTCTGGGTTTGGTTTTGAGTGGGGATGTAGAAGCAAGAGGAGAGGCTTCTGTAAGACTGTAAGGTGCTTAGCTCCTCCTGAAAAATGCCAAACTCCCTGAGTTCCCACTGCACTTGTCTGGAGTGGAGGACACTCAGTCCTTTTCAGAATGAGGCCTGTAACCTGAGGAATAATTCAGCAGGAAAGTATGTCCAGTAGCAGTGAGCAGGGTCTTCCTTTCCCTGGAGAATTAATATTTATGACAATAAAGCAAAAGTAGTTGAGTTTAGCCAGAAAGGAATCAGACCATTCTGCAGAATGGAGTCCAACCAAAGCCTCCGACTCTCAGTGCAGAGTCCCACCCACCCATTGCCAAACTCCCTGCTCTGTCTCCTGGGCAGGATGTCTGTGTTTAAACCATTCTCCAAGAACTGGGTGTTCGCATCTCTATTGTATTTTTATAGCACTGGTGTTTCCCCATGGAGGATGCTATAGCTATGCAACTGAGTGATTGGTGAATATGACAGATGGCCCTCTGTGCATGTGTGCACCCTCTGAGAAACAAAGTACACAGCAAATTCAATGTTCATTTGAGTGGACTGCCCTTCTTCTGAAGAGTAGGCTGATATGCAAGGTGAATATTTAGGCAGTGCTGAATATAATTTCTATAATTATATATATATATAATTTCTATATTCTATATTACTTAAATAGAAATATGGCAAATTGACATGCTCCTTCTCTTGGTAAGAGTGCCACCTGCAGCATCCAGCATGCACTTTAACTAAAGATGCGGGCCCTTATTTGGACACTGCTCACCCCACATTGCCTCAGCAGTCTGTTGACATTGGTGGAGTTGCTCTTGACTTTCAGCAGTGTGAAGCCTGCATTGGGCCCTCCAACCTAGTTGCAGAAGGGCAATATATAAAATAGATCGGGGTTCTCAATCGTCACTGAACTGTGACCTTCTTCTGACAACAAAAATTACTACATAAAACCAAGAAGGGGGACTGAAGTCCAAGCATACCCAAGCTCTATTGCCCTGGGTGGGGAAGCCAGAGCAGGAGCTCACTGGCTTAATTCCAAGGCAGGGGGCCTGTCAGCTGAAGCTAAAGCCTGAGCCGCAGGCTTCATCCTTCAGTGGTAGGCCTTAGGCTTTGGCCCCAGGTTCTAACCAGTCTAATACCGGCCCTGACCACCGCATTAACATGGGGTCATAATCCACTTTGGAGTTCTGCCCCACATTTTGAGAACTTCTGAAATGGATGTTCATAGCTGCTTTTTTATTTCTCACTTCACTTTTTTTTTTTTACCTTTCCCTCATTTCTTTCATTAGTTCATCACTTCCCTGTGTATCTCCACAATTCCTCATACCTTTACTGTTAATCCAACCAGACAATGTCTTAATGATACAGTTCTGCACAGTATACATACCAACTACCTTTAATTGCAGTCATTCCCACTGTGACTACCTCTGCAGCAGCATTTAAGGAACTACAATTAGTTAGAATCAGGAGACTGATTCTTGACATTACCAAGGTATCTGGTTTCCCATCACCACTGCTTATTCCACATAGCCTCATCTTACTGTTACCTTGTGAACATAACACAGGGCAAGGCATCTGTTAGCTCTCAGGACTAGTTTGTAAGATCTTTGGGGCAAGGACAACTTTATTTTATGAATTGGAAAGCACCTAGTACATTGGATTCCCAATCCCTTACTGGGATCTTAAGCCTCTACCACAAAACAAATAAGCAGTGATCCCTGAAATAGTAGGGATACCGGCTTGCTTAAGAACAGAGTGTGAAGGAAAATGTCATTACAGTGAGTACTATTGTGAAGGAATACCAGCCTAAGTGACTGTGGAACTATATATGTGAGTTTGACGGTGGTCTTTGCATAGATAAACAAGTGATCTGCTTTGTAGTACCTCTTCCTTTCTAACTGGATACATCCACTAGAAATGAAACTATGATATAATGCTGTCATCCAAACCTCTGTACATAACTAACGTTCTCAGCCTAAGAAATCTTTACCTCATAGCCTTCTGACTTGGCTAAATGTAAATGGTTTAAAGAACATTTTTCAGAAAAGGATTGTTTCTTTGTTTGTTTTGATGATATGCTTTCTGTATATAACTTGTACAGTTCTTATCTATAAGCTGTGTTAAGATATCATATTACTTGCAACAGCTGTGGTGGAAGACTGATAGATTGTTCATGTATTGCATGAGTAAAAGAGGCAAGTTAAATGTTAAAGTCTGGATGAATTATTATTTAATCTGTTTATCAATGTCAATATATTATTAACAATTTTTGATACATTCATTTTATTCACAGCTGCTTTTCCATAAGAATGAGGATATTTAGCTTGATTCAAATTTCATGGTCTGAGGGAGCCTTTGATACCAATCATGTCAATGATCTAGGAATATAAATAGCCTACCGTACTCGAGAAAGGTGCACAAAGTGTTATCTACCAAATGAAAGTGGGGAGGGAGAGTAGGGAGACACAAAGGTCTTTCTGCCTTCTTCGCCATTGCAGAAGGGGCAGAAGCTTAATGAGTTTTTAAGCTAATACCTTCGTGTGTCTCTCTCCATTTGTGTTTCTCCAGCTACAGTCCATTTCTGCATGGGACAGAAACTGTATGTCTCTAGTCTCCTGTAAAGTGCTGTGCACACATATGATGCTATATAATAATTAAGAGCAGCAACTGCTTATGTCCCTCTAGACCAGGGGTTTTCAAACTATGGACTATGACCCAGCACTGGATTGCAGAATGCCAGGCACTGGGTCACTTTGCTGTATGGTAGCCAGGTGACCAGTGGAAGTACTAAGTCAGGTTTCCTGCTTGTCCCAGCACTGCAAGTCGTGCTGCTCCCAGGAAGCGGCCAGAAGCTGAGTTTGGGCATAGGAGACAAGGAGAACTGGAGTATGCGGGGCGGGGGGGGGGGGGGGGGAGAGGAGGAGAGCAGTGCCTGCTGGTAAGAGCAGTGCACAGGCCCTTTTAGATACCTCCACCTAGAAGATGGACCTGCTGCCAGCCACTTCTGGGACACAGTGCATACCACAGTGCCAAGACAGGCAGGAACCCTGCCTTTACACCTCCGCTGTGCTGCTGCATGGGATCCACCAGAGGTAAGCCCACACCCAAGTTCGGAGCCCCCTTAGCCATGGGGTGTACCCGGGATATGTTACAAAAACTATGTGGTCTAGGCTTTGTAGCTTGAGGTTCCTTGGTCCACCACCAACATAAGGGGTAGAGCATGCATCTAGCAGAAAGTCAGGTGTAGGGGGCTTTTTAGAGTCACAGAAAAACTACTTTGGGAGTATTAGTCTGTTCCAGGGCTGTCCTTTGGGCATGATGAATCAGAGCAATGCTTTGGAGAGCCCTGTGTTCCAATAAAATTGGCCCTTTCCCCCAACCAATATACAGTCAGGCTGCCATTTGTCCCAGTATTCAAGTGAGGAAGTGGGCAGAGCAGTGAGGAGGAGGCAGGCAGGCGAGTGAGTGAGGAGGTGAGTGGCAGGCAAGCAGGCAAGGAGGAGAGCCACAGACAGGCAAGGAGTTGAAGAAGCAGATAGATGGGCAGACAGAAAGGAGGAGAAGAGCAGGCAGGCCAGGGGCGGGCGGGGGGAAGAAAGTGATGAGGCAAGTGGCAGCCAGCTGGTCAGGCACTTGGGCAGAAGGCCAAGTGAGTAACAGGGATGATGATTTATCCTGGGCCCTGCACCACCCAGGGGGCCAGCCCTAGTCTGTGCCAGCTCTAGGAATCACATAGCTTGCTGCCTCTGGTGCACTGGCACTTTTCTGCAGGCTAAGATAGGGATAGAGATGGGGCATAGCCCCACTTTCTCCCTGCCCATTTCAGGTTGCTCTCTGGAGGGAAGAAGGACCATAGAGTCTTCTATACAGATGGACTATTGATGTCCTCTGCTGTTACACTGGCTATGTGTGCAAGAACCAATCACCATGTGGATACCCCCCAGCTCTCTGCGCAGACAACATCGAACTACACATAGCTATAGCTGATGTACCTTAGTTTGAATTTCTGCAGCATCTCCGCTGGGAGATTGATGAGAGAAACTCTCTCATTGACTTCCCTTATGCATCGCAAACCGGCGGAGTACCAGAGTTGACAGGGGTGCGATCAGTGGTCTTTCAGTGATTAGTGGCTCTTTACTAGACTTACTAAATCAAACTCTGGATGATCGATGTCCACAGCGTCGATCTCCCACTAAGGGTGTGTCTAGACTACATGCCTCCTTCGACGGAGGCATGTAGATTAGCCAGATCGGAAGAGGGAAATGAAGCCGCGATTAAAATAATCGCGGCTTCATTTAAATTTAAATGGCTGCCCCGATCTGCCGATCAGCTGTTTGTCGGCAGATCGGGGCAGTCTGGACGCGACGCGCCGACAAAGAAGCCTTTCTTCATCGGCACAGGTAAGCCTCGTGAAACCCTCTTCCGATCTGGCTAATCTACATGCCTCCGTCGAAGGAGGCATGTAGTCTAGACACACCCTAAGTGGAGAGAAGGTCTGAGTTAGTAGAATTTTCTGTACCTCATTCCAGCTGATGGCTTTGAAGATGTTTCCACCATTTCTGGCCATACTAGCTGTTGTGGTTTAGTTTCGTTGTCTCAGACAATTGTCCAGCTAGGGAAAGGGGGCCGTACAAGATTAGATGCAGGAACTGGTAGAATGCCTTGCTGTGGGGCAGTTAATAAAAAAACCCAAAAAACATTTATTTCACTCTGGTTCTGCAGGCTTCCTCTAGCTGCTCTGTTGGCTTGGGGAGAGAGTTTAGTCCACAAATTTCCTTTTTCATAGCAAAATTTGTTAGCATTGAAAGCAAGATATACTAGACATAAGGTTTTCGTAAGTAATGAGAACATGACTTGTCTTAGACATGTGAATTTCTCTCCCCCCTGCTCTGTAGTCTACCTATAATCTTCTCTCCCCTCCCAAGAAAAACAGACTGCACTGGTCTCAGAAGCAGGAACACTTGTTCAGCCAGTGGAAGGTCAAGTGGGCTGGAGAGAACAGCAGCAAGAACAAGAGCAATGTCCTTGAATCCCCCATCCAATCTGCTTATAGAGGTTAGATACCAGCACATTATTCAAATCCCTTCAGAGTGTAACATCAGGGGTGAGATGATATTCAGATAGATCCTGCAAACTCAAGGTCCCATTTTCTGTTCTTAATGGAGTTAACCTAACAGGTCTTACCTTATTACATACAGAGCAAACTCTCTAAATAAACACTGAGGAAATATAACTTAATCGGAAAGTTAGAAATTTGCTTTGTTTAAATGTTGTCATTACCACCCTACAACACTAATGATAGGTTAGCATATGTGTGCATCACAACTCCTATACAGCAATAGTACAATAAAGGAAAATATAGTTTACTACTTATTATTCGGAAAAGGGAAGTTCCCAGATTTAATTTTCATGTGCTATGTTCTTGTCAGTAATTTAGTTGTTTGTTGGGGGCTGAAATTACCAGTTTATAAACTAAGACACATTAAAAAGATGTAGAAATCTTGGGTAGATTCAGAGGTATAGAAAAGATTATTCCTTCTAGTGGCCTTAATCTTGCACTTGCCTCCCCCTCCGCACCCCAACCACCTATCTGCTTTATTGGGACTCCTTATAGGTGCAGGGCTTCTCCACATGTATCCAATTCCAGTCTTAAATGCATGCTTGTAAAATCAAATGCCTACTAGATGTAGCAGGAATCTGAGTGGTGACATTCATATTCCCATTTCAGGTCATTAAAAAAACCATTTAACTGTAAAAATTCATGTTCTAACACCATCTGAACTTGTGCTGACTGGTGAGAATTTGAAAATTTGAGACTAAATTGACTACCTAGAAATGGCTGCTTGCAATAATTGATTAATGGCTGTGTTCTCTGTTCTCTACTCATTTGATCCACCAATTCCTGTATATGGATTACAAGCAGGAGTGGCCCAAGGTAGGCAGCTGGCGCCCCAGGCAGAACGCACGATCTGCGCCCCTGCCTGCACAGCTGTCAATGGAATGACATAATTATCGGGCGCCCCATGACATCATTATCAGGCACCCCATTGAAGGCAGCGCCCTAGGCGATGGCCAAGTCGGCCTATAGTCACGGGCCGCCCATGATAACCAGGGCTCGCCGAACCATGGTGAGCCCCGCTTGCCAGCCATGCTGTCCGGCGATCTGCGCATGCGCAGATCACAGGAACCCGGCTCTTCTGGGTTGTAATCTACTCGCCACGGGTAAGTAGATTACATAGTTTGTGGAGTCCTGCTGATAACAAGTAACTCAGTCAGAATGTTACAACCACATATGGTTCTTACACTGTTAAAATCAGAACTTTCCTATCTCTCCAGAATTTCTGCTGCTGCCAAAACAAGTTTATTTTGCACTAAACTTTAAATCTGTGACTTAAAATCAGTCTTGTTATGACAGTCTGACTTGATTAAAAATCAATAGGTCAGCCAATGAATAGCATATTAATTAATTCAAAATAATATGTATCCTTACCAAAATGCAAAAGGAAAAACAAGATGAATGTTTCAGTCACCACTTGTAAAAAATGTGAAAACTATCAAACAAAAGTTTGTATCACACCTGCAAATGAAGGTACAAAGCAAGTAATTTAACTAGAATAGAAGCCAGGCAATCATGAGGCAGAGGCTTTAGAACAATATAATATCTTGGCCTTTGAGAGTCTGTATAGGTGTAGGGTCATGGGCAGAACTGAACCTAGGACTTCTGGAGCTTAGTACATGAGCCTTTACAGCTTGAGCTAAAAGCCAGTGGCCTCTCAGCTAAGGACGTAGAGGAAACTCATTCTCTCTGTAAGTGGTGTAAATGCCACTACATGGGACAGTGAACCACACCCACTAGGTGTGTGGATTACAGAGGCCTCTTCTAGATAGTCTCTTCGCTTCATCGTTCCACCTTGCATTTTCTGCTTGTTCCAGGTAGGGAGAACAGACTCCAACTTCATGAGTGTCATTCCCTCTTTTGAATCTCTTCTGTAAACCATCTTTCTCAAAGCCATTCAGCACCACAGTACATTAAATGTAGAAACTGTAATGCAGATAATTCCTGAGAAACTCGTTTGGCAATCTAAGAGCAGATCTTAATTAGACTGTAAGCTCTTTGGGCAAACCACTTTTTGTTCTGTTTTTGTACAATGCCTAACACAGTGGGGTTCGCAATTGTGACTGGGGTCCCTAAGTGTTACAACACCACACGTAATACATATTACTGTATCTCTTCAGACAACTTCAGCTACTTAGCCCAAGCTGACTGAAGGCATCTTACAGCAGAGAAGCATGTAAAATGTTTGGAAAATATAGTGAAGCCATCTTAAGCAGGAGGACAATGACTATCACTGCTTTGTGGCTGTGATATGAGCCTTCATTCTCACTGGAGGTGTTCCTCAAGTAAGGTATATGGTTACATCACAGCATAGCCTTTTAATTTCCTGTGATTAAACATGGTTAATATCATCAAAAGGGATCAGTTGAAACAAGGTCAAGTTACAAAGAATGAATATAAGCAAATAACGCAAGTATGTAGGGGCAATATTAGAAAGGCGAAGCTCAATCTAGCTAGAGACATAAAGGGTAACAAGAAAACATTCTACAACTATATTAGAAGCAAGAGGAAGACCAAGGACAGAGTAGATCCATTGCTCAGTGAAGAGGGGAAAACAATAAAAGGAAACTTAGAAATGGCAGAGGTGCTTAACGACTTCTTTGTTTTGATTTTCATCAAGGAGATTGATGGTGAATGGATGACTAACATAGCGAATGCTAGTGGAAATAGGGAGGTTTAGAAGTTAAAATAAAAAAGAATAAGTTAAAAATTACTTAGGAAAGTTAGATGTCTGCAAGTCACCAGGGCCTGATGAAATGAATCCTAGAACACTCAAGAAGCTGATAGAGGAGATATCCGAGCCATTAGACTTGTCATCTTTGAAAAGTCATAGAAGTTGGGAGAGATTCCAGAAGCCTGGAAAAGGGGAAAAATAGTGCCCATCTACAAAAAGGGAAATAAGAACAAACCAGGAAACTACAGTCCAATAAGCTTAACTTCTGTGACAGGAAAGATAATAGAGCAAATAATTAAGGAATTCTTCTGGAAGATAATAAGAGGATAGGTAACCACAAGCATGAATTTGTAAAGAACAAATCATGTCAAGCGAATCTGATAGCATTCTTTGATAGGATAACAAGTCTTGTGGATAAGGCAGAAGCGGTAGATGTGATATACCTAGACTTCAGTAAAGCATTTGATATGGTCTCGCATGACCTTCTTATCAATAAACTAGGGAAATACAACCTAGATGGGGCTACTATAAGGTGGGTGCATAACAGGCTGGATAACGATTTTCAGAGAATAGTTATTGCTTCATAGTCATACTGGAAGGCCAGAACAAGTGGGGTTCTGTATGGGTCAGTTTTGGGACCAGTTCTGTTCAATATCTTCATCAGCGATTTAGATATTGGCAGAAAGAATATGTTTATGAAGTTTTCAGATGATACCAAGCTAGGAGAGGTTGCAAGTGCTTTGGAGGATAGGGTCATAATTCAAAATGATCTGGACAAACTGGAGAAATGGTCTGAGGTAAATAGGATGAAGTTTAATAAGGACAAATGCAAAGTACTTCACTTAGGAAGGAACAATCAATTTCACACATACAGAATGAGAAGCGACTGTCTAGTAATGCAGAAAGGGACCTGAATCTGAGTCAACAATATGACTGTTGCAAAGAAAGCAATCTTGATTCTGGTGTGCATTAACAGGAGAGAGATTAGCAAGACACAGGAAGTAATTCTTCCACTCTGCTCTGCACAGATTAGGCCTCAATTGGAGTATTGTGTCCAGTTCTGGGCACCACATTTCAAGAAAGATGGGAGAAATTGGAGAAGGTTCAGTGAAGAACAACAAAAATAATTAAAAGTCTAGAAAACATAACCTATGAGGGAAGACTAAAAGAACTGGGTTTGTTTAGTCAGGAAAAGAGAAGACTGAAAGGGGACATGATACCAGTTTTCAAGTATTTAACAGGATGTTAACAAGGAAGAGGGAGAAAAACATTTCTCCTTGGCCTCTGATAATAGGACAAGAAGTAATGGGCTTAAATTACAGCAAGGGAGGATTAGGTTGGACATTAGAGAACCTTCCTAGGTGTCAGAGTGGTTAAACGATGGAGGCTGTGCAATCTCCACTAGTGGAGATATTTAAGAGCAGGTTGTATGGACATCTATCAGGGATGATCTGTACGGTGTTTGGTCCTACCATGAGGGCAGGGGACTGGAATTGATGACCTCTCAAAGTCCCTTCAAGTTCTAGTGTTCTATGATTCTATGATCTTAGCACATTCAAAAGCCTCAGTTGTCATCATGTGAGTTTTTAAAAAATATATAAACTATAAAACAGAATGGGTAGAGAAGGCAGCATAATATCTGGAAATTCTTTATTGCACATTATGGCTCCATGAAGTCATGGACGAGATTTTTTCAAAAGCAGTGATTTTCGGTGCCCAACCTGAGGAACCACAAAGAGACTTGATTTTGAGAGTGTGGTGTTCTGAGTATCAAATCCCTTTGGGGTACTAAGGTGCCAAAATCACTAGTCATTGTTTAAAATTTTTGACCATGTTTCAGGCCTCCAATTCTTCCTTCAACTCAAATAGGAGTAGGATATCTTTCTCCCCTCTAAGCCACTGGAAATGTTCCCCAGTATCAAAGTACATAATGAAAATGACACATCAGTGCCCAATAGTCCGCTTATGCTTTGGTGATGCTGTTTCACTGCCTAGCTAATGGCAATTAGATGAGCAAGCATAGCCAAAACGAAAAGCAGTGAACATTTAACAGAGACAAAAATGAATTGCGTTACAATAAACACATTTCCTTGCCCTTGAAGGGTGATTAAACTTCTTTTACTGGTGGAAAAAGGAACTTAATAAAGTTATAGGTGTTTTAGAAGTCATAAAAGAAATTTTTACATTCCCCCTTCACGGGTGAGCTGTCATCAGTCATGTGTTTGCCAGCTTATTACCTTTTGCCATTCAGAGACTGGCAGCAGTTAGAGAGCTTCATATGCACTTTCTTCCCTTTCCCTGCGTCGCACCATGGCTTCATGATTTCTTTTGCTTTCTTTCAGGGAATTCTTGCCGTTTATAGTCCTGTATTACTAGAGGGTAAACAATGTATTCAGGAGCTTACTACTTTTCTTTATTATACATTCAACTCTATATTTGCCAAATATCTGGCCTTCTAAGCTCTGGGGGTATGTCTACACTACAAAGTTAGTTCGAACTAACGGACGTTAGTTCGAACTAACTTTAATAGGTGCTACACTAGCGCTCCGCTAGTTCGAATTTGAATCGAACTAGCGGAGCGCTTAGTTCGAACTAGGTAAACCTCATTTTACGAGGACTAACGCCTAGTTCGAACTAGCTAGTTCGAACTAAGGGCTGTGTAGCCCTTTAGTTCGAACTAGTGGGAGGCTAGCCCTCCCCAGGTTTCCCTGGTGGCCACTCTGGCCAACACCAGGGAAACTCTATGCCCCCCTCCCGGCCCCGGACCCCTTAAAGGGGCACGGGCTGGCTACGGTGCCCGTGCCAGGTGCAAGCCTGCCAGCACCCAGCTAGCAGACCCTGCACCTGGCACGGCACAGAGCCACCCACCCGATGCCCCCCAGCCCTCCCCCTCTTGCCGGGACCAGGCTGGCGGCTCCCGGGAGCTTGCCCTGGACCGCAAGAGGCGGGCACCTTCCTGGGCTAGTGCGGACATCGTGGACCTCGTCCACGATCTCCGCACTAGGCACAGGAAAGTGGCCGTCTAGGGCAGGAGAGCTGCCAGCTTGGCCACCCAGGACCAGGTGTGCATGAAAATCAAGGGGGTCCACTGAGACCCCCGACACTGAGCCCTGAGCTTACAATGGCCGTCCTGGGTCAGACCAAAGGTCCATCTAGCCCAGTAGCCTGTCTGCCGACAGCGGCCAACCCTAGGGACCCTGGAGGGGATGGACTGAAGACAGTGACCAAGCCATTTGTCTCGTGCCATCCCTCTCCAGCCTTCCACAAACTTTGGGCAGGGACACCACTCCTACCCTCTGGCTAATAGGACTCCGTGGACCCAACCTCCATGACTTTATCTCACTTCCCTTTAAACTCTGTTCTAGTTCTAGCCTTCACAGCCTCCTGCAGCAAGGAGTTCCACAGGTTAACTCTTTGCTTTGTCAAGAAGAACAGCTTTCTCTTACTAGTTTGAAGCCTGCTACCCATTCCTTTCCTTTGGTGTACTCTAGTCCTTCTTTATGGGAACTCAGGAAGAACTTTTCTGAATGCACCCTCTCCACCCAACCCCTTCTTTTAGAGACCTCTATCCTGTCCCCTCTCCGTCTCCTCTTTTCTAAGCTGAACAGTCCCAGTCTCTGTAGCCTTTCTTCATCTGGGACCTGTTCCCAACCCCTGATCATGTTAGTTGCCCTCCCCTCTCCCAGCCTTTCTCTTCCCCTCTCCCACCTCCTTTTCCCACTCTCCCCCAGTTTTGTTCAATAAAGACAGAGTCAATGTTGGAAGAAACGTTATCTTTATTTTGTACATCAATAAGAAGGGGGGCTAGGGAAGGGTAAGTGGAAGGAGGTGAGGGAGGAATGGGGTACGAGCCCCCGATGGGGAGGACTGGGCTGGCTCTGCAGGCTTCTGGGGGTGGAAGCTCTCCTGCAGCCCCCCAATTACTCCCTCTCCCCAGATGGCAGCCTGCGGCAAGTGCAGCCGGGCTGATGGCCGAGTGGTGTGATGTGCCCAGTGTGGGCACTCAGGGCACTCCAAGCCAGAACTTCTTTGCAAGCGGGGCACCCCTTAGAACTGTGTGTCCGGGGTGGGGGTCGGGACCCTTTAAGCGCAGCCCTCGGCTAGCCTGAGACAGCATCTCCATGATCTAAGTCCTCCTTTTATGCCCTGCCGGCACTGCTTCCGGCCATCCTTAAGCCCTGTCCAGAGTCCACTCAATGTGGACTTACTAGTTCGAACTAGCAAAACGCTAGTTCGAACTAGTTTTTAGTTCTAGATGCGTTAGTTCGAACTAGCTTAGTTCGAATTAACTAATTCGAACTAAGTTAGTTCGAACTAGCGCTGTAGTGTAGACGTACCCTGGCTGGTTTTCTTCTGCCAACTGATGAAAAGTGTAGAGGTGAATACATGTTATCCTTTAAGCGCTGCAGGCCAGGAACTCTCTTCTTGCTCTGTGATGGCTCGTACAACCCCTAGCCCAATGGGGTTCTGGTTAATAACTAGGGATCCCCTAAGAATCCCACAATGCAAATAATTCAGATGGTCATGTTTCTTAATGCTTAGAATAGGAAGTAAATGCAGCATCTTGAGACAGTAGAGATAAATAATTTTGGTTTAATGGTGACTATTGTATCTATATAACTCAGAATTTAAATGAAATATTAAGCAAATAATATAAGGATTGGACTGTGGGCTACATTTCCATTTCTGAAGTCACTCAGTTCAACTGAAAGACAGATTCCCCAGGCTGAGATGTCGTAAAATGAAGGCTCCAAACCCGTAGGCTATGTCTAGACTGCAAGCCTCTTTCGAAAGAGAGCGTCTAGACTGCACGCGGAACTTTCGAAAGAGCAAGCCACTTTTTCGAAAGAAAGCACCCAGTGAGTCTGGATACTCTCTTTCGAAGAAGCCCTATTTACATTCAAGAACGCCTTCTTTCGAAAGAAGCACTTTCGAAAGAAGGCGTTCTTCCTCGTGAAATGAGGTTTACCACCGTCGAAAGAAAAGCCGCATTCTTTCAATTTAATTTCGAAAGAACGCGGCTGCAGTCTAGATGCAGGTGAAGTTTTTTCGGAAAAAGGCTACTTTTCCCGAAAAAACCCCTGAGTCTGGACACAGCCAGAGAGAAGGAGCCCAACACAGCTGGAATTTTCAGAAGGAACTAGCATGCACACATCCAGAACAAGACTGTCAAGGCCTCTGCTCCTTCTGAAATATCTTGGTAAGTAGCCAGTTCTTCAACAGCTCTGAGGACATTGAGCAAACATTGATTTTTTTTTTAAATCTGTCCATCCCCCATATGTGTGAAGTGGTGTTGCTTTTGAAAACTATTTATCAACACCATTGCATGGAGGGAGAAGCACATGGCCTAGAACAGTGTTTCTCAACCTTTTTTTTTTTATAAAGTACCACTTTTTCAAAAAAAAAAAAAATTATAAGTACTCCCAGTACCTACAGTTTTCAGACACACACAAATTTTTTCTACCATTGCAACACATTTGTTTAAACAACTTAATCATAGCCAGGCAGGTGATGAAATTTTTGGGTGTAAAAGTACAAAAAATAATAAAATGCTGTAAATCTTAAAACAAAAATTCAGTTTTCTCCAAATTTCAGTTGTTTTGACATACCCCCCAGACTTCTTTTGAGTACCCTAAGGGTACTTGTACCACTGGTTGAGAAACACTGGCCTAGAACACTCCCCTACAGTAGTCTGAAATATCCTCCCTTTGAATTCTGGAGGCATTTATTTTAAATACATTATAGTAAACTGAAAACTTAAGCTGCTACAGGTGTTGGCTTAGTTGTGCCCAGGTTTTTCTATTAGAAGATTCTACATCATTCATCACATCATTTACTTTCTCTTCTTCTATACTTTAATAAACATGCTACAAATCACACCCCCGCAACTCAAACACGCACTTGAGAGAGAATTTATCTTCAAAGTGCTCAGAAACCACATTGAGGAAGAACGTATAAATACCTGTATACATACATCATATCCACTATATTTTGCTACATATACCAAAGTTTATTTCAATAAACCTGCTAAAAAAACCTTTTACAAAAATCTTGGTACTGAAAATAAGGTTATTTATACTACTTCTGAAGTTAAGTCAATGTTCTTTTACAGGCTTAGCTCTGCCACAAGAATAAAATATTGTGCAAATATAGTCTACACTGACATACATCCTCAGCAAACTTCAATAAACTTGAAAGGGGGTACAAATCCTAGAAGTTGTTCCTCAATAGATAATTTCATGGAGGATAGGTCCACCAATGTCTGTTAGTCAGGATGGGCAGAGACAGTGCCCCCACCCTGTTTGGTGGAAGCTGAGAATGGGTGACAGGAGGGTGTATCACTTGATGATTATCTTTTCTGTTCATTCCTTTTGGGGCACCTGGCATTGGCCACTGTTGGAAGGTAGGATACTGAGATAGATGGACCTTTGGTCTGACACAGTATGTCTGCTCTTATGTTCTTACATGGTCAGATCAAAATGCTAATGTGTTGATCCATTTCATTTTCTAGAAATGAACACCCAGAATAGATGGGTGTAGCCAGACAGGAACCCCCCCTGCAACATCCATCTTGCTTGCCCCTTTTAGGTGCCTCAAAGCGCACAGGGCACCCAAAGCAATAAAATCAGCATAGTCTTTGAAGCCTTGACAGAAGGCCCGGATATGCTGGCTGCTGTGACCCTGGATGGCTGTAAACAGAGAAACGCCAATTGTTGACCTGCAAAAGGCTGTGACAACTGCCCTTGGCTGGCACCTATATTGATACAATCATACAGCTGTCCCTGGAAGGGGAATCTCCCTCTGAGGAAAGAATGCCTAGTACTCCCAATTTAGTTCTCTCTCTTACAAGTGTAAATTATGTCGAAGCTCCCTTGTAAGAACTGGTGTCACAAAGACAAACCAGCACAATTTGGCACCACAGATAAGAAAGAGAATACGTGACCCCACGGGTAAAAGATGGGTCCAGCAGCACACTCACTCTGAGCATCAATCTACCATCTACTTGCTGGTTGGGTTAGGTGATTGCCTCCCAAGGTCCACATGGGGACGCCCAGCCTCATATTCGTCTTTCCTGGGGAATTGAGGGACCGATCCTGACCTAACATGCTGGAATCAAGGGATGTAGAAGGGGGGTAAAAATTGTACCTGTATGTGTCCTTTTGTTTTAGTGCATGCATAGAATAGAGCTCTTTAAAGATTAAGCTGTCACCTGGTACCATTATTTTCTATCTTCCTTTTTCCCTTGTAACTATTTTAAGATCTGTATTTGCTAGCAGTTAAGAAGTAGAACAATAGCCACTGTACCACGTGCTTTAGAAACCTCTTTAATAAACCTGTAACTGTTTAAGCTTTAACCTGACTCCTCCTGTTGCTGTAACAGAACCAGACACAATCAAAAGAACTTCAGCCAGTCATAGGGGCAGACACAGGCAGAGCTGGGCGTTTGGATCGTGTTGCCTCCAGGGGACAGATCTGTGGGGCACCTGTCAGCCTTCCCTAGGCTGCCCGCTGCGAAGGGACTGTGTGTCCTAGCAGTTAAAGTCTCAGGTGTAATAAGCTCTCCCTGCAAACTTTGGGGCACCCATCAGCCTTCCTTAGGCTGCCTGCTGCGAAGGGACCCCGGTCCTAGCAGTTGAAGACTCGGGTGTATAACACACACACACACTACACGCTGCCCTGACCATTGGCTGACAATGGGTAAAACAAATGTCTGAGGAGAATTTATTAATTTAGTTCACACAGGCTACATATTTAACAAATGTCTCCATCACTCACAAATTCAATAAACTCTCAGCATTCTGTGTAGAGCCCAAGAATAGCAGTTACTGCTCTCTATTATAACAAATCTCTAGGGTGAAATACTGTTAATTGATCAGTGTGAAATACCAATCATTTCAGTGCTGCTGTAAATTAAAAAAAAATATTTTGCACTTGCGCTGCAGTGAGGGTATTCATAACTCTTACAACATGGCCAGGAATTGGGGGACTCATTTGATTGGTCAATTCTAACGTCAAGTCCTGCATGTAAATCATACATTCAGGTTGTAATTTACTAGTCAGCATGCCAAGTGGGCAATAAAAAGGCAAGGGAAAAAAAGAAAATCTTTAACACTATTCCCTTTTGTTGTGTGGTGGTGTCTTATTTCAGCAGAGTACAAATACACTATGGACTTTAGGTACATCTGTAGTATCTTCAAAGACTCTATTATAGCCACAGGTTAGCTGACTTATTGGTGGGCTTGCTCTTTGAAGTCCTGCAGCCTAGGGCAGATGTCAGTGTGTTCACAAGAGACTGCTCTATTAAAAGACAGGTATACTGCTTAACTCCAAGTTCTGAAGACATTGCACTTCTGGGAAACCATTCTTACTTCCAGCACTGGTGCAGTGTTAGTCACAGTGGCTGAAAATCACCCATTGCCTAAGTAGAGGCAGGCTGGGAAGAAACCTGGCATGGTCTAGTGGCTTGATGGTCACTGATGAAACAAGACTAGTGGCTTCTAGTCTTGGCTCTTGCATCTAACTTACTTTGTGGCCTGAGGCAACCACTGTAAGCTAGCATTTCCAGCAGCATAAATTTAAGGCTGTGTCTACATTGGCACGATCTTGCACCAAAGCAGCCGCTTTTGCACAAAAACATGCTTCCTGTCTACACTGGCGGGGAGTTCTTGCACAAAAACAGTGACATTCTAACGTGTGAAATCAGTGCTTCTTGCACAAGAACTGTGATGCTCCCACTCAGGAATAAGCCCTCTTGAGCAACTGTTCTTGTGCAAGAGGCCAGTGTAGACAGGCAACATGAATTTCTTGCGTAAGAAAGCTCGATGGCTAAAATGGCCATCGGAGTTTGCTTGTGCAAGAGAGCGTCTACACTGGCACGGATGCTCTTGCGCAAAAGCACATCTCTTGTGCAAAGGCATATGCCAGCGTAGACGCTCTCTTGCACAAATACTTTAACGTAAGAACTCTTGCTTTAAAGAGTATTTGCGCAAGATCATGCCAATGTAGACATAGCCCTTGTGTGTGGCTTCACTTCTCTCCATTCCCACCAGAGCAGAATATGCAGAGTGGCCATTAAAGTACCAGTGTTCTGCATCATGATGATCACAGTTATGCTAAATGTGCTCTCTTGTGCTACATCTCTGGACAAATATGCTGGAGCCTCTTGCGTAAGTTTCCTATTTAAGCAATATATTTTAAAAAAGCCAAATATTGAAGAGGATTGTTGTCTTGTGTGTCTAAAAGGGCTCCTGAAATCTACCCTGAGCACATACAGCCATTAGTGATGAGTCCTGCATTTTTGGTAGTGGCAGGCCAAGTTTGGCCTTAATCTTGGATTCTCATCTCCTGAAATGGTTTGCTGTGACACACAGTTCCCATGGTGCCAACCAGAGCAAAGCGTTTGAAGAGCATCATTTGTAACTTCGGACACTGGGATCTGGCCATCCTGACCTTCTTGTTTAGGACAGGTATTTCAGTTGGATTGCACAACTAACTGCTGTTCCTGGTTCCAAAAACTAGCAGCTGCATCTCTCAATCACATATCAAAACTCTTGGGAAGGGACCAGGGAGAAAGAACTCCCAGACATCTTTCAGTTAGGGGGCTAGGGGCTATGTTTTGGTCTGCTCTTAGCATCAGACATGTTTCTTGCTCTCAGCTGTGTGGAGGCTCTGGGATCACTAGAAGGGCTATACACAGTGGCTCCTCTCTTTCTGGTTTTTTGATCTGAGGAAGTGGGTCTGGCCCACGAAAGCTCATCATCTAATAAACCATCTTGTTAGTCTTTAAAGTGCTACATAGTCCTGCATTTTGCTTCAGCTACCCCAGACTAACACGGCTACATTTCTATCACTATTCCTCTCTTTCTGAGGCTCCTCTGCTTGGGAATGCAGCTCCAGTGAACACTCTCCAAGGAGTGGAGGGCATTGTCAGTGCTGATGAGCATATGCCTTGTGTACCATTGCTTCTGTGAAAATGTGAGCAGGTGAGCCAGATGCTGGAATCTGGCAGTTTGATTTCCCCCATTGCCCATTAGGGTATATTAATATTATGGTTTTTGGCAGCTGAAGCACCCAGCATGCAAACCTCTTGCTAAATCAAATCCAAACGCAAATTCAAATTGAAAGAACAGTGACACAGCAGTTGATTTTACCCCTTAACTGTTCACAAACATGCAGAGAGTGTAGTGTTGGAGAGAGAACAGAGCTTGGCCTGCTGCCACTGCTTTTCCAGCATTGCTGGCTTCTTATGTTGTTTCAGCCAAGCAAAGCAACATAAGAGTTTATTTCCTGCTATATCCAACCCCATTGGCCCACTAGTTCAATATCATCACCTACATTCTCTTCAAAGGAAAATGCCCATAACTATCTATTACCTTAGTTATTATAGTGGCTGAGTACCTCACAACAGCCTCTGAGAGACAGGGAAATGTTAGGATTGCCAGTTTACATACAGGGAATGGGGGCACAGAGAGACAAGGGGCCCAATTTTTAAAGATTAGGCACCAGCCTATGTTTGGAAAGGTAGCCCAGGTCTCACACACAGGCTGTGACAGAAAAGGAACTCAGGTCTCATCTTAACTGCTAGATTATTCTTTCACTCTGGAGAAATGCATAACAACCTGCATGTAGAGAAAGTGTATCCCTAACCCCTGGCCTACAGGGGCTGGCTTTTGCCTTGGTGGTGGGTTTACACCTCCCCCCGGCTCTCCTGGAGATTAGTTTTGCCAGGTGCTGTCCTCTCCTCCACAATCTCTCTACCCATCTTCTCTGCTTACAGCCAGTCTCAGAGTAGCAGCTTCTGGTTCATGGGTTGGCCCTCCAGTCAGGTCACAAAGGCCCTTTCCTCCAGGGAAATCATAGTCCTTCCAGACTAGCTATCTAGCTGACTTCTCCAACACCCTGTGCCACAACCCAGTGACTGGCAGGAGAACCTAGACTTGCTCTCTACATGGGATTCTGCCCGGTTCCCTATAACATGCATCAAAGGTCTGTACTGCCCTAGCCCTTGTTGCTGTTTCCCTGAGCTGCTTGGCTTCTTGCCCTCTTTTAGGTTTACCAGTCTAATCTCCTGTCTCCTGGGTGTGAGTGCAGCTACAGCCTTCACTTCTGGGCTTTATACTGTTCTTGCCCAACCAAGCCTGCTTCTAATTAGTGGCCTCTTTGTAGACCACATCTCTCCCCTGTGTGCAGCTTAAGTGGTAGTTAGGCCTACCTGGTGGGAAGGGTTAGTGTGGGGAATACACATAATACCTTCTTGCAAGTACGTTCATTTTGCTTATAAATGTATTATCAATGTAGTGTTTAATCCTTGTTTAATTCTACTAAGTTGTTGCCATGAGCTCCACAGGCTGATATTATTCATAATATGATTCCAATAATAATAACAAAAAGGATCCTGGCTTTCATTTGTAAATCAGGATTTTTATTATGGAATCTGTTTTGAAACATTAATTATATCACCTGGTAATTTTATGACCTGTGTTCCTTCAAATTAAACAAAAATAATAGGTACATATATTTGCTCCATGTAAATACAGTTCTCAAATATGCACTATGAAAAAAAATTAAACTAAGGAAACAGAAGATTTAGGGAAAAGTAATAAAATGATTATGCTTTTGTTTTTCTTTGAGCCATCAGGCATGACTACTTCTAAGGTGGGATTAGAGTAACAGAAGAACCTGTGTCTGTTTGCTCAGCGTGAATGTAAAGAAATTGTGTGATCTTCTTAATTCACTGTTTAGAAGATGAGGCTAAAAGCTGAAGTTATGTCAGTGTAGGAATTATTAAACATTAAGGAGTCATTTCTCCTATCGGTGCTCAGGGGATTTCAGTAATGTCTGTGGATTATGCACCCTTTGCATCAGGTTTCCTGCTAATCCAGTAGTTGAGCAGCAGAGATTGCTTCAGTTCATGACTTCCCAAAGACTTGCTGCTTTTTGTCTATACAAGAAGTCAGTTAGCAGTAATATTAATCAGAAGGAGTGGAAGTCATTCAGTCCTGCATGCATGTCTACACTATAGTGGCACAGCTTCAGCACTGCATCTGTGCCACTGTAGCAGTGCTGGGGAGACACTTCCCGCACCGATGGAAAGGGGTTTTCTGCCAATGTGGATAATCTGCTTCTGTGAGTAGTTACGCTGGTGGAAGAATTCTACAATGAGGGTTAGATCAATCAAATTCTGTTCCATTGGGCATAACTCCACAGTGACTTCCAGTAGGGAATCAAATCTCACGATTATCTTTGAAAGAAAGAAAGAAAGAAAGAAAGAAAGAAAGAAAGAAAGAAAGAAAGAAAGAAAGAAAGAAAGAAAGAAAGAATTCCTAGGCAGAAGTAAAAGTTATTCTTTTATAGCCTGGTTTGGGGGAGAAGAATTGTCTTTTCTTTGTGTTGTACAAACTCTAGCACTGTGAGGTCTTTGTCCTTAATTGGCGCCTTTAGCTGCTACCATACTACACAGTAGCATGACTATCAATAATGAGATTTCTACAGAGCCTCTCTCTCCACTCTTAACACAGATGGGTGTGTTCAGGATGGACAGATCTTTAAATGTGCTTGTGTAATTTGTGCCTTCCACATTCACATCTGATTCACCGACAGTCTTTTGACTGTTCCCACAACCATCTGTTCACATGGCATGCTGCCTACTCAGCAACTGACCATACCCTTGCCCTTGGGTACATGGTGGCAGGCAATGATGAGCTTAGAAAAGGACAGGTTGCATAATACTACAAGAGAACTATCCGGCAGGGATTCCCTTCCCTGTGCCGTAGGAATGAGTATATGTGGCAGCTCCTATTCTCCTAGCCTTTTTTTAGTCTCTGCTGGTGATGTGAGAAGGCACGGAAGGTGAGTCTTTCATTTCCACCTGAGGACACTGAAGTCCTTAACCATTCTCTTCTCAGGGGCACTATCTCAATATTAACCTCTGTTTCTAGGAAGAGCCTGCTCCTGCCCTCCTTGAATCCAACAGCTAAGCTGAAATAGATCCAGGGCCGATTTATCCATTAGGCACAGTAGGCACAGTGCCTAGGCCCACGATACTTTTAGGGGCCCACGAAAATGTTTTAATTTCTTTTAAAATCAGAAGGAAAAAAAGAACTTTTAGGGTCGAAGAAAATATTTTAATTTTTTTCTCACATCAGAAAAAAATGAAACTTTTAGGGCCCACAAAAACCTATTAAATTTTGCCTAAAACAGAAAATAAATAAAATGTTGAAGTATTTAAAGTTATATCAAAAATAATGTTTAATATTTTTTTTTTATGGAGGAAGGGGCCCACGAAGGCAAAAGTGCCTAGGGCCCACAAAAGTCATAATGCGGCCATGCATAGATCCCCACGGAAACTACACTGGCCATTGTGAGCAAAGCACTGAGATGATGTACTTGCAAAGGCTGGTGTTGCACAGGAGGCCAGATGCTGCATTTTGGACTGACTGGTATATTTGTTTCCTTATGGCGGCTGGTGCCAGTATTCAAGTACCCTCATACCAAACTTGGAGATGCAAATTGCTTCGATGCGAAGGAGGCTGCCCTATAGATCTAGTCCAAATTAAACAAGAAATGGTACGTGACATCATGAAGATTTTCTTTCATGTATTCATGCAGGTCATTTTTCACCAAGTTGTGTGTGAAGAGAAGTAGTGAGCACTGGTTCTTTGTTTTTAAGGAGGGTTAGAACAGAGAGACTTATTTGAAGCAGACACCCTCAGAGGAAAGCATAGGGACAGGTCCAATCCAACACAATGTTAATTAAGCTAAATACAGGACTATGTAGCACTTTAAAGACTAACAAGATGGTTTATTAGATGATGAGCTTTCGTGGGCCAGACCCATCTTGTTAGTCTTTAAAGTGCTACATAGTCCTGTATTTTGTTTCAGCTACACCAGACTAACACGGCTACATTTCTATCACTATTCTTAATTAAACTAGAGATTCAGGTAGCCAAAGTTCATCTTCTCTCATATATAGAGATATACATTTGTGACTTGGCTCCTGGGGTAGCTTTTTGTAACTTTTTGTAAGGATTTATTTCAGCGAATGTTTATTGCAATTTTTTATTACAGCTAACAAAAGCTGGTCAAATACTTGAATAAATCTTTACCTCCTATGATTATGATAAACTTTTCATGAACAGATAGTGATTTACACTCTGTAATGGAATCCTCGCTTCTGTATATAGTCCTTGGTCAATAGCTTGACCAGAAGCCATTCATTGCAAGTATCCTGACTGGGATATTTTAAAGTGCTCAGCGTTGGCCTAATTCTGCTCCCAATCAAGTCAGTGGCAGTTTTCCCCGTGACTTCTGTGAGAGTAGAATTATGCCAGTATGACCTCTATCATCTTGACCAGTGGTTTTTTTGAGTATAAGATCACTTTTTTTAATTTAAGTGCAATCCAAGATCTACCTCAAATATAAATACCCTTGCCCCACCTCCTTCCTGCCCCTTTTCCAAGGCCCCACCCCTGCTCACTCCATCCTCCGTCTCTTGCCCATCCTCACTCACTTTCACCAGGCTGGGGCAGAGGTTGGGGTTCAGACTCTGGTCTTGGATTAAGGGATTTGGAGTGCGAGGGGCTCTGAGCTGCTCTTAAGGCAGGCAGCTGGGGTGCCGGAGGGGGTTCTAGGTGCAGGCTTTGGGAGGGCATTTGGATGCAGGGGTGCTCCGGGCTAGGGCAGGGGCTTGGGGTTCAGGAGGGGGTTCATGACTGGGGTAGGAGTTTGGGATGTGCGCTCCAGCTGGGCACTGCTGGTGGCTCCTGGTTGGTGATGCAGTGAGAATAAGGCAGGCTCATCCCTGCCCTGGCCCTGGGCCACTCCCAAAAGCAGCCAGCATGCTCCATCTCCAGTCCTGTTGTGCCCCCTCTCTGCTCTGATACAGTGGGAAGGGTCACCATGACATCAGCACCCCTCCTCTCCCTCTCCTGCCCTGCACAAGAAGCAGGAGGCTCCCTGAGGGAGGGGCATCTCCAAGGTAAAGGGCAGGAAATGAGCAGCTGTGGGGGGAAAGGGAAGCTGAAGTACCAGCACTTGACAGCCTCTTGGCCAAACCAGTCAGGATCACCTGTCAGAGACTCCAAGCTCTACCAGTAGATCCCGAGCTACTGGTTGGTGACCACTGATCTTGACTGACCATCACCAATGATTGAATGGGCACCTCCAGAGCCAAAAGCATAAACCTGTACAGTTTGAGTTAAAGCATTTGTCAAAGCTATATCTACACTTGTTACCATATAGATAGTATATGTTCTCCCCTTGAATCAGAGAATTGTGTCCAACTAGTATTTATAGTAGCCAATGTTTTATATTGATCATTTTGGGTTCTTAATATTCAGAAGCTGCATGCATTTTTATTGACAGTCAGTACCAAATCTAACTAGATCAGCACTCTGATTATTTAATTAATTAAGGGTCAATGCTTGAGCATTAGGGTAATTGGAATTCTCAGTATTATGCTGTGAACTACGGTAAATTGTCATGCACAGAAGTCCTGCTCACCTGACATATGTGAGTAATCCCATTGAAAGTAACAGAACTACTTGTATGTTGCATTTTCCCCTAAAGGCATACTGGTTTGATGGCATATTTAGGGTTCTGCCTTTACTGAAGGTCATATTAGCTGAGTTTTTGTCTCTGTTTCATATTAATATTCAGTTACAGTGGCATTTTCGTTTCAAGGTCACCCAATATCACTACAAACCTTGATTCTGTACTCCATGCTCAGGCAAAACCCTCATCGAAATGAATCCTTAAGGAGTGTAGGATCAGCCTCTTGATATAGCTTGCTTGTCTTCAGGATCGAGTTGAGCCCTGCTTATTTGTATGATATCTCTGCTCCACTTCTCCATTACTGTTCCTGAATGATTCCAAGAATAGTATTAAGACTGAAGCCAAACAAACATAAAATAATACAAATAATAAATTCAATGCTTCTCTGAGTTTCTCCTCACACTGGCTGAAATGCAATTCACTGTCTCCAAGAAAGTTAAAATAGCTTTTATAGTAATCACAAGTGTATGCTCTGGGTGCAGTTTTTACCTCCCAGCACCAGTCTTGCCTTTCATACTTGAGTGGGGATCAACCCCAGAGAGGGCAGGGAGATTTTAATAACTAGGAGTAGCTTTAAAATCTACCATGCATCCCATCATAATGATCGAGGAGAGGATAATTTGCACAATCCCTGCCAACGCTGCCCATGCCCTTTCATTAAATAGTTTTGTCTGCTTCTGGAGTGCAACCATTTTGCATTCCTATAACCTCTGCTTGATCCCATCACCTCAACTATTGATCAAGATCTATGATGTACCATGAGCTGAATCTGTAAGCTTTACTTAAATGCATAGCCTGATAGAGTCACATATTTATTGTTAAAAGCTAAGTGCAACCATTCTAATCATGCAGTCTAGTGATTCTCAGTATCTTTCAGAGTCTGACCTCCTATTTCAAGAGAAAAAAATGTTTTGGCACCTCTCCCCAGCATCCCATTTAGCTATAAAGTAAGGGGGGGTGGTTCCAACCCCTCATTTGAAAACACCCACTGTCTAGCCTGATCTCCTGTCCAATACAGATACCTGATAATCAGGCCTAGATGCCAACCACACAATATAAGAAGAATCATAGAACTGGAAGGAACCTCAAGAGGTCATCAAGTCTAGTCCCCTGCACTCGTGGCAGGACCAAGGACCAAGGACCATCCCTGACAGGACTTTGTCTAGCTTGCTCTTAAAAATATCCATGATGGAGATTAAATAACCCCCTTAGGCAATTTATTCCAGTGCTTTACCACCCTGTCACTTAGGAAGTTTTTCTTAATGTTCAACCTAAACTGCCCATGCTACAATTTAAGTCTATTGCTTCTTGTCCTATCCTCAGAGGCTAAGGAGAATATTTTTCTTCTTCCTCCATCTAATAACCTATTTGGTATTTGAAAACTGTTCTCATGTCTGTTGTCTTCTCTTTTCCAGATTAAATGAATCTTCCCTCATAGGTCATGTTTTCTAAATCTTTAATCATGTCTGTTGCTCTTCTCTGGACTAAGGAAATAAGGGTATGTCTACACTACAAAGTTAATTCAAACTAACGGACGTTAGTTCGAACTAACTTTAATAGGCGCTACACTAGCGCTCCGCTAGTTCGAATTTAATTCGAACTAGCGGAGCGCTTAGTTCGAACTAGGAAAACCTCATTTTACGAGGATTAAGCCTGGTTCGAACTAGCTAGTTCAAATTAAGGGGTGTGTAGCCCCTTAACTCGAACTAGTGGGAGGCTAGCCCTCCCCAGGTTTCCCTGGTGGCCACTCTAGCCAACACCAGGGAAACTCTTCTGCCCCGCTCCCGGCCCCGGACCCCTTAAAGGGGCACGGGCTGGCTACGGTGCCCATGCCAGGTGCAAGCCTGCCAGCACCCAGCCAGCAGACCCTGCACCTGGCATGGATCGAGCCACCCACCCGATGCCCCCCAACCCTCCCCCTCTTCCCAGGACCAGGCTGGCAGCTCCCGGGAGCTTGCCCAGGACCACAAGAGGCAGGCACCCGCCTAGGCTAGTGCGGACATTGTGGACCTCGTCCACGACCTCCGCACTAGGCACAGGAAAGTGGCCGTCTAGGGCAGGAGAGCTTCCAGCCTGGCCACCCAGGAGCAGGTGTGCAAGAGAATCAACGGGGTCCACTGAGACCCCCGACCCTGAGCCCTGAGCTTACAATGACAGTCCTGGGTCAGACCAAAGGTCCATCTAGCCCAGTAGCCTGTCTGCCGACAGCGGCCAACCCTAGGGACCCTGGAGGGGATGGACCGAAGACAGTGACCAAGCCATTTGTCTCGTGCTATCCCTCTCCAGCCTTCCACAAACCTTGGGCAGGGACACCACTCCTACCCCCGGCTAATAGCACTCCATGGACTCAACCTCGATGACTTGATCTCACTTCCCTTTAAACTCTGTTCTAGTTCTAGCCTTCACAGCCTCCTGCAGCAAGGAGTTCCACAGGTTGACTCTTTGCTTTGTGAAGAACAACTTTCTGTTACTAGTTTGAAGCCTGCTACCCATTCCTTTCCTTTGGTGTCCTCTAGTCATTCCTTATGGGAACTAATGAAGAACTTTTCTTGATGCACCCTCTCCACCCAACTCCTTCTTTTAGAGACCTCTATCCTGTCCCCCCTCCGTCTCCTCTTTTCTAAGCTGAAAAGTCCCAGTCTCTTTAGCCTCTCTTCATATGGGACCTGTTCCCAACCCCTGATCATTTTAGTTACCCTCCCCTCTCCCACCCCCTCTCTTCCCCTCTCCCACCTCCTTTTCCCAGTCTCCCCCAGTTTTGTTCAATAAAGACAGATTCCATTTTTGAACACAATTGTCCTTTATTTTGTACATCAAGAAGAGGGGCTAGGGAAGGGTAAGTGAAAGGAGGTGAGGGAGGAATGGGGTACGCACCCCCGATGGGGAGGACTGGGCTGGTTCTGTGGGCTTCTGGGGGTGGAAGCTCTCCTGCAGCCCCCCAATTGTCCCCTCTCCCCAGATGGCAGCCTGCGGCAAGTGCAGCCGGGCTGATGGCCGAGTGCTGTGATGTGCCCAGTGTGGGCACTCAGGACACTCCAAGCCAGGACTGCTTTGCAAGCGGGACACCCCTGAGAACTGTCTGTCCGGGGTGGGGGTCGGGACCCTTTAAGCACAGCCCTCGGCTAGCCTGAGACAGCAGCTCCACACTCTAAGTCCTAATCTGATGCCCTGCAGGCACTGCTTCCGGCCATCCTTAACCTCAGTTCAGGGTCCACTTAATGTGGACATGCTAGTTCGAATTAGCAAAACGCTAATTCGAACTAGTTTTTTAGTCTGGATCCGTTAGTTCGAATTAGCTTAGTTCGAATTAACTAATTCGAACTAAGTTAGTTCAAATTAACGTTGTAGTGTAGACGTACCCTAAGGGAGTAGTCCACTAGTCAACTACCTAATAAGCCTGTGCTTATTGGGTAGTCGAGTCAATTACTTGCTTCCCACCCCCCTTGCTGCCTCTGTGTCAGAGGTAGCAAGGGTGGGGGGAAGCAGGAGTTGGTGTTGGGGGGAGCCATCTTAAAATCTCCCCACAGAACGGGGGAATAGGGAAGGCAGAGGCGCAGTGTTCCTAGAGTTGGTGTGAGTTGGGACTGTTCAGTAACTAGGAGTAACTATTCAGTGACTGTTCAGTCCTTGCTCACGCCATCCCCGGGAGCTGACCCCAACTGAGCCTCTGCAGTTTAAATGTAGTAGGAGCCAGACTGCATGCATGCCTGGCTCCTATTACATTTAAACTGCAAAGCCGCAGCAGGGGTAGTGAGCACCATCCCCTTATTGACTAATTTGAATAGTCAATGGAAATTCCATCAACTTCTTGATTAGCTAATTAATCACAGCTTAACATCCCTACTCTGGACATTCTCCAGTTTGTCCAAATGTTTCCTGAAATGTGGTGCCCAGAACTAGACACAGTACTCCAGCTGAGGCAGAAGAATTACTTCTCATGTCTTGCTTACAAAACTCCGGTTAATATACCCAGAGTTATGTTTGCTTTTTTTTTGCAGCAGCAGTGTCACACAGCTAATTTTTTTTCACAAATATCAATGAATTAAGCCATTTATAGTATTTCACAAGAAAACTGAGGCACAAAGAAGTCATGCCACTTGCCAAGATCATACAGTAAGTCTTGAGATAGTCTGAGAATAGAAGCCAGTTCTACCAGACTTCCTAGCTCTCAGTCCCATGCCTTAGCCGCAAAACTAATTTTTCTACCCTCCTATAAAAATCAATGGCAGAATGTAGCCCATAGAATCCCTTTGTATGATAAATCGCCCTTCACTTTACAGGGTACAGAACTGATACTTCTGCTCTCATGCTTCAGATATTTCCTTAGAAAGAAAATTGTTTCTGTCTGTTCTAAGTTGTTTGGTTTAAGCTCTGGAAACAGATAGATCTATTTACATGGAAGTAAATTTCCTTTTTATTCCTAGCTGCATCCATAATCTTGTCATCTACTATGGATGAAGCAAAGTTCACATGATGTGCTGCCAAAGACAAGTTTATGATTATTTCCTTAGAATTTCCTATTTATTTGTGGGCTAGATTATCTCATTTTAAATAATACCCTTGATATTTCCCATTGTTTGTCAGGAATATCCAATGTCACTGCAATTCGAAATGTTCATTCTGAATTAATACTCAAGCCACTGGAAATGCTTTTCAGTCTAGTACTTATTAGTGTTCTTCTCAAACCTCATTCATAGTCCCAGAACTTTCCAAGGGAATGTCTGAGAGCCTGTAGGATGGCCACATTTCCTGTAAAAGTAGAGTGGACAAATCATAGAATCATAGAATGCTAGGACGGGAAGGGACCTCGAGAGGTCATCGAGTCCAGTCCCCTGCCCTCATGGCAGGACCAAATACTGTCTAGACCATCCCTGATAGACATTTATCTAACCTACTCTTAAATATCTCCACAGATGGAGATTCCACAACCTCCCTGGGCAATTTATTCCAGTGTTTGACCACCCTGACAGTTAGGAACTTTTTCCTAATGTCCAACCTAAACCTCCCTTGCTGCAGTTTAAGCCCATTGCTTCTTGTTCGATCCTCAGAGCCCAAGATGAACAAGTTTTCTCCCTCCTCCTTATGACACCCTTTTAGATATCTGAAAACTGCTATCATGTCCCCCCTCAATCTTCTCTTTTCTAAACTAAACAAACCCAATTCCTTCAGCCTTCCCTCTTAGGTCATGTTCTCTAAACCTTTAATCATTCTTGTCGCTCTTCTCTGTACCCTTTCCAATTTCTCCACATCATTCTTGAAATGCGGGGCCCAGAACTGGACACAATACTCCAATTGAGGCCTAACCAGCACAGAGTAGAGCGGAAGAATGACTTCTCATGTCTTGCTCACAACACACCTGTTAATACGTCCCAGAATCATGTTTGCTTTCTTTGCAACAGCATCACACTGCTCACTCATATTTAACTTGTGGTCCACTATAACCCGTAGATCCCTTTCTGCCGTTCTCCTTCCCAGACTGTCGCTTCCCATTCTCTATGTATGAAACTGATTGTTCCTTCCTAAGTGGAGCACTTTGCATTTGTCTTTATTAAACTTCATCCTGTTTACCTCTGACCATTTCTCCAATTTGTCCAGGTCATTTTGAATTATGATCCTATCCTCCAGAGCAGTCGCAACCCCTCCCAGCTTGGTATCATCTGCAAACTTAATGAGTGTACTTTCTATACCAATATCTAAATTGTTGATGAAGATATTGAACAGAGCTGGTCCCAAAACAGACCTCTGCGGAACCCCACTTGTTATGCCTTTCCAGCAGGATTGTGAACCGTTAATAACTCCTCTCTGAGTATGGTTATCCAGCCAGTTATGCACCCACCTTATAGTAGCCCCATCTAAGTTGTCCCATGTAGGGCTTCATTAGCCAGGGGAGCAAGGAGTAGGCTGTGTCACCCACAATGCAGATAGGCATATCCCATGTCCCCTAACATCCCGATGGTTTGGTTAGGGAAAAATATTCCAGCATGCATCTTCTGGAAGAGGCTGGAGTTCCTGAACACGTGGGCATCAAGTACCTTCCCTGACCACTTGACATAAATGTCTGTGAACCAGCCCTGGTGGTCCATGAGGCCTACAGGACCATGGAAAAGTACCCCTTTCTATTGATGAAGACCGAGGCACAGTGGTCAGGGGCCAGGATAGGGATGTGAGTACCCTCAATGCTCCCCTCTGCAGTTGGGGAAGACCATAGCAGCAAAAGCCAGCAAAGATGGGGTGTATGTCAATGAGGGTGATGACCCTGTGCAGCAGAATGGCGTTGATGGCCTTCACCACCTGTAGAATCATAGAAACATAGAATCACAGGGTTGCAAGAGCCCTCTGAAGGTCTCCAAGTCCAAGCCTTTTCCCACATCAGGAGCAACCCCAACTAAACCATCCTAGCCAGGGCTTTGTGAAGCCGGGACTGAAAAACCTCTAGGGATGGAGATTCCACACTCCCTCCCAGGTATCCCATTCCAGTAGTTCACTACACTCCTAGGACAATAGCAAGATAGTCATAACTGCATGAGCACGGCCATGACAATCGATTTCCCCATGCTGAACTGGTTCCCGACAGAGCAGTAGCTGTCTGGCATGGCAAGCTTCCGAAGTGCAATGGCAACATGCTTCAGAAAGGGGATGACACGTTGCATGAGGGTGTCCTGTTGCCGGAGTGCTGGGGTGAACCACTCACAGAGCTCCGGGAAGGTGTCCTTTTCGCATGCAGAAGTTCTGGAGCAACTGCTGGTTGTCCCACTGCTCCATGACGATGTGGTCTTACCAGTCAGAACTGGTCTCCTAGCGCCGGGAGCAGCAGTGCACAGTGTACAGGGGAAGATGGAAAGGACTGTGGGGCATGAGGAACACCTGGGCTGGTCCTCGTGGTCCTTCAGTGCCACAGGGGCAGTCTGCATAAACTATACCGGGAGTTGCAGCAGGAGGTCTAGGAGCTAGTGAGTGCTTTTCAGCCAGTCCTGCTCCTTGATGGAAGTGCTGTGGCATCTGCAAGGGCAACCAGAGCATCCAGTGTGGTGTTTGCTGTCGCTTCTTGAGGTAGGCAATGGAGAAGAGTTTGAGACACGGTTGTCGAGAGGAGCCCCTTTAAGCACGAGCCTCAGATAGCCTCAGGAAGAAGCTATAGGAAGTGACTACTCTCCTCATGCCCTGCCAGGAGTGCTTCCAGGGGGCTTTAAATGCGATTCAGCCTCCAATCAGTGTGGGACGTGCTATTTCAATATAAATCTGTGCTATTTCAATGAGGATTTGTAGTGTGGACATGCTATTTTGAAATAGCTCTTTTGGGAGTTATTATTTCGAAATAAGCTCTTTCAAAGCGCACAGTGTAGAAATAGCCTCAGAGTCTTCCCACTTTCTTAAGTGAATAGGATGGGGACCTGGGAGTAGAGCCGAACAAATAACTATTTGTTGCAGTTAGCAAACGAGAAACTATTCTGTGCAGGCCTGAAAATGTTCAGAATTCATCAGCAAATCGGAGAAGTCCACTTCATGCGTGAGGGTGCACGCCTGCCTTTGTAACCTCCATCCCAGCGGTTAGGCCCTTGCTTTGAATCCCCACTCTGAAGCAAGGACATGACATCAGATTTCCCCACAGCTAGACGAGCATTCTTTAGCCACCAGCCAGCAGACTGCTCCAGGGTGAGCTGCTCTCCCTTCTGTATTTGGAGCTATTCCACTTTCTACCAGCACGAAAATACTCTCCGAGCCAAAGGAAGAGTGACTGAAAATGGCTGGATCACCTGACCACTAAGGGTATGTCTACACTGCCACCCTAGTTCGAACTAGGGTGACTAATGTAGGCATTTGAAGTTGCAAATGAAGCCTGGGATTTAAATATCCAGGGCTTCATTTGCATCTTGCCGGGTACCGCCATTTTTAAATCCCCGTTAGTGCGGACTCCGTGCCCGTGGCTACACGCAGCACGGAGTAGGTAGTTCGAATTAGGCTCTCTAATTTGAACTACCGTTACTCCTTGTGGATTTCCCCCTTTCTTGTCAAAAAAGCCATTTCACTCTGTCAGGGTTTCACAAAAAAAAAAAAAAAAAAAAAAAAAAAGCTGCCGTAGCTTCCACTTTACAGGGAAGTAAATTGTCATAGTTTTTTCCATGTTTTCAGTTTTGGCTGTTACTTCCAACTTCTATGTAGTGGTTAGCCTTGGGCACTAAAAATCAGTCTCATTTTCAGAGACATAAAAGCAGGTAATAAGGGGTATGTCTAGATTACATGCCTCTGCTGACAGAGGCATGTAAAATAGGCTACCCGACATAGTCAATGAAGCAGAGATTTAAATATCCCCGGCTTCATTAAAATAAAAATGGCCACCGCGCTGTGCCAGCTCAGCCGATCATCAGCACAGCGCGCAAGTCAAGAAGGGAAGCCTTTGTCGACCACTCCCTTATGCCTCAAGAAATGAGGATTACAGGAGTGGTTGACAAAGGCTTCCCTTGTCGACGGATCCGCATCTTGACTCGCGTGCTGTGCTGACGATCGGCTGAGCCAGCACAGCATGGCGGCCATTTTTATTTTAATGAAGCCATGAATATTTAAATCCCCGCTTCATTGACTATGTCAGGTAGCCTATTTTACATGCCTCTGTCAGCAGAGGCATGTAATCTAGACATATCCAAGGTGTTACGGTCTTCAGGTGAAGCTGGCCAACTTTTCGCCATGTAGCAATAGTTCCATCTCCACTTGAAAAAAAACCCTGAAAATATCATTCCTTGGCCCAAATCTAGGGCTTAATTTGTTCTGGGGCTCACCAGGGTTAAGCTCTGACACCTCTGTGCTTTACAGTTCATAAGCCAGACACTTCTGGGCTTGCTGTTTTAGTTAGGAAAGTTTTTTTAAAAAATTGCCTGCACTCCAGCACCTAATTGTTCCTCTTTCGTTACAAATTAAGCACTGGCCAAACCCCATAGTCCTTTGCAACCACAAAGAGTTGTGGAATATAATTGGCCACAGAATAGTTGTTGGCCATTCTGTGGTCTTTGATCCACAGTTTTAAAATATTGAAAATGAAATTCTAGGTGTCTAATTATCTGTTGGCCCCTACTGCAGCTATCACCTGTATCTTTCTTAATATCTGGGCGTTTATAGCAATGACTTATCTTTGTCGTATTTGGGCCCAATCCTTCCAGCCCTCCATGGACAGAATTCCAATTCATTGCCACAGGTGTTTTGGGTGTACAAAGAATGGCGGATTGCGCCATCTATTTGAAACAAAAAGTGGCAATAACTAAAGGGCTTGCATAGTCTTCCCTGTGCAGGTGGGAGAACCAATGGCTGCAGAATTTCTGCACTTTCTCTGCACAAGGGAGGCAGTATTTTGAATGGTTGTATGGAAGGGTTGAGCACAGAAGTTTGCTCTGTAGGCTTAGTTCACAGGAGCTGGCCAGGGTGGGCAGAGATGGGATTGGGATGCTGCTCTAGTTACTATGTGCATCTTTCAAATCTTCCCATCAACAAAAAGAGGTAGGCACCATAAAGCAATATGGCCTTGGGGGAAGACTTCTTCCTCTTGTACATAACCCAGGCCTGCCTGGTGTAGCACTTTTAACTTAGATAGCTAAACATAGTCTAATAAATTGCTTCCGGCATAGAGAGGTTATTCAATGGCATATAGGAGATCATGTTTCAAAGCATCTCAAATGTCACTTCAGTCTCCAAATGCCATTACAGTTATGCAAGGATGCCAAAAACTTTAAAAAACACCCCTAAAAGTAAGAGCATGTAACTGAGTATGGCAAGGATAAATTTCACGATGATTATAGGCTTCAAATGTACTTAAAACTTATAAATATATCAATAAAACATTGTGTTCAACTAATTTAAATATTGAGACTGGGGAAACTAAAGTGCAGTATTTTAGGAAAATGTGTATTTTTAAGTTTTTCATTGGAGAATTTGGGAAGGATTATCACAGAAAAACTAGGATCCCTGGTCCTGTAATTAGAGACATAATGTGAGTGCAAAGGGGGCTCAAGTTAAGAGGCCAAATTTTGGCTTAGCTAAAATCTCCAAATATTCATCATGCTGAGCATGCTCAAGTCTCTCATAGATCCTCGTATGGACCAGACTGTGTATATACCATCTCCATGGAATGACTAACCATGTGCCCACCAACCCCAAGGCAGGGGAGCCAACAGCCTTTCTAGGCCCTGGGCAAGGTAGACAGGGGGCTGGCTCCACACTCCCAGTTGCCCCCTTTGCCTACTCCATCGGCAGCCCCGGCTATAAGGGAAAAGCCCAACTTTCCCTATAATTAAGGGCCAAATTAATGGCCCATTTTGGTCAATTTCAGTTATAGGACTTTTTAAATGGTAAATTTCATGATTTCAGATATTGAAATGTGAAATATCGAGGTGGTGTAACTGTAGGGTTCTTGACCCAAAAAAGCGTTGTGTGCGGGTTGCAAGGTAGCAACCCAAAAAAGCGTTGTGTGCGGGTTGCAACGTTGCTGGCAGCAGCGTTGCCTTCAGAGCTGGGCAGCTGGAGAGTGGCGGCCGCTGGCCAGGAATTGAGCTCTGAAGGTAGTGGTGACTGCCAGCAGCAGTGCGGAAGAACGGACAGCATGGTGTGATGTTGCTACCCTTACTTCTACCCTGCTGCCTTAGGGTATGTCTACACTACAGCACTAATGAGAACTAACTTAATCCGAATTAGTTAATTCAAACTAAGCTAATTCGAATTAGTGCATCTAGATCTAAAAGCTAATTCGAATTAGCGTTTTGCTAATTTGAAATAGCATGTCCACATTGAGTGGGCTCCGAACCGAAGTTAAGGCTGGCCAGAACCAATGCCGGCAGGGCATCAGGTTAGGACATAGAGTGTGGAGCTGCTGTCTCAGGCTAGCCGAGGGCTGTGCTTAAAGGGACCCGACCCCCACCCCGGACACAGTTCTCAGGGTTCCTGCTTGCTGGTCTACCTTGCTGAGGGACAGCAAAGCATTTGTGTCTCGGAGTGCTCTGCTTGCCCTCACTCAGGGCACCATGGCACTCTGCACCATGGAACCAGACCTGCCCCCGGGGACTCTGCTGCGTCTCATGCACACGTTGCCGGCAGCCTGGCTGCACTGTCTGCAGGCTGCCATCCAGGAGCACCATCGAGGGGATGTCAGGATCCAAGGGGCCCTGCAGGAGAGCTTCCACCCTGAGGAGCGCTAATAATCTCCTTGGTCTGCCCCACTGGGGGCTTGTGCCCCATTCCTCCCTCTCCTCCTTCCACTTCCCTAGCCCCCCCTTCCTGATGTCAAATAAAAGACACGTATTTTCAAAAATAACAACTCTCTTTATTTAACACAACTGGGGAGGGGGAATGAAACTGTGGGGAGACGGGGGAAAGGAGGCGGGAGAGGGCAGGAGAGAGGGTGCAAAAGGGGAGGGGGAAACCTGGGAGGAGGGAGCTGGAAGGGGGAAGCAAGGGAAAGGAGGGAGAGGGGAAACTCAGGGAGCAGGGGTAGGGGTCTCGTCGGGCCAATCGCCTCCCAGCATTGCGAGGGAGGGGGCCTCAGTGTCCCCTGGGGGATGGGTTGGAGGGTGCAAAGATTGAGGTGGGGAGTGTGGACATTGAGGAGAAGGGTGTGGGGGTTGAGGAGGAAGAGGTGGAAGGGGGGGCAGGAGTGGGAGGAGGGATAGTTGTTGGGGGGGGCAGCAGGCGCAGGACCGGCACAGGGTATCATGCTGTGCAGCAGGGCCTGCAGGTTTGCATTTCTGGCTCACTCCTCAACCAGCAGCTCCTGGCGGAGCTTCACATCTGCCCGCATCCAGGCCTCCACAGTGCGGTTCAGGGCTCACAGGGACCCCAGGTGCTGGTCCCAGTACTCCTGCTCCGTGGTGGTGTTCCGGAGCAGGCTGCGGTTGTGGGAGCATGTCCTGGGCAGGGTGGTGCAGCTGTAGAGAAAGAAGAGAAGTGGTCAGTTCTCCCTGGGGACACAGTGGATGATGCCCAGCCCTCGCCCCCACCCCTCTGCGACGTGAGGGCGACCGTGCCCTGCACCATCAGTGCCGTTGTGCTTGTACAGAGGTCAGGATGTCTGGCTCTCCCTGGAACTGGGAGCTGCCCCAAGACCGCGCCCATGTCCCTGTGCCATGTATTGTGTGGCTGGAGCAGGGGGGAGATGTCTCCAGCCTCTGTGTAGAGGGGGCATGTGAAGGGAGAGCATCTTGCTGGGTCCCGCCCCGGGATCGGGAGCATGTCAGGTCTCTTCACACACGCATGTGCCTATTGGGCCATGGCCCCTGGGTGTCACACAGCTGGAGCCACCTGCCCAAGGGTGGCATGACACGTGCTCGCACGTGCACAGGTGGCTGCATGATCCGTGGGAGGCATGGCCCATGCGCACGGTCCCTAGTCTCCCTCCCTGCCTCCCCCCCAGGCAGGGGAGAGTGCTAGCACTTACCTGGTATGGCCTCCCCGGATGACCCTGCCGACTCCGGTGCTGGAACTGCTTGCGGTGGCCTCTCCGGTGCTCCCGGGTCAGGGCCCTCCGGTCCCGGCTCGCTGCCTCCCTAGATGGCGCGGACCGCCCCGCCCCCCCAAGAGTCGGTCGAGGGCGGGGAAGTAGGGGCAGGTGGCAGCCCTTGCTGTGGCGCTGCCCCTGGTGGCCCTGGCATACGCCTGCCACAGCTGTTTCACTTTCACTTTCAGCTGTTTCACTGCTCTTGGGTGCACCTGTGTCCCTTTTGCGTCATGGTGGCCACTATGCAGCTGTAGACGGCCACATTCCTCCACCTAGTGAGGAGATCATGGAGGTTGTGGACCTGCCCCCAAACCTCAGTGAAGTCCATGACCTCCACACTAGTCCAGGAGGGCACGCGCCGTCTACGGCCCCTGGGTGCTGGGGGACTGGGTGGGGGACAGCTGGCTGTCACTGGCTCCCTGGCTCATCGTGGGGCCACTGGGTCAGGGGCAGAGACTGCTGGAAGGCCTGGATCTGGCACGTGCAGTCTGGCCAGAGTCTACCCCTTTAAGGACCCCAGGGCTGAGGGAGAGGAGAGGAGTTTTCTTGGTTTGGCCCAGAGTGGCCACCAGGGGGAACCTGGGAAGGGCCAGCCTCCAGCTAGTTCGAATTAAGTGGCTACACAGCCCTTAATTCGAACTGCTTAATTCGAACTAGGCGTTAGTCCTTGTAGAATGAGGTTTACCTAGTTCGAATTAAGCGCTCCGCTAGTTCGATTTAAATTCGAACTAGCGGTTTGTATGTATATACGCTATTAAAGTTAATTTGAACTAACGGCTGTTAGTTCGAATTAAGTTTGTAGTGTAGACATGCCCTTAGTTAGCAGACGCCACACTGGCCACCCAGCTCTGAAAGCAGCAGTACAGAAGTAAGGGTAGCATGGGTATGGTATTTCCTCCCCCAGGGTATGTCTACACTACCCTCCTAGTTCGAACTAGCGGGGTAATGTAGGCATACCGCAATTGTAAATGAAGCCCGGGATTTGAATTTCCCGGGCTTCATTTGCATAAGCGGGGCGCCGCCATTTTTAAATCCCCGCTCGTTCAAACCCCGTGCCGTGCGGCTACACGCAGCACGAACTAGGTAGTTCGAACTAGGCTTCCTAGTTCGAACTACCGTTACTCCTCATTCCACTGCTGCTGGCAGTCTTCTCTCCGGTAGCCCAACTTTAAAGGCAACAGAAGAGAGGCAATACTGTGACTCTCCTAAAACTACCTTGTGATCCCCTTGCAACTCCCTTTTGGGTCAAGACCCCCAGTTTGAGAAACACAGTCTCTTCCATGAAATCTGCATAGTGTAGGGTAAGCACACAAAAGGCCAGATTTCACTGGAGGACACCAGATTTCACGACCTGTGATGCATTTTGCATGGTCATGAATTTGGTAAGGCCCTACCTATAATGGCTGCTTCCAGCTACTCTGGGCCAGGCACTGGAACTGAGAGCAGGGAGTCTGTCTCTCCTGGGCTCTCAATGATCCCCCTGCTGCCACCCTAGGCATCATGGAGGAGGAAGCTTTCTGATTCTGCTGAGGGACACAATCCAGATGGCAGTGGGAGAGGGGAAGAGGGGATGAAGAGTGGGTCTGGAACTGGGAGACAGTGAGGGAAATAGGGTGTGTGCAGGGCAGGGGTAGGGAGTAGATGGGTGACTGGGAACCCCCTGGAGACACTGAGTTTGCACAAGGAGCTGGGGAGAGCAAGAGCCTGAGACTGTCTAGACAAGGAGCCCTACACAGAGCAGTAGGAGACTGTGATTAAATGAGGAGCTCAGAGAGACAGAGAAGAGAGAAGCAGGATGAGAATTATGGAGGAGGAACTGGGACTGGGGACAAGGAGCCAGGGGCAGGACAAAGGTAGTTTGGAGTGAATGTACCAAAAAGGGATCAAACTTGGGGGTAAATGGGCAGAAGAGTCTGTGCCCACTCCACACTTCTCCAGAGCCTGGAATGGAAGGCAAGGTTGCTGAGTCTCACCCTTCCTCTGCTGTCAGCAAATCTCTGCTGCGCCCATTGACTAAGTGTCCCTTTGTTATACTGGTCCACATAGCGGCTGACAGCCTAGAACTTCTATCGATTACACCTTTAGCTGAAGGGGCAGATTTCTGTGCACTGGATGGAAAGCTTCCAGCCCTGCTGATGAACCATATGGGTATCAACGATCCTACATGATCGGCTTTATATTAATTTAGTTTGGCTTTTTATCAAGCAAGGAAATCACACATGCACACACAATGTTAAAAAAACATTGGCGTTGCAACGTGGAGTACTCAAAAGCTAGGGGAATGCCAAAATGAAGATTGCTTGCGCTGAAATATTTTGGCCGAAATTTTCCACCCAGAAATTCAGGTTGAAGCAAACAACTGGCATGTCAACCCAAATGGTTAAAGTTTGCCAAAGTTAAAAGCAACTGAAAAGGGGGCTTATAATGGGTTTTAATAACAGGCAGCACTATCAGCCCCAGCTATAGTGTTTGTGTAATACCACATCAAGGAGGCATTTTCAACCAGCTAAAATAGCCAGGGTGACCGCCTCTGTAGCCACCCAAAAGCCACCCAAAAGGCAACATCTTCAACTCCATCTCAACATACTTGCCTCCTTCCCTGTTGAACAAATATTGCTGCACTGCTTCATTAAAGTCAAACCAGGGAAGGCATCTGCAGACACACCCAGACAAGTTACCAAGCAAATTCAGAAAAGGGGGTTTCCTTACAGACGAGAGCAGTGTAATCAGAACTGACAGGATCGGACTAACAAGAAAGAAATAGTGACCCACATGAATTCCTCCAGTCTGGGGCATAATGTAGTCTTCATCTTTGTTGAAAATTCCCACTGATGTCATGTCACTTGGTACAAGTGTAGAAATATATGGCAGAGTATCTTTATCACATGGAAACAGTAGGGATTTATCCAAATCATTAGCCAAATTTTGTAAAGCCCAACGAATGTGTAGGATGGAGTCCATTTAGGAAAACTCCCGTGACTTCAGGAAAACGAGGTTAAGCTTCACTACCTGTAGCTTGTTAACATTCTTTGAGTTTTACTGTCAGTGCAAAGCCGACTGTAATGAAACTGAACACTACACAGTGCTAGGATATTCATAAAGCTTTTAACACAATTCCTCAGTTTCCAATTAAAATAACATCTAAGGGGCAGAGGCATGGAGCCGTGAGATATTAGTGCAGTGCTTTAAATTAGACTAATGCTAGATGCAGTAGGGCTTTTTTCCCCTTTAAGATTGTCAGAAAAACTGCAGAAAGCAGCATTGGGACATGAGCTTTGTTACTGTTTATATTAACAATGTGCATAATGACAATGAAATCAAGGTTTTTCAGGTTTGTAAATTATGCTGAAGACCAACAAATCATAATGAGCTTTGAAATTGGACTCCAAAGTAATATCTAAATGGCAAATGTGATTAAATATAGATAAACAGAGAACAATCAGTCATGGAACAAAGAACCAAAAGAGGAATTGCAAAATGGAAATGCACTGCAGCATACTGCCAAGAGAAAAGCTATGGGAGTGCTTGTAAGAGGGGGAGAAAATCAAATCCAGGATGTCCTGAGCTCAGGCTGTGGTTTCTCTAAAGAAAGTAAACAGGATTGTGGGTTGAGTTGCCAGAGAAAAATAATTATTCAGTAAATCAAAGGAAGTGGTAATACAGTGTTGCTATATAGGGTACTGGTTACAGGTCACCTAAAGTGTCTGTCAGTATATCTTTGGAAGAAAATAACTCCTTTTAATGGGGCACAGCATGGAAGAAGTGAAAAGTTACACATCCCGAAGCTTTGAGTTATGAGGAATGTGAATGAAAATTAAGCTTATTCCTCGCCACCAGTGATTAAAGACTACCAGGCAATAGAGATGTTAAAATTCTCAAATGAGATTGATGACACTACTCCAAACTAACATTCCCCCCGCCTCTCATGCCTCAAGAATGATAGCCAAGAAGGAAATGCATTAAACTTGGAAAGCTAGCGCCCGAAGGGAGTCCTGCATCACACTGGGAGTGGAGCATGGGAAAATGGACAATGTTTAACAGTCACCTACAGTTGTGACATACTCCCTGGGACAACAAATGTTCTTTGGATTGTTACTGTTGTTAACAACTTGTATTTCAGTAGCATCTTTGAAGCCCCAACATGTTATGGCCTAGGAGGAGACTGTCCCTGCTCCATGTATCTACAAAATGATGGGACAAAGTAGAAGCTAACACTGCCTTTCTAAGGCATAGAATTGGCTGGATCCTGGTTTCTAATCCCACCTTTTCCACAGCTCCCTGAGTAACAATGGTCATGTCTCTTAACCTGTGTGTCTCCATTTCTCCATCTGTCTCGTGGTGATAATGATATTTCCCTGTCTCCCAATGGTACAGTGAAGATTAATTGAGAGTGCTTAGAGATCCTCAGAGGGCAGGTGGTGTATAAATGCAGAATACTATACATGGATTTCTGGGTCTTCATTAAATCCCTCTCTCCTTCCCATGTCACTGCTATCCATGGGTCTTGTACACAAAGTGGATAAAAAGCACAATGCAAAGGATGTAGAATTAGAAATGAATAAAACTAAAATTCCAGGTATGGTATTGCATAATGAATGGTGACTTTCTTCTTTCTGAAATCACTTTCCACTTTATGTTCAAATCAAATTCTTTTATTACCCTGTTTCTAAGAGAAATGCCTATTCTGCCTCCTCAATCCTAATTGCTTTTCAGATTGTGTATATCATTAGTACTGTATATCTTCATTTTCTAGCCTATGTAGTAATTGAAAGTTCAGTCATTGTTATACTCACCATGCTGCCAACATTTATTAAAATAGAGCAATTAGCTATTGTCTTAAATGGCGTTTAGAGGTAAGGCTCATTGGGTTTAGACTCATTACAATTAACTGAGATGATAAATGTAAAAGTATTTTATTGCAGCTTTGCACAGAAAAGTTGTTCAAACTGATTATCTAGTGTAAATATTCATTCAGCACGGTGTGCTTAAAATAACGTTTCTTCAGAACCTATTTAATAATAAAACTCTATCTCTAAACAGGGCACTGAAAAACAGTAAACCACACAACTTTCATGCACGTTAGCACTGAAACACCATGCATCTTGCCCATAACAAACTACGCTCAAAAAATGAGGATTCACTCTGCTGCTTTTTGAAAGTACTCAGACTTTCAACCCCAGAGTTCATTTCATTTTTCAAATTGGCTCTTTTTGCATTGGATATTCTATCATACTAGTTTTGAAGACCATAGTTCAAAACGGTGAGTGCAATAGCACAGAAAGGCTATTCTTCTTCTATTCCCTTGGCAAGTGCTCTCTGTGTTACCGTAAATGCTGTTCTCTCAGGGTTAATTGGCTCCATTGTACAATGTTGCAAGAGGAGGCCAATGAATTTTCAGGTTCCACAGCCCTACAAAGCATTGTATGGAAGATTCTCCTTTACCCCCCTACCTGATGTTTAGGAATCTGTTACTTTTCTTTCTGCAGGTGATAAACAGCAGCTGGTCAAACTTATGGCTAGGATTTTCAAACCTGGAAACTTGACATTAGGAGCCTAAATCATGCGGCATGGCCTGACTTTGAGGCTGAATGCCCACCATTTTCATTTAGTTCAATGGGAGTTGTGGGTGCTCTCAACCTCTGAAAGGAAGGTCATTTTCTGCTTTATATCATAAGCATAGGCCCTGTTTCGGCAACAGTGGTGGATATAGGGCAGGGTGAGCAGAGCGGCCGCCCTGGACCCTGCGCTTCAAGAAGCCCTGCACATGCGCCGTGGTGCCACGGCACATGTCAAAAGGGGCAGCCCTGTAAAATTGTGCTGCCCTGGGCCCCACAAAACCCTCATCCGCCCTTGTTCAGCAACATGCTTAAAAACATACCCAGCTTCAAAAAACAGAGTAGTCCAATAGGACTATATTATGTGCTAAAAATGAAGGCATATCACTAAGTAGCTTGCTCAATCAGGGCCTTAGGTGCTAGGTTTTAAAATGTCTCTGAGGGCTTATCTTCACTTAGTCAGAGATCAGTGTTCCAGATAATGATCTCCCAAGGTTTGATTTAGTGACTCTAGTAAGGACCCACTAAATCAACTGCTGATGGCACCCCTGTTGACTCTGGTACACCACCGAGTTGCAAGGAGTAAGGGAAGACAACGGGAGAGTTTCTCCTGTCAACCTTCTGAAGTGGTAATACCATGGTAAGTCAAGCTAAGGTACATTGGCTTCAGCTACGCTATTCGTGAGGCTGGAGTTGCATTATCTTAGTTTGATTTTCTGTAGTGTGGACCTGGCCTTAGAGTGGGGTTACATCTATGTTATAGCTAGCTCTGTATCAATGCGACAGACGTAATTAAATCAGTATTAAAGATGTTGTATTTGCTTCACTCTTTGAAAGTTTCTTGTCTTTCACATAACTTTCAGAACTTTATTTAATTAGTTTCCCTGCTTTTAAGCATGCCTTTCCTCATTAAAATGGGGGGAAGAACATGGAGGCGAGGGAAGAAATGAGGATATTACTAATAGATAAGAAACCAGAGACTGGAGCAAAACAAAACTAACAAACTCAATAAATACTTCTGTAATGATCCAACCATATAATGCAGCCTCTCTGTCTCTGCCCTTTCTCAGGCTTCATAAGTGGTTTGGAGGTCTGTGAGAGATCCAGACAGTTTGCATTCTTGCATTCATCTTGGGCGAAACATATTGCTGTAGCTCACATGTTATTGGACAGGTAGGCTACTGCAGCAAATTTTCTAGTACTCCTTTAGAGCAGAGCATAAAAGCAATAGAAGTGGGGAAAGTTCCTATGTCTGTCATCCCCCCCACAACCAACACACACGGCAAACAAACTGATATGGCTGCTGGTAAAGGTTGAACACTGCCTGTCTTTTCCCATCTTACCAATCAGTCTTAAGAATCCCCAGAATGGTGTCCAAAAATTCTGCAAATGCAGTCTTCACTCTGGCCTGTCCAAGGCCCTGACCCTTTGCACAAAATGATCAATGAGAGCAATGTCTTTGACTTCAGTGAGGCTGGGATCTAGCCCAAAAGTGTATAAGTAAAACCCACCAAGTGAGAGCACGACCTAGTTCATCATAGAAATATCATTGACAAGCCAGAATTGTTACCTCCTGTCTCACAAATCCTGAAGCTAGGGTCTGATGTGTAAAAGATTTGTGTGTCCGCCAGGAACATTTCTGATGCTGAGCAAACCTTCAGTCTTTCAGGACACATGCTATATGGCAGCGGTAATGTTTGTTATGCAAGATTCTATGGAATGTTGTCTGAAACAGGAAAGTTAATTCTCAGCTTCAGTGACAGACAGGAATCAATTTATGGTGCAGAGCTGCTCCCTATGAACTGGGCTGTGGTGGGCAAAGGAATTATTCTGCATGCTGTTTCACTAACTCTGCTTTAGGACTAGTGCAAATAAAACAAGTTACACTTGGCAGAATTTCCAGCCTGCACCACAGATTTCTTTCCAATGGAGATAGACCTGCGAGACCCTGGACATCTGCTGCCACTCAACAGAGGGGCAACAATAATAAATATCCAATGCAAATTTTGAATCCAAGTATCTGCTTCTTAAAAGGCTTTGGCACAGTGTGAGTGTAGGCAACATTGTAGGGTCCCTAGGAAGATTAGACTTCTATGTGATCCAAACACCAATTTCACTTCAAGTTAGTGAATAACAATCAATCTAAGATATTTTATGGCATCCATAACTGCAGTACTTGAGCCCTTCACCAATTTTAACATTCATTCTCACAACCCCACCCCAATGAGATAGGATCGTGCTTTTAACTCATTTTAGAGAGGGAAACTGAGTCACAGAGAGGCAAAGTGACTTGAGCAAGGTCCCAGAGGATGTGAGAGAGCAGGAACTGAACCCACATTTCTGGCTCGCCCTCAAACCACTAACCAATCCTTTCTCTAATGGTGCATTACCCTGTCCCAACAAAGCACAGCATCATAAGGCTCCGGAGACTAGTCTCCAGGTATACTTCATGGGATGTGGAACAAGTCTATGAAGAGTCAGAGCCATATTGCCAGTACGGGGATGGGCAGCACTGTTAAACAAAGCCTCTTCCAGGGGCAGATGTGGGTACCAGATCTGGTGCTATATTACATAGACATTGGAACTTGCTTAAGTTCACAGATCAGCTGAATTACTTTCTTACTGAGTAATAATTAATAAAAACTAAATTCACGGCAAAATTATAGGCTGAGCTTTATGTCTTAGAGCAGCAACAAGAGAAAAGATGAAATTTTTCATCTGTGTAATGGACGGGAACCTGAGTTAAAGATTTCATTCTCTTCCAGACAATTATGGGTAATGCCAGTCTTTTATTCCACTCACATTTTTATAGAATGTTTTTCATATTTTAGAAACAAAAGGGAATAGTGTATAGAGCAGACTGATGATAATAGTATGGAGAAGACAAAGACATATTTGTGAGAAGTGGGAGAAGAGAGAGAGGGAAAAGACCAAGTAAAATCTTGGTTCCATTTAAGTCAATAGAAATTGTGCTATTGACTGCAATGGGGTCAGAATTCCACCTTTGTGTGTGTACATATATATCTGCATGCTGTCAGGGGAGAATTTTCAAAGGCCAAAACAAGAACTAGGACCCCAACTCCTAATAAAAGCAATGACAGTTAAGTGCTGAGCTCCCATTTATTCCTTCAAGATTACAAACCCTGCTAAACATGGAGCAAGAACTGACTTTTAAAGTGGTTTGTATAGCACTGAGCACAATCCAATCTTAACTGGAGCCTCTGGACTTTGATTAATCAATACTGTATAGTATGGCTGAGAATGAACAATTCTTGAAGTAGTACTACAGAGGTTATATTATGTTACCTGGAGGGCTGGTCAAAAAGTGTTTAGTGGAATAGTTATCCATTGGAAACTGCTAATTCAACTGAACTGAAATGTTTTGCAAGGCTGTATCAACTTTATTGAACATTTCAGTGGGAAATTATCCAAGCAGTTCTACAAGGTTGAAATGTTTCATTTCAATGTGTACATTATAACTTATAACAAAGAAATCACTTCAATCTTATCAAAACAAAACATAAATAAGATTAAAGCAAAATATTTCTGAGTATTTTGTTGTAAAAATTCAAATTTTAGGTTTTCTTCTGATTTGGGATTAAACCAAATGTTGGAGACTTGGAATGTCCTGTGGGATGGAAATTCCAGTTTTTGGATGAGCTCTCATTACGAGTTTTCTCACAGGGCACGGTGAGTGAATGAGTTAGCAAAGCAGAAGTTAGTAGAAACAGAAGTCCGGAAACCTTGTAAACCTTCTTTAATGAAACAAATATTCTGGGCAGTTTTAAACTTTTTAGGACATTTCAAAATCATTGGAGTTAGCAAATTCATATTTTTAGCAAATAAATAAATGAAATCAAGCTCCTGGCTTCAGCAGTAAACTTCCATCCAGCATGTCTCATTCTTTTTGGTAGTGGAATTTAAATAAATTACAAAGAATCAGACTTGCCTGTCATCCTGTGAATACCCTCTAATTCCTGTAAATTACTCCCTTATTCCAGCCTTCACAAAGACATATCATAGACTGTTCTTGATGCTTAGTCTTGTGTTAAAAAATTGCTAGATGCAGGTGTGAAGAGCTTCAATTGTCTATTATAACCCATGAATTCTGTGTTTATAAAACAGACTGGAGGATTTGCTGATTTATGAGATTAAATATTTCATATCCAGCTCAGAATAGAGTGACCGAAAATCATTATTAGTTGTTATCTGTGAAATGTCTGAAGTGAATTGAGACTTTGTGGTCTCATCTAAATCCCTAATGGACTATAATCCCTAAACATAGGGGTTGAGATGCATTGAAATGACGTAATATCATCTGTAATTAGGTAGCTTGGAATAGCAAAGCAACTAGAGCCTGCAATGTAAATCTTGCATTCATCAGGCAATGTTTTTACACAGAGTAAAGAGAGAGCAACAAGGAAACCACATGATTTAAAAAAGAAATTGAACCAAATACTTCTATAGCTTCATGTCCCCCGCTACCCTCCCCTGTTTGGTTCTTAGTAGGCATCGTATTCTTGAAACTGAATGATAATATATGACATTGGCTTTTATTTCAATAAATAGTACCTCTTCATTATAGGTGATTTGAATATCTTGGATAGAAGTGTAAAGACAAGAAAGCAGTACCACATTAATTTAGATCGCCATTTCATGTACATTTAGATAATTGCTGACATCAGCGTACTGAGAATGAGTTTGTGCCTCATACTCATATGGGTAGCAATTAAATGGTTAGACATCTTTCCATTTTAAGCCACAGATTTGAATATGACTTCCAGTTTCTTTAAGCAGGAGTCGTAGTGTTCTTTGGAAACTAATTAAAAAGCTTTTTGTTTTCAGTCTTTCATGCTTTTTTTTTTTTTTTTTTACTGCTAGAATTTGTCATGTGTTCTTGACTTTCCTGGGAACGTTGACTAAGTTAATTGGGAATTTTGCATGTGTTAGGATTGCAGGCTCCAGCCCAGAGGACTGTTTCACATTGCCTGTTGACATTTCAGTCTGTCTGCTGCATTTTCATTGTTCACTATCCAATCCAAGATTATCTGTGTCCATCTGTTATCTGTCCTGCTGCTTAGGTGACCTGTACACCACCCCACATTTCCTTTAAATCTACATGAGTTGTGTATCAATTAATTATTTGGCATGTGTTACCTCCGTCCAAAAACTGACAGCACACACTTTCCTCTAACTTGTTTTAAGCAAGTCCCATAGGGTAGCTGTTTTGGTTAGTCTCTAAGCCTTAGTCTACATTATTATTTTGAAATAATTCTCCTTATTTCAAAATAATTAGGTGAGCACCCGCACTACCAAGCCCGTTATTTAGAAATAAGGGGATGGTTACTTTGAAATAATAACTCCTGCTTTCCATGAGGAATAATGCTTATTTGAAATAGTTACTTCAAAATAGTGTGGACACTCCGCTGCTGCTATTTCGAAATAACTACTCCCCAGAGTCATTCAAAGTAATTACTCTCCAGTCCTTCCTGGGCTCTAAGTAGAAATAGTGCATCCACATTCAGGGTATGTCTACAATACAGAGTTCAAATTAGTGGGTCTCGTGAAGACACACTAATTCAAACTGAGTGGGGCTCTCTGGTCAATGCTGGTAGTCCTGCTTCCACGAGGAGTAAGGGAAGTCGAAGAAAGAGTGTTCTCCCTTTGACTTCCTGCAGTGTGGATAGTGCCAAAAGTTGAGTTAAGGTACTTCAACTTCAGCTACTCAGCGTAGCTGAAATTGCGCATCTTAATTTGATCTTATTCCATAGAATAGACATACCCTAAGAGAGTCTGCCTCAGACTAATTTCAAGACTTCCCTGCAGTGTGGACATACTACTTTGAAATAATTATTTTTGGAGTTATTATTTCAAAATAAATTATTTCAAATTAATTTCCTAGTGTAAACATGTCCTAAGGTATTTACAGGACCATTTTTTAAATGTTTTAAGCAACAGTAACCCACAGAACATTATCATAATGGAGGTATGTACACGTATTTAAATCATACTATGTATTTTATGCTGGGTTACATCACCACCTCAAGGTTTATATTACCTGTGTGCTAAAGGGGCAATAGATTCAGAAGACCCAAATGCTTGAAGGGAGTAATACCTCAGGAAAGCCAGAAGGCCATTGTATTAGTGTTTGCCTGTGAAACCATGGCTATGTCTACAATACAAAAAAAAGTTGGAAAAAGATATTGGAAATTGCGATCTGCAATTTGCATATCTTTTTTTGCTTTTCTTACAAAAGAGGCTTTTCCGACATTTGGCCCATCTACATGGAGCCACATGTGGGGAAAAACCCTCTTTCAGAACATCACCTTTTCCTCATAGAACAAGGTTTACAGGGATGCAGAAAAAAAAGTCTGCTTTTCTGAAATTTTTTCCAGAAAAGCAGACGTGTTCCTTGGACACGGCAGAGCTTTTCCGGGATAATAGCTCTGCAGTGTAGACATAGTCCATGATACAGCTCCCTTGTGCATATGCATTAAGATGTAATCCTTAATTACATCATTGCATACTAGTTTTTACACAGGGCCCCTGCCTTATTCAGTGAACAGAGGAGGTCTGCTTTGGGGATGGAGCACGGCAGTGCAGTGAAGGAGACTTATCTGTAGACTTTTCTCCTCTTCATGCAGTTTGTGTGGCTTCCTCCTCCATGCTTCGGGTGCACAAGCAGACCTAATTGCAAGGAAAGTATTTCTAAGCCCCTATGCAGATGGAATTTAGCCATCAAATTCTAGCAAACACCTAATGAGCATGTAAAAGCTGACTTTTCAAAGGTATACACTTAGCTAAATTTGGGCAGATTTTCACGGGTCAGAAAAAGGCACAACACTGACACAAAGGCCACCCCTTTGCAAAATGTCTTGGTCTGCTCCAAAGCACGTAAGCATGGATACTGTGTGGCTATTTTGGAATACTGGAGGTATCCTTAAACAGCTACCCCACATCTTAACAAGCTGCCCATTATTTCAAGATAGTTTTTAAAATAATGGGTGTGCTATTTCGGCATCCCTGTAACCCTCGTTGCACGAGGGTTAAGGGTTTTCTCAAAATAGTGCATTATTTCAAAATTTGATGCTATGTAGATGTGCCAAATTTCAAAATAAGATATGCAATTTGCATAGCGCAAATTGCGTATCTTATTTCGAGTTTAGGGTGCTGTATAGACGCACCCCATGTGGGCTTAAAAACATTTCAAAAGAGAAGTTGCCAGAATTTTCTGAACATGGTCAAACCAATGGGTTTTTTCCCCCTAACCTTGTTTTCAGACATGGCTGAACCAAAATTACACTGGGACACTCAACGTGGAAAATTTCTACCCATATACTTTAAAATTTGTTAAACTTACAAGCAAGTATAACAAGGTAAATCTTATAATAGGATGTGTACTGGCCCTGCAGATGTTGTTAGTAGCTATTGCTAATCCATTTAAAGGGGGCATCATATTTTCTTCCCTCTAACACCTTCCACTCACTAGTAATACAGAATGAGGTCTGTGGTCACACCCTGACAATCCTCAGGTGGTGCTGTAACTATCTGGGCCCACTGCCTGTCTTCATGCTTTCTTGTAAAAGTCAGAAAGGGCTTCCTACCCCCTTTTCTTTCTTTTCCCACCCTACCCCAACCTGCGTACCAGTACATGAGCAGGTGAGTCCTTGCCCAGCATGTAATGATGTCTCTGCATTTTTGGAAGAAAAAATTGAATCTCTGCAATATCAAATTAAAAGCAACTCCCAGCCACACCCAAGAATAATTTACAAACCATTGCTCATCACAGCTAGGGTATTACTGGAGCTATCAAGAGAAAGGAATCTATGTAGAAACATCACTGTGCTGGGAAATATAAAATGGCCTCTTCGGCATGTCCAATACTTGATATCAAATATTAAATGTACAACCAACTGGCAATTAGTTCAATGCAGCAGCTCTCTTCTGGGAGGCTGAGCTGTAGGTTTCTTGCTTGCTCTGAAAAAACAGTTTTTATTAAATAGCAAAGGAAAAAGCAACATGTCATTTCAGTTGTCAATGTGATCATGGTAGGGAAATTGTTTTTTCATTCCTAATTATTCCATCATAGCTCTAACCTTAACATGTGGCTTCCAACCAATTGGCACTCTTGACAATTAAATCTATCAAGTCACTGTTTGAGTTCCTTCCAGTTCATTTTCTCCTCTTCCCTTGACACTTTTGCACCTCTCTCTCAAGGCAGTCAGCTTCTCCAACCCCATCTTACACCCAGTGCCCATTTCTTCTGCTCTTAATCCAACACAAGACAAGATCCTAGTGACCTTACAGATGTCTCCCACAATGAGTGTGTCTTGTATTCTTTCATCTTGGTTTTTTTTTCAAACACAATTGTCTTTCCATGCATATTAATTTCCACACCAGCAAACCACATTGTCACTTGCAAACCTTTATTTTTTTTAAACATAAAAAATGGTCTTGTAAGATTGACAAGAGCCACCAGAATGTCCTCTTTCATCCCCTCTTTTACTCTTGACTATAAGGTCTCTTGCTTGCTGTCTTCCTCCACACTATAGACTTCATCCTTTCCTGGCTACAGAGCTCTCTTCCCTCCTTGTTAGACTTTCTCTCCCTATTTTGGGTCACCCTTTCAGAGTTCAAACATGGAGTTCCATCCCCTCCTGCTTCTCCAGCTAGTGCCACATCTCCCTTCTTTCCTTCGTCTCTAGCTGGCTTGCTAGCTGGCTTCATAGCTCAAACTGTAGAGGCTTTTATATTGAGGTCTAGGTTCAAATCCACCTAGTGGTGATTATACTTACCTTTGAGTCAACAGTGTGCCCTTGTAGCTAAGAAGGCTAATGGCATATTAGGGTGCATTAGAAAGAGCATTGTCAGCAAACCTAGAGAAGTGATTATTCCCCTTTATTCTGCACTGGTGAGGCCAAATTTGGAGTATTGCATCCACTTCTGGGCCCTCCGCTACAGAAAGGATGTGGATGCATTGGAGAGGGTCCAGAAGAGGGCAACCAAAATGATTAGGGGGCTGGAGCACATGACCTATGAGAGGAGGCTGAGGGATTTGGGCTTATTTAGTCTGCAGAAGAAAAGAGTGAGGGGGGATTTGGTAGCAGCTTTCACCTTCCTGAAGGGAGGTTCCAAAGAGGATGGAGAGAGGTTGTTCTCAGTAGTGAGCATTGGCAGAACAAGGAGCAGTGGTCTCAAGTTACAGTGGAGGAGGTCTAGGTTGGATATTAGGAAATTTATTTTTCCTACATATTTCACCAGGAGGGTGGTGAAGCACTGGAATGGGTTACCTAGGGAGATGGTGAAATCTCCATCCCTAGAGGTTTTCAAGTCTTGGTTTGACAAAGCCCTGGCTGGGATGATTTAGTTGGGATTGGTCCTGCTTTGGGCAGTGGACTGGACTTGATGACCAACTGAGGTCTCTTTCACCCCTAGGATTCTATGATTCTAAATTCCTTGTGCACACCTGGGAGAACAATCACTTCCTTGTCAACAACACCAATCCTGAAAACCCACCCCCTTCAAAAAGACTGTTTAGAACATTGTCAAAAGCAATCTCTTCCTGGCCAAATCACAGGGGCTCTGTTCCCCATACCCTTACATCTGCTGTTTTTAACATCAATTGATGATCTTTCTCAACAGCTTGCACTCTCCAGACTTCCACAACATTGGCTACTCCTGGCTTTCCACATCTCTGTGGTCCTTTCTCAGTCGTTCAGTGGGTCCAGCTTCCATCTGCATGTCTTGACTTTTCCCTTCAGCCTCCTCTCCTCTCCCCTTCCCTCCATCACCTGCTCAAAAACCCTTCAAAACTCAACCATAGTTTCCATCTGCCTCTCCAAACCTTGGATCTTCTCTTCCGTCAGCTCTATCAGGCCCCACATCATACAAAGGAAGCTCTTTTCAGGTTCCTGCTTCAGGATCATGTACAACCCTCCACCCTGATTCAGTCATCTTCATTGCCTCTTCCAATCCTTGGGTCACTACGACTGTTGCCTCTGTATTTGTCACAGACCTACCGTGTAAAGTCTTGCTAAGGAAAAAGCCAAAAATTAAACCAACAGAAAAACAAAACCAAAGAACCAAACAAGCACCAAAACAAAACCAGAACATCATATATACCCATCCCCCAAGTTTCCACTCAAACTCTCTCATTCACAGCTCTGCTGGCTGGCTCCTGTGCCACAGGCTAACTATTATTAGCAAAGATGATTAGGGATGCAACTTCATGGTGAGGACAATCCTGAACTTCTGAGTATTACAAGATTGAAAGATTGGATCACTTCAACTTCCCTGTTCTGTAGACTCTCTCGGAAGCTCTAGTACTGCCCACTTTCAGAGATAGAATACTGGGATGGATGGACCATTGGTATGACCCAGTATGGAAGGTCTTATGTACTTAGGCATAACACTAGTAATCTTTATTGTAGTAGCACACTATGTAAATGTGCTTCATGATTTGCTGGTCTTCCATCCTAATAACATCTGTATGAAGAAAGTTGCCAAAACTTCATTGTGGATCTTGTTTTGACACTTAAAATAGAGCAGCTGAGGAAAATGCCTGGAATGAAAACCATCACCCTGGTGAGATAACGATAAATGATGATGGCAATAAGGCAGGTTGTCCTCCTGAGATGGGCCTCCTGTGTTTCAGCAGAATTATTGCTGATAAAAGCATTTTGTACAAGAAACCTGCAAAGTGCCACTGATGTCTCTGGCTGTGTCTACACTGGCATGAATTTCCGGAAATGCTTAAAACAGAATACTATTCCGTTTTCAGTTTTTCCAGAAAAGGAGCGTCTACATTGGCAGGCTGCTTTTCCGGAAAAGCCCTTTTTCCAGAAAAGCGTCTGTGGCCAATGTAGACGCACTTTTCCAGAAAAGAGCCCCGATCACCATTTTCGCGATCGGGGCTTTTTTCCGGAAAAGACTACAGCTGTCTACACTGGCCCTTTTCCAGAACAGTGTTCCGGAATAAGGACTTATGCCCGAGCGGGAGCAGAATAGTTTTTCGGGAATAGCGGCTGATTTTGTACAGTAGAGCATCGTTGCTTTTCCGGAAATTCAAGGGCCAGTGTAGACAGCTCGCAGCTTATTCCGGAAAAGCGGCTGATTTTCCGGAATAAGTGGCCCAGTGTAGGCACAGCCTCTGTGTTTTGCAAAGTCCGCAGAGTTATCTGAACTTCACTGTTGCAGGAAATGCACATTGTGTGGTTTAAATATTTGTAAAAACTAGGTCAGAGTCTAGCACTAACAGAAGTCCTAAGGCAGGAATTTTCCAGTGCCTAGTAGACATTATTGACTATTAAGATGATCTCTGGTAACTGCTGTTCCTTCCTTAGGAAGCAGCAGAGAGTGACTCTTATAAATTATCTGACTTGAGCTTTAAGCTGAATAAATATATATGGTAATCCCGAAAATCTCATTTTGCACCTCACTCTTTTCAGTCACGGTTCTAAGACACTTGTTTTGGAGGGGATTTCCATCACTGTATCTTTGGGGCTACACCCAGATCTCAAATTGTAGTATATGCATTTTGAGGAGGCAAGATAGAGAGAAAAATTAAACCAATTAAAAATAAATAACTAAAGCAAGGTATTTGCCACCCAGTCAAAGAGGCAACTGTCTATTGTACAACTATGCCACGACTGCTTATACTGTCTGTATTTGAAAATCAATGACAGAGGAAGGTGCAAAATCCCTCTGGACTTCCTGCCCTTAGATTATTTTAATCAAGATGTAACTTCATGCTCATTCAGAACACAAAGGGATTTTCAGTTAAACTAAGAAAGGCCTCTTTACACCAGCCTATAGAGCAGTGGTGGGCAATGTGTGGCCTGAGGGCCACATGCAGCCCAACGGGGTTCTACATGTGGCCTGTGAGACATTTTGTTTACTGCTGCTCATGTTCAGGGTTGACAGAGTCTGTGGGTTTCCATCCATATAGTTTTTTCGTACCAGTATTGCTAAAGTGACACACACGTAAAGCAAGGGCATGCGACGTAAGATGCGTGCTGGTTGCACACAACATTGACCGCGAGAGCTTGTGCACTCCCTCTGTAACCAAGCAAAGCGCTGCTATGGTTCAACTGGCACACCCCACAAATTCTAAGTACACAAGTTCAGTTAGCAAAACTGCACTATCCCAAGAGGCCATGTTGGTCTTGTGGCCTATTGAGATGAAGGAAGGCCATTCATGCAGCCCACTCACTTGCCTAGGCTGCCCATAACTGCTGTAGAATAGCGATGCGCAACCCATGGGTCACAACGCCCTTGGAGGTAGCGGCTGCCTTCCTGGGGTGGGGGGGGCGCAGTTTTTGGATCCAGCCGGCCACTTTTCCTTGCTTCCCAGTTCAGTACCCGTCATACACGTGGCAGGGGTGGGGAAGTGGCAGAAAAGCAGCCCAACAATTTGAAAGGCCTCTTTTTTCTTTCTCAACCAAATTCAATGGCCCCGTGGGGGTCGTAAATGAAAAAAGGTTGCGCACCACTGCTGTAGAGGATGGTTTAGTGAGTAGACCTGTGACAGGAAGGCCTTTCAAGCAGGCAGGGTTGGATTCAGCCTCATCCGTGCCTGGTCATGTTCTTTTTGGATGATTAAGTTGAGTTGGTAGTTCAGTCAGATGACCAAGCATCCATGGGGGTTTTTGATAAAAGGCAGCCACGTCACCTGGGGAAGCCCAACAGGCTACATGTCAAGAGAGCTCAGGGAGGGGTTTGCCACAAAAGCCACAGGGAAAAGGCTGGCTACCCTTACCTGTAGTGAGGGGCAGGAGCAATATTTCTTAACAGGGTATTGAAGGCCTTGAGGAAGGGCCTGTTCTTTCCAGTGGGAAGGAGACTTCATTGTATAGACAAGATAGGTACAGAAGGGACATTTGTTTAGGGATCCAGGGTCAGACATCTAGGGAGAGTGGGAGGAAATCCCCCTTTTTTGTGCCCAAGGCTGCTGAGCCCTATGATGGCACATAGACCAAACAGGGCAGGACCCTTCCCACACCAGCACAGAGTCTGCCCCTGAAAGGGGAGACCAAGACTACGGAGGGGTCTTTACCCAAACTGGAGACTAGCCTATGATGAGTATGGCTCAATAGGCTGTGACCCTTGCTTCTAGAAAAAGAAGAGGCTGTGTGGAGGGTCACAGCAAGTCTCTAAGGCAAACACTGTCAGAAGTGTGGGACCCAGAGGACATGAAGAGACTAGAACAGGGGTGGGCAACTCATTTAACAAAAAGAGCCAAACAGCAGCAAAAAAAATGTGAGCTGAACCAGGATTGTCAAGCAAAAAGAAAAAAAAAACAGCCCCCCAGAACAGAATTGTTGACCAAAACCAAAAAAACTAAAAAAATATTTAAGACAGCCGCCATCTTGGGCACCATTTTTAAAACCCCGCAGCTCCGACCCACAGGGAAGCCAGGTGCCAGGGGGGAGCCAGCAGGGAGCAGGGGCCTTTGGGAGGGTACAGGAGCGGCTTTGCGAGCCGCACTTTTGGGGGGCAAGAGCTGCATGTGTCTCGCGAGCCGCGGGTTGGCCACGGCTGGACTAGAATAAAGTTGGACACTAATTGACAATCTCCCAGATTGAAAATCTTGAGTTTAGATTAATATTAAGTGAAACTATTTCTTATATGTCTTCTTTTAATAGACATACATAGTTACAGATGAGATGGCAGAATCTTTAACTCCTGTTTGATAGTACTTTCGCTCCACAAAAAGTTCCAGTAACACCAATGGGACATCATCATAGAGTAAGATATAGATGCAGTGCAAGCAAGGGTATCACCATCTACCTTTTTTTAAAGATCTGTACTTTAAAAAGAATTTCCCTAATCCTTTAAATATCAAAGACTCTTGTACCTATTGGGAATCCAACAATTTCAGAAGAGATGAATTAGCATCTCTGTCTACATTTGCATTTTTGAGCTCCAATAGAATATCAAAGGGGTAAGGGCATAAGAAATTCTCAGATCTTTTAAAGCAGTCATTAAACCCCCCAAAAAGCTTTTTTGCTCTCTCTCCTCTTTGTCATTATAAAAAACATGCTGCATTCGAGCATTAGCCTAACTTCAAAACTTGAAAAAATATTGGAACAAATTATTATACAATTAATTTGTAAACATGGAGGATAATAGGCTGATGAGGAATAGCAAGTATGGATTTGTCAAGCACAAATGAAGCCAAACAAACTTAATTTCTTTCTTTGAGAAGATTATTTGTCTCCTGGGTAGGGGGAAAGCTGTCGTTGTGATAGGAATTGATTTTTAGAAAGGCTTAACATAGTTCCACATGACATTCATGTAAGCAAACTGGGAAAATGTGGTTTACATCAGTGGCTCTCAAACCAGGACTCCCCTCCCCTGTCTGAGGCCCCCCTCCCCATTTGCTTCATCTCCCCTCCTTCTGTTGCTTGTAAACATAACCCTAACCCTCCCCCACCCTCACTAACTTTCACCAAGCTGAAGCAGGGGGCTGGTCTGCCTTAGCTGTAGGCCTTAGGAGGCACTGGGAGGGAGAGGGAGGGAGTTGATCAGCAGGGCCTGTGAACCTCCTGGAGTTCCCTCATGGACCCCCAGGGATTCTCAGACCCCAGTTAGAGAAACATAGGTCTAGATCAAATTTCAAGAAGGTGGGGCACAATTGGTGGAAAGACCATACTCAAAGTAGTTATTGATAGTTTCCTGTCAAACTGGAAAAGGGGTATTTAGTGGGGTCACATAGGGGTCAGTCCTCGGTCTGCTACTATTTAATGTTTTCATTACTGACTGGATTACTAAATGGAGAGTATGCCAAGAGGAGTTGTACACAGTTTAGAGGATAGGACTGGAATTCAAAATGACCGTCACACATTGAAGAATTGGTCTAAAATCACCAATATGAAATTCTATGAGAGACAAGTGAAAAATACTTCACTTAATAAGGAAAAAATCAAAAGCACAACTACAAAACGGAATAACTGGCGAGGTAGCAGTACCATTGATGCCAATCCAGGCATTATAGTAGATCACAGATTTATTACGATTCAACAATGTAATGCAGCCACAAAAATGGCCAGTCTTCTGAGGTATTGTAATGACATAGCACCCACCTCTCACAAGCACCCCTTCTACTCATGTGTGTTTGCAGTCTTTATATAGACTCAGTCCTAGTATCAGGCCATACCCCCAGGACTTCGTTCCTGAAAACAGTGATTTTGCCCTCTTTGTCTAGTCTGGTCACGGCTGGGGCACTAAGTAGTTCTGTTCCCCTTCGGGGTTTAATTGCTGTCTGATTAGCTCATCAGTGACCTAGGGGGTGAGGAGAGCCCCAGACCCACTTAATATTCTGGGTCACAGCCCCAGCAGCCCAAAAAACAGCTGCCACATACTTTTCTGTCTCTTTAACTACACCGCTGTCAGTACCCTGGCCACTTCCCCATAGCCCCAGCCTTTATCAAAGCTTCACCCTTACATCGGGACTTATCTGAATTCAGGACCAGCAGCTATCCAAGAGCTCTTCTTCACTGCTACCACTTGCTACTATTCCCTTTAGCCAGCCAGAGCATCATCTACAGTAGGGGTGGGCAATCATTTTTGATTGAGGGGGCACTTCAAGATTTTGGAAAGTGGTTGAGGGCCACACTCTTCCATGATATTAATGGAGGAGATTCAGGGTCTGGGATGGAGGTTGGGTGCAGAGGGGAACTTGGGGGAAGGAGAGGGGTGCAGGAGGGAGACTACAGTCTGGGAGGGTGTTTGGGTGAAGGACGTGGTTGTGACCTAGGGCAGGGGACTGGAGTGCAGGGGTTTGGGATGTGACCTAGGCTAGGAGGGGCTTGTGATCTGGGGCAGGAGATTGGGGTGCCAGATCTGAGAGAGCGTATGGGTGCAAGAGGAGAACAGAGGGTATGGGTATGTTGAGTGGGGGAGCAGAGGGTTAGGGCAGGGAGGAGCTGAGGTGCCAGAGGCAGGCTGTGGCCAAAAGACTTACCAGCCAGGACACAAACCAACCTGCCTGCTAGCAGAGCTTAAAACGTTTCCCAGCCAACCTGCCTGCTTGCCTGGCTATGTGCTTCAGTGAATAACTGAGTAGTGGAGAGGGGGTGTAGTTCTTCTTGGCTGCCTGTTATTCCAACAGACAGCTCCCATTGGCTAGTTTCTGGCCAGAAACTGGCAAATGGAATTGTGCTGGGGGTGGGGTGGCTCCTGAAACTTCCCCCCTCCCCTCCAGTTTTGAAACAGAAAGGAAGCCCATCAGCCACGTTTCTGCATGGCCTGCAGGGCTGCCAGCCAAGCAGGGGAGCCTGCTGGGGCTCCTTGCTGCCTCCGTGGGCCAGATCTGGTGGCTTGGTGGGCCGAATCCAGCCTGCACTCCATATTTTCCCAGGCATAATCTACACTCCTCCCTAGCTTTAGGAAAGGATTGGCTGGCTCTGGCTCTGCAACTCCTTTTATATTGCCCCCCCATTGGCTGCCGCTGCAGAGTTTCTGGCTACTTTCCCTACATCCACTCTAGGTTGCTTGGAGAATTCTTCTACTGCTCCTTTTCTGGAATGGTTGTGGCAGGACACTGAAGCCTCCAACAAAAGATCTCTGGGCCTAGTTCACTCTGTCACAGGTGTATTAATAGGAAAGTTTATGTAAAACACAGGAGGCAATTTTCCCACTTTTCTTGGTTCTGGTGAGGCCTCAACTGGAGTATTGTACTGAATTCTGGGTGGACAAATTGGAGAGATTCCAGAAGAGAACAATGAAATTGATAAAAGTTTCAGTAGAAAACTAACCTTTTACCCTAATGTTACACAAATTGGGCATGTTTAGTTTAACAGTCAAAATATGTTAAGTGCTGTTACAAAGAGGATAGTGATCCATTGTTCTTCATGGCCACAAAAGTTAGGACGAGAATTAATGGACACAATCTGTAACAAGGCAGATTTAGGTTAGATATTAGGACAAACTTTCTAACTGTACAGGTAATAAAGCACTGGAATATGCTTACTAGGGAGATTGTGGAAACCCCCTCACTTGAGATTTTTAAAAACTAATTGGACAAATAATTATTAGGGATAATCTAAGTGTGCTTGGGTCTTTCCAGCTATACATTTCTATAATGAGGGTTAGCAGTGTTAGGGTACGTCTACACGACAGCGCTAATTCGAACTAACTTAGTTCGAATTAGTTAATTCGAACTAAGCTAATTCGAACTAACACGTCTAGAACTAAAAACTGGTTCGAATTAGCGTTTTGCTAATTCGAACTAGCATGTCCACATTAAATGGACCATGAACCAGGCTTAAGGATGGCCGGAAGCAGTGCCGGCAGGGCATCAGAGGAGGACTTAGAGCGTGGAGATGCTGTCTCAGGCTAGCCGAGGGCGGCGCTTAAAGGGACCCAACCCCCATCCCGGACAGACAGTTCTCAGGGGTGCCCCGCTTGCAAAGCAGTCCTGGCTTGGAGTGGCCAGAGTACCCACACTGGGGACATCACACCACTCGGCCATCAGCCCGGCTGCACTTGCCGCAGGCTGCCATCTGGGGAGAGGGGGCAATTGGGGGCCTGCAGGAGAGCTTCCACACCCAGAAGCCCGCAGAGCCAGCCCAGTCCTCCCCATCAGGGGCTCGTGCCCCATTCCTCCCTCACCTCCTTCCACTTACCCCTCCCTAGCCCCTCTTCCTGATGTACAAAATAAAGGACAATTGTGTTCAAAAATGGAATCTGTCTTTATTGAACAAAACTGGGGGAGACTGGGAAAAGGAGGTGGGAGAGGGGAAGAGAGAGAGGGTGGGAGAGGGGAGGGCAACTACAATGATCAGGGGTTGGGAAAAGGTCCCATATAAAGAGAGGCTAAAGAGACTGGGACTTTTCAGCTTAGAAAAGAGGAGACAGAGGGGGAACAGAATAGAGGTCTATAAAAGCAGGAGTTGGGTGGAGAGGGTGTATACAGAAAAGTTCTTCATTAGTTCCCATAAAGAATGACTAGAGGACACCAAAGGAAAGGAATGGGTAGCAGGCTTCAAACTAGTAACAGAAAGTTGTTCTTCACAAAGCAAAGAGTCAACCTGTGGAACTCCTTGTTGCAGGAGGCTGTGAAGGCTAGAACTAGAACAGAGTTTAAAGGGAAGTGAGATCAAGTCATGGAGGTTGGGTCCATGGAGTGCTATTAGCCAGGGGGTAGGAGTGGTGTCCCTGCCCAAGGTTTGTGGAAGGCTGGAGAGGGATGGCACGAGACAAATGGCTTGGTCGCTGTCTTCGGTCCATCCCCTCCAGGGTCCCTAGGGTTGGCCGCTGTCGGCAGACAGGCTACTGGGCTAGATGGACCTTTGGTCTGACCCAGTACGGCCATTGTAAGCTCAGGGCTCAGGGTCGGGGGTCTCAGTGGACCACCTTGATTTTCATGCACACCTGCTCCTGGGTGGCCAGGCTGGCAGCTCTGCTGCCCTAGACGGCCACTTTCCTGTGCCTAGTGCGGAGGTTGTGGATGAGGTCCACGATGTCCGCACTAGCCCAGGCGGGAGCCCGCCTCTTGCGGTCCCGGGCAATCTCCCGGGAGCCGCCAGCCTGGTCCCGGGAAGAGGGGGAGGGCTGGGGGGCATCGGGTGGGTGGCTCGATCCGTGCCAGGTGCAGAGTCTGCTGGCTGGGTGCTGGCAGGCTTGCACCTGGCACGGGCACCGTAGCCAGCCCGTGCCCCTTTAAGGTGTCCGGGGCCGGGAGGGGGGCAGACGAGTTTCCCTGGTGTTGGCCAGAGTGGCCACCAGGGAAACCTGGGGAGGGCTAGCCTCCCACTAGTTCGAATTAAGGGGCTACACACCCCTTAATTCAAACTAGTAAGTTCGAACTAGGCTTAATCCTCGTGGAATGAGTATTACCTAGTTCGAACTAAGCGCTCCGTTAGTTCGAATTAAGTTCGAACTAACGGAGCACTAGTGTAGCGCCTATGAAAGTTAGTTCGAACTAACGTCCGTTAGTTCGAACTAACTTTGTAGTATAGACATACCCTTAGACATTAACTTTAAAAACAAAGAGCAGTCCTACGGTACCTTAGAGACTAACAAATTTATTAGGTCATGAGCTTTCATGGGTAAAACCCACTTCATCCAATGAGTTGGAGGATGAGTTGGACAACTCATCGGATGAAGTGGGTTTTACCCATGAAAGCTGATGACATAATAAATTTGGTAGTCTCTAAGGTGCCATAAGACTGCTCGTTGTTCCATGATTTCTGTGATTTTATGATTAGGAAGCAATTTTGAGGGAAATTATGGCTTCCAGACAGCAAAGCACATGAGCACATGTTTAAGTCTCATTTACTGCAAGGTTAAGAATTTAAGTATTCTACTGAATTGCTGGGACCTAATACACTACCTACTATGACAAATTAGATCGTATTAAATACACAGGGCTAGATACTAATCAAGACTGTACACTCAAACAAGGACAGAAGGACATGCAAGATGACCTTCAGTACTATTTTTCCATGTTTATTTTTGAAAATGAAACTCTATCAGCTATCAGTCATCAACACTAGCAGAGAGAAATTGTTAAGCTACATCTTTCTGCAATTTTTCACCTGGATCAAGAGGAAATGGGGAAGAATGCTCCTACCTATGAGCTCCTACCTATGAGCTGTATCCTAGGGATGTAGTCTAGCACAAAGACATCAATCATGATGCTGTGTTTTCAAAATCTTTGGTATCAGGACTGCTTTTTGATGTGAAAGTTGTGCATTTAGAAAGGTAAGGTTTCCCTCCGTCTTTGCTAAGGTACATAACCATAATGCCAGGAGATGAAAATTATTGAAATCAATAGCAGTTTGTTGATATATATATATATATATCCCTCTCCCTCCCCACCTCCATCAGGCATGAATACTATCAGAGAGCTATCGGAAAGAAATTGTTGAGGTACATCTCTCTGCAATCTTTCTCATGTTGCTTGTTTTCTTCTGTTCCTTTGCCGACTAGTGGAATGTTTTGTTCTTGTTTCTCACTATCTCGTCTTCTTTTACCCTCCTTTTAATTAATGTATTTCACAGGAGTTTCAAAGCTACTTGGGATTCTTTGGTTGCCACATAGAAAACAGTGGGCTCTCTCCAAAGATATGTTAACAAAATGCACTATGGTGGGAAAAGGGAAAAGCTGACTCATTCAGCTGGAAGCTTTCCTCACACTAGGACAAATAAATTATATTTCAGCATTTTAGAAAGAATGTTACATGGCTGCTGTTCTTATTTACTCTGTACAAAATATAGCTTGTGACCATTTTGCTTCTGTTACCTATAGCCTACCTATGAGGTAATGTTACTTCATTTCGTTCCTGTTTTATTTCTCTCTACACAAATTATAGCCCTAATCTGACACTCTTAACTCTCATTGAGCTCTACTTTCTTCTCTAAGCAATCCCATTTAAGGCCCCTGATCCTGCAACATGCATATGCAAGTTTTACTCACGTGAGTAGTAGAATTCACTTTGGTGAGTACAAGTGCACATATGCCCATGTTATTGCAGAAGTGAAGCCTAAACTAGTAATGTACTACTCAGTGTGAGTAAGGAGGAGAGATCTGGGCCTTATCTACAATTTTAAAAAATCCTGCCACCCAAAAGGCAGGAAAGTGACTGCTACAGCAGGGCCAAATTAACAGAATGGAGTGGTGCAATCCAATAATTCCTCTGACCTGTATGCCATATAGTTTTAACAGTTAGTTCCAAGCTATCGGAGACAGAATTGTTGAGGTAATATCTTTTATTGGACCAACTTCTATGGTGGGAGAGACAAGCTATGATCTGTATAAGTAAAAAGAGAATAAAGCATGGCATGAACATAGCCACACTGCAAACCAAAGCACAGAGTAAACCATCTTTAGTGCAACAGAATTACTTGAGTGAAACAGAAAACCTGGTTAACAATGCAACTGTAACATGGAAAAGCAGGTGATAAATAATTTTCTGCATCATAGCCATAGCAAAACTTCACGGAAAAGTGAACTCTAAAGCAACCGCATGCCTATTTTTGCATGCATACATTTTTCTCCAAAATAAGGGAAATATCTATTTAAATAATTGGCTCCCAATAAATCCATGTTTTTAAAAACATTTTTATATCAGTGGATCTATGGCAGTTTATACCAGCCCTGGGTAATGTTGCTATTCTGCAATTAAAAACCCAGTCCTTCAAACCTTTCACATAAAAAAGTCATTCATTGTGTTATATTTCTATTCATTTTATTTGGCTATGCATTTTAATGTAAAATGGCACTGATAAAAATCCAGAGAGTATACTGAAGAATAAAATCAGTATAATGTACCCAGCAAGCACATATGGAATCATGCAAACACCAAAATGTACTCACATCCCTGCCATATCTTAATTTAACTCAGAAGATTTCAAATGCAAGATACATGCACTATCCATTTCTTTTTGCTTTAATTTTGTGGAGGAAAGCAAATTTCTAAACTGCTCTAAGACTTATTTCTAGCCTTCCCTCATGGTTATCTAGTTAATGAACTGTTAGGTATGGAGTTGAAGAAATGGCTACAGGGTTTTTGCTCAATCCAGTCTACCATTAACTACAGGATTTGTGTGCCTTCAATTGGTAAGTCCCTTTAACTCCTGGGTGGCTAGAGTGCTGTGCTGTAGTTACAGTTTACAATATTGGGCATTACTTTTTCAGTACAAAAAGGGGTGGAAATCAAGATAAATCTTAGTGCTATAGAAATGTTTTGAGATATTTTAAAAATGTATTGTTTTTATTATTACCTTGATGTCATCTAAATACATGGTTAATCTCTGGGAAAGCAAATGAAGTAGTTAAAATGAGAAAATGGTATGAAGCTGTAATGCTTTTGTTAGGGTTCTCAGGGATTGTGTGAAAATTTCTGTGATGACTGGATGGGGACTCAAGTCAGTTCTGTGTTGTACTGTTAAAAAGGATCCCTACATATTCAACCTGGTCCTTGTTACTGAGAACTCTAGGGTTGCCAGGTGTCCGGTTTTCACCTGGACAGTCTGGTAATTGGGTCTTCTGTCTGGTAAAAAACAAAACAAAACAAAACAAAAAAAACCCAGAAAATACCAGACATATAAAATGCCTGGTATTTTCTGTTTTTCTTGGACGGAAGGCCGGCAGGGACATTCTTCCCCTGCTGTATCTGGCGGGGATGGAGGGGAAGCAGGGTATTTAAAGGCGCAGTGACCCTTTTTATTTTGGATGGTTGGTTTTTTCTTTTTTTTTGCTCAACAACTTCGGCTCCCGTTTTATTTTATTTTATTTTATTTTTTTGCTAACAAGTTTGGTGCTTTTTTTGTTGTTGCTGTTGCTCAACCAATTTTTTTCCCACCATCTTTGGTATTTTTTGTGAAAGTATATGGCAACCCTAGCCAACTCCATCTAGCAGAAGGGTTGGATTACACTTCGTTAAGCAGCTGAACTACTACTAATGTGTTCATCTCATATTTTGATAAGTAATAGTTGAAAATGTGTCAATATAAATTGATTTAATCTCTCCCTTTATCCCTGTATGTAGTGTAGCTACAACAGCAAATTAAAGCGGACTACTTCTTTTTTGGGCATCAGCACTGTTGGAAGAGTAGAGAGGTTTCTACTAAGAAATACTGAATGTACTACCCCATCTAGAGCAATTCAAGTGTTCTGTCATAGACTTTCCTAATGATGGACATGAATGAAATCTCTTTAGCTCTCTCTAGATAGTAAAAAGGAGAGTTTGCCTTCTTTTCTCTCTGAATGGGTATAATCAGATCATTACCCCCTGAAATTGAGCAGTAAATCTAGTGTCAACTTGAAGGTTAGTATCATCTGGGGGGTTTCCAATAAAAACCCAGCTTTTTGCTGAGATGAAATATTTTGACTTACTGCTGTTGAGCTACTCTTGAAATAGTTCTTCAGCCTTCTGAGCTGTTATCTCTGGGGCAGCTTCCCATCTCTGCCTCCTTCATAAGATTTTGGTGGGAAGGTCACTAGGCAAATATAGAATGACTTTCCCTTCACACCCACCTTCATGCACAGAACTAAAGCAGGGGGGAAACATGAAAGGTCTGAGGCCAGACATAGGACTGCAATGTCCCATGGACATTCCTCTCACTAATGGGCCAGAACTCGACAGTTCTGTACAGAAGAGGACTGCAGCTCCTCTGGACAACTTTCCTCAAGTTGGACCTTGTAGTCTCTTCTTTGGGTCTGTCCCTGTCCTCCTCTCTGGCTAGTGGGACACCATTATGAGCATCCTCTCCCAAGCATGCAGCAGGTGCAGAGGCCTCATTGCACAGATCTAGTCCATAGCCTCTCCCTGCACACACTCCCAATGTGGAAACATGTGGTAGAGGGAGCTGTGGTCAGGTTCACAGGACATGGTACTGCTGCCCTCCCCCAGCCCATCTGTCTTCGCTCTGCCATCTCCCATGAGGAGAGTGTTCCTTCCCTTCCGGTCTCCTTGGCAATGGGAGCACAAATGCACCTCCTCTTCCCCTGCTGGTGCTTCTACTCTATATCTTCAAAGGGACTGTTGTCCCCAGTCAACCCTGCTGTTGCCCATAATTCTTAGGGCAGAGGTAGGGGTATGGGGCCCTTCTCTTCTAGTCTTCTCAGAGCTACTGCAGGGCCTGCAGCCAAAACCAGAAGCCCAGGTAATGGTGCAGATGGCCTGGCTTGGAGTGAAGACGTCAGAACCCACTTAAGCAGGGAGTGGAGTTTTATATCCCCAAAGAAACAAAGAGGAAAGTGTCGGGGGTCTCCTAAACCTCCCAAACACACACGCATCCAGGGCTGACCATTTGCTCATGCTGTCCCTCCTTCAGCTTTTTGAACAGAGTGTCACAAAGGAGTAAGGAGTGCACACTTTACACTAGGGCCCCCTCTGAGGTGCATGGATGGGGGGGGGGGAAGAAGCCACCATACCTACATCATCCTTCTACAGGTAGTTTGGCAGGCTCTGTGGAGCCCCCCAGCTTTCCTTTATCTGCCCCTTCTCCAGCCTCCGGGCTAGTTACTAGTTTCCCAGCTTGTTCCTTCACTGACAGATTCCTAAAATTGCTGGCAGCACGGTGCCTAGAGCGGCTTTCATGGTCCTTCCCCTGCAGGCCCTGAATCGGCAAAGCTTTGACACATACTTAACTGTAAGAAGCAGGAGTGGACTTAAGCAGTTGCGCAAAGTTAAGTATATTGATGCCCCTTTTCAACCTGAGCGGCTAGCCAAGGTTTGGGGCCCAGGAAGTAGAAACTGGTGATAGGTTTGTCTTCAATACAGTTTGTTCGTTCACAGACTCATCTCTCTCTTAAACGCAGAAATAATCAAATAGCAGGAAGCGGGGGGAGGGGTGACAGAATGGCTGACAGAATTGCTTGGGCTAGGAGGGGGGCCCCTTCACCACACTCTAGGATGGGGTGGGGCCTCGGATGGAAGGGGTGGGGATTGGAAAGCCAGCCCTCCGCTCTGTCTGGATCACACTGCACGCCCCTCCCCCTCCCAGACAGCTCTTGGGGATGCCCGGAGTTGCCGTGCTAGGCTCTGGCAGCAATTTAAAGGGCCCCTGGTTCTGGCCAACACCACTACCACAGTAGCGATTGTGGCAATTGGTGGGCTGCAAGACAATTACCCCCTTTGCCTCCCCTCCCCCTTCGGTGGACCTGTCAGGAAGCAACTTTTACCTATAGCACCCAGAGCTTTCTTTGCAACCTGCACCCTAACTCAAAAATCTTTCCCTGGGGCTCTTCTAGAATCACTTTTGTGCTTTCACTGTTCCATGAGGCTGGTGCTGGCTCTGTCTGTCTGTTTCTCTCTCTCTTTTAGCTTTCTGTGTTCTCTCTGCAGGCCTCCCAGTAGTCACAATACCTGGTCAAACCTTTCATCAGACTGGGACTAGTTTCTGGGCAGCCTAATAGGTTTATTTTATGTGTGGCCTTTTAATAGTTTCTTAAGGCTATCTTAAATGGGAGATTCATTCACACCTTTCAACCCAATTCATAACGAGGTTTCACTCAGCTTATAACAATATGCTGAAGTGTCTGGCTGAATTAAGGCTATCTGGCTGTATGAGTTGGTTCTCTCTAATGCTGCCTTATTTCCAATTAGATTTGAAAGGTGTCAGTGAAGTAACCTCTCCAAAAGAAGCCAGAGATCACTCTCACTTAGAAGGGCTGTATTCACTTTCTTATCACTTTGCTTATAAACAGCCCCTGGGCTTCCCTGAATCCTAGTTCTCCTGCTGAGACACAAATGGAGTGAAATAGAGAGTTCTGCCCCACAGGGACAATCCAGGCAGGAGCCTGGTATTTATCATAATAAAGGACCGGTGAGCCTGTAACTACAAATTAAAACATTGAGCAGAGATTCTGAGTGGGTGTAATTACAGAAACCAAATTATATGTGTTGGCTGGCATTCCAGAGCAGCAGGTTTTCAAGGTGGAGGGTCAAAACACAATGCTCAACAAATAAATTAATGGGAAGCCAGGGACAGCATTTAACGGCTGGAGCTGTGACAATGGGAACAGTGAAAGATAATTTCAGCCACTTTGATTACCGAATGTACTTCCACCAGGCATCCAGTAATGTTCCTCATCTCTGTGTGGCCTGAGCACAGTACAAATATTAAAGAATTGACCCTCGCAGTTTCCCCGTGAGATAAGGAATGGGAGCACACGTGACCTGACTCAGGTCACACATGAAGTTTGACAAAGTCAAGGGTTGAAGCTATAGCTCCTGTGTTCCAACCCACTGCCTTTATCACAAAACCATCCCTTCCTCCCCCTAGGGCTGCCAACTGACTAATCACACAAACCCAAACACCCTTGCCCCATTTCCTGCTCTGCCCGTTCTCTGAGGCCCCACTCCTACTCACTCCATTCCCCCTCCCTCTGCCACTCACTGCTCCCCACCCTCACTCACTTGCACCAGCATAGGGAAGGGGGTTCAGGTGTGGGAGAGGGCATGGGCTCTGGGCTGGGCTGAGAGGTTTGAAGTGTGAGAGGGGGCTGTGGGCTGCTCTGGGGCAGGGGGTTACGGTGCAGGTAGGACTGTGAGCAATGGGAGGGACTTCGGGTTTAGGACTGGGGCAGGGAGCTGAGGTGCAAGAAGGGTCGAGGGCTCTGAGAGGGAGTTTGGGTGTAGGGGGCTTACAGCTGGGGAGTAGGCATGCGGGAGATTGTGCAGGTTCTGGAGTGGAGGAGAAGTGCAGGAGCGGGTGCAGGCTCTGGGTAGGAGTTTGAGGGCAGGATGGGGACCAGGACTGGGGCAGAGGGCTAAGTTGCAGAATAGATTCTGGTGTGGTAGGTGTGTGGGGTGTGGGCTCTGGGAGGAGGTTCAAGGCTGGGGCGGGGGGTTTGTGTGCAGCAGGGGATTGGGTGTGGGCTCCAGCCAGGTGGTGCTTATCTCAGCTGGCTCTGAATCCTAGTCAGCAGCATAGTAGGCCTAACAGCATAGTAGGTTCTGTGCCTGCCTTGGCCCTTCACTGCTCCTGGAAGCAGCCAGCATGCTCCTCCAGCACCTCAGCAGAGATGGAGGCAGGTGACTCTGCATGTCACTCCTGCCTGGAGGCACTGTCCCCCCCACAGTTCTCATTGGCCACAGTTCCTGGCCAATGGGAGCTGCAAAGTTGGTGCTAAGGATGGGGGCAACAGACCCTTTTCCTCTCCTATTTAGGAGCTGCAAGGAGGAACATGTTGGCCACTTCCATGGGTGGGACAGGCAGGGAACTTCCCTTAGCCCCGCTGCACTGTTGGACTTCTACTGGCTGATCTCCTGTTTGGCTTCTGGAGCTATTGGGAAATGGAGCCCAATTTTGGGAGACTGCCTGTGAAACCAGGAGGGTTGGCAACCCTATCGCCAGCTAATACTGAAGAGTCACCAATGAGGTATTAGAATAATCCAACTGGAAAAGGACTGTTCTGCCATCTTGTTTGCAGTGTTGTTATATCTATGTTGGTCCCAAGATGTTAAAGAGACAAAGCTGATGAGGTTATTCATGTCTTTTCTTGGACCAAATTCTGTTGATGAAAGAGAAAAGCTTTCAAACTACACAGAGCTCTTCAACATTTCCATCTTCACTACAATTCTTTATTTCCTCATAACTTATTAAAGCATGCTTGTAAAAATATTGAAAGTACTGTTTTATAGCTTCTGGGTAGCTCTTAGGTTTATTCTATTGCCCATACCATCAACCCAGACATCAGTAGAGAGCTCTGAATAGTTTTTTTTCTCTTTTCTTTAGTCAAGAAAGTACTTGTGTAAGTCTCATTATCTGTCTTAAAAACCTGTCCTTGCCATATATTTCATGAATCTTTTCCTGTGTTAATGTTACACGGCCTTTTTGCAAGCATGACTAACTGTCTTATGGCAAAATGCTCGTTGAGATAAAGGAAGGGATCTCAGGTCCTGAATTGTGTAAAATGCTTGCAGTAAGCTAGTGTAGTGATTTCTTCTGCTATGGTTGAAGTTGCAGTAACTCCAACACAAATTTTACAGTTATTTTACATCTATGCAACCCCGCAGACAGGATTTCCACTATGCTATTTCAAAGCCACAGTTGAATAACAAAGGTTTTTAATTTTGCAAAACTCAAGAGGACACTGAGGCTCAGATTTTCATAATCCCAGGCCAAATTCTCATGCATATGTTTCTCTTGCATTCCTACTTTTATGTAGGCCAGTATCACCATTGCAGAGACAAATTAAGAGTTTTGCTCCTGCAAATGGATGCTTAGATGGGTGATTTGTACATATACAGCTGTACTTCTACTGGCAGGAAATAGACATGACAATGCACAATAAGCAGCAATGCACATGGGTCTCCGGTTTTGTTTTATAAAGTTCCATCCTGAGGTTTATTAGCAAATGTGGGTAAGAAGCAGAGTTCAGCAAAGTTTTCACAGTTGCTTTTTTGCCTGAGGCCTGCCATTATTTCAATGAGACTTGTGTGTCTTTGCGCCTCTCAAGCTTTGGTCTGTTAGAAACATTAGATTAGATAGAGTGATGCTATCTCCTGGGAAATACACAGAAGTGTGGGCAGAATGGGTTTCACTTTACCTTCCTAAATAGAATGTGTATAACATAACCCCAATAATAATCTTTAGTTGCTGTAGGAATTGGATACTGTCTTCTCCGCAGGTTGCTTGCTGGCATGGTAACTATATTTGGTAATATCTCATAACATGATGGACATGTCTGTTTCCTTACAGAGTCAGGATTATGAGGGGTCTACAAATAACATTGCCGTGGCTTACTTGGAGATCAAATACAGTACACACTATTTGGACCAAGTTGATAGTCACAGTATAGCTTGTTTCCTTCTTTTCTCTTCATGTTTTCAGTGGACAGCCTAATAATCTCTAACATGCAATTATAATTTATTATAATGAATAGGCATGAATACTATCAAATCCAATCACAGCTGCACTGAAACATGAAGGGCACAGAAAAATAACCCAATCCATGAGCCTAACTCTTATGATGAATCAGAATGCTGCAAATAATTGTTTTAAGTACTAGGGGGCTGCACCATCTGCTCGCTACATTCACCAATCCCCCTCTCTTTGGTGGTTTCCATCACCAGAAAGCATGACAGCTATGCTTGTCAACCTCCCTCTCTCTGGGGATAGGTATCTGGCCAGGGGGGAGGGTGCAGGAATGGGCTAGGGTCAGATTGTCTGGCCAGAGGAGAGGGGGCAGTAGCAGGCTAGGGGTAGGTGTCTGGCTAGGAGGGAGGGGGCAGGAGCCAGGGTGGGGGTTGGTGTCTGGATGGGGGGGAAGTTGCAGGAGCAGGCTGAGAGTGCAGGTCTCGGTGGAAGGTGGAAGTGAGGGGGCTGGGGATGCAAGGTCTTGGCAGGGCGGTGAGTGAGAGGGCTTGGGGTGCGGGGTCTCAGCAAGGTGGTGAATGAGTGGGCTGGGGCTGCACTGGAAGCCTGCGCTGGTGCTCTAGCCTCACCCCTCTCCAAGCCAAGGCCCCACACCCCCACCCCCTCACTCGCAGCCCTGCCCTGCACTCCCAGGCCCCTTATTGAGCTGCAGCTCAGCAGACAGCAACCCCCTCCACCACCACCACCACACTCCCCCACAGCAGGGAGACCGCAGCCTCCCCCTCCTGCACCTCCCCCCCCCCCACACACTGTGAGGTTGAAGCTCCAGCACCAGCTTCCTGAGGGAGGGGAAGCCCTGAGGCTCCTTACACTGCCACTTCACTTCCCCTCTCCCAGCTGGGAGAACAGCAGCGGGAAAAGCCTCCTTGAAGCATGTCTCTGTGCTGCTGTTCCTCCAGCTGGGGGGGGGGGGGAGGAAGCAGTAGTTCGTGGGCAGCCTTGGGGCTTTCTCCACTCGCCCCCACTCCCCCGCAGCATGAAGCTGATGCTGGTGCTTCAACCTCACGGGGGTGGAGGAGACAGTAGAGCTACAGGGGGCGAGGCAGCCTGCGGTGTGGGGTCTCAGCAGGGCAGTGACCGGACTGGGGTGCAGGGTCTTGGCTTGGGGGAGGCGTGAGTGTGGGAGCTGGGGGTGGTGCGAGGAGGGGCTGCTGCCGACAGAGCTGTGGGGAAAGAGGACGGTCAGCATGAAAGGCAGCTGGGGACAGGGGCAGGTCCAGGTGGCCAGCGGCGATGGTAGCATGGCATGCAGAGGGGCTGCAGGCTGAGGGAGAAGAAACAAGTCAGTGTGGAAGGCGGACAGTGCCAGGGGGTGGGAGAGGAGCTGCTGGTGGCAGTCTAAGATAACCTCCCCCCACATGGGGGAGCAATGTAAAGGCCAGAGGAGCTGCCTGGGGCTGGGGGATGCCGGTGACGTGATGATGTCACTCTCTCATTCCACAGGAAAATTTCTGTATATATGTGTATATATATATATATATAGAGAGAGAGAGAGAGAGAGAGAGAGAGAGCGGGAAAAAAATATCTCAGCATGCTTTGGTAGCTCATGACAGTAGATATTACATAACAATAGTTTCCCTCCATAATTTCTCATTCTGTATTGTTTCTATTTTTATCTACTGAAAATGTAAATAGATAAAAATAGAAACAATACTTAAAACCCATAAATAATTTTGCACAATATGAAAATTTACATGGATAAAACTGGAAAAAATACTTAATGAGATTTAAAAAGTTTAACCTTTATAATCATTAAAATGCAAACTGTCAATGTCAGATGTCACAATAATCCGGCATTGATGTTGCAAGACCAGAGAGTCCTGGTGGAGGGCCAGCAGTAAGAATCCCTGTGGGGCCAGCAGGGAAGTGGGCTGCTCTCAGGAAGCTGATGGAGGGGCTACCCAGTGTGTGGCAGTGGGGCTGCCCAGCGGGGCTAGGAGACCTGGCATATGGCAGCCCAGGGCATACGGCTACTCGGGAAACCCCGACACATGGTACTACCCAGGGAACCCCAGCATGCGTGCAGCTGTCCGGAGCCCCAGTGCACAATGTGTGTGGCTGCCTGGAGCCATTGTGATGACTGGCCAATAGGTCGTCAGGGCAGCAGCGACAGCAGGACGTGGGAAGCCGGCTGGGAGGCTAGTGGTGGGGCTCAGGGCCAGTGGCAGGGATTCAAAAATGACCTCCCCTGGTCTGGGAAATTCACTCATCCAGGACCAGTCAGGTCCGGAGGGTGCCAGACCAGGTAGCTCCAACCTGTGTAAGTATCCCTGTGTAAGTATAAGTATTCAGAAAAGCATTTAAATGTATGCTTACCTTCTACTGACCTCAGTGGGGTCTATAAACACGTTTAGGGTTTTGTGAAATCAGAGGCTTACTCTGAAAAGGAGCCCCTTGGAATCCACAGGCTAGAAGTGCTACTCTGCACAGGTAATCAGAGCAGAAGGATACTTCAGTGGGTAGGATGCTCATCTGGGGCTTAGGAGAGCCAGCTTTGATTCTGTTTGCCCCCGCAGACCTCCAGAGTCTTGAGCAAGTCACTTAGAGCCAAATTTCTCAATGGCCAAACTCTGAGAGCTCTCTGACACCGTTTAGAAACGCAGCAAGTGAGTGAGAAATAATGACTTAGGGCAGGGGTGGCCAACCCGCGGCTCGCGAGTCGCATGCGGCTCTTCACTGCAGAAAGTGAAGCATCCCCTGCAGCTCACGAAGCTGCCCCTGTGCCCCTACAAAGGGCTCTGGCCCCCGGTGCTCCCCGCGTGTAGGGGAGCTGTCTGGCATGGGGAAGCAAAATGTCACCCGCAAGATGGCACCAGCCGACAGGAGCCTGATGTGGCCAAAAAGCCAAACTGGAGTTTTCATTTAAAGGGGCAGCATTCTTTTTGTTTTCCTCCATAACTTCTCTCAGTTCTTTGCGCTATGTCCACCACTATTTTGGCTCTTTGCCTGTTAAGGGTTGCTTACCTGACTTAGGGTGAGATTGACAAAGGGGTTTAGGTGCAGTAAGTCCAAGACTGAGACTCCATTGCCATTCACAAAACCCCTGCTCAGCTACCACCTTTCTCTCCAGGTGCCTTTGCTATAAAAGTTTCCAGGATGCCTATAGTATGCTATCTGGGCATGCATAGAATTTCTTCAGGCTTGTTACTGCCCCGCTGCTTGGCACCTAACCCACCTCTGAAGTCTCAAGGGGGGGTTGCAAATTGAGCATTGTCTTGTTTTTGAATCTCACCCTGTGTGCCTCCATTCTTCAAATTGTGATAAAAGCTCCATCCAACCTCATAGGCAGACCCACCAATGGGGGGGGGGGGGACAAAACTGCCCCAGGCCTGGCAATTCAAAGGGGCCTGCCCCTCCTGGCTGCTGCCCTGCTCACAGGGGTGTTGTGAGGGTAAATAAATTAAAGACCATGAGGTGTTTAGCTGCTACAGTGATGAGACCTTAGGAGTCAGGTAGCATCAGACACTGAGGAAAGATGATCCATCTGAAGGGAAAACCAGATCAAAGCCAAGAAGATACAAATGGGAGGGGGTGTGAGTGGAAAGACTGCCTCCACCACTCAAAAATAAAAGGATTTCAATCTTAACATCCCACTGGCCTTATTTTAAAAAATAAGCCGAGAGAACAAACCGCCATGAAAATAGCATCACTGCTTTATCCCATACTCTATCTAAACTCTAAAACAGAATATGAAACCAGCATTTATATTAAACATTTATAGCTATAGTTTTTGGAAAACATTGACAATCCAGCCAGAAAAATCTGTCTAATTTCAATATGTTCTGCAGATGGGGAAACAAGTGAAACACACTCCTTGCTGTTTCACAAGTCATGTTTTCTTGGTTTTATCCAGAGAGCCCTCAAAGTCATGATTCATGACTATATGGTTTAACCTCAAATCACAGTGTCAGGGAATATTAGCTTTCCCTTTCTGTCCTATAATAGGCATTTAAAGCACATAGGTCTTTCAGTTCAGTCGCAAGCTTCAGCCCCATTCAGTCAACTTCACTGAGCTCACGGTGATCCTGTACATTGTGCTTTAACTTTCACAGATAACAGCAAAAATTTGCATTGGAGAAGAATGTGAGTGAAAATTTTGGTACACAATTTAAAAAAACTAGAGAAAGATGACCCCTGTTTCAAATTTTCTGGCCACTTCATAATTTTGACTGAGGTCAGAAGGCAGAGTCAGAATAAAGGCTTTGATAGATGCCTAGAGGACAAAGTTGATTGGAGTTGTCCTTCCTTGTGCACCATACTGAACAAGTTCAATTACTGCAAAAAGGCAGCTTACTGGCGTGGAACTAAGGCCCTAATTCTTCAAGAAGTTCCAGTTGGACAAACTCCAATGAAATCAATAAGGGTGTGTCCACACAGCAAAGTTACTTCGGAATAATGGCTGTTATTCCGAAATAACTATGCGAGCATCTACACAGCAATTCCGATATTTCCAAATAATTTTGAAATAACTGACAGATTATTCTGGCTTCTGTAAACCCCATTCTATGAAGAATAACACCTATTCTGAAATAGCTACTTTGAAATAAGGTGTGTATAGATGCTCCACTGCTGCTATTTTGAAATAGCCCCTCACCAAGGCCATTCTAAGTTATTCCTCGTGGGGCTCTAAATCGAGATAGCATATCTACATTAGGGAAGCCTGCCTTGGACTAATTTTGAGGCTTCCCTGCAGTGTAGACCTGGTATTTGAAATAAGCTATTTCAGAATACCTATTTTGGAATAGCTTATTCCGAAATAACTGTACAGTGTAGATGTAGCCAAAATGCCACACAGATTCAATGGGCTGCTGCCTCTATGGGGCTTGCTGCAGGATGAGAACTTGAAACCATGCTGCCTTCATCCACCAGTTTGGTAATTCTGTTAGGGTATGTCTACACTTGCCCCCTAGTTTGAACTAGGGAGGCAAATGAAGCATACCGAAGTTGCTAATGAAGTGCGGGATTTAAATATCCTGCACTTTTAGCATATTTGTGGCCAGTCGCCATTTTAAAAGCCAGTAGCCCGAATTAACTCGTTGCGTGTAGACATAGTAGTCCGATTCAAAACCCTTCCCTCAAATTGTTACTCCTGGTGCAATGAGAAGTAACAGTTAATTTGTTAGCAACTTCATTAGCAACTTTGGTATGCTTCATTTGCCTCCCTAGTTCAAACTAGGGGGCAAGTGTAGACATATCCTTAAGGACCAGCCCCAAAAGCTGACACACAGATGCTAGCAAGTTGCAGTTGATTGCTCAGAAGCTCTGGTTGGTGCTGCTGTTGAAAACATTTCTGTGTTTGAGTGTTGTTCCTTGTATTTGAACTCAGAATATTTTCCATGGTCTGTAATAGCTGAGATGTCTTAAAGGTCACATTGCAAGGCCTATCCTTTCTCCTTGGCTCAGTGGCAACTGACAGAGGGGCTGTGCCTGCAGGTAGATTCTGACTGATTTCCTTAGAGACTTGCTACATTTTTTCCAAATGTTTGTGCCTTTATATAGTGTTCCTGTTGGATAATTGTTGGAATTTTTTTATTTTAAAATATAAATGTTAAGAGTTTGTTGAGAGAGCCCATAGCTTGGGAGACACACTCTTGTCTTTTCTGCGACATATATTTTTAAATAAATACACCATTGAGAAACTTTGGTAAATCCACACTCTCAGACCGCATTTATTTGCTAGAATTGGTATTAACATCATATAATAGTGGCTAGAATTCAAGCTCTTTGGGGCTGGGTTCTCTTCTCTTTTTGTGGTAGATACTGTATAAATCCAATGAGCCTCAGTCCTGACAGGGAGGTCTGGCACTAGCATAATATAAATAATTAACCATGAATCCTGTGATGCGCAGTAAAAAGTATAAACAGACATACACTACTGCTACAATCACTACTGTAACATTCATGTACCACAGTACAAAGAGTGTCATGTAAGGTATCAATGGACAGCAATGTGGTAAGTATGTGAAGCCTGTATATATGCATATATTATCTTTACATCTGACACACATGTATAGCAAATGTTCATATTATCTCAGATATGCATTGTGTGATACCCTGCAGCCAGACAAATTTACTTTCAGGCTGGCCATCATTGGTTGATTTGGGTGGTGGATCATTGATGAGAATCAGCTCTTCGGTGAGTCCTTCCTGAAACTGCCTTAGGGTATGTCTACACTACAAAGTTAATTCGAACTAACAGACGTTAGTTCGAATTAACTTTGATAGGCACTACACATGCAAACCGCTAGTTCGAACTTAATTCGAACTAGTGGTGCGCTTAATTCGAACTAGGTAAACCTCATCCTACGAGGACTAACACCTAGTTCGAATTAACTAGTTCGAATTAAGGGCTGTGTAGCCACTTAATTCGAACTAGTGGGAGGCTAGCCCTCCCCAGCTTGCCCTGGTGGCCACTCTGGGCACCACCAGGGAAACTCTTCTGCCCCCCTCCCGGCCCCGGAACCCTTAAAGGGGAACGGGCTGGCTACGGTGCCCGTGCCAGGTGCAAGCCTGCCAGCACCCAGCCAGCAGACCCTGCACCTGGCACAGCTCGAGCCGGCCACCCGCTGTCACCCAGCCCTCTGCCTCTTCCCGGGACCAGGCTGGCGGCTCCCGGGAGCCTGCCCAGGTCCGCAAGAGGCGGGCGCCCGCCTGATCTAGTGCAGACATCGTGGACCTCATCCACGACCTCTGCACTAGGCACAGGAAAGTGGCCGTCTAGGGCAGGATAGCTGCCAGCCTGGCCACCCAGGAGCAGGTTGGCATGAAAATCAGGGTGGTCCAGTGAGACCCCCCAACCCTGAGCCCTGAGCTTAGAATGGCCGTACTGGGTCAGACCAAAGGTCCATCTAGCCCAGTAGTCTGTCTGTCAACAGCGGCCAACACTAGGTACACTGGAGGAGATGGACCGAAGACAATCACCAAGCCATTTGTCTCGCGCCATCCATCTCCAGCCTTCCACAAACAGAGGCCAGGGACACCATTCTTACCCCCTAGCTAATACCACTCAATGGACCCAACCTCCATGACTTTATTTCTCTTCTCTTTAAACTCTGTTATAGTTCTAGCCTTCTCAGCCTCCTGCAGCAAAGAGTTCCACAGGTTGACTATTTGCTTTGTAAAGAAGAACTTTCTGTTATTAGTTTGAAGCCTGCTATCCATTCATTTCATTTGGTGTCCTTTAGTCCTTCTATTATGGGAACTAATGAAGACCTTTTCTTTATGCACCCTCTCCACGCCACTCATGCTTTTATAGACCTCTATCATATCCCCCCTCAGTCTCCTCTTTACTAAGCTGAGAAGTCCCAGTCTCTTTAGCCTCTCTTCATACGGGACCTGTTCCAAACCCCTGATCATTTTAGTTGCCCTCCCCTCTCCCACCCTCTCTCTCTTCCCCTCTCCCACCTTCTTTTCCCAGTCTCCCCGAGTTTTGTTCAATAAAGAGAGTTTCTATTTTTGAACACGTGTCCTTTATTTTGTACATCAGGAAGGGGTGCTAGGGAGGGGTAAATGGAAGGAGGTGAGGGAGGAATGGGGTACGAGCCCCCAATGGGGAGGACTGGGCTGGCTCTGCGGGCTCCTCGGGGTGGAAGCTCTCCTGCAGCCCCCCGAGTGACCCCCCCTCCGGATGGCAGCCTGCAGCAAGTGCAGCTGGGCTGATGGCCGAGTGCTGTGATGTGCCGAGTGTGGGCACTCAGGGCACTCCAAGCCAGGACTGCTTTGCAAGCGGGGAACCCCTGAGAACTGTCTGTCCGGGGTGGGGGTCGGGTCCCTTTAAGCACAGCCCTTGGCTAGCCTGAGGCAGCAGCTCCACACTCTAAGTCCTAATCTGATGCCCTGCCGGCACTGCTTCCGGCCATCCTTAACCTCAGTTCAGGGTCCACTCAGTGTGGACATGCTAGTTTGAATTAGCAAAACGCTAATTCAAACTAGTTTTTAAGTCTAGATGCGCTAATTCGAATTAGCTGTAGTGTAGACATACCCTTAGATAGCATGGAGCCAATGGCTAGTCCTATAATTCTGCAAAACATGTAAGGATATATGATGAGGATATGTGATCTAAGACTGCATCCTGCCAGTCATTTTCCATACATGTGAGCTGAGCTCTAAATTGCAAGCTGAGACATCAGTGCTTTGTCCTCATTCCTGCTTCTCTCTCTGGACAGTGATTTTTCTGGGGAAGCTTTGAACAAAGGACTGAATGAACCCCAACTTGCTTAGGTGAACCAGAGAGATGCTTTACAAATTAGCAGATTGAACACCACTGCTATTAACCTGATCTGCAAACTCTAAAAATCAGTTGTAATGTGTATGATTCTTTCACCATTGGATAACTCTCTTCTTTTCATGTTAAAATTCGACACTCTCCGGGAAGGAATGAACAAATACTCAAACTATCTTACCCATTACCAAAATAGCTTCCCCAATTATCACCTCTAATACCATTCGCTCACAGACATCTCACTCTCCCCACCTCTAATATCATCAATTCACAGACACTTACCTTCCTTCCTTCCCCCCCCCTGCATCCCCCTCCTGTTCTGAAATGTGATTTGTCCTTTTCATATGTGTTCATTTTTTTAATTGTATCCTTTGGTATATATGGTTGTGACTATTTTTTTCCACTATTTGATCTGAGGAAGTGGGTCTGGCCCACAAAAGCTCATCATCTAATAAACCATCTTGTTAGTCTTTAAAGTGCTACATTGTCCTGCATTTTGCTTCTTTTCTTTTTGTATTATTAAAGTGGTTTAGTTAGTAAAGGAATGGCTATAAAAGTGTTTTGGGGTAAGATTTGAGTTATATATTGACATTGGCAGGTGGCTGACACTTTGGGACTGCAAGAATCTAGTTTTCAGTAACCTCTCATCATAGAAACTGGGTGGTGATGAGGACTGAATTTCCTAAGCGAAACTCTGTTTTTTGGTTCTTATTAACCAATGTAGTACTACAGGATCTCATTTTGTTACTGGTTAGGTAAACCTAAAGTTAGAATAACCTCCAGTTTAGGATGTGCGTGCCATATTTTTATGTTTGTCTCAACTTCGTCATTCTTAGCTGTGACCCACACCAGGCACTGGTTTATACTGGTGTAGTCTGGTTAGAATCCACAGACTTGGGCTTTGGATCACAAGGTCATGCTATTCGAAAGTTTCTTACTGAGCATGTTAAGGACTAAAGAATACTGACAATGGGTACAGCAGTGTCATATGTGGATTGTGATTCAAAGAAGCTTAAGCAATTATGAAGAGAAAGAAAAAAAAAACTCTTAAAGGGGACATCTCAGACCACACATTTGCTCATGGCCTATGATCCAAGAGCAGAATCCAATGAAATTGATAGGGTCCTGTTCAAAGACCCACCAGATTTCACCCAAAACTTCCAGTGAAATCAAAGAATGCAGATCCTGATGTTCTTAAAATAACCTTTGTGTCAAAAATGTTTCCATTTTCAATGAAAGGCCTGATTCTGAATGTTATATGTGCATATAACTTCTGTTGAAGTAAATAGTTTTCTGTGTATAGTTTCTTTAATCCTTCCTCCACAGATTAATTCAAAATGTAACATCTTGAACAGAGCACTCAAAGGGCTTTATTTGTAGAATCAGGAGCATATGTGTTTTGATTGTTGATTGCCAATGTGGATTGTTAGGGTCTTGGGGTTGATTGTTTTTCATTTTGAATAATTCATCACTAGAGGATCAATTTAATTTCACCCCTCTCCTTTTTCAGATAGATTCCAATTAACAAACACCACATTTCTTATCAGAATTTACAACTTTAACTATATGAAAAATATTACACTTCTGGAGTATAAGACTGCTGTGTGTTCCTTTAATGTTAATTAAAATAAGATGGCATGTGCTTGTACTGTGCTTGCCTCTGATACTGTTGTTATCATGAATTCCTTAGAATTCATTATAACATCACAATGAAAATTAATCATTATTAATCTCGCATATGCTGGGGAAAAATCTAGATGACCTATTGTTTCAAAGTGGCAGCTATGGTCCTGTCCAGATCCATTATATCATTTGGAGTCTTTTCATTGATTTTGGGTACAGTTCTGTATGATATGTGCCTTTTATTCAATAGAAAGTGTTTGAAAGAATTCCTTTTTAATAAAAAGTTTTGGAAAGACAAAAGCCACATATGTATGACTTGTTTTTTTCTTTGTAACTGTTCTAAGACCTGCACTCCATTACATGCTTCATTCCTCTGATAAATAATACAATGGCAATTTCTCCATTTCCTGGCCTTGGTGCAATGAGAATTTGTCTCAGAAAACCATGGTGGTCCCTTTTCACTCTGTGCAAATTCTAGAGATGCTGAACATTTCTTTCATGCTCCGTGGGTTTTCTCATCCTCTTGCAATTCACTTCTAGGGCCACTAAAATATCTCTCTAATGACTCACTCAAATTAGTTAGGTATTGAGAGATAATATGCCCTGCTTTTTAAAAGGATTCAGTTGAATCATTATAGATTTTAGTGCTAAACTGGGTGTTACGATGTGCATTTTAAGCATTCACACCATAATACCACATTTACATACCAATTCCTTTATGCATCCCTGATCATCAGTAACTTTTAATGCTAGCAGCCGTTCTGTAAAGATAATCCTATGTAAGATACTGTCAGGGATGCTTGAATATGTGATTTTTATTTTGTTTCAGTGTCAAGAGTGATTGTGTTTAATATATATACGGCTAAAACAAGCTTACAAGGTAACCAATAGCTAAACTGAGTAAGGGGGTTCCACTCAGCGGCATTTCACAGTGATGAAAGATCGAATCCACCATCACAGAGTGCATCAGAACAATTCTATAAATGCGGCTGCACCTTGAGGGTCTCAGAAAGCCAATGAATACAGCTAGAACACACCTAATCCCTATCTACCTCCCAGTCTCTCTCAAAGGTCATATTTATCAGACCCCAGGTACAGTTGTTCTAGGGTAAGAAGTCCATTTATATTGGTGTTATCCTGGATTTTTATATGGAAATTATGCATCTAATTTCCTCTCAGTTGCCCCCATCCATTAGATTTTTACAACCTCCTCTAATCCTCTGAAGATGGTCTCAGCTTGCAAACCAACACACTGGTACTGGGGCTGTTTTTAGACTTTTAGTTACAGTTGGTGATGTAAATGTCTTCTCTTTCCACATTTTTGAAGCCTCAGTGGTAAACCACAAAGTTTTATAACTTGTATACTATACTATGGGGAATAACTCAGTAAAATCTCTTGCCATTATTATAAGATAAAATTGGTAGAGCCAATACAATTTGTACGGAAAGTGCAAGGTTAAAATCTGAGAAATGATGTCTTCCATGTAGATTTTATGAGTAATTATTACATACATTGTGTGGTATTTATAAGACACTACAAGATTTACCCAGTGTTGCTTGGGTCCTTAACTCAATACATTTTTGTTTTTCTTCATTTAAATCATTGCACTGGGGGTGGGGCTAGGGATGAGGGATTGAGTATGCAGGCTGGCCCAGGGACACATGACTACCCAGACTTCTCTCACTGCAACAGTTTGAGGCCAGGGGAGAAATACCTCTCCATGGCTGCTGCAGCTCGAGCAGGCACAGCCCAGGGAGGGGTGCAGGTCCCCTCCTGGGACAGGTCCAGGTTCATCTGCCTCCTGCTCCAGCAATGTTGCCACACCAACTGAGGGAAGGGAGGCTGTAGCCCCTACACCCTCCCTAAACTGCTCCTAGGGGTGGGAGGCTTGGGGCACCTCCCACCCAGCCCTTTTCACCTGCCTAGTGATTCTTTTCTGCATAGTTTTATGCATCCCTGTATGCATTGGGGGGAGCTTCAGACCCCCTGCACACACAAAAAAACCAATCTCTTACCTTGCTTTAAGTTATAAGAGAAAGCTGTATACCAAATGTGGTGGTCTTAGCTCTTACCGCTTATGAGAAGTTTTGGAACAAACAGATGGACAGACAGAAAAACTTGTTCACTCTCAGATAGACAAACTCAAATATACAATAGATAAGGGTAGACACCATATGACTTCAAGTGAGCAGAACCTTCTCTAGAAATACAACATTTAGAGTATTTTATTCCTGACAAAGTGTGTGTGTGTTAATTATAGCACTTATACTAGTGATCGTGATTTAGGGATGCAACAAAACTTCCAGTATAAACCTATCTGTTCAGCTGTTTGTGGTTAAAAACAAACACAAAAAGGAACAACACACACTTGTGTCATAGAGTCAGATCTTAAATTGTGCTCATGCTTGAGTTTTGCTCAGAGTTGGCTTGTTTTGTAACTCTTATTAGAGCTAAAGAACAAGTTTTTAAGGAAACTGGCTGAGTGATTTATATGTTGAAAGTTCGAATGCCACACTAGGGCTACGTCTACATTGGAATGATCTTGTGCAAGAACTCTTTTGTGGAAGAGTTCTTGTGCAAAAACTCTTCCAGAAGAGAGTGTCTACACTGGCATGTGCTTTTGCGCAAGAGATGTGCTTTTGCGCAAGAGCATCCTTGCCAGTGTAGACGCTCTCGTGCACAAGAAAGCTCTGATGGCCATTTTAACCATAGGGCTTTCTTGCGCAAGAAATTAATGTTGCCTGTCTACACTGGCCTCTTGAGCAAGAACAGTTGCGCAAGAGGGCTTCTTCCTGAGCGGGAGCATCATAGTTCTTGCGCAAGAAGTACTGATTTCATACATTAGAATGTCAGTGTACTTGCGCAAGAACTCGCGGCCAATGTAGCCAGGCAGCAAATTTTTGCACAAATGTGGCCACTTTTGTGCAAGATCGCACCAATGTAGACACAGCCTAGGAGTTTCTGTTGAGTCTCTTTGACCAATCTACTGTTCAGAACATATGGGGCATATATGTCACAGAATCTTTTGTTGCATAGTAGTTAGCCATTTTAAACTGTAACCTCATTTGGAAGAACTTTAAAAGTATCCAGAAAATCTTACAAACATCTAAGGAGGCTTGCAACATTGTAAATCCTGAAGAGGATGAAACTCTTTGAGGGAACATCACCTACATGTATAAGCCTCGGGAGTGAGACCAGAACTCGTCTTCTAGCCCTTGATATTCCTGTACATGAGCAGTATACAGCAGTTCACATTAAGGCTTCACAGCACACATTTGTGGGAGGTAAATACCTTGAGCCCAGCATTAGAGAAAGTTAAACTTATTACACCTCAGTTTCCCAATGTGAAAAGCTGAGTTGATGATACTTTCCTTCCTCACAACCCTTTTCCCCAATGTCAATAGCCCTCATCTAATGGTGTTTCATCTGTTGACTTGGGAGTTGTATGGCAAAAACAATTCATCATACAACAAATATAAGCGGACCAAACACTGGCAATTAATAGTTATTAACCTGCTAACACAAGGAGTCTGATTTGCATGAGGTGTTGAGGCCCCACAACTGCACCTGATGCCAATGGGAGCAATTGGCACTCAGCATTTTTTCCAGTCAGGTGGGGTCTGTTAGCACAGTGTTTCTCAACCAGTGATAGATGTACCCTTGGGGTACTCAAGAGAAGTCTGGGGAGGTACGTCAACACAACTGAAATTTGGAGAACTGCATTTTTGTTTTAAGTTTTACAGTGCTTTATTATTTTTGTACTTTTTACACCCAAAAATTTCATCGCCCACCCTGCTACGATTAAGTTGTTTAAACAAATGTGTTGCAATGGTAGAAAAAATGTTGTGCATCTTAAAACTGTTGGTACTGGGGGTACTTATATTTTTTTTTAAAGGGGAACTTTATAAAAAAAGGTGAGAAACACTGTGTTAGCACATTCAGTTGCTTAGCCTCTGGGGAGAAAAAATTGAGCAAAAACGGGGGTGCAACACACCAGGCACCTACCTTCCAATAAATGAATAACATTCTACCTGTAATCTGCATAATCAGGCAGGTAATTAATGCATCTACTACCTCTCTCTCCCTTAGGTTTGTGGCCTAGAGCTCTGAGCCAATGGAAATTGTATCAGGTTTTACTTCTGGGGACATTCTGCACCAGTGTACACATTCAGAATTCATGCCTCTTGATTCTTGTTTTCTGCAAAATATAAATTCTGCTGGAGAGCACGGCAGTTAACTTTTACCTATCATGGGCCTCTTTGGTGCCAGAAGAGAGGGCAGCCAGGTGGGGACTGTGTTCCATGGAGAGGAGCCAGGTGCGGAGGCATGGAGTGGACATAGTGGTGTAATAGAGGCTGTTAGGAGGTCACAGACTGGGAATCAAAGGGGAAGACAAACTGGGGTGTGGGTTCAGGAGCTAGTGAGATGACAGCATTGAGCCAGGAGGTGAACTGGAGGGGGCTGCAGGGCCACGAGGGAAAAGAGGTAGGGGCTGCAAGAACACACAGGGCAAGAGCAGATGTGTTTAACTAAAAGGGAAAGGCTAGGGGTCAGCCAGGATGCACACAGGGAAGGCTCCCCAAACCTCTAACAATTCCCACTCCCACAAAAAAATTGTTCCTCACCCAACAACCCTCCAGGTACACTCTCAGGCTATGTCTAGACTGCAGACTTCTTTCAGAAGAAACTTTTTTTAGAAGAGATCTTCTGAAAAATCTTATTCCGAAAGAGAGCATCCACACTGCCAAAGAACATCAAAAAAAGAGATCTGTTTTTTCACAAGATAGCATCCACACTGAATGGACGCTATCTCATATTTCAGCTGTGATTACTATGGACGGAATGGCCACCAGGGCACCTGTGCTTTTTCCTCTTTCCTCTCCTTTCGAAAGAACTACCTCTTCCCCGTCCACACACGCTTTTTTCCAAAAGAGCTCTTTCGGAAAAAGGCTTCTTCCTCGTAGGAAGAGGTTTACCAATGCTGGAAAAACCCCTCTGTTTTTTCAATTTACTTTCAGAAGGACATGATTGCAGTGTGGACGTAACTCAGGTTTTGTCAGAAAAATGGCTGTTTTTCTGACAAAACTGTGTAGTGTAGATATACTCCCATTCTCCTTCCCAGTCCCTCAGCTCCTTTCTTACCCCTGACTCACTCAAGCCTTTGGGGTATCTGAGAGGTGCCAGAAATACATTTCTTTTATTGTAGTTTAAACCAATTACTTAAAGTTCTGTGTTAATATGCCTAGTAAGGAATCTATTTGTGAAAAAAAAAATCCTGGATAATTTTTTGTTGTTTTCTGTATTGTTACAGACATGCTTGCTGACAGGCATTTTGAAATAAATTACACAAATAACTGAAGTTGGCATGACTATGTTGTGTTATTTTGAAAAATAAAATATGCAGAATTTTGCAGGTTTTAAAATGTCGGTCATAGAATTTGTAAATTTTTGGCTCAAATTTCCTGTAAGAGTAAAGTTTGTAGTAACGTGGTCAACAGTTGAGGTAAGTGGGTTGTGCAGCATATTATGGGATAGAGTATGCTTGACTCCTTTTCTTACCTCTTGTTTAGAGAGTGGGAGGCCCATCCACCCGTTGCTTGTTACGTAGCTGAATAAAGCTCACACCATGTAGTCTTCTGATTAGAATGTGTTTTGTGTGCAATCAGCAATTCCTTTATCCAAGGGTGGAACAACTGAGCTGGTCATATGCTCACATATGATATGGTTTGGGGGGCTCTTGTGTGAGGCATATGGTTTAGTCAATATTTCTCGACCTTTTTAATACCAGGGACTGGCTTGCTGCCTTCCTGAACTGTCTCAGGAAGATTCCAGGGACTGACATCAGTCTGTGGATCTGTTATTGGGAAGCACTAGACTAGTGGACATGGCCTGTGAGTGGGATTTACAAGACTAGGATTCTGTGCCCAGTTCTGTCACTGACCTGCTATGTGACCATGAGCAAGTCACTACACCTCTGTTTTTCTGATCATGGTTTTTCTTGTCCATTTAAATTGCATGTTGTTAGGGGTATAGACTGCCTCTTATTGCATGTCTATAAACTGTCTGGCACAACGTGGGCCCTGGGTCCTACTGTTAGGCAAACAACAAATAATCCTAATTATATCAATGGTCTGGGAATCTAAGTTCTATCAGAGAGGAAAGCTACATTTGCATACAGCATCCTATGACCAATTTGCAAATTGTCCCAGTTACATGGCTTCAGAGCTGGTTTTTCCTCATCTAAGCTCACATACAAAATCGCCAAACTCTGCAAAGAGGGGCCCCAATGCATGACATAAGGCAGAAATATCAGACAAACAGGTCTTGTAATGGTCTTATTTTACTACTTGAGTAGAATTTTAGGGCAGCCTGAGCTGTCCTCCAATACAGGATTGTTTCATGGTTGCATTTATTCAAGACCGGTTTTATCTTCAATAACAGTGAAATTGAGAAGGTGGCTAGTCTGGTGCCATATTAAAGGCATCTCCTCACTGCATCACTGGCTGTTTCTAATATATTGACATTACCTCTAGACTACAGTGTCCCTCTGTGTTGTGCTATGTTGTTTACATTTTCCTGCTTGACTCATACCTGTTGGCAGGGCCAACCTTATACTTTAATGGGTCCTACACAAAAGAGACTGTTCACCTGGTGGGACTTCTGCTGGGGCTCAGGGCTTCCCTTCCTCCCCTCCCCGGCCTCTCTCCACACAGTTTATTCTGGGGACCTTCCCTTGTGCACCTTTTGACAAGGTCCTGGGGATCAAGGCTTCACTCCCCCCCTCCTCCTCTCCCTCCCCCCCTGCCCCCGCTGGCTTCTGCCAGGGCCCTGTAACTTCCCTGGCATTTTCTCTCTCTCTCTCCATCCCATGTGGCAGACTTCTTCCTTGAGGCCGGGGCTTCCCTGGGGCTGGAGCAGCGACACAGAGACTAAAGGCTCCTCTTTGCCCCCAGACTGGCAGGAGGAAGCCCTCACTGACAGCCAGATGCTGGCTGAGGGGGCAATGTGCAGGAGAGGGGACAGAGAGAAAACAGCCCGGCTGCTGCCAGCAAGATAGAGCAGTGGTTAGGGGGAGGTAGAGAGAAACCAGGCAGCAGAGGTGATAGGAGGAAGCCCTCACTGACAGCCAGATGCTGGCTGAGGGGGCAATGTGCAGGAGAGGGGACAGAGAGAAAACAGCCCGGCTGCTGCCAGCAAGATAGAGCAGTGGTTAGGGGGAGGTAGAGAGAAACCAGGCAGCAGAGGTGATAGGGCCATACTTAGGCACACAAGCACCTGCAGCTGGGTACAGCACCTGAACATTTGGTTCCCACTGCATATGCCTTGGGATGGTCCTGCCCATTGCTTTATGCAACTTCTCGCATCTGGGCTTGTAGCTCTGGAAGGGGTTTAGAGCAGTGGTCCCCAACGCGGTGCCCATGGCGTCTGCCGGGCCATTTCTGTGCGCCCGCCGAGTGATTGGGGCCAGCCCCACCCCCGGGCACGTGGTGCATGAGCGGTCCCGGCCCCTGGGCGTGCAGCGTATGGGTGACCCTGCCCCCGGATGCACGGCGTAAGGGCTGTGCCGGCCCCGGGCACGTGGCATATGGGTGGTGCCAGCCCCATGGCACACGGCACATGGGTGGCCCCACCCCTGGGTGCGCGGTACATGGGCTGTACCGGCCCCGGGCCCGTGGCATATGAGTATCCTCGCCCCTGGGCATGTGGCACAGGAGCAGCGCTGGCCCCAGGCACGCAGCGCATGGGTGCTGCTGGCTCCTGGGCATGCGGCACAGGAGCGGTGCCGGCCCCAGGAGTGCGGCGCGTGGGTGGCGCCAGCACCGGGTACACAGCATATGGGCAGCCTTGTCCTCTGGGCGCGCAGCATATGGGCGGCCCCGCCCCCGGGTGCATGTGTGGCCCCGCCCCTGGGTGTCCGGTGCATGAGTGGCCCCACCCCCGGGCGCCCAGCAGCCCCAAAAGGTTGGGGACCACTGGTTTAGAGAAATGTTTTTAGCTTGTTCCCCTCTTTGATATTGTCTTGTTGACAGAAACCACTCTGTGTCTTACCATGTTTGAAGCCCAGCCTTAACAGGCCTTTTCTAAGGTTTGGAGTTAATTTCATTGCAACAGTGTGAATGTGAGGGGGAGGGGAGAGAGGAAGGCATTCCTTTTTTGCTTTCAGGGTGGAGCCTGAGGTGATCTGGAGTCATTTTCTTAGAATGGATTCTTGGTGAGTCATGTTCTGGTTTTATCACAATCAGTGCAATAATTAAAGTTGAGGGCCAATGCCCTTTTGATGATTCCTCTACTTAAAGCCATGATCTTGGAGTAACTTCATTAACATCATTGGTTTTACACAAGGATAACTCAGAGCAGAACTTCTCCCATTTATTTCCTGTACATACTACATGTCACCATGCTAATCTAATTGTTCAATGTTTCATGGAGGGAAAATTTGGATTTAAAAGACCATGAATGAAATTCTGACCCCATTCAAGTCAAAATCAGTGGGGCCATGATTTCATCTCTTGTGCCCCTCTTAAAACCAGATGTATAATATGGGCTTGATCCTGCAAGGTGCTAAGCATCCTGGCCTTGCTCCACCAAAGCGCTTGAGCATGGCATTGACTGTAAGTGCTGCTATGAGACTACTTAAGAGCTTAAAGTTAAGCAGGCACTTAAGTGCTTTGCTGGATCAGGGCGAACAAATAATAGGGCCCATTGAGTTTTTGTAAAAAAATATGAGGTTGATTCTGTGACTTAGCTGAAACACAAGCTAATAGTATTATATTACACATTTTTGTTAGTGAATTTAGTCAAATTGTTCAATAGAAGTATAAATGAAGACGTGGAGAAGTACAAAAGCGAAACCATCTGCTAGGAGAGAAAAGCCTAAAATTGGAGAATGAAAGTCTTCAGGAGGTATTTCTCCATCAGGGGATATAACAATAATATATTGAACTACCTGTACTACAATATGCTTTATCTGATCATCCCAATGTGCTTTATAAACACTTAGGACAGTCCAATTGATTTAAATGGAATTGTTCACATTAATAACTTTGAATATGTGCATAAGTACTTGTAGAAATCTGAAAGTGTAGAATATCTTCAAGCCAGTCCTGTGTGTAAAAGACAACAAGATTTTTTTCCAGTACCAGATATCTAGTAGGTATCATTAGTCTACCAGAGTCTATTCCTGATCTTACTGAAGCACTAGAAACACTTCCATTGAATAAAATGAGAGTAGTAAGACACCTGAAGAAGGTTAGATCAAATAACTCAAAAGCAGACATCATAATGATGATGTGTCTTGCAACTTGCAGTCTGTGATTCATAGTTAACAAACATAACATGATTTTTACAAGTATGACTCCCCCACACCAATTACCACATGTATGTTCCTGTGTTTATTTATATTTATATCTGCATACAATTAAATATAGGAACATACATGTGCTAATTCACAATTGTAGGCAAAACTACTTTTAAATGGTGTTCTTAATGATGTATAAAATAAAGGGGAGTTAATGCAAAACAAGAATTTATTTTAAACATTGGCAAGGAATAGAGAAATGTTTAAACACTGTGTATGAGTGAGAGCCAGGGTAGAGGGATACTGTTGTATTGAGGAGGATTAGTTTAGCCAGACTGAGGCAATTGGAGTTCTTTGCCAGCTGAAGGTGGGGATGAGGTGTAGATTATAGCATGCTGTAAGCTGGAAGCACTTGCTCGTGGTCTGTGGCAAACCGGACACCTGGCAACCCTATAAAGTTGCACGGAGCGACAGCTAAAAATATATTAAGGCCAATATTTTCAAAAGCAGCTTCATTTTTGGGGGGAGTACAACTTGTAGCTTTTTAAAGGGGCTTGATTTGCCACCAGTGGCTGATCAATACCCAACAGTTCAACAACTCAATACTTCCTGGAAGCAGGTCACTTAAGTTGTCTCAAGTTGGTCACCCAGTCACTGAGGCACCCAAAATTACTGGTCAGTTTGAAAACTTTGGCTTGAATCTTTTCCTGCTCTTACTTTCTCATGTAAGCAACTATTGTAGTTATCTCAGGGATATTATGTATCAATGACACACATATTAAAAAACAGATCATGCACAACATGAATGAGAACTAAAGCTGATCACAAATTTTCCATATCAACTGTTTTTAGTAGAAGTACCTTAACTTTGGCTACTAAGCCTCATTGCCCTCCTAACATGGGTGAATATATTTATGTAAGCTAAGAGGGCATAGATGTAGGTTTCATATGCCATACTCCTACACCCTAAGAGCGATGGGGTGTGCTTGCCATGCCTGAATTGGGCAGGGGTGCTGGAACAATTTGTATAATGGGTTGCATAGAGCTATTAAACTAAATTGTAAACCCTGTATATAATGGAAACTGCTTCAAGCCAGGAGGTGCTACAGCATCCCCTGCATCTCTAGTTCCAATCTTCAAGGGGCGGAGTCTTCCCCAACCCTTTCATGGTGGATTATTGCTACAGGCATGCTACCGGTAAGTGTTTTACTAACCCAGGGTATGTCTACACTACAAAGTTAGTTCGAACTAACGGACGTTAGTTCGAACTAACTTTAATAGGCGCTACACTAGCGCTCCGCTAGTTCGAATTTGAATCGTGCCATCCCTCTCCAGCCTTCCACAAACCTTGGGCAGGGACACCACTCCTACCCCCTGGCTAATACCACTCCATGGACCCAACCTCCATGACTTGATCTCATTTCCCTTTAAACTCTGTTCTAGTTGTAGCCTTCACAGCCTCCTGCAGCAAGGAGTTCCACAGGTTAACTATTTGCTTTGTGAAGAACAACAACTTTCTCTTACTAGTTTGAAGCCTGCTACCCATTCCTTTCCTTTGGTGTCCTCTAGTCCTTCTTTATGGGAACTCAGGAAGAACTTTTCTGAATGCACCCTCTCCACCCAACCCCTGCTTTTAGAGACCTCTATCCTGTCCCCCCTCCGTCTCCTCTTTTCTAAGCTGAACAGTCCCAGTCTCTGTAGCCTCTCTTCATCTGGGACCTGTTCCCAACCCCTGATCATGTTAGTTGCCCTCCCTTCTCCCAGCCTTTCTCTTCCCCTCTCCCACCTCCTTTTCCCAGTCTCCCCCAGTTTTTTTCAATAAAGACAGAGTCAATGTTGGAAGAAACGTTATCTTTATTTTGTACATCAATAAGAAGGGGGGCTAGGGAAGGGTAAGTGGAAGGAGGTGAGGGAGGAATGGGGTACGAGCCCCCGATGGGGAGGACTGGGCTGGCTCTGCGGGCTTCTGGGGGTGGAAGCTCTCCTGCAGCCCCCCGATTGCCCCCTCTCCCCAGATGGCAGCCTGCGGCAAGTGCAGCCGGGCTGATGGCCGAGTGGTGTGATGTGCCCAGTGTGGGTACTCCGGGCACTCCAAGCCAGAACTTCTTTGCAAGCGGGGCACCCCTTAGAACTGTGTGTCCGGGGTGGGGGTCGGGACCCTTTAAGCGCAGCCCTCGGCTAGCCTGAGACAGCATCTCCATGCTCTAAGTCCTCCTTTTATGCCCTGCCGGCACTGCTTCCGGCCATCCTTAAGCCCTGTTCAGAGTCCACTCAATGTGGACTTGCTAGTTCGAATTAGCAAAACGCTAATTCGAACTAGTTTTTAGTTCTAGACGCGTTAGTTCGAATTAGCTTAGTTCGAATTAACTAATTCGAACTAAGTTAGTTCGAACTAGCGCTGTAGTGTAGACGTACCCATAGAGAGGATTCCTGCACCAAGGGTCTTACGAGCTAAGGCCCAGGCCTGTAGGCTGCTCTGTGCAAGCTGAACCATATCCCTGCACAGAGAAGCACCGTACTTACTGGGGATTCAAATGGATTCCAGAATCTGCTTGTGAGCAGATAAGGTCAGACTGAAAAAAGACAGCAAGAAAATAAGGGCATGAGTGAGCAGTGCTACCTGCACGCATCATATGTGTGAGTGTTTGTTTTTCTTTTCTCTTGTGGTAGTTTTGAGTCTCCTCCTGTTCTCACCAGGATCTGCTGAGGTTTGTAGGCCTTGCAGAAGAAGTAGCTTTGATGGAGGTGACAGGGAGGCTTGGCTAGGATGAGGGCTGTAGGTGTAGGCAAAAGACTGTGGGATGGGAGTTTTATACACTTCATGGATTGTCAAAGCTTTCAGAAAGACCAACTGTGATACTCTGCCCAAAGACTCTTCTAACTCCAGGTTTAAGGTAACTCACCTAAGTTGCTAGAGTCCCTATTAATAAAGCCTGCAAGCCAAAGCAGAAGGGCCCTTTCAGCGCTAACATCAGAGGCTGTTCCTACATTGGCATTTTCCTACCACTGCAATAGCACTGATTCAGCTCCACAGCTGGTAGAAACAACAGGCGCTCTAGTCTAGACCACCATTAGCATTTTATTTCTGTGTCATCTAAAGTTGCTTAGAGCAGGCCTAGAGAACACTCAGACTGTCAGCATTTAAACCACTTTACGCTAGTAGTTCCCACTGTTGCACTTAGAAGAGTGGAAATGTTGAACTAAAGAGCTAATACAGACGAGACAAGGAGGTAGGGGACATCCACTCACAGGAGACACCTGGGTTAGTCAGGTTTTTTCATGTATGCCCTAGCTGAGATTGTGAATGATAACATTACTCTCATCTGTGAAATCTTCATGAGCACATTTGATTATTACAATTCTTCTCTTGCCAGGCTCTCTGCATTAGCTGTGTCCACTTCAGTGGATTCAAAAAGCTCAGCCTGGCTCCTGGCTATGACTAAATCATCTAATTATAGCATTCCCATGCTGTGCTTTTTGCATTCATTCCAAATCCATCAACACATTGATTTTTGGAATGGCATTCTTAGCACTCTATAATCTTGTTTCTCAAGACCTCCTTGTTCCCATTGCTCCTTTCACATGTCCAGATTCCACTTGCAGGCTTCTTTTTTTCTCCAAGCCTGGATTTTATTTTACTTGCCATCAGATATTTGCCCACCATTCTTCTCCTATATGGAGCACCCTACCCAATGTAAATAGTTTTAATCAATGTGAATTCACACACTGTGGAAGTGATTCTCCAGTGCTCTGCTTTTTGTATAGTCACTTATACTTGTGCAAAATGGGTATATACTATTCCCATGCGGATGTGATTATTAACCCATTAGGTACTAGTGCAATTGATTTCTTTTGGTGCAGAACAAGGGAGAATCTGAACATCACTGAGTTTTGCTATAGGTCAAAATGACATCAAATATACGGGGTTATGCTGACAACCTGAAAAACCATGAACTGCCTATAAAGGTAAAGCAAACCCCTAAGGCAGTCTAGTTCTGTTTGACAATGAGCTACCTCAAACATTAGCAAATCTTTCCAGAGACCTGGTGTAAGTCTGGTGTGTATAATGAAACCAGATAAATCTCATCACGTTGCCACTTTTTACAGTTGTATCTCAAGTCTAGGTTTCTTTTAAAGCCCTGATTCCTGGCTTTTGAGGCTATCAGATTTTTAAAATACTTTTCTAGTCCCTTAAATCCAGAGAAAAGTTCAGCTGTGTGATCTATAGCCTCAAACCAGAAGGCAAACAAAAATGAACAGTATTTTTAAACAAGAATGTCATGATTTAAATTCAACGTCATGAGATTTCCTTTTTAAAATAATACATTGTGGGTTCTTTTTATGGGGGAGGTATGTCTAATGTCTCTTGAGTACTTGCAGCTAGCAAAATGATTTTGCATGATTTTTAATTTGGTTGTGAATATTTTATACAGCTCTAACTCTGCTTCCCAGTTATTAGATATTCTTAAAAGTAGGACTAAGACCTCTCCTTTTTAATGCTGTTCTCATATGAATGTGGTGTGTGTGTGTGTGTGTAATCCTTTTCAAAGTGGAAAAAATGCCCTAAGATGTTTCAGCAGTGCTTCTTAAATGAATGCATATGGTTGTTCTTTTGTACTTCACTGAACAGCCTATGTTAATCTACACACTAATGTTTTTTTATATAATTTAAAATTAATATTTGAATTTGTGACTTCTAGAATGTGTCCGTTTGCATAGCTTGCAAAAGTAAGACATGCAATATCATTTAGACTAAGAAGCAATATACTGTAATTTTATTTGTATTATGGTATGAGACCCCCGACTGGGATAAGAGCTGAATTATGCAAAGCACTCTGTGGGTACATATCAAGATCCAGTCCCTGCCCCCAATATATTTACAGTTAGACCTAATAGACTATGGCTGAGAGCACAGGTGCCAAATTTCAAAAGACCTGGGGGGAAGCTCGGACACCCCCCTGCTCTGCCTCAGGACCTGTCCCCACTCCACTCTTTTCACCAGTGCCCAACCCATGACCTTCCTCTTTCCTCCCAGTCCCACCTCCTTCCGGTGAGTGTGCTGCATCCTTGCTCCTCTCGCCCCTCAACCTCCCAAATGCCATCAAACAGTGGATTGTGGAGAGGGGGAACTGCCGAAGGCAAGGCCCCACTGGTGGGTGGCCGGTACTTGGGGAGGAGAGAGGAAGAACAAATAAGGGAGTTGCCAGTAGGTGCTCAGCACCAATTTTTCCCCATTGGTGCGCCAGCCCTGGAGTCAGCATTTATGACTGGGAGAAGTCCCCATATCACCCCCTTTTTGCAAACGAGGAACTGAAGCACAAAAACACTGTTGCTTCCCTCACGTTGTGCAGGAAGTCTGTGGCAAAGATGGGAACATGAAGAATGACCACATTGAGTCAGACAAATGGCCGCATCTGCAGCGGCTGATATCCAGTGCTTCAGAGGGAATGAACTGAGCAGGTAATCGTTGAATGATCCATCCTCTATCCTCTACTCCCAGTTTCTGGTCATCAGAGGCTAGGGACATGCAGAACATGAGGTTGCAACCTTGATCACTTTGACTAATTGCCACTGATGGATCTACCCTCTATTCACTTACAAAAATCTTTTTTTGAACTCTGTTATAGTTTTGTTCTTCATAACATCCCCTGGCAATGAGTTCCACAGGTTGACTGTGTTGTATGAAGTACCTCCTTTCGTTAGTTTCAAACCTGCTGCCTTTCCTTTGTTACCATGGTTTCTTGTTATGTGAAGGAATAAATAACACTTTCTTATGCATCTTCTCCACATAGTTCATGATTTTATATCCCTCAGTTGTCTCTTTTCCAAGTTGAAAACTCCCAGTCTTTTTATTCGCTCCTCCTATGAAAGCTGTTCCATATCCCTAATCATTTTTGTTGTCCTGTCTTTCTTCCTTTTCCAATTGTAATATCTTTTTTGAGATGGGACAATCAGAACTGCACACAGCATTCCCAGTATGGACATGCCACTGGAATGAAATCCAAATCTCCCAAATTCTGGTCAGTGCTTTAAGCACAGGTTCCATCCTCCTCTCCAATAGTTCAATTGTTTCGTAGGCTTTTGAAACAACCGAACAAAACTGAAGTATTAAAAAAGATTCTTTAAAAGCAAAGTGCTCTTGTGAACACTGCAATCTAAGCTATTTGGGGGCTTCCATGAACAGATGAAATCCAAGATAGAAGTGCCTATAGGTGGGAAGGGCATGTAATCTGTGGTAGGCCTCCCTCTGGCTGAAGGGTAAAATGCAAGAGAACTTCTCTTCTCTACTCAGGGGATTCTAGCCACTGAACTTGATGGCAAATGGGACTTTGGCTCTGCCTTCTCTGTGACTCTTTTCTCCCACCCAGCCTTTCCATAAACCAGCTAGAGGAGCTGGTTTCCTTCACCTTTGCACCTTCCTGCACCCTTCTCTAGGCTGCATGGCCTACACAAAGAAATTAGGTCAGGGGCGGGGTGAAAAATCTGCACACCTAAGCAACACAGTCAAACCAACCTAATCCTTGGTGTAGACAGCATTAGGCCAACCTAGCTACTACCTCTTGGGGAGCAGATTACACTGTTGTGTTTTTAAGGATAGACACATCCTTAAAGATACAATCTCAGACTCTTGTGTCCTGCCAGTAGTCTTCTGGTGATAATTCCTTTAAAGCAGTGGTCTCCAACCTTTTTACACCCAAGATCACTTTTTAAATGACAGAACAAGCTAAGATTTACTGCCCCGCTCCTTCCTTGAAGCCCTGCCCTCTCTGTTGTCCTCTCCATCACTTGCTATCCCCAACCCTTATACTGCTTTTTTCCCCAATTCTTCTGTAGGAAGTTTTTCCAAGATTTGGCCTGTCTAGACTGGACCAAATATCAGAAAAACCCCTTCTTTTAGAAGCCCCCTTATTCCTCATGGAAAGAAGAATATAGGGGTGACCGAAAGATCATGTTTGCTCTTCCACTAAATGAAGTGAAAGAACAAACGCATCCCTGGATGCAGAAGAGTTTTTCTGGGATATCTCCGGAATCCTGAAAAACTCCTGCAGTCTAGCCGTACAGTCGCTGGGTTGATATAGGATGTATAGGCTCTGGGGTGGGAATGAGGGATTTGGGTGTGGGAAGGGGTGAGAGCTGCAAGCTCTGGGAAGAAATCTGGATGCAGGAGGAGGTGGATAAGGGAACACTGGCTCGGGGAGGGGGCTCCAGGCCGGGCAGTGTTGGGGTCAGATGTAGGGTTAGGGTACTAAGCAAGCCACAGACTTTTGGATGTGAGGGTTCAGAAATTTGGGTTGGGGTATGTGAGGGGCTCACAGCTGGGGGTTCCAGTGTATGATAGGCTCAGATGTAGGGTCTGGGGGAAAGGGGAATGCAGTAGTGTTATGATGCTGTAGCCAGATGGGGGCTTGGCCCCAATTGGGGGTTTGTTGGCCAGGCTTCATTTTCAAATAAAATACTATGATAAACACAAAAAGTTTCTGCATTGTCTTTATTTCTGAGGAGGGCCGGGAACCTGTTTTGAGTCAGGGGTCACTGACCCACAAAAAAGTCAGTTGGGGCCACACACGTGACATGCAAAAAAACCATCTTCTCTGCCCCCGCAAACTTCACTAATGTGGCCCCAACTGTGTTGGTGGGAGCAGGGACATAGTACTGGGGAAGGGTGCTAGTGGGTGCTTCAGCAGGGGACAGGGGGCCAGTGGGGACAGAGTTCTGAAGCAGGGGATGGGCGAGGGGACAGGGTGCCAGGAGGGCAGGGGACAGGGTGCCAGTGGGGACAGAGTTCTGAAGCTGGGGATGGGCGAGGGGACAGGGTGCCAGGAGGGCAGGGGACAGGGTGCCAGTGGGGACAAGTTTCTGAGGCTGGGGAGAGGGAACAGGGGAGTGGGAAGAGGGAACGGGGCGTGGGGAGAGGGGGGCAGTGAGGGCAGAAAGTCTCTTGCACCCACCTCCTCCCAAGATTCCCCCCCCCCCAGAGGAAAGCCGGCACGTGCCTCCTCCGGGGCCGGCGTGTGCCTCTCGCAGCGCAGCCAAACCCCCCCCCACGCGCCTGCCCCGGGGCCAAATCCCCCCTCCCGCAGCATAGCCAAACCCCCACGGGTGCCTGCCCAGGGGCCAAACCCCCACCTGCACCTGCCCTGTGGCCAAACCCCGGGGCCAACCCATGAGCTCGACTCAACTCTCCTGTGGCGCAGGGAAGCCACCGCACTCCTCCTCTGGGGCCGACGCCCACTCCTGCAGCGCGCCCGGCATGCCACAGAGTTGTGGGAGGGGAGCAGCCAGCGCACTTCCGGAACCCCCGGAAGTGGCGCAAAGCTGCAGGCAGGACTTCCATCCACCCCATGGGAAGCCAGCACTACGCTGGAGGTAGGTAGTGGGGCTTCTCGGGGGGGGGGGGGAGAATGCGGGTGCAGGGGCCCAAACGCCTTGTGATCGACTGGTTGAGGCCTCGTGATCGATCAGTCAATTGCGATCGACCCGGTTGGTGACCACAGCTTTAAAGAAACAAATTTTAATACATATGTCCTTTGGAAAGGAGAAGACCAGGGAAGTATTCAGTCTGTATAACAATGGTGTAGGTGAGAGACAGGTCTTGCAAACCTGAAAGAAGGGAAGCAAAATAACAGAACTTGCTACTGTCTCATATAAAAGGCAACCAAGTGTGATACATTTAAAATCATAGACTCATAGGGCTGGAATAGACCTCTAGAGGTCACAGAGTCCAACCCCCTGCCCAAAGCAGGACCAGCCCTAACTAAATCATCCCAGCCAGGGCTTTGTCAAGCTGGGACTTAAAAACTTCTAGGGATGAAGATTCCACCATCTCCCTAGGTAACCCATTTCAGTGCTTCACCACCCTCCTAGTAAAATAGTTTTTCCTAATATCCAATCTAGATCTCCCCCACTGCAACTTGAGACCATTGCTCCCTGTTCTGCCATCTGTCACTATTGTGAACAGCCTCTCTCCATCCTCTTTGGAACCTCTTTTCAGGTAGTTAAAGGCTTCTATCAAATACCAACTCACTCTTCTCATCTGTAGACTAAACAAACCTAAATCCCTCAGATTCTCCTTGTAAATCATGTGCTCCAGCCCCCTAATAATGTTTGTTGCCCTCTGCTGGACTTTCTCCAATGTGTCCAAATCCTTTCTGTAGTGGGGTTGGAGGGAGGGTAGAGAGAGAGGGAGAGAATAAGATACAATACTCCAGATGTGGCCTCACCAGTGCCTAATAAAGAGAAATAATCACTTCTCTAGATCTGCTGGCAACGCTCCTCCTAATGCACCCTAATATGCCATTAGCTCTCTTGGCTATAAGGGCACATTGTTGACTCATATCCAGCTTCTCATCCACTGTTATCCCCAGGTCCTTTTCTATCTAACTGCTGCTTAGCCACTCCGTCCCCGGTATAGCAATGCTTGGGATTCTTCCATCCCAAGTGCAGGACTCCGCACTTGTCCTTGTTGAACCCCATCAGATTTCTTTTGGCCCAATCCTCCAATTTGTCTAGGTCACTGTGGACCCTATTCCTACCTCCAATATATATATTTCTCATCCCCTAGCTTAGTGGCATCTGCAAACTTGCTGAAGGTACAATCCATCCTCTCATCCAGGTCATTAATAAAGATGTTGAACAAAACTGACCCTTCGGGCACCCCACTTCATATTGACTGCCAACCAGACAGAGACGTTGATCACTACCCGTTGAGATGGACAATCTAGCCAGCTTTCTATCCACCTTACAGTCCATTTATCCAATCCATACTTCCTTAACTTGTGGACAAGAATACCGTGGGAATCGGTATCAAAAGCTTTACTAAAGTCAAGGTATATCTCTTTATATATAATCTCTTTGGGCACCACCATTTTGAAAGTGCAGATTGCTCCACTAAGGAGGTACCGTGCATGTCACAAAGCAGCATACTCTGCTAAAAGAATAATATGCTGCACTACCAATAAATTGCTAGTTGAATATTTCATATAATTTGATTTATTAGGAAGCATCTTGCTCAGTAAAGTGTGAAAACTGAGCCAGCAAACTAGCCAGCCAGATCTGTAAACTTTAAATCTTAATCAGTGTGAAAAGGAAGCGCCATCAGAGATGTGGACAAAAAAAAATCACTGAGTGTAGGGTAGAGCTTTGCCTATCCAATGCCTGGGCAGAGACTAGGATGCTCTCAGTGAACAGAAGCTTACCGTGGTGCTGCTCAGGAAGAACAAAACAACCTCCTTGGGAATTAAAGATTGTTTTAAAGCCTACTGAAAATGACAAGAACAAAGTATAGGTAATAAAATGTGAAAGCCTATTAGGGAATAAGGGCTGACCTCCTAGGAGATGGTTTCTTGCCTGGGGGACCTATTTCTGCTATTGTATGTCCCTGGTGTGCTGGATGACATTACTGACTCTTTTAAAGCCCAAGCCATCATACTAAGAGGGAGGGGGAGAGGCTATTACATTCTGGGTTAGGTGTCAGGGACCACACTTCCCTGGTTCAGAAGTTAGAGGAACGGCTCTGACTGTGCCTTTGCCTTCTGTTTTATGAGTTATCATGATCAAAGTCTCTAGAGTTGGAAAAAAGATTTGGCCAGCCCTTCAAGCACACTCCATGATGGAGAGAGAAATGGTTCTGGGTCCTGGGCTTCTCTTTGGAATGGCCGGTGGAGGGAAAGAATATTTCTCCTGTCCTCTGGAAGGGGACACACACACACAGAGAGTTAGGGGTGGTGACAGGAGAAGGTGAGGATCATATGAACATAGACTGCACAGGGACCTAAGTGAGCAAAACTGTACAAGCCACAGGATGTAATCCGCCTTTGTGTCACTTCAAAATCCTCAGTGAGTCCCCATTCATGTGACTCATTTGTTACAGGACAAACTGGTGGCCTTATAGGTGGCCGAGGGAAGAAATTTCAGTGACTGCAATGTTCAGGCTGGGAAAGGAAGCACCCAAAGTCAGGAGATCAAACTCAGCGGATTGAGACATGATCGTTTCCAAAGCAGCATTAACTCAGCCAAGTGGGCTACACACTCAATGGACACATGCCCCCCTCCTTATGTTTTATCATATGGGTCAGACCCTGGGACAACCTCTGTGAAATCAATGAAGTCAGATAAGGGATGTATTTGGCTCTTTATTTGTAATGCCAGGCCAGGGAAGTCCAGCATTGCTAATCCTATGCATTTAAAAATCATGGGGGAGGTACCCCAAATCAGGGGACTGGCTTTAAAAGTGTGACACCAAATAATTAAGTGTGCTGTTTTTTCTTTGCCCTCAGGTGTCTGTTTTCAAGCTTTTCTCTGCAAGCATGAGGTCTGCAAATGTATTTTCATTGAAACAATGAAAGCAGACATTTCTGCTTAATTAACTGACAACCTGAGCTGGGACTGAAATGTAACAACTGAGGAATACTTGCAACCATGTTGTGAGAGTTGGCAATGCTGAGGATGTCTCTCCCCTGCAGGTAGGAGTATGCTTCCCCGTACAGCCTCTTCCCACCCAGTACCTGGATCTTGGCACTACTTGGTCCCAAAGTGGCTAACGCAATCAGCAAACAAGTGTAGCCGCTCTTACTCCGGCTGCAAAGAGCTGGACCTGGATGCACCAAGAGCTGGCTCCTGGCGCCTGCCAAGTTTTAACCCCAATTCTGCGGGCTGCATCGGAATGAAATATAATTGGTTCTTGCACCCAACCACCTCCGCTCTTAGTACAAAGGCAGGAGAAGTGCGGGGCCGAAACTGGGCAGGATCCAGCTGTCGCTGGCCCTAAGCCAGCTGCCGGGGGTCACCGCGCTCCGCAAGCGGCTGCTCTGCCAGCGCAGGGTGAGGAGCGGGGCACGCGACCGCGGGCCAGAGGGGTCCCAGGCGGGAGGCTCCTCTCCGTGCGCCCCGCCGGTGCCCTGCTGCGCGCAGAGGGGGCAGGCGCCTGGCAGAGCCTCGCGTGCCACCTCCCGACGGTCCCGGGAAGGGCTGGGCCAAGGCGGCGGGCGCGCGGCGCGCTCATTAACCCTTGCGCCTCCCTCGCCGGCCGTGCAGGTGGCGGGGCGCTCGCAGCATCGAGGCGCGCCGCGGGAGCCGCCTCTGCCGGGCTCTGCCCTGGCCGCGCGGAGGGCGGGGGTCCCACGACGCGAGCGGCAGCACGTGGCGAGCAGACAAGGCGGCACCCCGGAGCCTCCGCCCGCTCCCCGCCCTCTTCTCCTCTCCCGCCTCCTGCCCGACCTGGGCAGCTGCAGCCGGGCGCGGCCTCTCCGGGGAGCCCCGGGGCTCGCTGCGCAGGGCCGGGCTGCCCCCCCCCGGGGAAGTGTCCCCCCTGCCGGAGCCGCGCGGCACCTCCCGCCCCAGCCTGCCCCGGAGGAGAGGCGCTTCCCGCCGCTGCGCGCCCGCAACTTGCCCCGAAGATGAACCAGACGGCGGGGGTGTCCAACAGCGTCCGCTGCCCCAGCGGGAAGGGGCCGAAGGTAAGCGCGGCTGCGCGGCGCTTCGGTAGGGACCCGGCTTCCGGGCAGCCCTTGTTGGAAAAGTTGTTGTTATTGTTGGTGGGGGGTGTGTGTGTAAGATCGGTTCGTGATTCAGAGCACGTTGGTTATGCACACGCAGTGGTGTTACACACACACACTCTACAGTGGTCACACACACACTGATTATGTGGGCCAGGCTGGGCTGGACTTTGAAGCTGTTTGCTTGGTAGCGATGCTGCTGTGCCCCCGGGGAGACGCGTTTGGGAGATTGGGGGGACAGAACCCTACTAAACCCCTTCCTCCGCCTGTCCTGTGTGCCCGAAGGCGCGGGGCTTACTCCCACCGTCAGGGTGTCCAGACCCGAATGGGATGAAATTGTGATTTAGCTGGGGTAGGGAAGGGGCCAGTTTGAAGGCTCGGGAACAGCTGGGGTCTTGCCTTCTCCATGGGTCCCCTGGGTCTGTAGCGAAAGCTGGCGTCTGTAGCGGGCAAGCCGGGGAGCCACCGACAGCGAAGGGAAACCTTCCCCGGCGAGGATTATACGTGCAACCCAGGCAAGGCGAAGCAGAGCGAGAGGACGAAAGGCAAAGGAGCACATGGGGCTATGATGTGTTTGTAAGAGGGGAAGCCCCTGGAATGGATCCTGGCTTTACGCACTGTGTGATCATGCACTTTGTTCATGGATACTCACTGCAGAGCCATAAAAAACTACTTCTGTGGGGTTTTTTTAAAGACGTTTATGCAGGGAACTCTGGCGTCTCTATTTCTGGAGCATTCCTGGCCGTAGCAACTAGTCACTCGCTGCAAAATAAAAATAAAATAAAATAAAACAACTTCCTCTCCACCATCTTAAACTTTCCTAGAGAGACATTGATAATATATGGACTGTATTCCCGGTTAGCTGTTTAACATGTCTTTTAAAGTTTCTTTAACAGACACAAGCACTGCTAACTATATGCTGCGCTATTTAAGCAGGTACACAAACGTTTTGATTGCAGAGTGTGTGGTCTGTTCAGGATAACCTTTCTGATGTTTCTAATGCAAATTTTCCCTTTTTGTAAAGAATTTTAAATACCTGACTGTAGCCTGAGTTTTATATTGCATGTTACATGGTATTAAAAGGGACACATTTTGAATAAACATAGAAAGAATCACAATTTTTCCCCCCAGAAAAATTATATGCAATTATTTTTCCTTTTATGTTTCAGCACTGAAATGATGGTCTGTCTTTTGTGATTTATTTCATGCCATTTCATTATGGCATGTTCTACAATTTTGCTTTTAACCAGCAGCATTCTGACCCTGCAAACACTTGTCTGTGTTAATCCATCTTTTGTCTTAGTTTCTCATAGCTGTAAAATGGGGATAATTATACTGCTCTTCCTCACAGATTGTTGTGAGGATAAACTCCATTAATGATTGATTTCATGAGAGTATGACCAGATACTGTAGTGTTGAAAGACCTATAACTTATAGGCAATAAGTATCTAAAAGGATTAGATGAACTCACTGAAATCAATTGGCTCCACTTCCTGACTTATCACGTTAAGCTTCTGCATAAATGTATGTATACAAAGCTGGTGCCCAAATCTGCAAAAATGGGTCTTGTAAATATTTTCAAAGTGAGGCCTCCTTTGATACCCCTGTTTTTATTTGATGGAGATTATTAATCATTCAATAAATCATATCAAATGCTGCTCTATCATTATTTAGAGGAGGAGAAAAAGAGGGATTCCCATTTTGGTTCTGTATTTATACAGTGCCTAGTATAGTAGAATCATGATCCATGACTGGGACTCTAAAGTGTTATGAAAATACAATTATTAATAATACAATGTTTTGACCAAGTAGGTCAAACTCCAGTGTTCCCACTAGATAATAGATATAGTTTGAAAATATGTAGGTGTCTCTGAATTAAAATAAAACCCTGTAAGCTATAGCCATTATTTCCTTTGGAAATATATTTCTTTTTTAAGATAATAGAATACTACGACTGAAAGAGACTCGGGAGGTCATTGAGTCCAGTCCCCTGCCCTCATGGCAGGATCCAGTACTGTCTAGACCATCCCTGATAGACATTTATCTAATCTAGTCTGTGGAATCCTCATCTCTGGAGATATTTAAATCTCCCTAGGTACTTTATTCCAGTGTTTAACCACCCTAACAGTTAGGAACTTCTTCCTAATGTCCAACCTACACCTCCCTTTGCTGCAGTTTAAGCCCATTGCTTCTTGTTCTATCATCAGAGGCCAGGAAGAACAAATTTTCTCCCTCCTCCTTGTGACACCCTTTTTGATACCTGAAAACCACTATCATGTCCCCTCTCAATTTTCTCTTTTCCAAACTAAACAAGCCCAATTCTTTCAGTCTTCCTTCATAGTTTATGTTCTCTAGACCTTTAATCATTCTTGTTGCTCTTCTCTGGACCTTCTCTAATTTCTCCACATCTTTCTTCAAATGTGGTGCCCAGAACTGGACACAGTACTCCAACTGAGGGGTAATCAGTGGAGAGTAGAGCAGAAGAATGATTTCTCATGTCTTGCTCACAACACACCTGTTGATGCATTCTAGAATCATGTTTGCTTTTTTTGCAACAGCTGACTAATGATTTAAACTTTTAAACTAAAACATATAAAGCTCAATGCATGATTGATTCTGTTGCAAGGAAGCCTTCCAGAGTTCAGACATAATATCTGCCAGGAGAGGGCTGAAAACAAATAACAATTCTGCCTCTTGACTCTTTAAAATTAGTTAACTTGCCTGGGATGTTGGGTACTGAAAAGCATAGAAGTTTTCAAGTTTAACCTTCCCCCACATGTTGGGGAAGACCAGTCTCTTTTTCTGTCTTAGCTGTGTTTTTTTCTCTCTAAACTAAATCACTCAGACAGTAACTTTCTTTTGCAAGATTTCCAGCTTTGCATGCTTGCAATGATCAATAGAGTCAAAATTTTGAAGATGGAGGTGCTATTAAATGAATTATAAAAGTGGATAGATTGAAATTTTGACCTGTAGCAATATGTAAGCATCCACTAACATCTTTTTAATCTTACTGGCAAAACAATTTGACTTCTTTAGCTGGTCTGGCTTAATAAACATGACTCCATGTTACTCATAGTTACACTGAAAACCTATAATTTTGAGAAAATATTTTGTATGCAACATAGCCTTTATGCCATGAAATACCATTGCCTCCTCCTTGACAGTTTGTATGAACAATATGAGAAGGATTTGTTCCACAGTAGTACTCCCTGGGAAACAACCTTTGTGTAAGGCTTTCTAAATTTGCAAATGTTGTGAGTGTCCACCTTTGTTTACTATGAAGTCATTGAGGAAGTGTTCTATTGATTTCAATGGAAGTATAATTGGACCCAAGCTATTCAAATCTATGTTAAAGGCAGGATGGTCCAGTAGTTCAGGGTTTAGTTTAGGACTTGGGAAAGCTGGATTTAATTCCATGCCCTACCAAACTTTCTGTGCAACTGTGAGCAAGTTCTATAGCCTCTGTGGGTATGTCTACACAGTAAGGGCCAGCCTGTGGCAATGAATCTCAGGGTATGTCTACACTACCCCCTTAGTTCGAACTAATGTAATGTAGTCATACGGAGTTGCAAATGAAGCCCGGGATTTGAATTTCTCGGGCTTCATTTGCATGAAGCCAGCCGGCGCCATTTTTAAATGCTGGCTAGTTTGGACTCCGTGCTGCGCAGCTACATGCGGCACGGACTAGCTAGTTCGGATTAGGCTTCCTAATCCGAACTAGCTGTACGTCTCGTTCCACTAGCTGTAGGCCTCGGAAACCTAATCCGAACTAGCTAGTCCATGCCGCGTGTAGCTGTGCGGCACGAAGTCCGAACTAGACAGCATTTAAAAATGGCGCCAGCCGGCTTCATGCAAATGAAGCCCAGGAAATTCAAATCCCGGGCTTCATTTGCAACTCCGTATGACTACATTACCCCCCCAGTTCGAACTAGGGGGGTAGTGTAGACATACCCTCAGAGTTTTGGTTGATGGACTTGCACTGTAGTGGTATAAATAGCTTTGTAGACATCATGGCTTGGGCTTTCAGGTGCATCCCCCTTCCTAAATTTCAGAGCTTAAGCTGCAGTGTCTGCACAGCTATTTTTAGGGCCATAGTACAAGTCTGAATGTGTCACTCCACACTCTGAAACCTCTACCACTAACTGTGTAGCTGTCTCCTCAGTACCTTAGTTCCCCATCTGTAAAATGGAATAATGTCAGAACACAGCCTCTCTGACTGTTGTGAGGTTACATACAATAAAGATCAAAGCACTCAGATACTGTGGCGATGGGAGCCGTGTAAGTAGAGTTAGGCAGGAAATGGTTTTCTTATCCTGTGGCTATTTTGCAGAATTTGAATTTTTCCCCATCTCATAATAGGAGAAAAAGTAAAAAATCTTGAATATATTCATAAGCTGATAAAATATTTTTCATTTTGACACAATCAAATGTTTCCTTTAGATTCCAAATTTTTTATATAACCTTTTATTTGTTCAGCCTAATTAACTTTCATTTTAAACAAAATAATTTTGAACTGAAAAACTGGAATTTACCACTTAGAACATGTACGTTTGGTTTTCAATAAATAAAGAATGATTTATTGAAAAAAAATCTCCATTAGCTCTACCTTAGCAATCTGGAAAATAGAAAGGGATTCTGGAAACTACCCAGGTGAAAGCATTGTACCTCCCATAGATACATTTTCCTCCCTAGCTTCTTTCAGTTACAGTGATCGGAGGTGTTACTTTTTACAGTCCTGTTTCCTTTGGACCTTTGACAGGACCTTGTGCGTGGTCAGTTTCACTACTTTCTGATGGCCAGTGTCACATCCAGTCTCCTGCTCTCACATGATGATATCATTCTGACTCTTGTGCTGCCTTGAGAGTTGCTCAAGCACACTCTCTTCCACAGGTCTTGCAAGAGGGTATTTGGGGCCAGGAGCTTAATGCCTTTCCTCATGCTCCCTGCATGGAGCTGGGATGGGGGAGGATAATGAGAGGGAACTTCTTTCATTCACGCTTTGTCTGCACTTACTGGGAGATTGACGTCATGGAGATTGATCTCCCAGGGGTTGATTTAGAAGGTCTAGTAAGGAAGTGCTAAATCAACTGCTGATCACTCTCCTGTTGACTCTGGTACTCTACCGGTCGCAAGACTCCCTGCAAGAGGGACGCTGCAGTAAGTCGAACTAAGCTATGACGACTCCAGATACACTATTCACGTAACTGGTGCTGTGCATCTTAGTTTGACATTGCCCCCCTAATGTAGACCTGGCCTCAATCCTCTGCACAGCACTTGGAAGGTAACAGGGATTCAAAGGAGTAAGGGGCAACCAAACTCCACTCCCCATTTCCCTGCAGAGGGCTGGATGGTGGTGCCAGGATCATCCTAACTGCTTACATCTGGACTCAGAGCTAAGATGCAAGGGAAACCTAATAGGGAGCAGCTGGGGACAGGGTTCTTCTTTCCCTACCACTCCTCTGTACTTCCCAAAGAGAGGTTCATGCTTACCTGAAGGTGGCTGCTGAAAAGCAGCAGGCATGGGCATAGATATATAGTGTCATGCCAACAGACAGAACCAAACTTGGGACCTGCGGAGCTTAGTGCATGAGCCTCTGCCGCTTGAGCTAAAAGCCACCGTCCTTTCCGCTCAGGCTGTAAAGCAAACTCATTCTCTCTCTCTGTAAGTGGTCTAAGTGCCACTCCATGGGACAGTGAACTAGGGGTGTTAGCATATAGTCAAATAAACAATTAACCAATAAGCCTGGGCATCCCATGGAGCAGCATCCCATGGACCAGCCTCTGTCCACAGCGAACCTGGGCCCTCTGTGGGCAGAGGCTGCTTTGCAGCAACAGCCCCTGTCTGAGGAGAGCTCAAACCCCCCACAGAGGCTATGTCTAGACTGCAGGCTTCTTTCGAAAGAGGCTCTTTCGAAAGCATCTTTCGAAAGAGCCTCTTTCGAAAGATCGCGTCTAGACTGCAGGCGGATCTTTCGAAAGAGAAATCCGCTTTTTCGAAAGAGAGCACCCAGCGAGTCTGGATGCTCTCTTTCGAAGACGGCCTCTTTACATTGAAGAACGCCTTCCTTCGAAAGAGGAACTTTCGAAGGAAGGCGTTCTTCCTCATGAAACGAGGTTTACCGCCATCGAAAGAAAAGCCGCGTTCTTTCGAAATAATTTCGAAAGAACGCGGCTTGAGTCTGGACGCAGGGGAAGTTTTTTCGGGAAAAGGCTACTTTTCCCGAAAAAACCCCTGAGTCTGGACACGGCCAGAGAGAGGCTGCTGCTACCCCATGGTGCTTCCTCTGTTTCAGAGGCAGTAGCACATGTCCAAGCGGGGAGATGGTTTTAAAACTGGCTCCCATCGTGGACCAGCTCCCACCTGCCACTGCATGCTGCTGCCTCTGATAAAGAGGCAGCAGCACTGGGTGGCGGGGGGCTCCCCAGGGGTGGAGCCGGAGTACACTGGCTGCTGGCCCTTCCCCCTGGAGCTTTTGAATAGTCATGTAACTGCAAACATTTCATGAAGTTACATGACTATTCAGTTACACGATATCTAACATCCTTACAATGAACCACATGTGCAGTAGGTTTCCACATGTGTGGGTTTCCTAAGCAGTGGCGTGGAGAATGGGTATGATAAGCAGAGTGTCTTTTGACTTTCTTATTTGGTGAACTGCATAAGAACCTTCCAGATATCATTTTAAATACATTAGTCCATTCAAAAACTCAACTCCACAGTACCCTTTAAGGGCCAGGTTCCATGCCTGTGGAAGTCAATGGGACATTTTCCAATGTCTTCCCAGCATGCTGGATCAGATCCTGTAAATGGCCATAAATCAAAGCACTTGAAAAGGTTTGTAATCACTAACAAATACAGCAAGCATGAGTGCTGCATTTTTGGTTAAATCCAATAATATTGCATTAATGTTGAACTGGGAACTCAAATGATAGAAAGAGTCACTAAGTGCTGCTAGTGGGAGACTCTTTAGGTTATTGTGGATATTAACTAAGCATGAGCCATATCTTGGCATTAAAAATATAAGTAATAGTAAAGTTGGGGCATAAAAGAATTGTTTTCGGACAGCAGTCTAAACTATTGAAACCTGACCATTCTCACAATAAATTACGTCTATGGATAAAAATAAATGATTTATGCACACGTTGCTTTGAGGAAAAACAACTGTACTAATTAGTGATACCAACTTCTGAAAAAGAGGATGGGGAAAACTATTATAGGGCTTTTAAAAATTGCTTTCTACTCCTCTATGAAGTCCTTGCTCTCTTAAGATTAGTCTGAATAAAACATTCAGGACTGAGTGCACTGTTGGTAGCTACCTATTACTATTATGAAGACTAATTTTCTTAAATGAAACTTCTAATCTACGTAAAGAGGGCTCCACAAAGGTACCTGGGTGCTTAAATGTTACGTATATTTTTTATATTTAAGTGTGGCATAGGCTTAGATACCTAAATCTTGTAATCCAAGTCCAAATTTTGGCTCCATTATGGTCCACAAAACTTCCATCAAACTCTGTAAACACCTAATCTCACTCCATCCCTAGTGTTGGGCACACTACTGGCCCCCCTCCAGGCAACTGTGAACCTGTGTCCCACATGAGCCTCGGAGTGATTCACGAACCAGAGAAAATTAGGTGGCCAGATGCCCAAGTGGTGTTCGGTGATCAGTCTCGTAGGTGGCTTCTTAGCACAACTACTGAATTGGGTTCAGTTCAGAAATCCAGCTGGAAAAGTGTGTGTGTGTGTGTGTGTGCGCGTGCACGCGTGTGTGTGGGGGGGAGTATCTTTTAACTTTTACCCCATTGTTTAGAGCACTGGCTTGGAATGTTGTACACACAGGTTCAGCTCCCTCCTCTTAGGCAGAGAAGGAAAAATAATTTGAACAGAGGGTCTCCCACACCTTTCAGGAGACTCCTCTTACCACATGTGCAATGGGGTATTTTGATGTCAAGTCGTCTCCATCTTTTCTGCTGAAATATTCCACGGAGGCTAAATATTGAAAGATTGACAGGAATAGGGGGACAGGTCGTTTCACAGTAATAGGTATGTTCCCTAAATATGTTAGCTTGGACATTTTAAATGTACAACTCCTATCCTAGTCTAGCCAGTCCCTTAGAAATCACATTTGTCAGAACATTTTTACCTATTAATGCTGTATTACAGTAACACACTGAGATGAGGATCCTGTTGTGCTCAGTGCTGTGTATACACACATAATGAGAAACAGTTCCTGCCTTGAAAGAGATTACAACGTAAACAAGACAGTCAGTGGGAGAAATGAGAATTTTTATCCTTGTTTTAGTTAGTGAAATGAGGTACAGAGGTTAAGTGACTTGCCCAGAATCAACAGGAGGTCTATGGCAGAATTAGAATATTTTTTTAAATGTAACACCTTAAAGCTACTAAAATGTTTCCTGTCTGTGTGTTTCATTTGACAGCATTTCTGTAGAGCTGATTTCACTCTTTCCTGGGTATAATTAGGCATTTCTTCCTTTTGCTTGTGTGGGTCTTTCACATGGCAACAGAAGAGAGAAGGATTTGTCAAAATAGGGAAAAAATCCATAAAGTGTAGAAAAAAAAAAAACCTGAGGGGAACTCTGGAGGGTCTAGTCCTTGACATTGCTTTTCTCTCCCCCCCCCCCCCCTTTTTTTTAAACTGACAAGATTTCAAGTTTTTAATAAGCAAAATTAGTGGTAAATGTGTTTTGCAGCTGTTGATGTAAATTAAAAGAAGTTGCTTTTGTAAGCCTCTTAGCCAGACTTTAATTAATGCGATGAGAGTTCTAGAACTAATGACAGCTTGTGAGGTTCTTGGCCAGAGTGTCAGTCTCATTTTATTTCAGACTTTAGAGTTTCTGGCCTCTTCATATTTTCTTTGAAAGTCTAGTGTTTATTTTCAGTGAAATTCAATTTATGTTCCAGAGGGGACTCGTTTGGGTCAGTTATACTATCAGCCTTCCTCCAAGCTCCCATTACCATTAATGGGAATTTTACATGCAGAACAATAGCAGATTCAGCTCCATAAATTGCAAAGAAAGACCTGAATCTTCCTTTTAAAAACAAAATGACCCCCTAATATATTTTCTCTTCAAGAGAAGAAGGTGACACCATAACATTTATTGGCAACATAAATATCTGTTAGACATCAAATAACTTTTGAAAGTTAAATGCGATGAATGGTCTATCAGCTTGCCTTCCTTTAGGGCTCAGTCTTGCCACATTTCGAAAACTCCCACAAGTAGAGGCAACGTGATCTAATGGACACAGTACTGGACTGGGAGTCATGGTTAGGCCGTACATTGCTCCTTGGCATTTCCTGTTGGTTAGCTTAGGCTGCTCAGTCAGCTCAGTCTGCTGGAACAATTTGTAGGGCAGGAGTGATAAGAGCCCTTGAACCAAACTGTAAACCCATATATGTTGGAAACCACTTCAATCCAGAGGGTACAGCAGCACCTCTCATTCCAACACCTCTGGTCTGCTGGCTTTTGTGAAGCTCATTTTTGGGCTCCCAACTTTCCCTGTGCATTGTATACGAGACTGTGTCCCTAATTTGTAGTTGTGAACTCCATTAGGTGGCAGGGTGATTAAATATTGTGCTCAGCATTGCAGCACCTAACGATGCTGGCTAGTGCACTAAAATAAGTGTAGATGGGCGGGCTACCCACCCGAGTAGGTATCTACAGTCTAGGGCAGGATAGTGTTTTGGGAAGCAAGGCTGTCCTTGTCCCAGTGTCACTGCAACTGACAGCTTGATAAAGCTGACATGTGTATGTCTACCTGAGCTAGGAATGACACTTCCAGCTCTAGTGTAGACATCCCTAAGTCTATAAAGCTTATACTGCAGAGCCTGCAGTGCAGCTGGCTTGCTGGGAGCAGGGCTTGCAGCTAGTGAAGCAGGCTCTGAAGTCTAAGCTCCCACTCCTGAGGAGCAGGTATGCATTGGGATCCAGCTTCTGGACCCACTCCTGCCTCTTGGCCCCTCTTCCAAGGAGCCAGCTGCCACCCAGTGCTGATGCACCCACTCTGATGCAGCACCAGCAGTGCAGGGCGGTAGCCGGCTCCTTGGGACTGGGGCCAGGAGCCGGCATGTAACCATTACAGTAACCATTACATTTATGCTCATTGGTTAACCATTTAAACTATTACATCCCTAGTTGTAATGGGACAGGAGATGGTGCTCCCTGCAGCTCCACCAGTTAATGTATTATTCAAGCACACATCAGTTGTTGGATTGGTATATCAGTGCATTGACATGCAGGGGTAAGAGAGCCCTCCCTGTATGTTTCATTGGGGTTGGAAATTTAGAAATTTTCAGTGCTCTTCTGGTCTGTGTGTACCCGTGGGTGTTGATCTCTGCTGCTGTTTTTCATCATTAATGAGAGCTAAACACATACAATGTTATTGGGTGTTCACGCTAACAAAATTAACAAACAGTTGGTGCTCTAAAAACTCAGGCATAACACCCTTGTTAGAATATGCAATGGTTTTTTAACTAGTGTAGAGCAGGCATCTGCAAATGTCTGAGAACCTTATATGATGTAACAGTTTCACATTCATATTTAGCTTATTAGTTAAAACAGGTGAATGGAAATTCATGAAAAACCATACTACCGTACGTATGCACAAATTAAGTAGCTGTCAGCAGATTAAAAACTTCTTGAAGGAGATCAGTCATTAAAAAACTATGAGCTGCATTAAAGTAGTGATGTAAATTTGTAATATTGAGAGTAGTGCACTACTTGAGTCAAAATAAACTAGCTTATCAACTTCCGTGTTCAAAGATTTAATTCAAATAATGTGAAGATTTATTTTAGCATTTAAATCAGTGTAGGTACTCATAAGTCAAAAATGATGTGCTGTGAATATAGTATAGTTCATCTAGGGCCATTGCGAGTAATTTCATTAGGAATCAAATTGGTCCCCTAGGAGGGGAACATTACTATGTTTCAGACTCAGTTCCTTTTTCCCTGGTATCTGGTTGGGTCACTTATATGAATGTTGTTATATCAAGAGGGGAAAGATTTATTTGCTCAAACTTCACCAATGCTGGGCCCTTTTATTCTGAGTGAATATGCTGTCTGGATAGAGTTTGGTTTTTAATCTCTAAATTGTGAAGAAACGGTATAGTCCTTCATTCTCACCTTTAGACAGGAGATAAAGTTGATCCATCTGTGTCCAGTTTTTTTCCTGTGGCAGTAGTCTGAGTATTAGTTAGCTTTCACTGAGTAACATGCAGTTTAATTTGCTCCAAAAGTGCTGGGAGGAACAGGGAGGAGCAGGTAAGTGTGGGGCTCCAATGACCCAGTGTGTGAGAAATTTGTGGGGTAGGGGCAGACAGGGGAACCGTGGGGCTGCAGGTGGAACCTCAGGTGGGTTACAGGTTACTGTAGCCCATTGAGGTGAAGAAGGGTCACTCATGCAGCCCACTCATTATTTTTGGTTGCCCATTTCTGGCCTGGATAATTGTAGGGCCATCATCTCAGTAGTGCTAGAGAGAAAGGATAGTCTTGTGGCTAAGGCATTGGGCTGCAGTGTGAATGTTGGGTTGATTTTTGGCTTTAGCCCAGACTTCCCCAGAGATTGGATTAATCACATAGAGCAGTAACTCTCAACCTTTCCAGACTACTGTACCCTTACAGGAATCTGATTTGTCTTGAATAAACCAAGTTTCACCTCACTTACAAACGACTTGCTTACAAAATCAGAACTAAAAATACAAGAATCACAGCACACTACTCCTGAAAAATTGCTGACTTGCTCATTTTGTACCATATAATTATAAATTAAATCAAATGGAATATATATTGTGCTTACATTTCAGTATGTATTATAAACAAGTCATTGTATGAAACTTTAGTTTGTATTGTCTTCACTGGTGCTTTCAGTGGGGCTTTTTATATAGCCTGTTGTAAATCTAGGCAAATATTTACGAGACAAACCCCCTGGAAGATGCTTGTATACCCCCGGAAGTATGCATATTCCTCAGTGAAAACCTCTGTTTTAGAGTCTAATAATCCCCCTCCTCCCCCCATTAAATCAGTGGGAGCCATTTCAGGACTAGGGATGTTTGCCATTGTGGGACTGTGGCCATTATCTGTGCTTCATTTTCCCACTTGTAAAAAATATGGATAATAGTATTTATTTTTTCATTTTAATTTATTAGGGGCAAAGAGTATCTCTTAGGCTATGTGTACACATCAGTGTTGTTTTGGAATAACTGACATTATTCCAAAATAACATAGTGCGTGTCTACACTGCAAGCCATTATTTTGAAATAATGTTGAGCTGGAGGACTTCTTACTCTGACTCATGGTAACCTGCATTTCATAAGGAGTTAAGGAAGTTGAAGAAGGAGTGCTCTTCCTTCAACTTCCTGCTTTGTAGACAACACCAAGAGCTGAATTAAACTATTCCGACTTCAGCTACGCAATTGATGTAGCTGAAGTTGCGTAGCGTAATTCGACTTGAGCCCTGCTGTGTAGATGTACCATAACAGTGCCTACCTCAATGGAGCCCTGATCCCTGCAGTGTCTGGGTGGTGTTACTATAACATAAAATTATACAAATCTGAGCATCTTACACAACTTGATGTTATTAATTAAGGGTATATAGTCTCTCTTTTTTTTGCAGAGAAAAAAATCCCTGGAAGGGATTTAGGATGTGAATGGGTAACTGGTTAACTGGTTACCCTGCTTCTGCTCAGCACGAGCTTGACGACTCCAAGCTCGTGCAGGCTGGGAGCCGGCAGCCCTTCCCACCGCTTTCTCCCTCCTCCCACACACAAGGTCCCACGCTCCCTCCTCCCACTCACAAGGCTGCTGACTTCTAACCTGTGTGGACTGGGAGCCAGCCCCCATGGAGCTTGAGCAAGCAGGCTGGAGCTGTGCCTGCCCACAGAGCAAGGGCCCTTCCGCCCACCCCTATTTAATCAGTTAACTGGCTAAACTATTAACTGTGGTTTGTAACCTATCCTTTAAACCAGCTCCTGTACCCAAGGACTGGAAGACAGCTAACATAACGCCAATATTTAAAAAGGGCTGTAGAGGCGACCCTGACAATTACAGACCGGGAAGTCTAACGTCAGTACCGGGCAAATTAGTTGAAACAATAGTAAAGAATATAATTGTCAGACACATAGAAGAACATAATTTGTTGGGCAAAAGTCAAAATGGTTTCTGTAAAGGGAAAACAGGTCTCACTAATCTATTAGGGCTTGTCTACACAGCAAAGTTATTTCAAACTAACAGCCCTTATTTCGAAATAACTTTCCTAGCGTCTACACAACCAAACCGCTATTTCGAAATAAATTCAAAATAGCAGAGCACTTATTTCGAATTTGGTAAACCTCATTCTACAAGGAATAACGCCAAATTCGAAATAGGTATTTTGAAATAAGTGCTGTGTAGACACTTATTTTGAAATAGGGGGTCTTCAGCCTTTCCAGGGTGCCCTAGTGGCCACTCCAGCCTCAACCAAGAACACTCCACTCCCTCTCCCCCCTCCCCGGAGCCCTTAAAGGGGTAGACTCTGGCCACAGTGCCTGTGCCAGCTCCAAGTCTGCCAGCCCAGAGCCAGCAGTCACTGCCCCTGACCCAGTGGCCCCAAAATATGAGCCAGCAAGTCACTGGCAACCAGCCCTCCACCGCTCCCCAGGAGCAGTCTGCCGGCTTCCAGGAGCCTGCGAGGGCCCGGAGAAGGTAGGTGCCTTCCTGGTACAGGGTGGAGATAACGGACCTTATTCAGGTTGGGGGGGGGGCCCCCAACGTCCATGATCTCCACACTAGACGGAGCCATCTATGGCAGGATAGCTGCCAGCCTGGCCACCAAAGGCCACATGCGAACCCAGGAGCAGGTTTGCATGAAAATCAAGTTGGTCTTGTGAGATCCCCAACCCTGAGCCCGGAGCTTCCCTCCCCCTTCTTCCCCTTGCTTCCCCCTTCCAGCTCCCTCCTCCCAGGTTTCCTCCTCCCCTCTCCCAGCTTCTCTTCTCCCCTCTCCCACCTCTTTTCCCAGTCTCCTCAGAGTTTCATTCCCTCCCCCCAGTTTTGTTAAATAAAGAGAGTTTGTGTTCATGAAAATACATTTATTTTATTATACATCAGGAAGGGGGGTTAGGGAGGGGTAAGTGGAAGGATGTGAGGGAGGAATGAGGCACAAGCCCCCAGTGGGGCAGACCAGGGAGGCTCTTAGTGCTTCTCAGGGTAGAAGCTCTCCCGCAGGGCCTCCTGGATACTGACAGCCCCCCAGTGGACCTCTGGGATGGCAGCCTGCAGAAAGTGCAGCCAGGCTCACAGCAACGCGTCCAAGAGAAACACCAGAGTGCCCAGGGGCAGCTCTGGCTCCATGTTGCAGAGTGCTGTCGTGTCCTGACTGAGGGCAACCAGAGCACAGAGACAAAATGCTTTGTTGTCCCTCATCGAGGTAGACAAGCAAGCAGGGAAACCTGAGAACTGGCTGTTCGGGGGGGTCCCTTTAAGCACAGACTTCAGATAGCCTCAGGCAGCAGCCACACAAAGTAAGTCCTGACCTGGTGCCCTGTCAGAACTGGTTCTGGCCAGCCTTAAATGCAATTCAGAGTCCACTCAGTGTGGACGCGCTGTTTCAAAATAGCTATTTCGAAATAACACTGTAATGCAGACATACCCTTAGAGTTCTTTGAAGGGGTTAGCAAAGACCCCTAGGACCAATCCTATTCAACTTATTCATAAACGATCTAGAGAAAGGGGTAAGCAGTGAGGTGGCAAAGTATGCGGACAATACTAAACTGTTCAAGATAGTCAAGACCAAAGCAGACAGTGAAGAACTTCAAAAAGATCTCACCAAACTGAGTGATTGGGCAACAAAATGGCAAATGAAATTAAATGTAGATAAGTGTAAAGTAATGCATATTGGAAAAAATAACCCCAACCATACATATAATATGATGGGGGCGGATTTAGCTACAACTAAACAGAAAGAGATCTTGGAGTTATCGTGAATAGTTCTATGAAAAAATCCACGCACTGTGCAGTGGCAGTCAAAAAAGCAAATAGGATGCTAGGAATGATTAAAAAAGGGAAAGAAAATAAGATGAAGAATATATTACTGCCCCTATATAAAACTATAGTATGCCTACATCTTGAATACTGTGTACAGATGTGGTCTCTTCACCTCAAAAAAGATATTTTGACATTACAAAAGGTTCAGAAAAGGGCAACTCAAATGATTAGGGGTTTGGGACAGGTCCCATATGAGGAGAGGCTAAAGAGACTGGGACTTTTCAGTTTAGAAAAGAGGAGACTGAGGGGGGATATGATAGAGGTATATAAAATCATGAGTGGTGTGGGGAGGGTAAATAAAGAATAGTTATTTACTTGTTCCCATAATATAAGAACTAGAGGACACCAAATGAAGTTAATGGGTAGCAGGTTTAAAACAAATAAAAGAAAGGTCTTCTTCACCCAGCACACAATGAATCTGTGGAACTCCTTACCAGAGGAGGCTGTGAAGGCTAGGACTATAACAGAGTTTAAAAAAGAGCTAGATAAATTCATGGAAGTTAGGTCCATAAAAGGCTATTAGCCAGGGGATAAAGAATGGTGCCCCTGGCCTCTGTTTGTCAAAGGCTGGAGATGGATGGCAGGAGTCAAATTGCTTAATCATTGTCTTTGGTCCACCCTCTCAGGAGCATCTGGCACTGGCTACTGTCGGCAGACAGGATACTGGGCTAGATGGACCTTTGGTCTGACCCAGTATGGCCATTCTTACATTCTTATGTTCTTACTTAATATTTATCTGGTTAACTAATTAAATGGGCTTTTACATCCCTAGAAGGGACAGAAATGCATACAAATTTGCAGAAAGTCTGCATAGGATGTTTCCATGGGTCATGCCATCAGATATGCAGAATGAAATAAGTTATAGCAAACCAAGGATGTGCGTCTCCTGTGGAAACGTCAGAGAGCTGAGACATACAGATCATGGGCTAGCAATGATCTTAAGCACTGTGATCCTTCAAGAGTGCATGTGAATTGAAAAGGAGGCAGCAGATCAATGTTTTTGAGCCCTGTATTGTATGAGGTCAACAGACCCTCACACATTTGCAGATGACCTTTCTGTGCTTGGCATTCCAGTGACATTGCTAAGAGTAATTTACTGCTACCCAAGACAGCAGTAACTTGAAATGTGTTTTTTTTCTTTTAGCTTCAGAGTGGTAGCCGAATTAGTCTGTAACAGGAAAAACTTAAAAAACAACAAATAGTCTAGTAGCACCTTCATAGAATCATAGAATCATAGAATAATAGGACTGGAAGGGACCTCGAGAGGTCATCGAGTCCAGCCCCCGCCCTCAAGGCAGGATCAAGCTCCGTCTACACCATCCCTGACAGATGTCTATCTAACCTGTTCTTAAATATCTCCAGAGAGGGAGATTCCACCACCTCCCTTGGCAATTTATTCCAATATTTGACCACCCTGACAGTTAGGAATTTTTTCCTAAAGTCCAATCTAAACCTCCCCTGCTGCACTTTAAGCCCATTACTCCTTGTCCTGTCCTCAGAAACCAAGAGGAACAAATTTTCGCCTTCCTCCTTGTGACACCCTTTTAGATATTTGAAAACCGCTATCATGTCCCCCCTTAATCTTCTTTTTTCCAAACTAAACAAGCCCAGTTCATGAAGCCTGGCTTCATAGGTCATGTTCTCTAGACCTTTAATCATTCTTGTCGCTCTTCTCTGTACCCTTTCCAATTTCTCCACATCTTTCTTGAAATGTGGCACCCAGAACTGGACACAGTACTCCAGCTGAGGCCTAACTAGTGCAGAGTAGAGCGGCAGAATGACTTCACGAGTTTTGCTTACAACACACCTGTTGATACAACCTAGAATCATATTTGCTTTTTTTGCAACAGCATCACACTGTTGACTCATATTCAACCTGTGGTCCACTATGACCCCTAGATCCCTTTCCGCCATGCTCCTTCCTAGACAGTCGCTTCCCATCTTGTATGTATGGAACTGATTGTTCCTTCCTAAGTGGAGCACTTTGCATTTCTCTTTATTAAACCTCATCCTGTTTACCTCTGACCATTTCTCTAACTTGCTAAGGTCATTTTGAATTATGTCCCTATCCTCCAAAGAAGTCGCAACCCCACCCAGTTTGGTATCATCTGCAAACTTAAGAGTACTCTCTATCCCAATATCTACATCATTGATGAAGATATTGAATAGTACGGGTCCCAAAACAGACCCTTGAGGAACTCCACTTGTTATCCCTTTCCAGCAGGATTTAGAACCGTTAACAACAACTCTCTGACTACGGTTATCCAGCCAATTATGCACCCACCTTATCGTGGCCCTATCTAAGTTATATTTGCCTAGTTTATCAATAAGAATATCATGCGAGACCGTATCAAATGCCTTACTAAAGTCTAGGTATATGACATCCACCACTTCTCCCTTATCCACAAGGCTCGTTATCTTATCAAAGAAAGCTATCAGATTAGTTTGGCATGACTTGTTCTTCACAAACCCATGCTGGCTATTCCCTATCACTTTATTACTTTCCAAGTGTTTGCATACGATTTCCTTAATTACCTGCTCCATTATCTTCCCTGGAACAGACGTTAAACTGACCGGTCTATAATTTCCTGGGTTGTTCTTATTCCCCTTTTTATAGATGGGCACCTTGAAGACTAACAGCACATGTAGATGGTATCATGAGCTTTCATGGGCACAACCCACTTCATCAACCCACTTTAAGGTGCTACTAGACTATTTGTTGTTTTTTCTTTTAGTGAGTTAGGTTGTGCTTACAGGTTCTAACTAGTGTACATTGGCATTTCTCTCACTTCTCCCGAGAAATCACAGATGCATCCTTGTGTTTGTAAAGTTTGGGCAAGGAATCTTATTAAAACAGGAACTCACTCAATGTGACATCATCCCAAATCTCAGGTTTTGAGAATCAGTGAGCTTTTATGATGGAGTGTCTGCCCTGTCATCTGAACCTATGGGAATGCACGACTTTACTCAAAAAGCCCAGTGTAATACACATTCAATAACTGCTCTTCCACTCCAATATTGATTTGTATTGAACTAGACCCTAGGAACTCCAGTGTTAGGCCAAGACCCCATTGTGTGTCCGTACAAACACAGAAGAAAAAGATGGTCCCTGTCCCAAAGAGCTTAGAGTTAGCTTTGATTTGTTTGCTGATAACTTAGTCACCTGTATTAAGCAGCATCAAGGTAAATACTATCAAACTACATACGCATGCATAGCACATCTGCATACGACTGAAACCTTTCATTCCCTCGTCTGATGTTCAACACAGCTTTTACTCTCTTCCTGTGCTACCTCTGCAATATTTTCTATAGCAGGGGTGAATGCTGCATATGCTATTTCTAATGCAGTATTTTAAAAATGAATTTAGCCCTTGTAAAAATAAAGTTCAATTAGTCTTGCTTCTTCGCAGAACAGATATCTGTCCCCTGCTATCCTGGTGATACCCACTCAATCTTGACCCTGAAGCGGGTCTGCTGATGGGAGGGGGGACAAAGGGTGCAGTTGCCCCAAGGCCCGGCAAGTCTAAGCTGTAGGGTTGCCAGGTGTCCTGTTTTGAACCGGACAGTCTGGTATTTGAGCTTTCTGTCCAGGAAACAAATTGAGAAAATACCAGACATATACATGTCAGTATTTTCTAATTAAATAAGTTTTATTATTATCATGAGTATCAGTACGTAGCTGCATACTGCCTGGCTGGTAGACACGCTCATGCTGCGTGAGTACAGTAATTCCCCATTTAACACATGGGTCCCATAATAACACGCTTAACACATTTTCACGATAGCACAATTTTTTTTTTTTAGGGAACGTTTTTTCAATTACACGACCTTCCCTGGAATAACACGATTTCCCCAGCCGGCCCATTGCCAGCAGCTGCACGGGGCTTCCCCCGCCTCCCTGCAAAGTGGCGGAGGGTTTGCTGCTTGCTGCGCCATTCCTCATTGACTTCCCCTCGCTGGACGTCTTGCCCCCTCTCCTCCGCCCCCACTTGCAGGCCAGCGGCTGGGTTTCCCCAGTCGACCGGTCGCTGGCAGCTGCGTGGGGCTTCCCCTGCCTCCCTGCAAAGTGGTGGAGGGTTTGCTGCTCACCGCACCATTCCCCGGTGCCCCGCCCCCTCGCTGGACACAGTGCAGGTCCCAGCAGACCCGTCACGGGGATACTCCCAACCCAATCCCCCTTCCCTCTTCTCCACTTCCCTTCCCAGAGCCTCCCCTCCTTGCTGTAACCCAGTCCCTTTTCTCTCCCAACCTTATGTTCCAGTCTCAGCAGATACCACCGCTTGAAACGTTACCTCCACCTTTTCCATTATTTTCAATGGGAAAATTGACCCCGCATAACACGTTTTCACTTAACACGATCATTTTCTGAAACTTATCTATAGTGTTAAATGAGGAATTACTGTATGTCTACCAGCCAGGCAGCCCGTAACTACGCAGTGCCTGGGGGGCAGGGCGGGATGGAATCCTCGATGCCAGATTCGCCTGTGCGCTCCACCGGAACCGTGCGCAGGACGGGCAATGCCCCGGGATCACTGTGCACCCGGGCCAGCCCTGCTTCCTGCTGGCTGGTTCCCCCCTGCTCTTCCCCCTTGGCCAGACCCGCTTCCCCCAGCCTCCTCCTGACCAGCCCTGCTCCCACCGTCCGATTCCCCCTGATCTCCCCTGCCAGCCCCATTTCCCCCGACCTCCTCCCGGCCGGCCCTGCTCCCGACTTGCCAGTTCCCCTCCCCTCCCCCGATCTATCCCAGCCTGCCCCACTCCCCACCGACCTCCTCCCGACCAGCTCCGTTCCTCCCACGGCCATTCCCACTCCCCCATCTGAGATCAAGTGTTTCTGGTATTTTTCTCAAAACCATCTGGCAACCCTACTAAGGGGCCTGGGTCTCCTGGCCAGCAGTGGTGGCGGTGGCTCGAGCCCCAGGCCTTTCACATTGCCACCTAAAGCACTGGGCTGTGCACTCTGGACGACTTTGAGGGCTGCGGGGAGCGTTTGGGGGGTGCACTCTGCTCCAGGCAGTGCAGAGGGTTGGCTGCCCAGGCCATGCCCTTCTGCATGAGGTCCCACCCCTTCTGTCCAAGTCCCACCCTTCCAGGAGCGCAGAACTGGGCCCCCTCACACCTTACCCACAGGTCCATGGAGGCTATTGGTGACCTTGCCCTGAAATGCCATTGGAGTCCCTCTAGAACGTGTAGTTCAGACGCCATTCCATGATAATAAGCCTTGACCTGGAAAGGCCACTAATAGATACCTGTCCAATAGACATTGGATCAACACCACCACATTTCTTCTCACATAGGATACAGAGAGGCTTCGCAACTCTTCATCACTCCTGACTTGCGTCCTTTAAGATGATTCCAACTGGGCATCCAGAAAAACAAGGCACCTAAAATTATTAGTTGCTCTTGAAAATGTAGGACCTCTTCTAGCCAGGGATCTAGGTGAAAGAATCTGTAGGCCACCATTCAGCGATTGTATTTCTGACAATACTTGGTGCATTTTTTTCCTGAAAGTAGAAGACTACAGTATATTACTATGGTTTTAATGCAGTGTAATAAATGTTATATGAGATCACCTTGTTATGATAAAAATATCTTGTTAGAAATTACACCTTTGACACAAGAAGACTGTAAGTAACCTTTAGTTATTAGCCTTCCTTGGTCAATTATTTTTCATGTGCTTTCCATGTTTCATAGAGCAGATTGTACCCTGGGAAATTCTGATTGCTGACTGATACACAAAGAGATTAAAGAGACTTCTTTTTTATGCAAGTGGGATTTATGTGTCTAATTCCCATTAATATTAATGGGAGCAACACACCTAAATCTGATGTTCACTGATAGGAGAGAATAGCCAGTAAAGATTTTTCAGAATATAAAGCATAATATTTATTGAAGCATAATGAAACTATGCTTCTTGGCACTCAGATTTTAGTGATTGTTCAAAAATGAGGCCTCCAGCACCTTAAATTGTAGTTCGCAGCAACATTGCCATACATCACTTAATCTGTTTCAACACTCATCTATTCTAAATTCTTTGTAAGGATTTATTTGGACAGTGTCCATATCAGAATCCACAATCAATGCTTTAGCCATGAGCTGTCACTTGCAGGTTGTTAACTCATGCACTTCGACTTTTCTTTGACTTCTCCCTAGACATCACAGACACATCCTCATGTTTGCAGATTTGGGCCGGCTATCTTAATAAAGTAGGAACTCAACTCAATATGGTATTGTACCAAATCTGAAGTTTTAAGAATCATACGAGGGTTTTTTGTCAGTTATTTTAGGTCTTCTATCTAACAAGATAACTTGGTGTATTTTTTTTTAGCTTGGAAACATTCGCGACACTTAGGCTGCGTCTAGACTGGCAAGTTAAAACTTGCCAGCTGTCTACACTGGCCGCTTGAATTTCCGCAAGAACACTGACGACCTCATGTAAGATTGTCAGTGTTCTTGCGGAAATACTATGCTGCTCCCGTTTGGGCAAAAGCCCTCTTGCGCAAATGCTTTTGCGCAAGAGGGCCAGTGTAGACAATGCGGTATTGTTTTGCGCAAAAAATCCCTGATCGCAAAAATGGCGATCGGGGCTTTCTTGTGCAAAACCACGGCTAGATTGGCATGGATGCTTTTCCGCAAAAAGTGCTTTTGCGGAAAAGCGTCCATGCCAATCTAGATGCTCTTTTCCGCAAATGCTTTTAAAAGAAAAACTTTTCCGTTAAAAGCATTTGCGGAAAATCATGCCAGTCTAGACGTAGCCTTACTGTATGTAGGTGAGAAATAGCTACTTCTTACAAAAACAAAACAGTCAGATGCACCCAGATACTGAGAGAAAATATGTAAGTGTAATCAAAGCAGAGTTCTGTGTGCAAACTGGAATATATGAGTTCTAACTCTGAAACCACTCCAGATTATGAAAATCAATAGGCATGTAATTTTGCATATTACAGTAAAGTTCAAGCTCCCATCAATTCATGCCAAAAAAGAGACCTATACCATCATGCAACTGGTCTAGCTATGAGAAGTAACTAGTGTTTGCTTGTGGCTTTGGGTGTGCAAAACATGAAGGTAGTTGGTCACTAATAATTTGTTTCAATATTTTAGACTCACAACTGGGACAGTGTTTTTCAAAGTGTGGTTCTCCAGAGGACTATGAGGACGGAAGCATTTAAAATAATAATCAGTAAGTCTCCAGCTGCCATAGGTATAGAGAAAAACCTTCAAACTACATAAAAAATATAGCCAGTGCAGGGATATCTATCTGCATTTTCAGAGAGGATGAAACAGTCTCTCCTTGTGACAGCTTTAAAACATTTCAGTGGGTGGTAGTTCGGCTGAAACATGTGACATGCTTAAAACTTTTTGATGGGTGGTAGTTCAGAGGACAGCAATGATACTTTACCTGAGCATCATTGTTAAGTATGTCATTGTTTATCGATGTTTGTAAGAAAGGAAGAGAAGGATTGCACTAAATTGTGGGGCATGCTCCTTGGGAAAAGTAGCAAAAAACACCTGCCAGTGGGGCAACAATATATAAACTGAGGTAGTGAGGCCCTTAACACAGGACAGGTTTGCTGGAGGTTCTCAGATGTTTGGTGAGCCAAGCAATTACCAACAACATACAAATTTAAGTAGTTGCACACACCCACAATCATGATGAACTCTGAACATGGTATGTTGTTGTTCTGGTGCCAGATCAAGCCAGAATGTACACTGAGATGAATCAGGAGATATCCTTTCTGAAAAGATTAACCAGCTCAACCAATCCTTTTGAAGCTCACTTGACGAGGGGTTGCAAAGATATTGATGCCAGTGGAGAGAAGATTTATGAGTCTCTGTACAGAATTGAAGGAAGATTTAGATAAAGCTAGGCAAGGCTAAACCATGCTTCAGCTGAAATTGTCAGTGTGATATGAACTTTAGTTTGTTTGGCTGCAAGCTCCTTTTGAGAGCCTGGTGGGGCACAGTACAAACATTAGTAAGTCAATCACCAGCTATGCTATGGCTCATTTTTTTGCTAAATTAAATTTCTTACAGTTATACGCTGCTTGCTATTGATGCTATGTATTTTATGATATCGCTGATTCTTCCATGGGTTCCAAGAGCTGTAGATTGTGTATTTATAAAAGCACCCAAAATAAAAACCCCAGGCCTATGTCTACACTGTGTAGCCTAGGCCTGTTTTATCTCGGCCTACTAAAATGATATTTGCTTTATTTTAGTTAATTAATAGTTCTATGATTTCATCTTAGAACTATTGTTTGTCCTTAATATAGATTTAAATATGCTGTAATGCAAGGGTCCTGCAGAATTCATTTTCTATGAGATGGCTTATAGCAGTAGGTAGTTAGTAAAATACTTGTATTTTTTCTTTGTAATTTTCCAAAAAGGGGTGAAGCAAGAGTTTGTGGTTGGCACAAGAGTTTATTTTTACAATTCTGCCCGGAATTTACAGTACAAATCTGTTAACAAAGCAGTAACAGCCATTTCGAATTTCCTGTGCAATCAGTCCAGATGGAGGTTTTTAGACTGCAGCTTCCCGCACTTTCCAAGTGGTTTGGGGAAATTATCCAAGAAAACATCAGTCATTCTTAATAAATATTCATAAGGGCCCCGAAGATTTCTTCCAATCATAGATGATACCCTCAGAAATCTTAGGGCGCTAGGTCCAGTTATGGAAAAGAGGTTGTATGTCCAGAATATTTTGGTGCCAAAAGGGGTATTTAGGCCTAGGGATTTGGGAGATCGGGGCTGCTGTCCCAGCTTTGCTGAAGCAGTCCACTCCGGAGTGTTATCTTTTCAGGTCAGAAAGTACAGGCAGTCCCCAACTTACGCGGATCCGACTTATGTCGGATCTGCACTTACGAACGGGGCTTTTCTTGCCCCGGAGCTCACGGGCGGCAGATCGCCACCCGTGTCCTCCAGGGCGAGAAAAGCTTCTCCCGGTCTCCCTGGTCTGCTGGGGGGGTCCAGCAAAGCCTCTGGACCCCCCCAGCAGACCAGGGACACCCGAGCAAAGCCGCCCAGGCGGCGGGAATCCCGCTGCCTGGGCGGCTTTGCTCGTTTGCCCCGGAGCAAAGCCGCCCAGGCAGCGGGACTCCCCCCGCCTGGGCGGCTTTGCTCCTGTCCCCCTGGTCTGCTGGGGGGGTCCAGCAAAGCCGCTGGACCCTCCCCCCCCAACAGACCAGGGACACCCGAGCAAAGCCGCCGAGGCGGTGGGAGTCCCGCTGCCTGGGTGGCTTTGCTCCCGGGCAAACGAGCAAAGCCGCTCAGGCGGCAGCTTTGTTCGGGTGTCCCTGGTCTGCTGGGGGGGTCCAGTGGCTTTGCTGGACCCCCCCCCCCCAGCAGACCAGGGAGACAGGAGCAAAGCCGCACAGGCGGCATCCCGCCGCCTGTGCGGCTTTGCTCGGGGGCAAAGGAGCAAAGCCACACGGGCGGCGGGGTCCCTCCGCCTGTGTGGCTTTGCTCGGGTCTCCCTGGGGTGCTGGGGGGGACTCCCCCCAGCACCCCAGGGAGACAGGTGCAAAGCCGCATGGGCAGCGGGGTCCCTCCGCCTGTGCGGCTTTGCTCGGGTCTCCCTGGTGTGCTGGGAGGGGACTCCCCCCAGCACCCCAGGGAGACAGGAGCAAAGCCGCATGGGCAGCGGGGTCCCTCCGCCTGTGCGGCTTTGCTCAGGTCTCCCTGGTCTGCTGGGGGGGGAGGGGGCGCAGCTAGTGCGCCCCCCCCCCCCCAGCAGTCCAGGCTTTTGTTGTGGGATGTCTCGGGTAGAGCAGCTGGGGTGCTGCCGGGTTGGTCCTGTGGGAACCTACTGGGCAGCGCCCCAGCTGTTCTGTCCCAGGCTCCAGATTCAGCAGCTGTTGAAACTGATCAGGCTGATTCCAGGAAGCTGGGGGCAGAGCAACTCTGCCTCTGGCTTCCTGTAGTCAGCCCCTGGTCAGTTTCAGCAGCAGCGGCTGAATCCGGAGCCAGTTCCGACTTACATACAAATTCAACTTAAGAACAAACCTATAGTCCCTATCTTGTACGTAACCCGGGGACCGCCTGTAAATACTTATATCTATCTCTTTCTATAACGGCTTTCTTACTTCCGTAATTTTGCTTAAGTTTGCTTTTAGAAATCTTACTACCACTTGCTCCAACGTCTTCCAGGGAGGGGGAAACCACTCTTTTCCATCCAACCTTGGGGTCTTTGCGTGTAGGAAGTATTATTTTTATTACTCTTTGTATACTTGGATCAGTTTTAATTTGATTGTGTTAATGACATCTTGGGAAGGAATTCAAGTGATTTCTGTTCTTGCCACTGTTTTTGTTGTGATAAGCATTATAGGTGTTCCTTTAGCAATAAAGTTGTTTTCTATTTAATTCCCTGAGTTAAAGTGTGGTTGCTGTTGGTCACCTGCCGGCTCTCAAGAGAGGGAATCTTATGGTTCCACTGAACTGTAACCTGGGATAGAGGATGTACCTAGATTTTTCTGGTCAGATTGGCAAGCCTAACCCATCCAAATTTTACTAAAACTCCTTCTCAGGATACAACTGCGGTAGTTTTTCGGAAGAGGAAATGCAAATGGAGCACTCCTTTGCAAATCTCGTGCTCTCATTTGGGGAAAAAACACATTTTGCGCAAGATCCTATAAACCTCATTTTTGAGGAATAAGGGATCTTACACAAAATGGGGTTTTTCCAACAAATGGTCCCATCTACACAGGGCTTTTATCGCAAAATCTCTTCCTCAAAAAGGACCGGAAGAGAATTTGCAAATGAAAATGCGAGATTTGCAAATGAGAACTCTATTTGCATTCTTCTTCCGAAAAACTGCTGCAGTGTATATGTAGCCCAGGACTCATTCTCCACTAGGGATGTTAAAAAGTGGGGTTTGTTTTGTAAAGGTGTAACTGCTGAAAATGTCAGCGGTTACATGTTTACATGCAGGGGAGGAGGCAGATCTGTGGGAGCTGATATGTGAGGAAGCAGCTTTTAAACCGGCTCCCCATGAGCACTAGTTCCCACAGAGCCATCTGCCCCATTTCCATGCTGCTGCCTCTGTATCAGAGGCAGCAGCGTGGGGTGGGAGGGCAGGTGGGAGCCGGTGCTTGCAGGAAGCTGGCTTTTAATTAATATGTTGAGCACCATGTCTCTCCTTTTTTAGACTAGCCTTATAATTTAGCTTTTTATTGTTTGGGTGTTTGCTGTGATAAAGCATAGCTCACACACCCTTTTTCCCCTCATGACAAATAAATAGCGTTGATCATAGTTGATCACAAAGCTGTCATATTTTTGTCAGATACTCAACTCAAGGGCTGCAATGTTTTTGCAGTTCTGTTTACATGGGGTACTATATTTAGCAACCAGGGTTTGTTTATTTCCAAGGATAGGCTCTGTATCAGGCTAATTTATTTCCTGGGTTTTCTAACATATATTTTGTCATTTTCTGCATTTTTGGTTAGCTAGGCACACATTTAACTGTTTCTGGACTATAAACAGCTTTCTTATTACAAATTGAGATTCGAATCCCAGTTCCCTATGGTCCAGTTCCCTATAGTCCAGCTCTTTTTGCTCAGAGTAGAACTGTCCAGGATGCAACAGAAGTTGTGCATTTCTGCTGTGCGTGGGAAGAGGCAGAATGTGAGATATTTGCATTCATGGATTCTATGGACTACCTTACTACCACTCTGCCACAGATCTCTACTATGCCTCTAGCTGAGGATACTGGAAATGGGTCCTAGTCTGATCCAAACCAGGACATCTTAGCCTTATACAGCAGCCTTTGTGTAGTCCTTTCCGAACATTGCATTTCTGCAGCTATCTTATGCATGCAAAATATTCCTTGAACCAGCTTCTATAAAAAATTCATATAAACCTACTCAGACAGAGTCAGTAGGGAACTCTCTGCCTGTATATGTTCCCCTGCCCCAATATCTTTCTGCTAACTTGGAAATCCATATGCAAAATCCAAAGCATGGCGATTCCATGTGGAGTTGTGACTCTTATTAGAGAATTGTCCAAGTAAGGAATGAATGACTTTCTTCAATCCATGCAGTTTTACTGTGATAAGTATAACATGGATTCTTTGTTTAATAAATAATCTGAAGTGGTCTTTCAGTAAGTGAGTGGGCTGATATGTTAGAAATTAGAGCTGGACTTGAGCGAAAAAGTTCAGCTCTGAAAGTCAGAGATGATCAAGGTGGGGATTGTTATTTGCCCAGTGATACTCATGGGACCCAACACACAATTCAGGTTCCAATTAGGAATTGTAATGTTGAACTTAAAGTTTATGGTGCAGGTCCATCCCTGCTATGATTATGTAGATGAGGAAAACTGGTCAAGTTAAGTTTAAGATGGGCTTAGTTAGCTGCTCTCTTTTTTGATGCTACAGAAGACTGATTTGAACTCAACCTCTTTCCCAGTAGATACAGTCAAAAAACCTTCCAGTTTTCTTGCTGTTCTTCTCTGACTTCGGCCTCATCTCCACTTACTGGAGGATCAATGCACCACTGATTGATCTTTTAGGGTTCAATTTAGTGGGTTTAGTAAATACTGTTGTAAGCAGTAAGTGAAATCAACAGGAGCATTTCTCCTATCAACCTCCCACTATGGGGCCATCCCAGAAAATCGGTGCAAGATACATCGTCTCCAGCTATGTAATTCACATAGCTGGAGTTGCATATCTTGCATCGATTTTCTCTACCATTGTAGACTTGGCCTCAGTTTAATGCTGCTTTGCAGTGTTTGCAAAAGTGCCAAAGCGGGAAGGTTTGTGACCTTTTGGGTTTCAACCCAGAGAAGTAAGAGGGTGTGTCACCCCCAGCCCTGCAATTCTGCATACTTTATATAAGTGTTTTTTAAACTGTGTGCCGTGAGGCAGTCTGAGGTGTGACTCGGAGAACAACAGAATTCAAAATGGCTGCCCTTAAAGGGGCAGACAACCTTTTTTCTCAATAACTTTCCCCAGATCCTTTTTCCCCCTGACATTTTGTTGAGCGCAAAAAAAAAAAAAAAAAAAAAAAAGTCCTTGGTGTCCCTCATTACAAAAAAATATTGTTTGGTGTTCCTCAACCTTAAAAAGTTTAAGAAACACTGCTTTATATGCTGTGGTGCTGCATCTCACAGAACTGACATCAAGATCCAGCCTTACAAGCATGCAGGTTGCACCTGTCTTCCACTTCTCAGTTGCATTTTTGCAGAGTGACTATGACAGGTTAGGTCACAGAGATCCTCTTAAAACTGTCACCTGATAGGCTGATCACACCACTGAGCCCATCTACCTGCTCTCTGGGGTACCCTACCACCCTGTCATGCTGAGCCAGAAGCTCTGGTCTCCAAAAAAAGCACAGAGTTGGGGGAATAGCACCCCAGCAGAGTATCACAGACACTGAGAATAGCTCCGCTCCAGGAGGGCTCAGCCATAGGGACTTGACAGCACCCATGTGCACAGCCCCAGGAGAACCCAAACCCCAAGTAAATCTGTCTTACTCTGGATTAAAGTCTTATATAGAGAAAGGCCATAAAGTTTGCTTCCTTTATCAATCAAAAAGAGATATGAACATCTGTTTTACACACACACACACACACACACACACACACACACACACACACACACACGTACGTACGTAACAATTTTTATACTAGGTTCGATAATAAACAAAAGTGATTTTATTTAGTATAAAGAGTAAGATTTAAGTGTTTGCAAGTGATGACAGACAGCTCAAAGTAAGTTATTAAGACAGAATAAAGCAAAACTTGCCATCTAAGCTTAATACTCCAAGAAACTTCCTACTTGTAATTCCTTACCTAACAGTAGTTTTAATTATCTTTTCTCATAAGGTAAGCAGCTTCCTAGCTTGGGCTAGATCCTTCTCCCTGTTCATTGTCAGATGTTCCCAGCAGTCATCTTGGTGGTAAGCAGTGTATGTCTTCCAACTGACAGCTCCCCCTTGTTTGGCTCCCTGCGTATAAATAGATTTTGCCCATGGAAGGACTCCTGAAAATATGAGGAAGAACGTCTCTTGCAAAAGAGGGGGGTTTTGCACAGAAGGGAGCCGTCAACACAGCTCCTTTTTGCACAAAAGCCTCTTGCACAAAATCAGCTGCTAATTAATTATGCAAATGAAGCATGGCAATATTCTACTCCGCGCTTCATTTGCATAAGCTTTTGCGGAAGAAGGTTGCAGTATAGATGTAGCTCTAGTTTAATAAAGAGGTTTACACTTCATATTTCTACCTTCAAAAATAAGAATAATACATGCACACATACAGAATATACACATTCAGCAGACTACAAGCTTTTCAATGAGAGGTTACATGCTACATTTTTATAAAGCATATTTGAGTTATATACATTCATATTAAAAAAGACATTTCCATAAAAATATGGAGCATGCAGTGTCTCATGGCTCAACTCCCTCCGAATCTTCTTCCCCCCTAAAAACTATGTCCCTGCAATATATAGCCCTCTCACTGTACACTTACAGAAGTTAAATTAGTTGCTTCTTTCAACAGAAAAAGAAGCATCTTATTTACATAACAATCACAATACTAAATTGTCTTATTGTAAAAGTAAAACGAGTTTATTAAACAAAGTCCTGGGTTTAAGTGATAGCAAGTATAAGGAGCAACCGTAGAAAGGGTTACAAACAATAGTAAAAATACACCTCTAAGACTAAAGTCAGCTGTAACAGATTTGAGTCTCTTGTTGAAATTGTAGTTTCCCAATAAGTTTCTTTTCCAGCATGGCTGACCAGACCCTCTAGCCAGGCCTTGACACATGGAGCTCAAAGCACTGGGCTTCTTTTTATCCTCTGTTGAAGGATAACTTGGGGATTCATCCCTCATCTCTTAGAAGTCCAGTAAATCTTTGAAATTTATTTTTCTGAAATGTATCCAAGATAAAGTTCCTTTTCTCTGTGTGATGGGGATGTCATGCTGTCTGGTGTGGGTTTCATGTTATCTTCTCCCCTAGATGTGATTTTTACAATGAAAAATTCTTTTTCTGCAACCTCGGGTACAAATGAATGGCCCATTGAATTTGTCCACACTTTATTTGGGTTGTTGCTCTTTTTCCTTTGTCTGGAGAAAACCTATTTATCAGCTCACCTGTCGTGCCTTGTTTAAACACATTTTAATCACATATTTCAACACTATTACTAGGAAGTCCTTTGGACTGGAACTGCTTGCATGTGTGTGTGTGGGGGGGGAGGAGGGGATGTTGCTGAGACCACACTGAGTCCTAAGTCGGTGGGACTCGCTGATGGCGCAATAGTATCCATGGTTTCATAGAATCATAGAACACTAGAACTAGAAGGGACCTCAGTAGGTCATCAAGTCCAGTCCCCTGCCCTCATGGCAGGACCAGGCACCGTCTAGATCATCCCTGATAGATGTCTGTCTAATCTGCTCTTAAATATCTTCAATGATGGAGATTCTACAACCTCCCTAGTCAATTTACTCCAGCATTTAACCACCCTGACAGTTAGAAAGTTTTTCCTAATGTCCAACCTAAACCTCCCTTGCTGTATTTTAAGCCCATTGCTTCTTGTCCTATCATCAGCGGCCAAGGAGAACAATTTTTCTCCCTCTTCCTTGTGACATCCTTTTACATACTTGAAAAACGCTATCATGTCCCCTCTCAGTCTTTTATTTTCTGAACTAAACAAGCCCAGTTCTTTCAGTCTTCCCTCATAAGTCATGTTTTCTAGACCTTTAATCATTTTGTTGCTCTTGTCCAATTTCTTCATATCTTTCTTGAAATATGATGGCCAGAACTGGACACAGTACTCCAACTGAGGCCTGGTCAGCACAGAGTAGAGCAGAAGAATGACTTCTTGTGGCTTGCTCACAACACTCCTGTTACTGCGTCCCAGAATCATGTTTGCTTTTTTGCAACAGTGTCACACTGTTGACTCATATTTAGCTTATGGCCTCTAGACCCACTATGACCCCTTTCTGCAGTACTTATTCCTAGACAGTCGCTTCCCATTCTGTATGTGTAAAACTGATTGTTCCTTCCTAAGTGGATTACTTTGCATTTGTCCTTATTAAACTTCATCCTATTTACCTCAGACCATTTCTCTAGTTTGTCCAGATCATTTTGAATTATGAGCCTATCCTCCAAAGCAGTTGCAACCCCTCCCAGCTTGGTATCATCTGCAAACTTAATAAGAGTGCTCTCTATGCCAATGTCTAATTCGTTGATGAAGATATTGAACAGAACCTGTCCCAAAACAGACCTCTGTGGAACCCCACTTGTTATGCCCTTCCAGCACGATTGTGAACCATTAATAACTACTCTCTTAGAATGGTTATCCAGCTAGTTATGCACTCACCTTATTGTCGCCCCATCTAGGTTGTATTTCCGTATAGCTTATTGATAAGAAGGTCATGCGAGACTGTATCAGATGCTTTACTAAAGTCTAGATATACCACGTCCACTGCTTCTCCCTTAATAAGTCTTGTGGATATCCTTTAAAAAAAAAAGCCAAGAGATCAGTTTGACATGATTTGTTCTTTACAAATCTATGCTGGCTGTTACCTATCACTTTATCTTCCAGATGTTTGCAGATGAATTTCTTAATTACTTGCTCCATTATCTTTCCTGGCACAGAAGTTAAACTGACTGGTCTGTAGTTTCCTGGGTTGTTCTTATTTCCCTTTTTATAGATGGGCATTAGATTTGCCCTTTTAAAATCTTCTGGGTTCTCTTCCTAAAAACATCAGGATTTGGGCCTTTACACCTCTCCCTTCATTCTAAATGTTGGTACTCAGTCGGAACATTAACTTTGTGCACCACCTTTATTTGATAGAAAAACAACCGCAGCATCTAATACAGTTGTGCTCACCTTTCTCTGGAACAAAAAAAGCAGAATAACACAAAACCAGCTCCCATAAAAGTAAGAGAAATAAAATATTTTATTGCCTATGATGGAAAATTGTAGAAGTATAATAAAGAGATATAGTTTGACCCTGGAAGCAAAGCCTTAGATTGTTCTACGGAATGCACAGTCAGTAGACCCATAAGAAGCAATATTCACAAGGCATTGTAACACCACACATTTTCTAACCATTGTACTGTAGATAAGTCATCCCATTTTGTGTATTTTGTTACAATACAGATGCCACATAAAATCACAGAAATGTGGCTTATCGGAGTGAAGTATATGCCCCTGCTAAAATGAGAGTTGAATTTGATTCACCTCCAGTTCTGCATGTGCTAATGTGAATGAGGCTTCTAACATAACTAATAGAGTGCAGTTAACAGTACAGGGTCAGATTTATCCTGGGGTTTTGCCAGCTGTGACAGGGATAAACCCTAGCACAAGTCACCAGCAGCAGAAAGCCCACTAGTGTCAAGAGGGTCTATAGAGACTGCCATCGTTTTCTTGTCACATCCCTGTTCCTGTTTTAACACCGGACCAAGTGCTGGCATTTAGTTACTAGCCTGAAGTAGGAGTGAGCCTCCTCACCTCCTTTCAAGGCATTGGGCTCCTTTGGGGATGCGTGAGAGAGAGAGCTACAATGGAGACCAGTCCTGATCACGCTCCCTATCCATCAGTAGGTGTATATGAGTAACTAATGGCAATCAAAGCACTGCCCAAAAAGTAGGAGTGGAGGGCACTGGCTGGAAAGAAAGGGCTTGGCTTGGGAGAGGGGGGAGGGGATTCAGTATCCTAACTCAGTGGCTTCTGTCAGTGGAGCTCCCGCAGAGTCCCAGCTATGGATTTAAAAGTGCTTTCCATGCCTGGGGCCGAACGGGTGTGTGTGTGTGGGGGGGGGGGGGAGATGCTCTTCAGCTTGCCTGTGCCTTCCCAAATGAGTCCCCTGCAGAATGTAAAGGGGCTTGCTGGCTCAAGGAGTTGTAAATTACACCTCCCTGCCCAAACTATGGGGAATCCAGCCCGAAATAGCATTCATGATCTGAATGCAAAACCATTCCATGGCACGTGTTTCCAACAGAAATTAAATTTCTCTTTTCTCTTCATTGTTATTTTCCCCCTCAGCCCATTTAAACCCATCTACATCTGCCTTAACCACAGGGGGCCAGCAGCCAGACACTGGGAGATGCACTAGCATATTTAAACTGTGCTCCTGCTACAGAAGAACCTTTTTACATTTCTGGATGTTAATTATAAGCAGCTACGCTGATAGCAGCAAAAATAAATTAACCGTTCTCTTACCTTTCAACACATGGCACTGAACTTGTCATTGCGTATGAATGCATATCTTAATATAGTTTGATCACAGACTGGAATAACTAGGATAAGAATAGGCTCTTGTAAATGAGCCTATGAAATATGAAAACATTCTTTTAGTATTTGGAACTCAATTTCTGTTGGTCTTAATGAGCATGGTGCTATAAATATCTAATTCCCACAAATCTGAGTGAATGAGAAATGAAATATTGAGGAGTGTCAATATTCTGAGAGTGGCATTTTTAGTGGTTAATATATTCATGCTGTTGCTGCTGATTGCGTAATATCAGCACTTAGTGGGCCCACCCAAGATCAAGGACTCAGTGTGTTACAGGTGCTTCTTAATTGTAACCCTTCTACCTGAGTGGGTTGACAGCAACAAGAGTCAGGTTCAGGATTTAGGGGTTCCTTTCCATTAATACAACAGAGAATTAGCTTGAGCCCTCATCCAGTGACCTGGGATAGCTACTTCCCCTCTCGCAAGCACAGAGTTTAGCAAAAACCTTTACTAAAAGGAGGGCAGTAACTCAGTATTAATTTGGGAAATCACCTGCTTTGAAGAGAATACAATCCAAATATCAAAGACAAAGGACATAAAAGAGAGCGATGAAGTGACTTGCCCAAGGTCACATAGTAAGTCAGTGGTAGAGCCAGGAAAAGAAACCCAATTCTCCTTCCTAGTTTGATGCTCTAGCTGTTATTACCTTACTGGCTGTTTCCAATAACTACTATGAAGCTCAGGACATGGATACCCAAACTGGTGTTCTTGGACTAGCTGTGGTCCATAGAGCTTTACTGGCAGATCATGAAGATCTGGCAAGTCATATGGCAAGATCTGCTGTCACCTCTTTGCTTCCCAATGATTTATAGGCATCAGTGCAGTGCCTATAGATCTACTGTATATTTTGGAGAGTTGGTGCATCTGTCTTGTGTGTCCATCTGTCTGAGAGTCCATTTGTTCAAGAACTCTTCCTTGACGGTAAGAACTAGGACCACCAAATTTAGAATGCAGCTTCCTCTTATAATAACTTAAAGCAAGATCAGGATTTGGTTGTGTTAGGACAATGGAATGTGCATGGAATGTGATTGTTTCACATAAATCAGAAGGGGAGGGGTATGAGAGCAGGGACTGTTATATCCAGGAGTGACCACAGGGGACAGCAAGCACCCCAGCCCCAGAGAATTAGTGCTGGTTGGCAGCTGATGGACACTGCATGGCCTCCCCCAGCCTGGGATGGCTCCAGGGAGAATCCAGCAGGCGGGCTGCGCAGGCCCTGCCCCCGTCCTGATTTGGCCTCAGGAAGAAGCCAGCAGGTGGGCAACATGGTTCCCCCCACCACCACTGGCTGACCCTGACTAATGCTGGGTAAGCATTCTGGTAGCCTATAAATGTAGCTAAAAACAAGGAGGAGAGGGCAGTTTGTCAACCTCGCGGAACCCCTGGAGATGTCTCACGGAGCCCCTGGAGATATCTCACAGAGCCCTGGGGCTCCGCAGAGCACAGTTTGAGAAACACTGTTCTGGGGACAAACAAACAGTGCGTGTGTTTCATAGTGGGTCAGACCAAAGGTCCATCTAGTCCAGTGTCCTGTCTCCTGGCAATGGCCAATACCAGGTGTCCCAGAGGGAATTAACGGAATAGGTTATTATTAATTGATCCATCCCCTCTTGCTCATTCCCAGATAATTACAAAAAGAGGCTAGGAAAACAATCCTTGCCCATACTAACTAATAGCCATTGATGGACCTATCCTTCAAAAACATATCTCATTTTTTTAACCCTCTTATAGTGTTGACTTTCATAAAAGAAGGGTCACAAAAGAGGGATGTGGCCCTTTCTGTAAGAGCAATACTTATTAAATAGGAGACTATTTAGTTTAATTAAATGTAAGCTCTAGAATGCATGCTATGATTTTATATTTTATATGTAACTATTAGTTTCTAGTACAGTAAAACTCCAATAGTCCGGCATCCAATAGTCTGGCACTTCTGATAGTCTGGCATCAAAATGGCAAGAGCCTAATGAGTGAGCTTCGGCAAAAAAAGAGTTGCAAGGTAACAGCGGCAGCAGCTGAACTGAGCAAAAAGGGTAAAAAAGGCTTAAAAAAACTAAAACATTACAGTAGACTGTATACAGTATGTACAATAAAAAGGTTAAGAACACTTTATATACAGTATATAATGTAAACAGTATATATATAACCTGCTTATAGTATCTCCTGATAGTCCAGCATATTTGATAATCCGGCACCACCTAAGTCCCATAAGTTCCGGATTATCGGAAGTCTACTGTACTACTTTTGCTACAGGTTGAAACTCTCTTAACCAGGATTCTCTGGTCCGACAACATCCATGGTCCAGCTCAGATGTTGCAGGACCAGAGAGGCCCAGTGGAGGGCCAGTGATAAGAATCCCTGCAGGGCTGGTAGAGCAGTGGGCTGCCCTCAGCAAGTTGATGGCAGGGCCATCCAGCACATGGCAGCAGGTCTGCCAGTGGGATTGGGAGACACAGCGTGGCTGCCGGGCAGGGCTGGGAGCCACAGTAGCTTAGTGGCACAGGGATCCACGGTGCACGGCTGCCTGATGGGTCCTGGAGCCCCAGCATGGCAATGCAGCTGCCTAGTGGGTCCTACAGCCACAGTGTGGTGCATGCCGCTGCCTGTGGGAACTGGAGCCCCAGCGCAGTATGCACGGTTGCCCGGCAGGACCCAGAGCCCCAGTGTGGCAAGCACGGCTGCCCGGCAGGTCCTGGAGCCACTGCAGCGATGGCTGCTCAGCAGGGTTAGCAGGGCAGCAGGCCCAGCAGGAGGGGGGCACTATTTGGGAGGCCAATGGGCTGTGTGGGAGGGCTGGCAGCCAGAAATGACTTCCCTTGGTCCAGCAAAATCTCTCATCTCTCAGAGGGTGCTGGATCAGGGAGGTCCAACCTGTACTACTTGAATCTCTGTGCTTCATTAAACTCATTCTTGATTTCACTCTACATAAATGTGAGTGTGGTGAGTTAAACAGATTGGTGATCTGAGATGCTATGACTTCTTCAGAAGCAGTGAGTCTGTGAATACTTTGACTCTCCATTGGAGCAGGACTGGACACTCTAGGGAGATGCTCGGAGGGTTTGGGATTGGATTGTGCCTCTTGCTAACCCACAGAAAGATTGGGGGGCTAAAGAGGAGTGCTTGTGTCACCAATGTCCAGTGAGGTAGGGAAGCTGGCCCCCAGCAAGTGCAGACAAAGGTTCTTCACACTCTACTTCTAGATCACACTCTCCTAGCTTGCTTGTGAGAATGTCAACTGGGACTGTGTCAAATGCCTGACCAAGATCTAGATACATCACAAATACAGCTTTCTTCCTCCCCTCATCCAGTAGGCCAGTAATCTTGTCTGTATCCAGTGGTAAGGAGTTCCATAGATTGACTGTGGATTGTGTGATGTAGTTCCTTGTATTTGTTTTAAACCTGCTACTTATTGATTTCATTTGGGGACCTCTAGTTCTTGTGTTGTGTCTTTATTCACTTTCTCCACAACACTCATGATTTTATAGACCTCTGTCATGTCCCCCCTTTGTTATCTCTTTTCCAAGCTGAAGAGTCCCAGTCTTATTAATCTCTCCTCATGTGGCAGCTGTTCCTAACCTTTTACCCACTTAAAATACACCTTTTCATACTTAATAAATGTAGTTCTGGTTTATAATATAACCCAGTTTGTCATTTCTAACTTGCGGAGCTGGGGGGAGGCTGTGCACATCTTCACACTGAGGAAGGAGGTGAAATTTGTATGACTTGGTGTTTGTACCCCAAAGAATGGGTGAACATCTGGGTGCTGTAGTAAATCCCTTAAGATGAGTCCTCCCAGAGCTGACCTCAGTGTGTGCATCGGCAGCTGGCTGTGGCCCTCCCTATGTACTTTGCTCAAGGAGGCTTGAGAGCTGGCTCAGCAAGACCAGGTAAAAGGAGATCCTGGCTGACTGAGAAGGTGGGTTTGGTGATGTCTTAAGCACTTCAGTTGGCATCCTAGGTGTTCCAAACCCTGACAGGTAGATATCACTAAGGTTAGAGTTGCCAACTTTCCCGTCCGGATGTCATTGTATCAAATGGCATCCTGACCATCTAGTTGAGAAAGTTGACAGCCCTAAATTGTAGACTGGTGTCCTAAAAGCATCTGGGATTAGTTTCAACAACATTTCCATACAGCAGCTTTTTGCTATTTTTTTCCTTGTGGTATATTTAAAACTATGTTAAAATGGTGCACTGAGAAAGACCAGGCAGGTGAGGTAATACCTTTTATTGGCTCAACCTTTCTTGGTGGAAGGTACTAACTTTCAAGCTATTCAGACTGCTTCTTAAGGTATGAGGAAGGAAACCAGGCAATCATTCCACTCTCAGATGAGCTCATAGAGAAGAATGATAAAAGACAAAAATATCAAATGACCAATGGGGAAACACCTGTCACTAAGGCTACGTCTAGACTACAAGCCTCTCTCGAAAGAGGCTTTTTTGAAAGAGTCTTTAAAAAAGATCGTCTAGACAGCAACCAGTATTTTTGAAAAAGCACTGTTTGCATTCAATAACACCTTTTTTTGAAAGAGCGCTTTTGAAAAAAGGCATTATTCTTCGTAAAATGAGGTTTTTCCATGATCGAAAAACACTGCTGCATTCTTTCAATTTAATTTTGAAAGAACGCAGCAGCAGTCTAGACGCAGGTGAAGTTTTTTCGAAAAAAGGCTGCTTTTTTCTAAAAAAAACCCCTGTAGTCTAGACACACCCAAAGTGATCGCTCCAGAGCTGATCTTTCAGTAGTTGTCCTTGGAGGGCAACTGCACATCTCCAAAAGGTGAGCTTGAGAACTTAAATCATAACAGTGTGAGATACTAAAAATTATAGCCTCTACAGGGCTGTAGTTTCAGGGCTCATCACAACAATTTGTGACACGTACCTGGCTGATCTTAAAGACATAATTCATCGCAGTTTACCAGTTACATCTCAGATTGCTGCTTTGCTTAACACACAGTGCTTAGATAACTTTGTGAAATAAATCTTTACTTGTTTTCACTATAAAGTAGAGAGATTTGTGTAACAGCAGGTAAAAATATTGAAAAAATATGAAAATTAAAAAAAAAAAGAGTGGCCCTGTAGCACCTTAGAGACTAAAAAAAATATAGTATCATGAGCTTTCGTGAGCACAACCCACTTCTTCAGGTGAGTGGAAGTGAGTTATGCCCATGAAAACTCCTGATAATATATATATATATATATACACACACACACACACACACACACACACACACACATTTTTCCCCCGCTTTACTTTCTAAAGAGGCTTTTCTGAAATTTGGCACAGCTACATGGCACCAAATTTCAGAAAAACCTCCTCTTTCGAGCCATCCCTTCTTCCTCATAAAACGAGGTTTACAGAGATGGTGAAAGAACATATCCACTTTTCCGAATTTTTTTTCGGAAAAGCGGACACATTCCTTGAACGCAGCATAACTTTTCCGGGATACCTCCGGTATCCCAGAAAAGAGCTGCAGTCTAGACATAGCCTATGGTGTTACAGAACCATTAGTTTTTAAGCTTTTTTAAGTTACAGACCAACACGGCTACTCCTCTGAGACCTGAAAATATATGGTTACATATGAAATCATAACATACTTTCTAAAGCCTAGACTTAATTAACAAGATACTCTGATGTCTAATAAAGTATTGCTTGCCAGCATGTTCCAGCCAGGCAGACTGTGATAACATTTTCATGAAGTGAGACATGCTGTTAGCTTGTCACTTCAGTGAAGGATGCCAGGTGCTTCTTAGTACCTGTACATATTAGGTCATTCTTTTGTTCTTTTTTATAAACAGGAACACTCCCTGCTGATTTTTTTTTTAACTGTGGCTGCCCTCGCTTGTGGACTTTGCAGTTTTTAATTGGCTAATCTGTCTCCATATGCAAATAGGCCTCCTCAAGAGACACAATGCATGAGGGGGACAAGCATCTGCTACATGCTGCTTGAAAGAACAACTTTTTGAAGACTTGTTAGGTATTTAGGTTGACTCCAAGGCTTTCTTGTAGATAACAAACTTTTTAAATATTGTCTACGTGTAATGCGGAACTGAACCTGGGAATCTCTGGAGCTCTACAACCTGAGCTTCTACATGAAAGCTACAATCACCTAGCTCTCAGCTAAGGTTGTAGAGGAAACTCCTTCTTTCTTTCTGTAAATAGTTTAAGTGCCACTACATGGCACATTGAACCTCCCCCAGAAGGTATGTGGGTTGCACATGCATATATGTCAAAATGATTTTGATGGTCCTGGCTTATTATAAAATATTTACTTTTTGGTGAAATTAACATGCTTGTGTCTAACTCAGTGGATGCTTGTAAAACCTTATATGTCCCTCATGTCCTCTGCCAGTTGCCATCAAGAAGTTCCTGGCCCACAATCACCACCCACTGTTTTTAATTCACAACGGAGCTGTGATAGCCCTTCCCGGTGGAGCCAAACACAATCATACATAAACCATTTACTTAAAGCAATGGTTTCCAAAGTGCATTTCAATGTTGGTCACATCTCCCCTGGAGAGAGGTTACATTCAATTCAAGCCCATAATAATACATAACCTTAATACCAGAATGTTTTTCAGGGAGATTGCAGGAAATTGCCATATATATCACTCTTGCCTATTAATTGATCTGAATTCTACCTTCCAGCAAAAGTATTTGGTATTTTTTATTTAACTGCTTTGTATGTGCTGTGAACTTAATAATCCTGAGAGGCAGTATCATTCAGTTGCTCATATCTTGAGTGCACTTGTGCAACAACTTTGCTCTAAAAACCTGTAGTTGGATGGTCTTTTGTGTTGAACTACAGTTCTTATAAAAAGGCACATGATAAAAACCAATGTCATTCCACAGTGCACAGTATCATTAAACCAGTCAGCAAGGGATCCCGAATGAAAAAAAAGATAGTTTTTTATAGGAATATAGCCTGCTAAATTAGTTTGCTGCTTCCAAACGTCTGGGGACAAGAACAGAGTACACTTATCCCTGCTCAAACTGCTGAATTGAAACTACCAAAAGGACGGGAACTTCATACTTTTGGTTTGCATTTTAATTCTGTGATCAGAACAGCTAGGTTTGGCATTGATTGTACATAATTATTGATGGGCAGGCTTTGAGGATGTGTGTGGCAGTGTAGTCTGAATAAATTTGAGACTTATGAAAGTGTTATTTCAGAGACATATACCCACAACAAGATTGTAACCGGCCTATGTCATGAAACTTGGGCTAAGCAACAAAGATCAGACTTTTACTAGTACGCCTCTGCTCTCGTTACACCTGGGTTTCCCCTATTGCAGGGATGTCCTTAGGATTTATGGGCCTCTATGCAGTACTGTTAAACTGGTGTCCTTTTATGCCTGATGACAGACAGATGGTGAGTTTTTAGAGATGTGATTTTATATTCTTCACCCAGTAACAAAATAGTTTTAAAGCAATTTTTAAAGTAAGTTTTAAAGATCCTGTAGACTAACACATTAAATTGAGAAACTGACACTATCTACCTAAGTTTGGTAAATCCCTCTTACATGGCTTCAATATCACTTGAATGGCTCTTTCACAGGTTCAGTGTTCTGCTAATAGGTCTGGCAGGCTTTTTCACTTTTTTTTAAGTTAACTAGGTCCTCTCCCGAGGAAGCAGAGACACAGAACAGGAATAGGAGGAAGTGGGAGGGTGGCTATTAAGACCCAGTGGTGGCCCAAATTTGGGGTGCCCTATGCAGCTGCATATTCTGTGTATGGGTAAGGTTGGCCCTGTTCATTTGGGGAATAAACAGGAGCCAGTGTGGTCTACTAGTCAAATTGGGTTGCCCACTGTCTAATCACATAAAACCAAACTCACTCACAACATCCCTGTCCTTTTCCCAAGGCCATGCCTCTGCTCGGTCCCTTCTCTGAGGCCCTGTCCCCACTCTCTTATCCCCCTTCCCTCCTTTGCTCATTCTCCCACACCTTCACTGTGCTGGAACAGAGGGTTGGGGTGCGGAAGGGGGTGTGGGCTAGCAGCTGGGGCTTAAGGATTCAGTGTGTGCTAAAGGGTTCCGGGCTAGGCCGGGGGCAGGGGTTGAGGTTCAGGAGGGGATGTAGTGTGCAGGCTGAGGGAGGAAGTTTGGGGTGTGGGAGGTGGCTGAGGGCTCGTTTAGTGGCTTTGGGTGCAGGAGGAGGTTTGAGATGCAGACTCTGGCCAGGCAGTGCTTACCTCGAGTGGCTCCCAGAAGTGACCGGCGTGATCAGCCTCTAGGCTCAGGGGCAGCCAGATGACCCTACATACTGCCTTTGCCTGCAGATGCTCCCCTACTGGTGTGGTTCCTGGCCAATGGAGCTGCGGAGTTGGTGCTCGGGGTGGAGGGGAGTGCCTGGAAGCCAGAGAAAGCCGCAAGCCGTGCAGAGCCAAGGCAGCTAGAGAGCCTGCCTTAGCCCCACTGTGCCAACAACCAGACTTTTAGCAGACTATTGAAACCTCACAGCCTGGTTTCAGAAGCCACCAGGAGAATGATTCTGATTCCGGGAGACTCCCAATTAAGCCGGGAGGGTTGGGTGTGGACAAAAGCACTGTTCTGGGGTAGCAGGACACCTGAACCCTAATCCCAGCTCTGCTGCTGACCTGCTGTGTAACTTGGTGCAAATCACTTCACCTCTCTCCTAGCTGTTTTGTTTTTATAGCATGTCAGCTCTTCAGGCCCCTCAAGTTCACAGGAATTAAAAAGAAAAAATAACACAAGTGGAAACCACTAACGAAGGCAAGCGGCAGTTCCCTGGCCTACACTCCAGCACGGTCTTAAATATGTGGGGAATAACAGGAAGGAAATTACCCAACTGTAAACAGCTTATTAGAGTAAGTCAGCACCTGGAGAGAGCATCTGCCCTCCAATAACATTATTAAATACACAGAAGGCAAAAGAATCCTTGCAAATATATGCATTTGATGAGGGTGAGCCGTGGCACTGCTGTGCTAATGAAAACTCTCTTTAGAGGGCTACTTCAGCAATCCTAATAAATCACAATATAATAATGAGCAATCTGGGCCCATTGTTGTAGCACACTATTATAAGGATGAGTAGCACTAACATATTTAGGAGCCTGATTGATGTCACCAGAACTGCCCCTGTGAGTAAATATAATCAGTGGAGGATGGGGATACAAAATAGGAACTATCTATTTTTTATTCCCCTGCATTGTTGACACTTACAAAAATAGTTTAGGAGCCTGGATATAATAGCTTAGGAGCAGATCCTCAGCTGGTGTAAATCAGCATCATTTCGCTGAGTTCTGCACAGTGCTTCACTAGTTGAGAATCTGGCCTTAAACAGAATTACTTTTCATGTATGTGACAGGAGGGAAATGACTCCTTTCTTGAGAGTTGAGCAATAAAAATGAATTCTGTGCCATTTTGAGCTGGTAGTTAATTTTCAACCGTGTCTAAGTGGGAGTTTCTGCTGTACACCAAAGGACCCTTATCTTGAATCTGTACAGTGTTTCTACCATCCCTGAATGAGGAGCATGCTTGGACATTCCCTAGTTCTGTTTGTTGGCCTTGTCCTACCTACATTCTGAAGTATTTCTTGGAATCTTCCTTAGTGCATCTATGTTTATAGGTCCCCTGCGAGGTTATGAGTCTCTCAGAATCCCAAGTAGGGAACCCTGAGTCTGTAGTTCAACTTGTAGCAACTCATGCTCATTAGCTGTTGAAGTCCCCAGTTTGATCAAAATGGCAGCACCTTACAATAAATAATATGGATAATAACAGCAACACTATTTGCCATCCATAGGGCTTACTATTCTTTATCACAGAAGAAAAGTATCTGGATGCCTGTTCTACACATAGGGGGAAAAAAGTTAGGAGTGGGTGAAATTATTTGGCCAAAATGGAGTTTTTTTTAATGAAAAATGCTATCTTAGCAACACCAACATTTTTTGCAATTTTATATCTACTCTTTATAAAAAGATCCCATCATTCCAACACAATTCAAAACATTTTTAAAAATGCTCAAGATCAAAATGAAACCTTTTGCTTTAGGTTGAACAAAAAGCTTAATTTGACCTGAAATTTGTTATACTTTTTGATTTTCAAAGAACTTAGAAAATTATTGGTGGTTTTTGGTCCAACCAAAAATTAATTTCATTTCAACTTTTCAAAATTGCCAGCAAAGCAAAAAGTCAGTTATTTCCCCAGCTTCATTAAGAACCATGATCTGCTTCCCTTACTCATGTTGGAGAGCATCTTACTTCCCAATCCTAAAGGGATGGCAGAGGTGTTGAGTGACCTTCTCAAAGTCTGTCTGTCATAAGTGCTTATATAGCCCCCAAACTGTAGTTTATGACCACTGCACCGTTAGTTCGAATTAGTGCTGTAGTGTAGACATACCCTAATAGACCAGAGACTTCAAACAAGGACTCAAAAATTCTAAGAGATGAACCTAACCATTGCTCCATTTACTTCTCTGCAGCCATCTACACAGATTGAAAGTTAGTCAGTCAGCTGTCTCAGCAAGGGTTTACCCTGTGCAGGATGAGATCTAGCTCATGGATTCTCATGGTACAAGCTGTGACTTGGTCTGGAGTTTTGTAAACATCTTCCCTATCTCTGTGGCTGGAAGGGAAGAGGTGTTCTTGAAAAGCTTTCTGTTGTAATGTGGGGGTCATGGCACAGGAAAGGTTCAGACACACTGATGTGATTTATGGATTTTTCAAACAGAGGAAAAACTGAAAAAAAAAATCAAATAACAAGACTACAATGTAGGGTCTGCAATCCTTGACAGAGTTCCTTGAATGATACTCACTCCTTAAGCTCATGTCCGTCTTGCTTTCTCTTTTAACAATTTTAAGTTTCTCATCCTGAACTGTTTTTGTAGTTAATAATTTAAATACTGCAGACTCTGTATTCACCTTGTTTTCCTTTGCACTGCATTCTTTTAAAAAGCGTTGGAGCCTTTCCTTGCTACAGTAACCAAGACTAGGTAGAGTACACTAGGAGAGGTCTTATCAGTTTCTTACAGTACATAGCAATTATAGCAGTGCTTTTGATTTATGTTATAGTCCCCTAGCAACCAAGCATTCTGTTTGCCTTCTTCATTTCAGCTACATATTGGGCTAACGGCTTTAGGGATTTTTTTCCACAATAAAAACCCTTAATCTTCCAAACAGCTCCAAATCTCTTTCTCAGTGATCATGCTAGAACCGTTTTTTCTTTTAATGTTGCTTTTCCAGGGCACATTATTTTTTCTCTCTATTGATATCTTGGATTTTATTGTCTTTATTGATCAAAATGTCTGACTGTAGTGGTTTTTTTGTTTCCCCTTTGTTTATTCTAAGCTTGTATTTGCATATTTGCCAAAGTCTTATATGCAAATGTTGAAAATCTGGCAACCCATTGCTTATGCTGTAGGAGCAACTTTTCCCATTGACTCTGCAGCTGTTTTATTTTTGTTGTCAATGCGGTAGGTGTGGGGAGGAAAATAGTTTTCCCCAGACACTTTACATAGAAGGAAGAAAACATAGACAAGAGAGAGCATCTCTGCTATTTTTTTATTATGGTTTTCTAAATGTATGTACAACAAAATGTTAATTTGAGAGCAAGCAGCTTTTATAGCGACAGAGCCATCTGTACAAAACTGAACTCAGATTTAAATTCTGTATTTATAAAACACAGCTATCACTCACATCCATGGACCTGTACACCATAAAAACAGATACCAGACTTCTAACTATATTGTTTTGACAGCATAGGGCTGTATAATTTGGCACTCTTCATATGATATAGTGAGTAAAAGGAAGCCTCTGTGAAAACAGTCTGAGCCTGTTCTGATTTTAGTGCTTTCATTCAGAACAAAACTTGGCCTGCTTATGCACTACTCTGTTTTTGTTTATGTGCTATATTTATTATTTGTATAGTGCCAGCCACATGTTCCATGCTTTGCATTAATCAGGGAAGCCAGACCCTGCCTTGAACACTGGGGAAATGCCCCCAACATTTTCAACAACATTGTGCAGACTCATGAAACAAGGAAGCTGCTCTCCCTTCCACTCTGCCATTTCTCCAGTTCTTGTGTTCCATGAAAATGAAGGTCCAATCCTGCTGACATGCATATGCTTAACAGTATGTATATGCATGGACCATTGACTTCAGTGGGATCATGTGTGTATTAGGTAGATTGGCCCTGTGTCTCCCATCGTGCACCACAAACCAGTTTAGAGTTTTCCGTCCTGTATAGTCTCACTAGGATCGTTCAGGTATTATACACAACAGTGAGAGTTAGCAGGATCATACCATAATGACCTTTCTTTCACAAGTAGTCCGTAAACCTCCTGAAGTCATTAGTGCTACGTATAAGTAAGCACTGCTGAGTGAGTTCTGTTAGAGTTGATAAAACAGTGACTTTCATGAATAGTTGTGGCTGGACTTCATGTCCCTTCCTAGTCTTATTTAAATCAAAATGTGAGGAAACTTGGAAATTTGTGTAAACAGTGACTTTGCTTGAAGTACTAACATGTGACTTGAATATCTATACAGTTTACTCACTCCTGGGGCATGTCTACACTGCAATCAGGTGTGACTTCAGCACTTGCAGACACACCTAAGCTGAGTACTGAATAGGGATGTAAAATCCCATGTATTTAGTTAAATGGTTAATAATAATGTTTAACCGGTTAGCCAATTAAATAGGAGTGGATGGGCCTGCCATTGATTGGGGCTGCTCTGGCCAGCCTGGAGTGTCCCCATCCACAGCATATCCCACAGGGATGGAGCATCCCCCTGACATGGCAGGCGGGGGGGCTGCTCCAGTCCCGGCCAGTTAACCGATACCGGTTAACCATTCACATCCCTAGTTCTGAGGGTACTGGATGGGCATGGCTAGTCAGTACCACCATCTTTATCCAGGCTTCGCTGCTATTTTTACTCAAGCAAGCTTTGATCTATCTCTGTACGTGCTGCAGTCACACCTTCCCATTGCAGTGTAGACATACTGTAGATCTGTAGTCGACCCTTTGCATGGATGTACATGTTTAAAATATTCACAGGTGTGTAGAAGTAGATGCCTTTATTTTGTGGTACATTAAAACCTTTCCAATTTCTAAATGGAATCTCAGAGTTAATGTTGCCACAGGCCTCTTGTATGCAAATAAAAAGCACCCTCCATTTTTAGTGAATGTAGGAAAAAAGGCAGGATGTGTGTAGTGTATGCCTAAAATACTGTATCTTGCTATAAAATAGGTAGGAACATGGGATGCTGGAATCCAAGATATTGAAATGTTGCCAGTTGTTCTTGCATTGGTACCTTGAGGTATTCTGGGGGTGGGCTCTATCAAGTAAAAATTCTGTCTACTTTGATGGCTCTTGGCTTTGTAGAACTAACATTTCATAGGTATGTTTAACATAAGGATTTAGGACTATAGGCTAGCAAGTCCCTGCACATTGACAAGAGATGATATACCCCCCTAAGGCAAATGGCCTACATGGCTTCACATGCTAGATAGGGATGTAAAAAGTCATTTAAAAATGTAACTGTAATGGCTAAAAATCCTAGCAATTATACGACTGCAGAACCTGCAGTAAAGTATCCCCAGGAGTGAGCATCAGCCTATGATGGCCCTGTTCCCAGGAACCAGCATGTGACCTGTGGCGGGAGGAAGGAGGTTGGTGGGCCCACCACGGACAGGGGCTACTCCAGCTGGCCATTGCAACCCATGTGTGTGTTGGGCCCCATGGGGCTGGCACAGCTCCCTGCTTGTTGTGGGCAGGAAGCTGCTGCAATTCCTATTGATTAACTGGCACTGGTAGGCTTCACCTGTTAAGTGTGAGACTTACCAGTTAACCAGATAACTGGTTAACCATTTACATCCCTAACCCTAGATGTAAGAAAATCCACATACCAGACAGAAAAAAATGTTAAGGGTACAATAGAATCCCACTTGCCCAGACATTAGAAGGAGGCTGTGTATTTCTGATGGGTATTTTTAATCTGTGCTGTGCAAGTAACACCAGAACAGTGGCTCAAGTGTTAGAAACAGCCTAAAGAACTCAATGGCATAGCAGACCTTTTTCACTCTTTCCAGAGACATTAGTCTCTTTTCTACACAGTACAGCTGTCTTTAATTACAAATGGAGACTGACTAGCAGGGAAACAGTTTAACAATATTGCTAGTAAATTTTTGTTAAAGTGGAATCTTCATTACGCTGTAAAAAAAGACCTGTATCTAAGCAATGTCTTTTCGTTTTCATTTTCAAACGGAATTTCTTCCTGTGACCTTGGCCTCTTGGATAATGCCCTGCAACAGTTTCTCTAGTCAGCTCAGCTTAAGCCAAATGATTACAGGGGCGACTTTAATGATTTACGTAACTCCAAAAGAAAAATGAAACGGTATTTTTATATATATATATATATGTCAAAAGACACTTTGGGAAGGTCACTGACTTAATCCTACATTCCATATCCATTTCAACCTCGCTCTCTGGCCCGCCACGCCTCCTTGGCTGTTTTTATCCCCTAAGCCACGTTCCACACACACGCCAACTCTGCCGAGGCCCACCTTCTCTCCAGGTCCCAACCCAGGGCCTAAGGTGGGGAGTTCCTTCCCCCCCCCCAACCTGGATGACGGGGCTGTCTGCTGCCACTCGTCAGCCAGCAGGCTCCACTTGCCCGCCCTGTGTTGTTTCCTCACCCCCCCTATGGCCTTCCCTGGTGCAGACCCATCCCTGGGCAGCTCACTGGGTCCAAGTAGCCCCACCTCACTGTCTCCAGATGTCTGCCCCTTCTCTGGGCTTGCTGTGCCCTTCTTACAGGGCTGCCCGTCTTCCACCAGCCAATCCCTGCTCCTCCCTGTCCCGTGGGGCTGCCCCGTACTTCTGGGACCGGGCCCTTGTGTCCTGACATCAGCCCCCCCCCTCCCCCAGCCGCGCATGCGCCCACATCCTCTGGACTTGCAGATGCACATGCACCAGCATTCTCGCGGCTCACGCCGGCCGCTGCTTTTTCTCCCGCCGTGCTGGTGGGAGCCTGGCCTTTCCCCGGATCCATCCTCTCGGGGGTCTCCCTGCTAGTGCAGGGTCTCCTCACCCTGTCACATTATGGTACAACAGTGGCTAAGTATAGGGAAATAACCAGCTGCCTGAAATTTCAGTCTTTCAGAGTAAAAAGATATGTTTAAGGATCACATGATACAACCCACAGGACTGGAATGAATGGCCCAGGAATTCCCATGAGCATCCTTTCAAAGAGTTCTATGGAAAAACACTTCTGTAGACAGAGGCGCAAGCAGGAGATGAAATTGCAGACCTGAAGCATTGCTAACACCTCAGTGGTGATAATTACTTTCTCCCCACAACCGTAGTGCTGACACAGGTAAAAAATAAGGCTTAATGTTGCTTGAAGGAGAATAACCACCATCCTCACTAGGGAGCATTCTGCCCCTCAGAACCCATGTCATATCTGAAGATGCAGAGCGCCATGGACTTGGGGCAGAGGGTAGGGATGTTAGTGTGCAACTGAATAGTCATGTAACCATGGGAAATTTTAGCAGTTACATGAATATTCGATAGTCCCCAGGGTGAGACTGGCAGCCAGTGCGCTCCCATCCCCACTCCTGGGGAGAGTTCTACCACCCTGCGCAGTTGCCTCTGTGTCAGAGGTAGCAGTGCAGGGTGGAAGGTAGGAGCTAGTCTGTGAGGGGAGCCAGTTTAAAAACTAGCTCCCTGTGCAGACCGGCTGCCTGCCATCCCAGACTGCTGCCTCTGATACAGGGGCAGCAGCGTGAGGGGGAAATAGCCTCTGTCCATATGGTGTCTGAGCTCCCCACAAACAGAGGCTGCTGTGTGGGATGCAGTAAAATCAGTTTGGGTTGTTTTATGACTGCTTTTCAGATATCTCTATCTATATAGCTCTGTCTCTTACGATCAGAAATGTAGGTAAATTTAGACATCTATAGAATAATAGTCCTCGGCAGTATGATAGTGGCACAGTGCATTTTATTACATTTTGGCCTTAAAAATCGTAATGTCTCTTTAAAGTTTACCTTAAATGAGTGGAAAGGATGGACATACAGAGAGAAAGCAAAAATTCTAGCTTTGCCTTGTTGTATTCTCTCTCTTACTGGTAGTGTTTTAAAGGACTAACTTGTCAAAAAAAATAAACCCCCCTTTCTCATGTTGCAAGTTCTCATAAAAGGCCTTAAGAGCTTCTGTGGTGCCATTATTGTCTATTGTGTACAAGAGATCTGTAAAATACTGATCCAGGGTTTTGCTTAATGGACTGAACTTTGTTAGCATGATTTGGGAATCAGCTTGTTTTCCAATGGAACTAGGAACCTTTCCCCAGTGCCTATGTACGTACACACACACACACTGTTACAGTCTGTTGTTACTTCTTCACTTCACTTTGTAACTGTTTCATGTTGGAGCCAACTATTTAAAAAAAATAACCTAATGTTCTTAGGCCCTTTAATTCCACTCCCCTCAAATCAGATATGCATGTACTAGTTCAAACTGGTTTGTCTAGGGATCAATAGACAAAGAATATTCTTTTGGATAAATAGCCTGATTTTAAACTGACTCAGGGCCTTCTTCCTGACCCAGGAAATGGACAGGACCCTAGTCCTTGGAGCATCCCACTCCTTGGGATAGGATTGGACCTACTGGGGCCTAATAAAACTGAGTGCTTGTACAGAGTTGGAGCTGTGGTGAACTTGTAACCACAAAGAATCTCTTTGGGTGGGTTTGAAGGGCTACTCCTAATAGACGTTATGTTGGACTTGGGAATTGTAATCATGTGGCACCTACATCTTGCCCCCTTCTGATGAGATGGGTCTGCAGTCTTTAAACGATCATGGTTTCAGGCTCCCTCCCTGGAGGCACTGGTTTCATCCTCTTGGCCTGTTTTGGCTCCAGCTCTTCAGCTGGGCCTCTTAACAGTTCAATTCCCCTTCCAGGGGGTTGTCATTGTCTGAGGGGAGGCCAGTTCCCCGGTAGCCCATGGGGGGACCAGGTCCTGGCTCAGAAACCCTACAAATATCAGCCACATGTCACCATGTCCCTTTAACTAAACTGCTTCCAACTCCCTGGGCCATGTCCCCACATGCCAGCCTTCACCAAAACTTCCCCTTGTCTGAGGGATCCTCTAAACTTGAGCCCAGCAGGCAGCCAGGAGCTCTGCCTCACTCCCTGCCCGCTCTGAGCTATCCATGGTGCTGAAGCTCCCCTTAGCCAGCCAGCAGCACAAGCTACATTCCTCTAGCTCTAGGAAAATACCAACTTTTTTCTGGCTCTGCAGCTCCTTTTATATGCCATGATCTTTGAAAAATCATGGCAGACAGGGGAGATTCCAGAAGACTGGAAAAGGGCAAATATTGTGCCCATCTATAAAAAGGGGAATAAGAACAACCCAGGAAACTACAGATCGGTCAGTTTAACATCTGTCCCAGGGAAGATAATGGAGCAGGTAATTAAGGAAATCATATGCAAACACTTGGAAGGTAATAAAGTGATAGGGAATAGCCAGCATGGGTTTGTGAAGAACAAGTCATGCCAAACTAATCTGATAGCTTTCTTTGATAGGATAACGAACCTTGTGGATAAGGGAGAAGCGGTGGATGTCATATACCTAGACTTTAGTAAGGCATTTGATACGGTCTCGCATGATATTCTTATTGATAAACTAGGCAAATATAACTTAGATAGGGCCACGATAAAGTGGGTGCATAATTGGCTGGATAACCGTAGTCAGAGAGTTGTTGTTAACGGTGCTAAATCCTGCTGGAAAGGGATAACAAGTGGAGTTCCGCAAGGGTCTGGTTTGGGACCCGTACTGTTCAATATCTTCATCAATGATGTAGATATTGGGATAGAGAGTACGCTTATTAAGTTTGCAGATGATACCAAACTGGGTAGGGTTGCAACTTCTTTGGAGGATAGGGACATAATTCAAAATGACCTTAGCAAGTTAGAGAAATGGTCAGAGGTAAACAGGATGAGGTTTAATAAAGAGAAATGCAAAGTGCTCCACTTAGGAAGGAACAATCAGTTCCATACATACAAGATGGGAAGCGAATGTCTAGGAAGGAGCATGGCGGAAAGGGATCTAGGGGTCATAGTGGACCACAGGTTGAATATGAGTCAACAGTGTGATGCTGTTGCAAAAAAAGCAAATATGATTCTAGGTTGTATCAACAGGTGTGTTGTAAGCTAAACTCGTGAAGTCATTCTGCTGCTCTACTCTGCACTAGTTAGGCCTCAGCTGGAGTACTGTGTCCAGTTCTGGGCACCACATTTCAAGAAAGATGTGGAGAAATTGGAAAGGGTACAGAGAAGAGCGACAAGAATGATTAAAGGTTTAGAGAACATGACCTATGAAGCCAGGCTTCATGAACTGGGCTTGTTTAGTTTGGAAAAAAGAAGATTAAGGGGGGGACATGATAGCGGTTTTCAAATATCTAAAAGGGTGTCACAAGGAGGAAGGAGAAAATTTGTTCCTCTTGATTACTGAGGACAGGACAAGGAGTAATGGGCTTAAAGTGCAGCACGTAACTGTCAGGGTGGTCAAATATTGGAATAAATTGCCAAGGGAGGTGGTGGAATCTCTCTCTCTGGAGATATTTAAGAACAGGTTAGATAGACATCTGTCAGGGATGGTGTAGACGGAGCTTGGTCCTGCCTTGAGGGCGGGGGGCTGGACTCGATGACATCTTGAGGTCCCTTCCAGTCCTATTATTCTATGATTCTATGACCCTCTGGGACCTGGATTGGCTGTTCCCTGTGTCACTCTGACTGCTTCCCTTGCAGCCCCTCTAGGCTGCTTGAAGGGCTACTCTTATACTCCTTTCCTGAGATAGGCTTGGTGGGACCCTGAAGCCTACAGCTATGGTTCTCAAAATGTGGTCCATGGCCATCTTCCAGCTGGGCTGCAGGCTCAGGGCTCTCTCTTCACCTCTGCAGCAGGGAGCCCATATGGGTGCTCCAGCCCTGGCTTTCCTCCCATGAGGTTGGAGCACCAGTGCTGGCTTCCCGCTGTGGGGTGGGAGGGAAGCCTTGCAGGCCAGATCCGGCTTGTGGGGAAGTGAAGCAGCTTCATGTGCTGCCGCACCCTCTCCCCCTGGTTGGGGGAATGGCAGCGCAGGAAACTGCTCACCTGGAGGTTTTCTCCAATGCTCCCATTGGCTGGAATCACAGCCAATGGGAACTGCAGGAGGGCGGTACTGAGAGGCATGAACTTAGATAAGCTTATTAGCATCTGTTTTCTCTGCAATGCTTTCTACCTCAAGAATAAAATAAGCTTGCATGGGAATTGCTGTATAGTACTAGGACGGGGTTTATGGACCCCACACTAAACCAGGACAAGACATAGAGGAGTATTGGGGAGAGGCTGTGCCACTCAGAAGATGCAGGGCATACTTATTTAATAGCTTCTCCTTTTCTATGTTCTAGACCCGCTATTCCAATCAACAATAATTTAAGATTCCAAAAAACTGTTTCTTTATTTGTCCCAGTATGGTATTTGATTAGTTTAATTGAAGTCTCCCATTATTACCTGTTTTTTGACTTTGTTGCCTCTTTGATTTCTCTAAAAGAAATGTCCTTTTCCTGGTCTGGAAAATTTATGTGTGTGCTTATGACTGGAGATTTTAAAAGAAATTCTGGTAACACTAGATTCTCTGGAGTGTTTTAGGAATAGTACTACGCATTGCTCTTTCACCCACTCTGTCTTTCCTATATATTTTATTGTCAGGTATTATATTATCCCACAGTTTTTCTTTGTCATTCCACTGGATTTTACCGCTTACTATGTCAAGGGATTCTTCCATTGCAAGCATTCTAGTTTGCCTGTTTGCTTTCAGAGGTCTTGCATTAGCATACAGACATATTGGACCAGATCCTGAGCGGATATAAATTGACTTAGCTCCATGGAAGCCAGTGGAGCAACACCAGTCTACACCAGCTCAGGATCTGATCTTCATAGCTTATATTTTTCACATCTCTTTATGTTTATTTAACTCCTTTGTCTGACATCCTGTTAATTTGTCAGAATCAAACATATGTATAATTAGGTCAAATTATACTTTATGCAAACACTACTGTATATTTGCCAACACTGAAATTCATTTGCTGTCATGCAGCCAATTCATCTAGCATAGTCTGACCTATCTAGAGTGTCCTATAGATGTGGTAGTCTTGACTAATCTAACTGTGTTATCTGCAAATGTTGCCACCTCATAGAACATGCCTAAAACACTGGTAAATATATTGGATAACACAGGTTCTAGTATAGATCTTGGAAAAAGTCACTCTTACCCATTTTTCTATCTTGAAAAGGGACCATTCATTCTTACTCCATTTTCTGTTTTAGCCAGTTTCTCATTCATGACAGCACTTTAATCTCATCTCATGATTGTTCAGGGCCTGATCCCAAATTCACTGAAGTCAATGGAATCTTAATATCCTCTTTTGGGGTTTTTGGATATTGTCAAGGGTTTTTTGAAACTCCTAATATTCTCTTTTTTTCTTTACCCACTATTTTGTTGACATGTGTGATGGATAGGAGGAGTGCTGGCCAGCACCCGGTGACTAAGGGATTAAACTTGGGTAGCTAGCAAGAGGGTTGGCAGGAAGCCAAGAGAACCAATAGGAATAAAGTGCTGACATTTGAATTGTATAAGGTGCCTTGCCTGTTTTATTTATGTGGGAGAGCTAAACCAGGAGTTGAAAGACACAGAATGATTTAAATCAAGGCAGGACTACCATGCCTCCAAGGAATTCGGGACATGGAAGTGGACTGAACAAAATGAAGATTGTGAATAAGTAAAGGGGGAAAAAAATGAATCTAGTCGTGATCAGGGTATTTTTCTTTATTTTGTGGTTTGGTTTCAACTGCTCCATGTGAATCTATGCCTCCCCTTCCCATTTACCATCTAAGCATTGTTCCCAGAGATTTTCTGTGTTTTTAATTTGTTTTCCTTAGTTGCTCTGTAACATCTAGCCACCAAGTATGCTTTATCAAGTATATCTTTTGTTTTGTAATAAAAATCACTTTTTCAAGGTGATGATTTGATTCTTGTGTCCTGGAAGGAACAGGAGATCTCTCTGTCTGTGCGTTTCTGCATGTCTCAGACTGAGAGGTCAGCTACTAGAGACTGCAGCTTGTTTTTTTCCCCCCTCTCTTTTCTTTTGTTGAGTTCTTTTGTGGCAGAAGAGCTTGGAGTACCCTGGGGATGGGTTCAAGTGTTTGTCCCAGTTTTACAGTTAAAATTCACTTGATGGTGGCAGCAATCCCCCTACCTCCAAATCTGTGTATTGTGATTCTGGGGGAAGTTTTTGTAACCTGTGCCTGTAGTGGCAAGGTAAATTTCAAGTCGTTGCGGGCCCCCACTTTCTGCACTTGAAGTGCCAGAGTGGTGAACAACCTTGATAACATGTCAAAAGAATTGTTATAGAATAGAGAGGCACAGTCTTTTACTCCGTGAAATTATGAGCATTGGGAACTCACAGCTAATGAGGTGGTCTCAGGGTTTGCATTCTGCATTGCTTTGTAGCAGATGCAAGTTTTGTGTCTGGACTCTTTCCAGGTCATTTACTTCCCCATAGCTATATAGGTAGAGAGCTTAAAAAGATTATTTTTCACAATGGTTAAAATTGCCTTTTTAAAATTAAGTAGTGCATTTTCATTTAGTCAAACAATGTACATAGGTGATTGGCCAAGAGCAAGACAACATCAAACAAATTTACATACCAGGGTAAGAATCAACTATTTTTGTATTCCAGCCAGATGTAGTAAAATACTAGTCCACTGCCACTAGATACACTGGGAAATTGTATATTGAAACTTTTTAAAAAGCATACATAGCACTGGGGAGTTTTCCTTTTACAGGGTTTCCTCTTTGAGGTACAAAATTAAATGCAATGAAACAAGTGCAAGAGATCATCCTTTCTTAGCAGCCCTGTAGTATCTTTGTGTTTTACAGGGAGAGATTCTGTTCCAACTTTGGACACCACTACTGCTGCAACCAATATGTGCTGGTCCCTTGAGTGGTCACAGAAGACAGGTTTTACTGTACTCTTAAGGGCATTTACCTCTTTATTTGAAAACTCATTAAGAAATAACAATTGCTAAAATCAAAAAGTACACAGAGAGAGTGAATTCAGCTGATGTTAGTGGGAATTTACAGTCTCTGAATAAAGTGAAAGCTTTTAGAGGAGCTTCTGCAATAGCCATGTCTGAGTCACCTAAAATAATTTGGGTTAGAAAATGGCCTATAACACTAATCACACATTTCTGTTCATATTTTTATAGTTATAGGGCAGCTGCACTGATCACAGGGTGGTTCCCTGCCAACAGGTAGGCACACAGAGATGATATAAGAGAAGCTATAGCTATGCAGAATGTGAAGCACAAGAAGTAGGTGGAATCATGCTTCTCTGCAGATGCTTTGATTATGCACCAGAATGGGTCCAAGCAGAGTCCAGTGCTGCACATGGGTACCATTGGCGGGTGTCATTAGATTAGGATAAGGAGGAAAGGAGGAAAGCTGCTTCTCTGGCTAACTGGACAGGATGCTTAGCAGGAAGCAGATGACAATGTGCTATCTCTGATGATAAAGCCCTCCATACACAGGTCAAACCTTCTGACTCCCACTAATGAGGAATCCCCTTGGGAGGGAGGCACAGAGCAGCAGGGAGAGGACGGTGTACCTCCTCACTGTACCCCCTCCTATGTGCTAAGTAATCTCAATCTACTTCAAATCCCTCCACAAATGCCCTTTCTTTGCAAGCTTTGCACCACTAATCTTATCTCTGCCACAATCTGCTTCCACTGTAGTGGTATTTGATCACTAAAAAAAGAAATGTTAAAGCTGAGAATATGTGAAACAAGACAAATGTTGTGATTTGCTTTCATGGGAAGCCCCCACTCTCTTCCACAACTCTATTACTTTTTCCATTGCCTGCTGTTGTCTTTTCATGCCCCATTTTCTACCCTTCGTACACCACAGCCTCTTTTATTTGTGCACTCTGTTGAATTTAGAATGTAAGTCTTTAGTGCAGGGATCTGTTCATCTTTTAAGTTTGCAGACTGTTGTGCACATGCATACTATGCAATGGATGCACTTTAAAAGGCCATTCTGCTTTTAGAAATATTACCAGTAATGGCATTTATTCTCTGTATTTAAAATGGGAGATTATTCACTGGACTGGAAGCTATCTGAAGAGCAGGGAATACATTTGTTAAGTTCCTCCACCCTGTAAATAATGAGTAATAATTGGCCACCCTATTTTAGGTCTAAAAAGAGAGAGAGTTTGTATAAAATAAGCACCCTGCTTGTACTGTGTCAGGTGATGTTATGTCTTGTTTTGGGTAGCACCCACAAAGTGCTAGTTACTAAATATAAAAGAAAACCCATTCCCTGCTCTGGAAGGCTTACAAGCTGAAAAAGAACAATTCAGTCTGCTGTCCCTTGCTGTGTTCATATAACAGGGTATTATTTTCCGCCGCTTCTAGCAGATGATTTCCACTCCCAAGTCCCTTTCCCAGGACAGGCTGGTTTCTGAATAGGTTGGCTGGCCTTCTTCCTCTGTTTGGAATGCTGCCTTCTCCTGAGGTGAAGAAAAAGGTCTGCTTTGTCATTTGTCAGAATGATCTAGTTCTGTTTCACCTTAAAATCTGTTTTTTTTTTCCCCATTTTATCAAGACACTGCCGGCGCTGAAGGAACGATAAATTATTGTATTGTTATATTATGTTTATTTGCTGGTAAAAGCAGATGATGTTCCTGGCACTGTACAACATGCTAGTTCCTGGCACTGTACAACATGCTAGTAGAGATCTTGCCTCCAAAGAGTTCAGTCTAAGGCTTTGGTCTAACACAAATTCATGCACATGCTTAACCTTAGGACACAGATAGTCTGGTCACATGCTTCAAGTGAAGCAAGAGCATAAGTCCCTGCACTATGCAGATAGACACAGGATAGGACAAGATGCACTGAGAGGTGCAAGGAAGGCATTAACTTGTATCTATCGATTTAGTTATTTCTCTCACTTTTCTATAAAAGGTAGAGAAGGAAAATGACTGACAGGTTAATGTGGATAGCCCTTGCAGAAGTAAATCTTCAGGAGGGATTTGAATGAATAAAGAATGATGGCCTGATGCTTGGGATGTCGATCTAGGTACGTCTACAGTGCACAGCCATTTCAGGATATTGGTGGTATCCTGAAATAGCTACTCTGCGTCTACACAAGCCGCCCATTATTTCGAAATATTTTTTGAAATAATGGGTGTGGCATCCCCGGTAGCCCTCGTTCCATGAGGGCTAAGTAGTGTTTTGAAATAGCACGTTATTTTGAAATGTAGGATTGTGTAGATGCGCCACATTTCACAATAAGCAATTTTGAAATGCGATTTTTGCGTAGTGCAAATTGTGTATCTTATTTCAAATGTAGGGTGCTGTGTAGATGCACCCTCTGTGCTTTGGAATCAGCATGGAAGGATGTATAGAATTTCACTGACATTTATCTAGGGAATCTATATTGGTTCTGTATCTCTGTACATGACTTAAGAATCCTACCATCATGTAGCCATTTTACTAACCTAATATATCTATTCACAGCCATGTCTTAAATTACCATGTTTCCCTACTATTTTGAACAGTGGATTAGATTGTTCTGAGACTCCCACATGAAACTGGTTTAAACTTATGTGGTGGATCAGTTTTGTCAAACTTGAAACATGTAGTTGGAATGTGTCAATTTCGAGAAATTTTAGATAGGGAGGAAAAATGGTCTAGATGGTGCTTGGTCATGCTAAGAGTTCAGGGGACTGAACTTGATGACCTCTTGAGGTTCTTTCCAGTCCTATGATTCTTTGGAAATGGATGTTTTGACTTTCTAATTTTGTTAATATTGAAGTGTTTTGTATTGACTTTATTGTTTTGACTTTTTAATATTAAAATTGTGTATAAATGTAATGGTATTTTGACATTATTAAAACAAACAAAAAATTCAGAAAAAATTCTGTTTGGAGCTATTGAAACATTTTTGTTTCAGTGATTCCCAAGAGAAATTTTCTGATTTTGTTTGTTTGCCTTGTTTTAAGTTTTGCAAAATATTTCAAAATTCCAGATTTTAATTGTAGTCTAGATTGTGAATTTTTTTTCACTGTCATAATTTCCCATGGCATAGAAATTCTGATTTCCACCTAGATCTAGTACCAACGATCCTTTTTTCCATATGTATGCAGGATACGGGTTCCCGAGTTTTCCTTTCCATTAAGAAAGTGAGTCATATAGTTTCCACTCATACAACCTTTGATGTCAGTGGTGTATCACATATAGCAATAAAAGCCTAAACTGGCTCAGTGGATATTGATGGTCCTTTATCCAGAAGGCGATGTGTAGAACAAAGAGGAAGTAATGTGGGCTGCAACTTTGTGTGCATTTAAAAAAAACCAAGATCAGCTCTGGGAAAGAACAATACGAAGAATAGGTGGGTGGTATGGTGGATGAACCTACAACGGCCACATGCCCTCAGACATTGCTGCATTAGAAATGACTGTAGCTTGTGAGTTTTGAGGTTGATATCCCAGTATAGGAGAATGGATAGTTCTGTATAACTTCTGAGTTCTTATTAAAATGTGTATCCAGCTGTCTTTGACATTAAGCGCAGTGTGAGCATTTCATTAGATATGCCATTTGTGGAAAATTTTAAAACTATGTATTTCACTAATGGTTATGCATCAAGTGTTTCCTTGGTTTTCAAGCTATGCTGAGACATTTTTCAAAATGATGTGTAAATATGATGCTTAAACATGTATCTTGAGCACAGATGCTATGGTATGCATGCCTGTGTCAAATGAGAATTAAATTCACAGCTGAAGTTCAGTATAATAATTGTTGTATTTGTCTGGTGCTGGCTTCTTTCTGAAAACACTTTAAAGTATGATGCAGTTCTCAATGCTGTGGTAGAGTTCCATGTTCCTTTTCCCTGCTTGTTGTGTGTCACGCTCTTCCTTATCCTGTTTACAAGTTAAATTATAGGTTTTTTTTTAAATTGTTAGCCCATTGAACTCAATCAGAGAACTGTAAGCCAAGCTAGGCTCTTCTCTGCTTACACATCTTCAGCAGTAATTATTCTACAGTTAACTTTTGCTCTTGGTTAATCCAGTGACATTCCAGCATGCCCAGTGAGGCTAGGGTGTAAGTAAATTTCAGTGGGGTTACACAGGTGGAATGGAGTTGTGATGTATCCCTATGATTAGATAATAGTTAATAATTATTTCCTGATATGAACACAAACAAATTTCCTTTCTATGCCAGAGTTGTTAAACTTCAGCAGGACTAATAACACATTAAAATGTAGTAACAAATTGAAAGTCAGATATTTCTGAATAGACACAAAGATCTGTTCTGTGGTTAAGGTGGTGTCATTTTTGTATAGTCCTTTTTCAGAGTAGAACCATGCTTTGAAGCAGATTCTTGGCACAGAATGTGCCCTCATATCCCAGATCCAGTTGAATGCTGAGCCATAGTTCAGATCTGCCTCAGGGCTACTCTGTATTCTGCTAGCTGTTAGTGGTCAGGAGGGTTGTTTTACAATATGGGGATTACAAGATGGGTGGACATCCCATCCCCATCCTCTTCTCTGAGGTCAGGGCCCTAAAGGTTCAGGATCTGCCATGACATTTCTATAACATTGGATTCCTCCATCAATTCTTCTTGGGCTCAACAGTCCGGCACAAAACAGACTTGACTTAAACTGAGGAATCATTGTCATAATCATCATATTTTTTTCCAGTGCAAAAGTTGTATAGGGCCACAGTTTTGAGTAAGATTCCATCCAGGTCAATTTGAGCTGCCAGTTGGCCCCTTGGGGTGTTACCTGGATGATGTTTATATCACCGTTTTCTTGAATATCCACATTGCACATACACCGAAACTTAAAGAACAGTATCAGGAGGGGAGGAACCAGGTCAGCTTGTCTGTGAAAGCACAGTAGTTTTGACCATCAGTGGTCTTTGAATGGCCACCTTTTGTTGTTGGTGTTGCAAGCATGCAACTAACCTTGGCCTAACAAGGATTGGAACCACGAGCTAACGAGTGCAAATGGCTTTAATTGCTTTAACCAACTCTGGAAGGAGGGGAAAGAGGAGACTCACTCTCACTATCCACAATCACACTTACAATCCAACAAAATACAGGTTGAGCACCAGGCACCAGGAGTTCATGCTGAGGTTCATGCTATTGGTATCTTCCCATGATGACCCTGGAACCGGTTTGCTGACCAGCTGATCCGAGCAGAGGCCACCCTCGGGAGGTCCTACTTGTTGATCTCCTTTCGTGTCCTCTCTCTTTGTTGGATCAACGATGTTACAGGCCATGTGCAGCTTCTGGGTCCATAGGCCTTCCTCACTGTCCTTTGTGAGCCGTGTACACTGCAGGGGGCCATGTGCACTCTGTGCAGGAGCCATGTGCACTCAAGTTCAGGTGAGTAAAAGTTCATCACCTAGGGTATGTCTACACTACCCCGCTAGTTCGAACTAGGAGGGTAATGTAGGCATACCGCACTTGCAAATGAAGCCCGGGATTTGAATTTCCCGGGCTTCATTTGCATAAGCGGGGAGCCGCCATTTTTAAAACCCCGCTGGTTCGAACCCCGTGCAGCGCGGCTACACGGGGCTCGAACTAGGTAGTTCGGACTAGGATTCCTAGTCCGAACTACCTAGTTCGAGCCCCGTGTAGCCGCGCTGCACGGGGTTCGAACCAGCGGGGTTTTAAAAATGGCGGCTCCCCGCTTATGCAAATGAAGCCCGGGAAATTCAAATCCCGGGCTTCATTTGCAAGTGCGGTATGCCTACATTACCCTCCTAGTTCGAACTAGCGGGGTAATGTAGACTTACCCCTACTGAGTGTATGTTTCCCACACATGCCATGTGTTCATTCAGGAAGGGGGAACCATAAGGGGAATTTACAGAACCTAAGCTGATAACAATTCAGCTTTACATTAATTATAACTTGCAAACAGATAACAATGTCCTTCGCCCTCCACAGTTGGTACCCTCCTCCAATGTTGAGTGGAAGGTATATTGAACTCCATCCTCCACATCTTGGTACTTTGGGGGCAGAGAGATTGTGAACAAGACAGTGCTTGCAGGCAGATCTGCAGAGGGAGTTCAGCCTCTAGCTGCTTTGTAAATTCAACGTATCTGGTCCTTTGTAAACTGCAATATCTCATCCTGCTTGGGATATCCATGCTTCTGGGATGCTCTCCTGCTCCCCATGTCCAGTTTTTCAGATATGTAATCTTTCAGGTTCTTAGCTCTGTCTCAGCTGTCCCAGAGGCGTTCATTATCTCACTGACCATGTCATCGCAGGTCCTCTTTTTCCACCTTCTCATCTATGAAAGCCTCTCTTCCGGTGTGGAGAATGTGTGGAAAGACATGCTTTATGCCAGTGGTTTTCAAACTATGGGTCGTGACCTAGTAGTCAGGCACTGGGTCTTGTTGCTCAGGGAGACCAGGTGACCAGTGGGGGGGCTGATACTTGTTCTGGCACCGCAGACTGCGCTGTACCCCAAACAGCTGGCTTGGTTCCTGGGTGGGGGGGTGGAGGAAGAGTGGCAGGGAAGAGTGCTTAGAGCTCCATGCACTGCCGCTGGCCTGAGCACTAGCTCTGAGCTATTGTTGACTGGGACCTGCTGCTGGGCTGCTTCTGAGGTACAGCATGGTCTGTGGCACCAGGACAGGCAGGAAGCCTGTATTAGCACCCCCATTGCACTGCTGACTGGGAGCCACTCACGGTAAACTCCTTCTGCCCCAGCTGAACCCCCCCTCCCCAAAGCCGGAGCCCTCTCCTATAGTCCAAAACTCTCATCCTCACCCCCACAATGGAGCCTATGCTTTAGTCAAATTACGTTGGGTCGTGGACATCAACAATTTTCTTCAACTGGGTCATGAGAAAAAAAGTTTTAAAACTGCTGTTTTACACTGTAAGACATGCAAAGCACAAGGCAACCATTGTCCGCACATATTCTGTGTCTAGTGCAAAGCTACTATTTAAGTGAAAAGCAGAATATGCCAGAATCCCTAGCTATTGAAAGAGCTGCTTTGCTATTCTAGCCATGGTGAGTATGGCTTCACAGCAACTTGTGGCAAGCCCTCATTGACAGCACAGGTTGCTCCCACCCCATATAGCAACATGGACATTGTCATGAAGCCCACCCACCCACCTCCTTCTCTTAATGCTGCTGGCAGTAGTCACCGTGGACTTGCAGAATCTGAGGTCTACACCAGTCTTTGCCAACCTAATTACTGGTATGTTACGGAAAGCATGGTTGCAGGATCCAGAAGTCACCATGTTTGGTGGATCACATGCTCTCTTGTCGACCCTATATGATATCAGTCTCCTGATGGTAACAAAGGTGGTAAGGGAGCACACGCTGCAAGCATTGGGTACAGACTAGTCCCTTATGCGGCCAGTAGAGGCAAGGTTTTGGAGTGCTATTGCAGGCCCCCACTTCTGCATTTGTCGTGCCAGAGTGCGAAACAGCATTGACATGGTGGCAGAGCGGTGGGGTCATTTTGAGAACCCTGAATTTTAAAAGGACACAGGTTTTTCTTTTGACTAGTTGCAAGTTTGGAGGGTTTTTACTTTTCTTTTTCCTTTCTGTCGCTGTCTTGGGGAGAGTCACACAGAAGGTTAACCTTAAAGCCAGACAGTCCAACCCAAACAGTTTTTTTCTAGTTTTCGGGGCAGTTGGATAGCTAGGCTAGATCAGGGCAAGTTGTCTTGCTCCGGGGAAGATTCACACCCTGAGGAGGGGAGACAGGAGCATATCTCTGTGAGTCCAAGGGGAAGTAACCTTGAGAGGGCAGGAGCAGCGGAGGGCAGCCCTCCTCCTCACTTGCCACTCTCTTCTGTGTGGGAAAATGCCTTTAGGGCAGGCAGATCTCTAACTAAGGACGAGATGGAGTTTCTCCTACAGATGGAGGAGAAGCACGCACGAGTGGAAGTCAAGGCAAGACTAGCACAAATAGAAGCGGAAAAACAGGTGAGACTAGCAACAGTAGAGGCAGAGATGAGGCAAATAGAAGCGGAAGCACAGGCAAGATGTGCTAAAGCAAAGGCCATACTTAAAATGATGAAAGCTAAGCAGCAGGTCACTCCAACTTCACCAACTAACCACCCTGCTCCCACTAATGCGCCAATCACTGTTCAACACCCTATGAAACTCCAGATCCAGAGGATGGAAGAACAGCAGAGATTGTATTCTTCTAGGAGTTCAGTGTACCATGCGGGTATGGGATGTGATTATAGCATGGCAGGTATGTGTAATAGGGCTGTTATCTTAACCCAGCCCCAGAGCATGTATGCGTTACCTGTAGCTAACAGGGAAGTTGGTGAAGGGGTGTATAACTCTGAGAAGTTCTCTGTGTCTAGCCAGCCCTACTGTGTCCAAGGGGAGAGTATCTCTAAGTGTATGCCTGAGGGAGATAGGTGTGTCTGTGAAGGGGGTTTCTGCATGCCCGCCTGATGTCTCAGAGGTGAGGCTGGAATCAGAAACAGGTCAGGGAGAACCCAGTGATCAGGGAAGTGTTTCTCTGGAGCAGTCTGGAGTGACTGGCCAGGGTGAGGTCCTAATAGCGGGTGATGAGTTGGTGGCTGCTGAAATTTGTGAATCTGGACCTCTACAAGCTAAAAGTAAATTGTGTGAAAGCGCTGAGGGTGAGCAGCCTGTGTGTGTGGAGACTGGCAGTTTGACTGCTGGGAGGGGTAGTGTGTCAGTATGTGTATCTGAGATCAGCCAGGCGTGCTGGGACTGCCTGTCAGCCTTGAATGTCTGAGGACAGTGCTGTGTTCCCAGATTTGGTTCTGGGGACAGCTGAAATCCGGAAAGGGGAGGGCCCTAGGTTTGTGTCTGCTGGGGGGAATGATTCTGTTGACTGAGGTAGATCCAGTCAGTGTCATGTCAGGACCCCAGGGATCAGACAATTCTGGTGCTTGTGTTTTGACTGTTGCTGGTGTGTTGCTGGGGGAGGGGGAAGTGACTCTGTGTGATCAGGGGGCTACCCTAGCCAGGACACAGGGAGAGCAGCAGAGTGAGTTAATTGGGGTGCCTACTGACAGTGTGGAAGCTTGTAGCAGTCTGGAAAGCTGCAAGGGGAAGAAAAATGTCTCTGACATCTTGCCACAGGAGTCTGCTTGCCTTAAAGGGGGTTGTGTGGAGACCTGCCTGGTGGGCCACAGGTGATTCAGGGTGTAAGGGAAACTCAGGAGGAGTTGATGGTGGCTCAGCAGAATGATGCTACTGTAGGGCCGGGGAAAGGTGAGCTGTAGCTTACAGGAGCTCATAGGGAAAAGGATCCTTATGGTGATTTTGACAAGCAGTTTGCTGCACCTAAAGGGAGTGAGGGTATGTCTACACTACCCCCCTAGTTCGAACTAGGGGGGTAATGTAGTCATACGGAGTTGCAAATGAAGCCCGGGATTTGAATTTCCCGGGCTTCATTTGCATGAAGCCGGCCGGCGCCATTTTTAAATGCCGGCTAGTTCGGACCCTGTGCCACACGGCTACACACGGCATAGACTAGCTAGTTCAGATTAGGCTTCCTATCTGAACTAGCTGTACGCCTCGTGGAACGAGGCGTACAGCTAGTTCGGATTAGGAAGCCTAATCCGAACTAGCTAGTCCGTGCCGCGTGTAGCCGCGCGGCATGGGGTCCGAACTAGCTGGATTTTAAAATGGCACCAGCCGGCTTCATGCAAATGAAGCCCGGGAAAGTCAAATCCCGGGCTTCATTTGCAACTCCGTATGACTACATTACCCCCCCTAGTTCGAACTAGGGGGGTAGTGTAGACATACCCTGAGAGTGGCTTGATTAAGGAAAATCAGGAGCAGGCTCTTCCTATAAGAGGCAGCAGTCTATTTTGTGAGACACTTGTGTCAGTGCTTAATAGGCAGAAATTTTCTAGCGGCAGTGACTCCACTGACTTGGATTTAGAAAGATCCAGTGTGGACAGTTTTGAGGAAGTTGTAGAGGGACTAAAGGTTGTTTCAGGTAAAATGGAAGCCACCAGAGAAATGAACCAGCCCCCTGATAAGCAAGTTACTGGGTGTGACCAGCTTGCTGAGAAATGTGTGTTGCTGGGAGGCCAGGATTCTATCAGCAGGGCTCGACAAATCTTCCTATCTACTTGCCCGTGACAAGTAGATTTCAGCCGGTCGCCCCATTCACCGGCGGTGCACACATGTGCAGTGCGGGTCTGGCGTATGCGCAGTGCGGGGCTGGTGAGTGGATTTTGCCACAGTTCATCGAGCCCTGTCCATCAGTATTGAGTAAAAAATGCTTCATGACAGTAAGTATTGTCCGTGTACACATGCTGTAGATTTGTTCCTATTGCTGATGTTAACTTTTGTAACCAATGTGCTGTTGCTAAGGATTGTAAAAATGTCCAATGTACATGCTTTTTTCGAAAGACCACTGAACCTGTTAAGAAATGTACCAAAGAACACACACTGTATGTTAACAAACCTTGTGATACTGGTATTTCACTGTTGATACCTGAAACTAGTTTTGGAACTTCTCACCTGAGAAGGGGCATTCCAGAACTGGGGTGCATTATAGAAAGGGAAACTGAGGCACAACAACATTTAGTTCCCATAACTAAGTGCCAAGATGCCTACCCTATGGGGAATGAAAATACCTTCATTAACTCAATGTTAATTGGATTTCAGACAGTTGCCAAAGCTGGCATGGATAAATTTACTATTTTCTGTAGCTCTGAGCAAAGTCACTGCTGTACCCACTAATGATTGTTTGGTCCAAATTCTGTAAAGTGGGCCTTGTGAGGTGTCAAATGAAAGCTTGTACTCTGCTGATTCTATGTATGATATTTGTGTACTTGTATGATTTTTGTATATGAAGTTACGGATATTGTTCTCTCTTCTTGTATTTTGAATGTTCTCTGTCTGGGAGGAAGCAATGGGCCTGGTCTGCCTACTGTAAGGAATGATTAGTCAGTGAATGGTTGTGCAAATTAGCACTGCCTCATGGACAATGGCTCTCAGAGTGGCCAACACACACCAGAGGAATGTGTCTGGAAGCCTGCAGATCAGCCACGGTGTAATGACTACTTGCATGTGTAACAGACAAGACATTTGATCTCACTCCATCTTTGTCTCCAATCTTGCTCCTGATACCACATGCATCCTTGATAGGGACAGAGAGCCGGGGATGATTGCTGACCCATCCTGATTCAGGATGTGCACCAGAGACTTTTTCAGCTGGCAGTTTATAATATCTCTGCTAAAAGCCTGCATCAAGCACTTGATGATTGATGTATGTAATGTATTCTCTTTAACAATCTCACTCTCAACCTTTTCTTTCTTTCATTAATACACCTTTACATTTTAGATTCCAAAGGATTGGCCCAGCGTGCTCTTCTGGGTAAGATCTAAAGTGTAAATTGGCCTCGGAATGTGGCTGGGACCAAGAGGATCTGTTTGGAGTTGGTGAGTGTAGGTTTTATAACCTCTCACCTGTGTGGGAGGCCTGGGTCTGATTGTGGCACGGTGAAGCTGGGCTGTCTGAGGGGTTTTGCTGGTGAGGCTTCCTGCTGGCTGGATTGGCAGCTGACGTGCTCTGTGTGACTGGCGTGGTGCCTTATAGTAAAGAACTCCAGTCGAGGGCGGTAAGTAAACCCCGGTTTTGAGCAATTTGCCCTGAGCTGACATCCTCAGTGGTGCCAAGACCCGGACTGGTGTATTACAGTGGTGTATTCGGCAGAATGCACAGAACGTAGTCAATTAAGCTTTGGGTCAGGACTCCACACAATTCTAAATTTGATTGTGGAACTGAGAGTTTGGTTGGTTAAGGGCAGGTAAAATGAGTCAACAATGATATGAGGGTCTTTGCAAAGAGGCCTGGCAAAATTGATGCTTGAAAATAAATCTGCTTAGGACTCTCCCTGCATGTCAGTCATTGTACTCCACAGGTGTGGAAGGGGTTTGTTTGATTCATGTGCATATACTTATTAATTATGTTTTATCCCAGACCTCCAAGAAGAAATCACAGCTAGTATGGCCCGAAGCTTGTCCAGACCGTCTGTGATTTGGGGTGTGTGTCATAATCAGGAGTGCTGACCAGCACCTGGTGACTAAAGAGTTAACTAATGCCTCCTGTACCTAGCCAGGTATCGGGTGGTCAGCCAATAACAATGCAGGTAGGAATTTCAAACTGGAAAAGAGGAGTTTTTATCTCTGTTCTTTGTCTGAGAGGCAGAGCAGTTTCTTCCAAGACTGAGGGAGATGGGAGACACGTCTCTGTCCAACAACGGACTGCAGCTTGTTTTTTCTCTTTTCTTTTTCAAGCTCTTTCGGGAAAAAGAGCTTGGGGTACCCCTGGGGTAGTTTCAAGTATTCACCCCTGTTTGTGGATTCAAAAGCACTTGGTGGTGGCAGCGGATTCCCCAAAATCTGGGTATTAGGATTTTGGGGGGAAGTTTTTGTCCCAGCGCCTGTAGAGGCAAGGTTTTGGAGTGCTCTTGCGGGCCCCCACTTCTGCATTCGTCACGCCAGAGTGGGGAAAAGCCTTGACAGCTGTGTACCGCAGTGATGCCAGCAGAGTTAATACTGGAGTGGTGTGGGAAAGTGTCCTACTGTGGCAAGAGAAATAAGGCAGTGCTACCCAGAAACTTTTTGCAAAGGATTGTAGAGCACTGCTGTGAAAGTTTCCTAGAAATCCCCATGGAGGGATCCTGGGCCATCCCTGTGCATATAAACAGGCTTTTCCAGGCACCTTCTGTGTGTGGCCACTGGGAAGCAGATTCCCACTGCACTCACTTTTTCTTCAGATTATACATATGCTATAAAGGCATGGAGCCCTTACAGTTTGTTTGCAATTGCATATTTACCTGAGGTGCCTCCCCCCCCCACACACAGACACACAAAATAACCTTGCATCCCCCCCTCCAGAGCTCCTTTTTGGATCAAGACCCCTACAATTACAACACTGTGAAATTTCTGATTTAAAGGGCTCAAAGCTTATGATCTTTAAAATCCTATGTCCATGAAATTGACCAAAGTGGACTATGAATTTGATAGGGTCCCAACTATGCATCCTACTACAAAGGGTTAAGTCTTTCAGACAGCACCTGGTAAGTGTTGTGTATCTTTCTGAACACATCCTCGGACAATGAAATGCACGACTGCCACTTCTATGCCCATCAATTAGGCTATTTCTGCATTCATCAATTTTCCGAGGAATTTAACTGACAGAAGTTCAACTGAAGTTTCTCTTCTCAGTTAAATGTCAGATTAGTAAAGGTGTTCAATAGGGATATAAAAGAGTAGTTGATTAGTCAATTACTTGCTTCTCCCACTTGCTGCCTCTATATCAGAGGCAGTGAAGTGGGGGAGCACGAGCCGGTGCAGGGGGGAGCCGATTTAAAAGCTGGTTCCTTCCAGCACCATCTCTGTGATGTGGGAGGTTGGGGCGGTGGAGGCAGTGGCACAGCAGTCAGGGACCCAGTGCGAGCCCGCTCTTACTGCATTTAAAAGACAGAGCCACAGCCGGGTAGGTCTGGGACCTAGCTCCGCTGCAGCTCTGCAGTTTACATATAGTAAGAGCCAGGTTCAGCGCCTGACTATATGTAAACTGCAGAACAGTAGCAGGGCCCCTTATCAACTACGCATGTACTTGATACAGATTGTATCAAGTCCACGATTAGTCAGTTATCTGCTTCTTAACATCCTTAATATTTAAGTAATCTGGACCTTATGCGGATTCCTCTGACACACTGGTATTTTTATAACAGAGGCAACATTAACACAGACCTGTATCTGCTGCTTTTTTTCCTCTTTGATTTATCCCAACTTTTCTTCCAATGAGCCTGGCCCTCAGTCCTTTTATTTAAAAAGATGAAGGCCCAATATTTTGTGGTAAGCACAGTGAGAGGTATTGATTGTCACTCTTCTGATGGCTCTGTAGAAGTAAAAGAATGTTTGTTACTTGTAGTGTTGTCAGTTTAAGACACTGATGGATCGAGTTGCAGATTCAGGGAGACAGGTTGATGTCCTCAGGAAGATAGATGATATGAGAGGTTAATTAATAACACATGGTTAATTTTGGATTAACCAGACGCCAGCTGTACAAGCTGCAAGATGGGCTTGTTGGAAGGATAGTGCCATAGAAATTACATGAGCCAGATTTCCCCCTTGGTGGACCAGGCTGGCATATGGCACTTCCCTGCGCCAGCCTAGTTAACTGTGCTTTTAGGGTATTCACCCGAGAGGGAGTGATGTATTGGTTCCACCTTTGGCCTTTTATCTTTAGAAAGAATTATCAGCACCAAAGCACTCCTAGGACCAGACTGATATTAATGGTTTCTAAATGGCAAAGGAAAATGATGGCTCCTTGGGATAAGGCTCCATTCTGCAAGGCGCTGAGCACTTTGGTCTCCATCCAGATAAACATATAAGCATATGGTTAAATTTTGGTATGCAAATATTTACATTGACATCTTAGCATATGCTTAATTGCTTTGCTGAGTTGGAGGCAGGGAGGTTAACACACTGTGTGATCAAGCTCATGGTGAACAAGTATTACTTGCAATAATAACAATACTAATAATAATGAATATCTCGTTCTTAGTGCTTCTCATCAGTAGATCTCAAAGCACCAGACAAAGTACATCAGTTTTCTCTCCATGCCATAAATGGGGAGATGTAGGCATAGAGGTGAAGTGTCTTACCAGGGTCACCAGAAAGGCCAATGGCAGAACTGCACCGAAATCTTGAGTCATGTATATTCCTGGAGTGAGTCATGCCATCCTGCTGGGAAGTTCAGCTTCATTAAGTTTGTTCAGCAAGGCCCTGTTGCCTGACCACTACCAAAGAAAAAATAATTGAAAAGTTGATTATTAGTTCTTGTTCTACATCCCTTGCTGAAACACTGTAAAATACAAGGGGCTAGATCACTCTTGGTGGATCCAGAAGGTGGGATTCCTTTGTATGTTGACCTCCCCCTCTTAATAGTGAAAGGGCAAGGAGTAGAGCAGGGGTGTCCAAACTTTTTTCAAAGAGGGCCAGATTTGATGAAGTGAACATGCGTGAGGGCCGACCATTTTGCCTGACATTCTTTGAGCCATTAAAATTAAATGCAAATTAACTATTTTATGCAAAGTTTATTGCAAACGGCATACTTTTCATTTCGTCACATGGATGACAAATCTAAACAGGTGTTAAATCACTCAGCCTTTCATATCTGAAGGCCAGATGAAAAAAAAATCCAGGAAGCTGAAATATATGTCAGGAACATTGTAAAGTACATTACATATTATTGGTAATAAAGGTTGTCTGTCAACTTTTAAGTTCAAAAAATATGAACAGGAACATAACACCAAGTATACATGTTGTGTCCAAATATATTTATAACTGATTTAGACCAACTGACATTAACTGAGATTTTACAATGTATTCATCTCAATACATATGGATTCGTTGGGGGCCATAAAAGATAGGTATTGCCAAATTACCTGTGGGGCCGTATTAAACCGGAACACGGGCCGCAATTGGCCCGCGGGCCGGACTTTGGACATGCCTGGAGTAGAGGAAGTGCCTCATTTGTGACTCCTTTGTCCTTCAAGGATTGAAGCTCCATGGTCTACAGGGGGTGGAGCCAGATCAGGAGCAACACAGGGAAGTGGAATGGCACAGGAAAGTTGCTGCTGACACAAGATCTTTGCATGGCAATACAGACAGGTGTTAGTAGTCCCTCTTTCTGTGTCTCCTCCTGGCTGTTATTTGACCACACATTTTCTTTATTTTGTACATCAGGAAGGAGGGCTAGGGAAGTGGAAGGAGGTGAGGGAGGAATGGGGTACGAGCCCCCGATGGGGAGGACTGGGCTGGCTCTGTGGGCTTCTGGGGGTGGAAGCTCTCCTGCAGCCCCCCAATTGCCTTGATGGAAATAAACTACCAGAGGAAAGTGGAACCAGCTGAGACAGAGACCATGCATATTGATGATTCCTGTCTGCACCTCAGTGTATTCCTGCTGCTCTGGAATTCAGTTGATTGAAGCAGGCCGGAGAGTGTTTTGACTTTTATTTTTATCAGTCTCCACCTGCCGGTTGCAGGGGTTATTCCATTGGATCTGTGCTAGTACAGAGAAATACTCAGGGAATCATCTTTTTAAAACAGAAAGGGATTAATTTTCTACCTATTAAATCCATCCAGCCAGGAATCTTTTCAGCTAATAGTCTTATTGGTTTTGCATAACTGGCAATTAAGGGGTAATTTTAGAATCTGTGCCAGAGACCATAGGTACTTTCAGAAAATGTTCTCAAGGAGTCTCAAAAGAATTGGATGTGTCATGATGTCTCATTCTTGGAATAAACATTGCTTCTTTAGACAGAAGCTGAGTATTCAGGAAAACAGAGCTTGTTGAATTGCTAAATATTCTGTCATTTACTTAATAACAGAGCAGGAAAGTGAGTTCTTTGATTCTTGGTTATAAACATATGAAACCTCCAGAAAATATGTATGCAATTGTAATGAATTCAGGGGAGGATTAATGGTGTAAAACAGTAGTTTACTGGTATTTAATGTCTTGTTTCTTGTCAGTTTGCTGATTTTGTAAAATGTTAATTGACTTGATGGAAAAGCCATTGAGTGACAAGTATGATTTATGCTGATGCATCTCTTAAGCTCTGTTTTTACATGTTGCCATATATCTTTGTAGGATATCAAATGAAAGATAAACATCTGAAAATAATAGCTTTTTCTTACTGTGTTATGAACATTTTGAGAATATACAGACTAAGTTTGCCCTCTACTGGATTGCAAAGCTACATCACTGATACTATGACCAATTAGAGAAAAGAGACAGGAGTTTAGAATAGACAGACATTACTTCCTGATGATTTGCTCACCTTTATCATCATCTGTACATTCAACAGGGTAAACTGGTCCTTGGATTTTAAAAAAGCATGGTGTTCACATGAAAAATGACCACACAGAAAATTAGTTTCATACAGCATCCCTTTGTGTACACTCAAGGCTGTTCTGTATACCAGCACACACCAATTTGGCACAAAGATATCAACATTCAAATACAAGGATTTATTTTTAAGAGTGTATGGGGGCAATATGATTATAGAACCCTGACAAGGAATTGTGTTGCAACCTCCCAAAATTCTATAATCATTTTGTAACTTTGTCATTGCCATAAAAAGATTTTTTTAGACATTTATGACCTTAGCAGTGCCAGGAGATCAGACCCTAGCAAGATTAGCTGTAGTTGGTGGGAACTGAGCATCCCCTATTTTGGAGTGATGATTGAGCCCTGGAGCATCCAGAGTTGATGTCTGTGATTGGTGGCACCTCAACACTGGTTGTTCTTTCCCTGTGGAGCACAGTATTTAATCTCCCGAGGACTGCTGTGCTTTGGTGTAATATTGGTTGTTGGACTTCACATGGAGGTGGCTGGGTGATGGTGAGTGACCTCTGATGTACAAGAGGTGAGACTAGAGGATGTCAAGGTCCTTTCACCTTAAACTTTGAAATCCCTAAGAATCTGGGGAAGCTTGGTCTATAAGGAAGGAAGAGCAAAACCTGCTAATTTGTCTGGGTGAAAAAGGGTGCCCTGAGAGTAAGGTGGTAGGGCGGGTTCTGGCGTGGCTTAGGGGATAGGGTGTTCACATGGGGAGGGCAGGGTGGTGGATCTTCACAGAGCTTGCCTTTTCTAGAGCACTTTTTGGCAGGATATACTGGTAAGAGGGTTTATAAGTCCAACAGTGTAGAGGTCAGAGGGAGCCATAAGAATCTAAGACAGTAACTGTAAAACATCTTTGGTGTGCCAAAAAAAGTCACAGATTAAAAGTCTGATACCTCAGAGGGTAGGCCCCATTAAGAAGTAGGAGGTCTTCCCTTTGCACTGGCATAAAGTTCCTGTTTCTTGTCATCTGAGGCTACGAGAAAAACAGCTTTAACACTATGACATTTCCATATGTGCAAAACCTGATGTAGGCCCAGGACTGAATACTGCTGCTTCGGGTCTCCATTAGGGGTACATTTGGAGGTGGGTAAGGACTCGAGAATTCTTCATTTTGAGCTAAGAAAACAAACATTTTTTTCGGAATATGATTTCTTTTCTATGGAGGCTCTTTGCAATTTATCAGTGTTTTGGACATTGGAGTAAGTCCAGGCAAGATGAATTAGGTAGCAGAAGACAGGTAAGTCGGTCAAAGGTACATGATAAATAAAATGGACTACATGGCTCTACAGTTTATTGCGGGGATATCCAAATTAGAAGATACTATGGCTGTTTGTTACATAGCAAGAATCCTGCTTCTTCAGATAGGGCTTCGATTCTTAATCAATGAAATGTGAGCACTATCTGTAACAAGGCCATCTGGACTTCCCCACTGTGCAAACACATGTGCTTCATCTTTTTATAACACTCAGGATAGTAATGCCTGATAAATATTCCATTTCTGAATATCTGTAAACCTCTACTTTTGTTCTTTTAATTCACAGTTCTTATTCGAATGATGTCCTATGGGTGCCTCACTATAGGTGCAGGAGCTCCATGTAATACCAGTAGAGCCCATCCGACCATATGTGCACCTCCCTTCCCTTGTCCTATGTATGGGACCAATCTATAGTGCTGTACAGTCCAGTCACTTCCTTCTCTACCATCTTTGGTCTGGGATGGAATCTTCTAGCAAGCTCACTTTTCCTGTTTCCTTACACCTAGTGCCTTGCCTGTTAGTATTTTCTTCTTCTTTCTCCATCTGGAGCAAAAACAGGTAAATAATTTTTGTTTTAACTTTGTAGTTCTTCTCATAGCTAAGGTTTAGTCTTTCCTGCTTCCCCCCCTTCCTGACTGGGAAGCCTTTTCCCTTCAAATAGGCTTTGCTTTCCTGGGTTTAAGAGGTGCATTTTGTGTGGACAAAAGTGTTCCCACTGGCTCATCTGAAATCCAGACCCAGAAAAGAGAGATATTAGACTGAAACTTCTCATCATGAAGAGCTCACCACATCCAATATTGGCCCTGGGCCCAGACTCTTCCCCAGGCACGCTCTCATGCTTTGCCAGGTTGTTGGCCAAAGACAGTCTGATGATCCTGTTTGGGCAAACCTTCAGCCCTTGGCACCATTTCCCAGCTCTGGGGACCAAGGTGTCCTGCTTGCAGGAGCCATTGCGCCGAAGCTATTTCTGGCACTAATGAAGTCATCAGCATTGGCCAAGTCACCAGCACTGACTGAACCATCAACACTCAAATCTGCAGCACTGGCCAAGTCTTTAGAACCAGCCAACACTCTGGCACCATCTTCTGCAATTTCATGGACATACATCCTCTCTTTGGCACTGTGCATTACAATGACACCGATAATGCTCCTTCCTCTTCTACAAGACTTCAGATATTGTAATGGCTTGCTGGTATCTAACACTCCTGAATCTCAGCTTCCTCAACACGATCTCTCCCCACTTTTATCATCCTGTCTGGACTCATGACATTCCTCCATCTCTCTGAGGAGGACCACAGCTCTTTTCCCCCAGTGAAGAGGAGGCGGATAAAGAAGAGGATGCTGATGATGTCCCTTGACTATTGGACAAATTGTACTGTCTTTTCCTCACTTCCTCAGGACTACCTCTGGCCTCCAGTCATGACAGGGGACTCCTGTGGATGCAGCCACAGGTGCCACTCCCACCAAACTGGCCATATTGGGACCTTTCTACCACGTTCAGGGCACAATTTGGGAACTCTCCCAGAGAGCAAAGCCAGAGCTTCAAACTTCTTGCTTCTCCATTGATCTCTTGCTCAGGAAGTCATATCACCACCAGTACCAAATGAAGAGAAATAGCTGTCTAAGTAAAAGGCTAATTCCTCCTCTCCCCCCCCCCTTTTTTTGTTTTGTTTCTGGTAGATTATGGCAGAGTTCCTCCAATTTGGATTAGTTTGGATAATTATAGTTGGCCACAAGAGCTTCATAATTTGAAATCCTAATTTGTATCATGGCTGAAGAGTATGTCTTACACCCAGATAGATCTAGGCACTTCCCATCTTTGTCTAGATTGCTAGCTGGAGATTGGTATGGATGGCCTTTCTACTACACCACATTGACCACCAAAAAACTTGGGATGGGGTGCAAAAATAACATGCGGTATCTTTTGCCAGAACATAATATTTTGTGTTGGCGTGTTTGCTGTTCAGAAGGATGGAAGCCAGGTCTGCCACAGAACCTTCACAAGCTCAAGAAGGGCCTCATTGCAATCTTTGAGGAAGACAATGTGTGGAGGATATCCGTCAGTTTATGCTGCTGGTCTTTTACAAACTCCACAAGAGACAACCTCCTATCTCCTTCAGAACATGTTCCACGTGATCATTGTCTGTCTTAATAATTTCCCCATTAATGACATTTGTAAGGCTTCCTAACGGGCATCAGCAGACACTTGCACCAGGCACTACTCTCTTATGCATAGTGCCACAATGGTCACTCTCCTTGGACGTGTTGTCCTAGCTTTCCTTGACAGTACATGTCACTCCAGCCTTCAAACGAAGGGCAGTGTGTTATAGGCTGGATATACTCCCAGTTCTCCCTAGAATCAGAGTTTAACCAAGGACAAAGTTGGTTTAGAGCCAAAAAAACAGCAGGTATAACTGACTGTATGATGGGGATAAATTTGTCGAATAAGGGTTTTTTATTTAAAGAACAATCAAAAGCTTTTTGAGTGGTTTTTGCATAGCAGAGTAGAACTGCACCATGGGTCAGATTAAGGTCTTCCCACGCTTGATTTCCTAAAACACCAGATTTAGCTGCCTCTTCTAGGATGACCAAGTGTCTCTTGGCAATGGAACAGATGCAGTTGTTCTGCATGAGCACTGTTGAATGTGAGGTACCATCTGATGTGAATCCCTGGTTCAATACACATTCTCTATGTGGCAGTGTGACTGGTCTATATGGCAGTTGGGCACAAAGAGACAGAAGATGGCTTGGGACTGGTGATGCATGGATTCTCTCATCTTCCCCCTCCCCCATGCAAAGGGGAGGGACACGTATGGCCAGGCAGACAGCACTTCAGCTATTAGGCTGGAATAATCTCTGTAATCTGAGAGAGACTCTCCTTTAGCTTGCTAGTCATCAGCCAAGTGCCTGGTCCATCTATTCTTTGGCCATACACAGGGCTCTGGATTTGTGCACAACTCTGTTAACTTGGCTACAGGTATATTCTTGATCTTTAATCTTGGCTTCCTTTTGCAAATTGTTCCTTTGATTTTATGCAGATTTCCCCTGGGAATTCAGGTGCACAGTATGCAGCTGCCATTGGGAGGTCAATAGCATGGATCCAAGAGCAGGATTTTAACAATAGTAAATTAGCTTTTGGTATAAAATATATCAAATGTGGTGCATATCCTGAACATTAATGACCTGCTCCGCGGGCGAACAGAGTCTGAAAGGCAACAGAACCCATGTAGTTTCACTGCATGGGGGGAGGAGGCTGCTGTGGAATAGAGATGTAAAATCCTGTTTAATTAGCTAACCGGTTAAATGTTACGTTTAACCCGTTAACTGATTAAACAGGAGGCAGAGAGGCCATTCCAGCCCACTGGGCTGCAGTGTTCCTCCCCCCTCCCCCCCCGCCATGACTGGGCCAGGCCCAGACTGCTCCAGCCCGGCTACTTCTAACCCCATGATGGGCAGCCAGCTCCCAGTCTGCATAGGCTGGAAGCTGGCAGCCTTGCACAAGGCCCGAAGCAGCAGTGGGGAGGTGAGAGTTGCCAGTTCCCAGTTGCAACTGGGGAGTGCTGTTGGCCAGGACCCTACCCCTGCTGCTGCTTCTGCCCCGCGTGAGGATTTCAACCACAGCCCCTTCCCACTGCTGATTTTGTGCCCCCCCCCCCAAGAATGCTGACTTCTAGCCCTCATGGAATAGGAGCTGGCAGCCCCACAGGGCTGGAGCAGCCCTCTGCCCCAGTGGGCCATGTGCAGGGAGCTGCTCCTGGGTAATGATTAAGAGTTAGCCTAGGCTTACCATGTAGTCAAGTCAACTACTCAGATTCCCCCCCCTTGCTGCCTCTACATCAGAGGTAGCAACAGGGGGAAGCAGGAGTCGGTGCTGGGGGGAGCCAGCTTAAAAGCCCTGTCTCCGCCATGCAGGGGTCGTGGGACAGGCGAGGCAGAGGTGCAGCAGCGGCACTGTGGCTTGGCCTTTTAAATGTAGTAAGAGTCCTCGCCTGTGCCAGGTGCCAGACATACTGCTGCTGCGGCTCTTCAGTTTAAATGTGGTAGGATCTGGGCTGCCTGCATGCCCAGCTCTTACTACATTTAAACTACAGAGCCGCAGCAGCCCCTTATTGACTCATCATGTACTCAATACTCAATACTTAATATACTTAGTAAGCATCGCCCATTAAGGGTGATGCTTACCGGGTAACTGGTTAGCCAGTTATCCGTTCACATCCCTAGTATAGAGAGCTCAATCAGGGATCTGTGACTACCTAGACCTCCAGAAAATATCTGTGAAATCATTTTGTAACTACCGTATGGGCTACAACAGACATAAAACTCAAGTACCTGGTACTTAGGAGTCCCATTGGTACTCTGCATCCTGAGGAAAGGCGATTATAAGGAAAGCTTGAAAAACTTTTATTTGGACTATGTTTTGTATCCTTCTGTCTGTAAAGCCAAGTTTCCATCCCACCACAAGTGCTCCGTCCACTGGATCATTTTTCCTGTGTGGTATACAGATCTCTTATTGTAATATATTTGAAAAACCCATGTTCATCGCCTAATAGATTTCCTATGCATGAAAATGTCACAGTATCTTGGTTCCTTCTAAGGATAGACACAAATTTTGTGTGCTCCATCAGCAAGCTGTTCTTATCCCCCTTCTCCTAAAACAATGATGAAGAACTGAGATATAATAGACCTCAACATTCTCAATGTTCCAGGACTGAATTTTGCCCCCCATGGAGCATTGGCCATTGTAACTTTGTAGTGGTCGTGGTAGGGGAGAATTAAATATTTGTGATACAGGAGCAAAAAATGTTGGGGTAGTTTGTTTTAAATGGATGTTTGAAGCTGCTCAAAGGTTTTGACATGCAAATATACCAGGAAAACTGGAGTAATGAGTTGAGTGCAAGCCAAGTTGTCAAAGGATCATAATGTAATTTCTCACATGACCGCCATTAATCACATAGCTTTGCAATTTATCATATTGATATATGGGATATCATAGTGATGTATCTAATCTCAAGGGAGAATAATTAAATTAAAGGGAGAGTATTGGGGGTCAGGGTCATTCAGATTTTTTTTTGGCTGGTCCTTTATGTAGAATGATTATAGAAACCCTGTGGCAAAGGAATTGTGTTTTGCCCTGCTTGTACTGTGTACAACACCCAATAAGCAAAGCCGGATCCTGATGGGTGTTTCTGAGCAGTAAAGTAACACCAATAATACTGTAATTACCAATAGAATCACTTTTAAGCATTTACATTTAAGATTTGATATTTAAGGAAGTTAAGATTTGAGAGGATCCCTTTATGGAAATCTCCCTTATTGTCTCCAATTGTCATCTCTTTAATAGGAGACAATATGGGAGGATTTCCATAAAGTGATCCTCTCAGATTCCTTTCCTAGGATGTGTCGACACAGCAACATTATTTTGGAATAACGGCTGTTATTCCAAAATAACTATGCGAGTGTTTACACAATTCCGATATTTAGAAATAATTTCAAAATAACGGATGGCTTATTCCGACTTTTGTAAAACTAATTCTATGAGGAATAATGCCTATTCCAAAATAGCTATTTCGAATTAAGGCATGTGTAGACGATCCACTGCTGCTATTTCGAAATAGCCCCTCACCAGGGCCATTCTAAGTTATGCTTTCTGGGGTTCTCAATCGAGATAGCACGTCTACATTAGGAAAGCCTGCCTCTGACTAATTTTGAGGCTTCCCTGAAGTGTAAACAAGCTATTTCGAAATAAGCTATTTCGGAATAACTATTGTGGAATAGTTTATTCCGAAATAACTGTGCAGTGTAGACGTAGCCCCAGTGAGAGTCCCTTACTATGTTGTTGTGTTGTCCTGCCCTTGTCCCCTACTTCCTGAAAGAGATGATCAGGATCAGTGATGTAAGTAGGAACAGTACTATTAAATGGTGTGTAAATTCCCTCTGTATCCTTGACAATGCACCTAATTAATGACTTAGCATCCCTCTTTTGCTTCATTATGTGGATCAAAGTCCACAGGGGGAATAGCTGAGACACTCAAATTCATTTCACTTGCATGTAAACTTGGCTTTGAATTCGGTTCTTGAGATCAAAGACTAATGTATTGCTCTACTGCACAAGCTATAGTTCTCTGGTTTTACTTTTTAAAAACAGTAGCTGTGGTATGGAAATGAGTTCACTGGCATTACACACAGAGAGGAAAATGAATTTCTCTTGCATTCCATCATATTTACTCTCATCTAATTTATTCACCACATATATGCATAAACCCACAAAGAAGCTGCAGTCAGCTGAAAACAGAATGGAGGAAGCGTTTGTTGTATATGCAAGGTACAAAAGCATTCTAAGAAAGATGTGTGTGTGGTGGGGAGGTTGAGTGGGGAGGAGGAGTGGAGACGGGGGTAGCAGTAAACTCTGCCCTAATAAGATGCTTTTGACACTGTCCTGTACAGGGAGAAGGGAGAATTGTTAAAATTTCTGAGTAATAGCTTTGCATTACTGCTGGTTAAAGACCACATTCATCCCTTTTACAGTAAAAATGCTCCCATAAAATTATATCAGGTTACATTTTATATTTTTCAAACATTTAAGAAGAAATGTGCAATGACTGTAATTGTCATATCCTGCTCTCAGATTGGAGCAGCATGAGTGCAAGTGCAAACCAGATTCGGTCCAGTGTTGTATGATCATTTCAGAAATTATTATTTCAATTTTTTTCTCTTAAAACATTTGAACTATTTTAAGTTCGTCGAGGAGAAGGTGTTAGGCAGGAGGAGTAAAGTTTTTGCATTAGTATGGGACTGAATGAGAGATGAGCAACAACAAAAAAATCTTGTGGCTTACTCAATTTTTAAATGTAACTGTATTTTCTCCAATTTCATTGTTTTCTTTTTTTCATACAAATATCCCCCCTTAGCAAAATATTTCCATGTGTTTTATAACCCAGATATAATCTGACTCACAAAAGAAAATAACTTAAATCTAACTAGCAAAGTATAGAGGGGTTTGGTATGGGGTCTACCAGACATTTGCTGCTCCCTTCTGAAGGTACTGCCAACTTGGCATTTCCTGCTGCAAGAGGGTTACTTGCTGAAAAGGAAGAACATCAAGTTCAGACCTCCAGGGATTGTTTAGAGAGGCATACCACGATCAGTTCGTGGCAGAACCAGTCTGAGTTGATCCTTTGGTACCAAGAAGCCCAGGAACAGGCAGTGGCCAAAAAGAGCTCAGCAGACCACATAAAAAGGCCTGGTTTCTTCTGGTAGAGACCACTTTTGGATAAAGCCAGGACGGTGAAGGATGGCTTTCCCAGCCCTAACACAAGTAAGCTGCCCTTGTCAAGGACATATCCTTAGCATTATTTGCCTTGGACCTCTGTGGAGGATTTTTGTTTTTATTTTCTTCAATGCCCAGATAGCTATTTTGAGTTCAGCATTAATTTGTGTTCTGTAAAACCTGAGGTGAGCCAGCTCTGTGGAATAGTTGGCTGAGGCGAGCTCTTGACAGAGCCTTGTTCTTGTGTACATTGTTACATTTATTTTCACTTTCTGGCCCCTTTCCACTGCTAGAACAGGGCTTTACTGTAAATGAGAATCAGGCCTACGTAGTACAATGTGGTTCTGAGTGCCAAATATATTAGTAGCAGAACTGAATTCTAAATTCAAATAGAATCTGAGGTTAACAGTATTGCTAACCTCAAAAAGTCAAAAATCATTAGTCGTATCCCTGTCAAGAGATCAAAAATAATGAATCAGGATCTAAAAAGCCTTGATTATCCCCCAAAATTATAAAATCTAAAAAACAAATCATGTTTTCTAGTTTCTATTTTGACTTCTTAACTCTCCTCTATTGCTCTTGACTACTCAGATGGGCACTCTGCTTTTCTTCTCCTTCATCCCTATGACAAGAGAACTACCATCCATTTTCTTGCATGGTGACAAGTCTCAGAGAGGTAGCGTGTTAGTCTGTATCCACCAAAACAACGAGGAGTCAGATTTATTTGGGCATAAGCTTTTGTGATCAAAAACCCACTTTGTCAGAGGCTTATGCCCCCCAAACCTGTTAATCTTTAAGGTCATGTCTACACAGCAGGGCTACAGTCGAATTAAGCTATGCAACTTCAGCTGCATCAAGAACTTCATTCTTCCTTTGACTTCCCTTACTCCTCGTGAAATGAGGGTTACAGGTGTTGGAGTAAGAAGTCCTCCAGGTCAACATTATTTCGAAATAAAGGCTTGTAGTTTAGACACGCTCTTTGTTATTTTGTAATAACATCAGTTATTCCAAAATAATGTTGTTGTGTAGACATAGCCTAAGGTGCCACCAGACTCCTCATTCATTTTCTGTTACTGTCTTGACCCAGCAACAACACCTCACTGCCCCTGCTGCTTACCTGGAACCCAGCAGCACCTCTTCCTTGACTCCCCAGTCCCCTGTTTCCTGATGCCCTAGGATACCCTCTCTGCCGTAAGGCTCAGTGGTAGGCCAGGCCTGTGTCCTCAGCCCTGAGGCTCTTCAACACCGCTCTCCTCAGCCCTGAAAATCATGGGATTGTAGGAATTTTTCATGCCATCACAACAGCTCCTTCCACAGACCTCAAAGTCCTGTAACTGGCGATCAGTTTGCAAGAAACGACAATACTTTCATACCCTGGCTGCTCAGAGGGGACTCCCCTGATCTGCCATGACCACCAGGGTGGTGGAAATGCCATTCAGTCCCCCCATCTTCTCCTGCTCTTTCTCCAACTGTCCCCTGCATCCCATTCCTCTACAATCTCCCATCCCTTCAGGAAACCCTTGTTCTCCCCATCAACCTTTCACAGTATCTGTGATGTATCCTTTTATCCCGTGAACCATAGAGAGGCATTCTGTGAGTACAAACTTCAATCACATGAAACACTGGAAGGGGACAAGCTAGCTTTATTAAGGGAAACCTCACTTCCAAGGACAGAGAGGCCATAGAGAGATGACGTCTGTCTTGTTAGCTTCAGTCCTGTGGACAGTACTAGGAGATGGTAGCCAATTTGAATAAGTGAAAATTTCTGAGTTGATGCCTCTCGTGTTTTCATGATACAGATGGAAATCACACTAGCTGTCAGTATGGGATTAGTGTTTGTTATTGACGTGCCACTTACATACAGGACGTATTAGAATCCTAAACCATTTTCAAAAGTGAAATGGATTTATGCAAATTACATTAATAATTGTTTCTTTAATATTTGTACTGGGATAGCACCTAAAGGCTTCTGTCAGAAGTCAGTGCCCCACTATGTTGTAAACCCTGTACCAGTGTAAACTGATTTAAATCAAGTTATTTTAATTCATTGATTTAAATCGTGATTTAAATCACACAAAAATCATTGATTTAAATCAAATTTCCCACTGAAACATCTTCATATTTCTTCCAATAATTAACAACTCTGTACAACATTTAAAAATATCTAAGAAGGTATACTTTGTGTAATTTTTTAGCTAATTTGGTTTTTATTTCCTTAGGAAATACAGTAGTACGCAATACTCATTGTCTGTGTCAAACTGCAGATACAGCAGCAGTATACTAGGAATGGTAAAAACTAAATCACACACATAAACACAATATCACATATTTTATTAAACTAAATCTTAAATGTTACATAAATGTTTCACTTTTACAATTACAGCAGTCTCCTGAGCTACTGGCTGTCCTTAACATTATTTTTTAATTTCATTAACTCTAACAGACAAGTCCTCAGAACACTTAGGGCACATCTACACTAGGAAATAATTTCAAAACAACTTATTTTGAAATAATAATTTCCGAAATAACTATTTCAAAATAGCCTGTTCACACTACAGGGAAGCCATGAAATTAGTCCAAGGCAGGCTCCCTTAATGTGGATGTGCTGCCTAGAGCCCCAGGAAGCACTGGGAAGTAATTACTTTGAATGACTCTAGGGAGTTGAAATAACATCCACATTTCTGCTATTTTGAAATAACTATTTTAAAATAAGCATTATTCCTTGTGGAAAGCAAGAGTTATTATTTCAGAATAAAATAACAGGCTTGGTAGTGTGGATGCTCCACTGTTATTTCAGAATAAGGGTGTTGACCAGGGCTCAATGTACAGTGTCTTTAAGACTTCTACATCTTGCTCTAATCTTCCCCACTTCCAATGTAATTTTGATGTACATCTGATTCCAAGTTACCAAAAAGCTAAGACTGACTGTGCTTAGAGTGCACTTAATTTTGGAGTAAGCCTCATTGAAAACAAGTATCGGATGGACTTCCTTTGGGAAAGCTGAGTTATGCTGAAGTAAAATAGGGAATAGATGTATGGCATCACCATTGTGGGATGTGACCATGATGTGCAAAAATAAAGGGTGTGTATTATATAATACAAAATAAGAAAATGACACTAGTGGCAACTGGTAACTCTAGATTTCTCTTACTGAAGCTTTCAGTATTGCATACTTGAACGATATACTCTACACCTAGTTAACTAATTAAACAAGCCATAAGGAGAAAGGAAGACATGATTCAGCTTAACAAGTATTGGATGGGTTTCCCTTTTTCAGAGCTAGTTAGGCTAAACTTTTTTTTTCTAGGAACATCCAACATAGCAAACAGCTTGGGATTTTTTTGTTTGTTTGTTTCGTTAAATCACAGTGAAAGGCATAGAGAGTATTGAACAATGATGCATTGAAAAGTTGGTTCCCATTTTTCTTCAGATGTAACCACATCTTCATCCACATCATTTTCTCACAATAAGCAGTTTTCATTATGTTTCATTTTTGCAGCTAGGCCCTGCATTTTCTTCTTGTGCTGCTTACACTTAACACAATTTGCGTTTTTATTTATGGAATGAATTTCTTCAAAATATTCCCAGAAAAGGATCTCTTTGGGTATGTCTACACTACAGCGTTATTTCAAAATAGTTATTTTGAAATAATGCATCTACATACAAAATGCATTTCGAAATAGCGTTTTGCTCTTTTGAAATAGCGCGTCCACATTGATTGGACACTGAATCACATTTAAGACCGGCCGGAACCGGTTCTGGCAGGGCATCAGGTCAAGAGTTACCTTGTGTGGCTGCTGCCTGAGGCTACCTGAGACCTGTGCTTAAAGAGACCTCCCCAGACAGATGGTTTTAAGGTTTCCCTGCTTGCTTGCCTACCATGATGAGGGACAGCAAAGCATTTTTTTCTCTGCGTGCTTAGGTTGCCCTCACTCGGGACACCACAGCACTCCGCAACATGGAGCCAGAGCTGCCCCTGGGTACTCTGGTGCTTCTCTTGGACACTTTGCTGCGAGCCTGGGTGCACTTTCTGCAGGCTGCCATCCAGGAGGTCCATCGGGGGGCTGCCCTGAGGGAGAGCTTCCACCCTGAGAAGCACCAAGAGCCTCCCTGGTCTGCCCAACTGGGAGCTTGTGCCTCATTCCTTCCTCATTTACTTCCACTTACCCCTCCCTAACCCCCCTTCCTGATGTCAAATAACATACACATATTTTCATGAACACAAACTCTCTTTATTTAACAAAATCTGGCCAGGGGGTTGAAACTCTGGTGAGACTGGGGAAAGGAGGTGGGAGAGGGGAGGGGGAAATCTGGGAGTAGGGAGCTGGAAGGGGGAAGCAAGGGGAAGAAGGGGGAGGGGAAGCTCAGGGCTCGGGGTTGGGGGTCTCGCCGGACCAACTTGATTTTCATGCAAACCTGCTCCTGGGATCGCATGTGGCCTTTGGTGGCCAGGCAGGCAGCTATCCTGCCATAGATGGCCGCGTTCCTCTGTCTAGTGCAGAGATCATGGACGTTGGGGGCATCCCCCCAAACCTGAATAAGGTCCATGATCTCCGCCCTGAACCAGGAAGGTGCCCGCCTTCTCCAGGCCCTGGCAGGCTCTTGGGAGCTGGAAGACTGCTCCTGGGGAGCGGTGGAGGGCTGGCCGCCAGTGGCTTGCTGGCTCATGTTGTTGGGCCACTGGGTAAGTGGCAGTGACTGCTGGCTTTGGGCACTGTCCAGAGTTTACCCCTTTAAGGGCTCTGGAGAGGGGGGAGGGAGAAGAGTGTTCTTGGTTGAGGTTGGAGTGGCCACCAGGGCACTCTGGGAAGGCTGGAGGCCCCCTATTCCAAAATAAGTGTCTACACAACACTTATTTTGAAATAGTTATTGGCGTTATTCCTCGTGGAATGAGGTTTACCAATTTCGAAATAAGCCCTCCACTATTTCGAATTAATTTTGAAATAGCGGTTTGGCTGTGTAGACGCTAGTAAAGTTATTACGAAATAACGGCTATTAATTATACCCTTTTATACCCAGAAGCCATCATAGTTTTTCTGTGGCAAAAGAGAAGGGAAATATGGGAAACTGTGTGTTTGCTGAATAATGTTTTCCCTTTTTCTTTTCAGTAAGCTCCACTATTCTGTTCTACTCTGCCTCCGTTTTTTCCTTTATATTGTCGCTCTGTCTTTAGACAGTGCCCTAACTAACTCTGCCATGCTTGGCCCAGGTCCACCTCCACATAAGCACACAATAAAAACAATCCCATACAGCCTGTGTCTTTCTTTGAACATGTTACTTAATCTGCTTAGCAACAAAAATTGAAAGCCCAGAACTTTCAAGAACCAAGAGCTGGTAGTTAGGCTGGACATACTAGAGCCATTAATTCATTTTTTATGAGACAGTAAGTGTAGATGTCACATGTTTGTAATAAAATGTCATTGTTGTTGTTTTTAAATGAAAAATTAGTATTTTATTGAAGATTTTTTAAATTAAAAAATCGAATTAAATTAAAAACAATATTTAACTTAAAAAAATATTTGTATCTGCCCTGCCCTGTACAGACATACACTGAAAAAACAATTCCTGCCCTTCTCCAAAGAGCCTATGGTCTTTTTCATAGATCCTGTAAATGGATCTATACCTATGCAGAGCTCAATGGAGTTCAGCAACATTCCCTCTAATTTTTTCCATTCATGTGTGAAATAAACGTTATGTGCACTGAGGCAAGTGCAGACATGCACCACCAAAAGAAACACATGCTGCCAGCTATGGGTGTTATGGCTGCTCTGCTAATCTGCTGGGCAGCCTTTGATTCTCTCATGGGTGATCACCCAAGCGCTCAGCTTACAGGGAAATGGAACTTAGGCCCTTTGTATTTGACAAAAGACAATAGGAGGAAAAAGCAAACATATAGGGGAAGCACAAGATAGTGGTGAGACAAGTGTGATCAATGTGACAAGCAGGAGTTATTCCTTAGCTAATATGTATTTTCACATATTTAGCCTTCCTTTCACATCTGATCATTCAAAACCACAGCAATGATTCAGTATCGAACAAAGTATTTATACTTCTGAATTTATTCATAAAACACTTACTACTTATTGACTTTAGGTGGCTGGTCTCTCTGAATTATAACCTAGTTCCTTTGATATAACCTCAAAAGTTCTGTGAAAAAAATAGGCTATCTTTCCCTTTCTATGGCTTTTGTGATTTTTGTTTGTTTGATCTCTGTCTCTTTTACGGCAAAGATCTAGCTATGCAATTTACATTTTCTGTCTATTGCTAATTCATTCTGGAAACCAGCTATTCTACTTCTACTGTTTGTATGGCTTTAAAAAAAACCAATAATGTAGTTGGTTCACATTGTATAGTTATTCTTAGGAGCAAATAGCCACGGGTGGATTGGCCCGGCGGGATACCAGGAATTTCCCGGTGGGCTATCGTCTGGTGGGCTGTCGTGTCCTCACGCCATTGCCCCTCACTCCGACCGCCTCCGTGTCCATGCTATAGGCAGCATGCAGAGCCCAACCTGCCGCCTGCGCCGCATGCCGGACATGACGCAGGGGGTGGGGCTTGAGGGGCACGCAGGGGTCACATCATAGGAAGGGCCGTTATCAGCCCATTTCCCGGGCCTATTTTGATTGCCAGTACGCTCCTGCAAATAGCTTTCCTGGCATACATATGCAACTTCTATTGACGTAAGTCAGTTTTTAGTTTGGTTTGTGAGGAATTAGGACCTGGTTTTTCAGTTGTCTGTGCCTGGTTCTCCATCTGAAGTTAATGAATTCAGAGTGCTCAGCACACAGGAAGTCAGATCCTTAGTGCAGAATAGAGAAAAAAATATCTGTATAAACTGACTGAAAAATGCCATTAGAAAAATGAATTTTCCACATACAATTTTTGTTTTGATGGGAAAAATAAAAATATTTTTGGAGAAAAACCAGGATGTAAGGGTGGCGCTGGTCAAGATGTTATTCTTCCACTCTACTCTGCATTGATTAGGCCTCAGTTGGAGTATTGTGTCCAGTTCTGGGCACCGCATTTCAAGAAAGATGTGGAGAAATTGGAGAAGGTCCAGAGAAGAGCAACAAAAATGATTAAAGGTCTAGAGAACATGAGCTATGAGGGAAGACTGAAAGAATTGGGCTTGTTTAGTTTAGAAAAGAGAAGACTGAGAAGGGGACATGATAGTGGTTCTCAAGTACCTAAAAGAGTGTTACAAGGAGGAGGGAGAAAAATTGTTTTCCTTGGCCTCTGAGGATAGGACAAGAAACAATAGACTTAAACTGCAGCAAGGAAGATTTAGGTTGGACATTAGGAAAAACTTCCTAACTGTCAAGGTGGTTAAACACTGGAATAAATTGCCTAGGGAGGTTGTGGAATCTCCATCTCTGGAGATATTTAAGAGCAGGTTAGATAGACATCTATTAGAGATGGTCTAGACGGTGCTTGGTCCTGCCGTGAAGGCAGAGGACTGGACTTGATGACCTCTCAAGATCCCTTCCAGTTCCAGTTTTCTAGAATTCTAAGAACTTTATTTTTCTACAGAAATTTTTAACAAAAATAAAATCTTAATTTTCATCTAAAATTCTTCTGTAGATGTATTTTGATTTGTAAATGCAACCATTTTGCCTCCTGGTGTTTAATAAATATGGGTTTGTTTTTCAGATATGATAAGAGAAAATGAAAGTGGTTTGATGTGGTTGAGTTAATTTAGATGTACTGTGTAATTAGAATTATGAGCCCAGCAGGCTGTGTTGAGACTGTTTATTGTTAATTTAGTAATGAAGTTAAGTTACATTTACATGTTTCTAGCTACCTTGGCGCACACAAACTTATACAGTCTACAAATGTCCAAAACATCCCATGAGTCTTACTCTTCTCAGCAAAACAATTTGAACAAATTAGACTGGAAATCCAAAATAAATAACTCAGACAAACCTGAAGAACCAGCAAAGCACATCCAAACCCCATACCATTCAATCACTCTGCTTTTTATTTCATTCCAGTCCCTGTTCTACATTCGTCCATTGATTGTGTAATTTGAATGCTCTTCGGGTCAGTGACATTGGCCCTGATTCTGACCTCAGGGCAGCTATGGACAAAGGTGATGCTGCAACGTGTTTGGATGTTGCATTCTGGGAATGGCCATGGGCCTGTTTGGTCCTGGGCATAAATTACAGCAGCTCAAAGGCCAGTGGTTCTCAACCAGGGGGACACAGACCCCTTGAGGTAAGCAGAAGTCTTGCAGGGCGAACTCAGATAATTTAGATCAGTGTTTCTCAACTGGAAGTGGGGAGGAGTGTCACAAGATGGGTTTAAGTGGGTTCCTAGTCCAAGGCTGGCTTTAGGGAAATTTCCTGGGGCCCCAAACCTCATGAAGCTAAGTTATATGCATCAGCCCTAGTTGGCAGGGTTTGGGCTTTATCTCCACCACTCAGGGCTCCAGCTTCACATAAGTCTTACAAGTGAAAAACAGGCTCAAGTATTGCACTGAAACGTAAGTCCAATATTTATATTCCCATTGATAGATTTTATAATTGTGGGGTTAAAAATGAGAAATGAACCCATTTTTTCATTCAAAGTATGCTGAGCTATTTTTTGTATTTTTAGAGTCTGATTTTGTGAGCAAGTAGTTTGGGAGGTGAAACTTCAGGTACACGAGAGAAATCAAGGTTCCTGAAAGACGAACAGTAATCTAGAAAGATTGAGAACCAGTGCTCTATGCTGTGCTTTTCTGCTCACAGCTCCAAGTTGCTGTGCGGGCAATTGAGAACAGACAGAGCATAACCATGCCCCTGGTCCCTCAGCTGATCCCTGACATGCTCCCTTACATAAAAGAAGGGGTGAGGTGGGCTTTTTGGGAATCCGCACTGCCCAGAGATCTCTTTGTGCAGGGGAATTCCCAGAAAGCTGATGAAAGTATGCCCCAGAACAGTAACATAAAGCAGGGAGAGCAGAATACTTGTGTATAAAACTCCTAAACAAGTGGTGACATAAGTAAAACATGAATGAATTAGAGAGAGAAGGTATGTTTGTAAAGATATAGGTATGTGAAGAGCCAAGCTAGGTCACGGTGTCTCTGTTCAAATGGCTAACTTAAACAAGAGTCTCAACTAGTTCCAGTTCACCTCACTGTCACGGAATTTGCCATCTACCACTGCAGTCAATGGAACTTCTTGCATGAGTAAGGTAAGCAGGGTTTGAGTAATACAGGCAGTCCCAGGGTTACGTACAAGATAGGGACTATAGGTTTGTTCTTAAGTTGAATTTGTATGTAAGTCGGAACTGGCTCCAGATTCAGCCGCTGCTGCTGAAACTGACCAGGGGCTGACTACAGGAAGCTGGAGGCAGAATTGCTCTGCCCCCAGCTTCCTGGAATCAGCCACTGATCAGTTTCAACAGCGGCTGAATCTCGAGCCTGGGACAGAACAGCTGGGCTGCCAGGTAGGTCCCTGCAGGACCAACCCGGCAGCACCCCAGCTGCTCTGCCCCAGGGTCCACAACAAAAGCCTGGTCTGCTGGGGGGGGTGCACTAGCTGCGCCCTCCCTCCACCCCCCAGCAGACCAGGGACACGGGGAGCAAAGCCGCGGCGGCGGGGTCCCGCGTCTCTGAGGCTTTGCTCTGGCAAAGCCTCAGAGGCGCGGGACCCCGCCGCCGCTGCGGCTTTGCTCCCCATGTCCCTGGTCTGCTGCAGACGGTCCCCAGCAGACCAGGGACACCCGGAGCAAAGCCGGGGAGGCGGCGGGGTCCCGCGCCTCTGAGGCTTTGCTGTGGCAAAGCCGGGGAGGCGCGGGACCCCGCCGCTGCTGCGGCTTTGCTCCCGGTGCCTCTGGTCTGCTGGGGACCGTCTCCAGCAGACCAGGGACACCGGGAGCAAAGCCGCAGTGGCGGCGGAGTCCCGCGCGTCCCCGGCTTTGCCAGAGCAAAGCCTCAGAGGCGCGGGACCTTTCCGCCTCCCCGGCTTTGCTTCAGGTGTCCCTGGTCTGCTGGAGACGGTCCCCAGCAGACCAGGGGCACCCGGAGCAGCTTTTCTCGCCCCGGAGGTCGAGGTGGCGGGACCGCTGCGCTCTGGGCGGTCCCGCTGCCTGCGAACTCCGGGGCGAGAAAGCCCCGTTCGTAAGTGCGGATCCGACATAAGTTGGATCCGCGTAACTCGGGGACTGCCTGTAGTTGGAATCCATTTCTGTCATATCTGATTCTCTTTTTGAGATAATAGCACTTCCCTTCCTCGCGGTGGTCTTAGTTAGGATAAATACATTAAAGACTGTTGGATAGTTGGACACTACTATGGTTGGAGCCAGAAAAGTACCTAGATATACAGACAGGACTATGCAGCACTTTAAAAACTAACAAAATGGTTTATTAGGTGATGAGCTTTCGTGGGCCAGATCTAAAAAGCCAGAAAGCTCATCACCTAAGAAACCATCTTGTTAGTCTTTAAAGTGCTGCATAGTCCTGTCTTTTGTTTCAGCAAAACCAGACTAACACGGTTACATCTCTATTACTAGATATATAGAAAGAGGGTCATGATAACCCATATGCTATTTGATGGAAATACCTAGATGACTGGAAACTTGTATAACATTCTCTCTTTGCTGTCACCATGTCATTTCTTTCGATTACTCTTTTTTTAAACTTAACTCTTTACCTGTATTTAAGTGATTGTGCCTAGATATAATTTCCACTGCATTTAGAAAGTAAAGGGAGAAAATGTAATTATGTAACTAAGTCCAAAAGAGACAGAACTTAATGAAAACTCAATCCTGTCTGAGATTAACCTTCTTTCTCTGGGCCCATAACTGGCAAACATAATGCTTAATCCTTCATATAATTAATTTTGTTAGAACTTCCATTGATTTATTTGGAAGCAGCACCGGGTCCATAATTATCATACTGCATAGAATCAGACTCTGCCTGAGGAGATCAGATTTTAATCCATGTCTCCCAAAAGTATATGGGTGTTCAGATCCAGGGGTTTATTTTTGGGTCCATCTTTGACATTAGAAAAAGAAATATTCTACTGTTATTTATTATAGAACAGAGATTAGGGCCCTATAGACACTGTAAAAACATGTGATAAAAGCCTCTGACTTAAGAGTTTACAGTGTACTAAAAATGAAGGATCAAGACATGGAAGGGATGCAAAGAGATAAAGTGAATTGCCCAAGACCAAAGCAGGTACTAGAACCTAAGTCTCCTAAGGCCCAAACCACAGTTCAAGCCACTAGACCATGTTAGTGCTGACTTTTGTTTCTTGAAGCTCAGGAAAATTTGCCATTAAATTCCATAGGACAGAAGCAGGCATTACTGTACTAAATAGATGTAGGGAGGTTACATCTCTTGTGTTCCAAAACTTGGGCTACATCTTCCTTCTTGTGGAAAAGCCTATGCAAATGAAGCGTTGTTTAGTATATTGCTGTGTTTCATTTGTATAATTAATTAGGAGCCGTTTTTGCACAAAAGGTTTTTGCGCGAAAAGGAGCTGTGTATATGGCTCGTTTTTGCACAAAAAACCCCTCTTGCGCAAGAGCCATTCTTCTTCATTTTTTCAGGAAGAAAGTCTCTTACGCAAGAGGGATTTTTTGTGCAAAAGCCTCTTGTGCAAAAACGGCCCCTAATTAATTATGCAAATGAATCATGGCAATATGCTAATCTGCCCTTCATTTGCATAGGCTTTTACACAAGAAGGGTACGTCTAGACTACCACATTTTGTCGACGGAAGTTTTGTCGACAGATACTGTCGACAAAACTTCCGTCAACAAAGAGTGTCCAGACACATTGAGTTCTGTCGACAAAGCAAGCTGCTTTGTCGACAGTACTCCGTAGTCTGGACGCAACGTTACAGGCAATAACACCTTCTGTCGACAGAGTTCTGTCGACAGAAGGTGTTATGCCTCGTAAAATAAGGTATACCAGCGTCGACAAAACTGCTGAGTTCTGTCGATAGTATAGACGCTGGTATAGTTTTGTCGACAAAAGTCCACTTTTGTCGACAAAACTAGGTAGTCTAGACACACCCGAAGGAAGCAGTATAGACGTAATCCAATTGGTGTTTCATTTATTTCAATAGAATATCTATTTAAAATTGAAGCTAAGAAATCTGTAGTTAGGGCAGAAACAAGACACAGCCTAGAAAGAAGCAAGAAAATTTAGCACTGCACACATAAAAATGCATTAACTAGCTTCACATCAATCTGGACATGTGCAAAAATATAATACAACCCAATTTAGCCTTACATTGTTGAAACATTTTTGTCCTGTGAAGGGTATTTCTGGCTGATTCAGTGATGATTTCACGATACATATCACCAAAAAAATAGATTTTATTTTGTCAAAACACAAAGCTTACCTGATTTGAAATAAGACTGTTCTAAATATTAGGCAGACACTAGGTCTTCTAGGATAGAGTCTGGTTAAAAACTAATGGGAACTGGCAAGTGTTAAATTACCTTCTTGAAAAGCCTATATAATTTCACGAATGAAGTAGTTTTGTTTTTGTGATTCTCAGCGTAGTTATATTTCTAAGGCTACGGTTTGCAAATGTTAATTGTTTTCATTGTATACCACGATCAACACATCAGATGTGCCACAAGCCATGTAACTAGCACACGTATTCATAAGCTCAAATCTTCTACGGGTATAAACTCGGTTCTAGTTTACACAGTGGAATGGTGCCACTTTGCACAAGCAGGGAATCTGTTCCACAGTATTAAGAACATAAGAACAGCCATACTGGGCCAGACTAATGATCCATCTAGCCCAGTATCCTGTCTTGCCAGCAGTGGCCAATACCAGGTACCCCTGAGGGAGAGAACACAACAGGTAATCCTCACGTGATCCCTCCCCTGTCACCCGCCTCCAGAGAAACAGAGGCTAGGGACAACATTCCTACCCGTCCTGACTAATAGCCATTGATGGACCTAACCTCCATTAATCTATCTAACTCTTTTTTTAATCCTGCCTTCACTACATCCTCTGGCAAGGAGTTCCAGAAGTTGACTGTGTGCTGAGTGAAGAAAAACCTCATTTTGTTGGTTTTAAACCTGCTGCCTATTAATTCCATTTGGTGACCCCTACTTCTTATATTGTGGGAATAAGTAAGTAACTTTTCCTTCTTCACTTTTTCCACACCAATCATGGTTTTATAGACCTCTATCATATCCCCCCTTAGTCTCCTCTTTTCTAAGATGAAAAGTCCAAGTATTTTTAAACTCTCTTCATATGGGACCTGTTCCAAACCCCTAATTATTTTTTTTGTCCTTTTCTGAACCTTTTCCAATGCATGCATGCATATCTATCTATCTATCTATCTATCTATCTATCTTTTTAGATGAGGCGACTACATCTGTATGCAGTATTCAAGATGTGGGCATAGCATGGTTTTATATAGAGGCATTAAGATATTTTCTGTCTTATTCTTTATCCCTTTTAAAATTATTCCTAACATTCTATTTGCTTTTTTGACTGATGCTGCACACTGAGTGGATGTTGTCAGAGAACTATCCACAATGATGCCAAGATCTCTCTCTTGAGTAGTTGTAACTAAATTAGTCCCCATCATATTGTATGTATAGTTGGGATTATTTCTTTCCAATCTGCATTACTTTACATTTACCAACATTAAATTTCATTTGCCGTTTTGTTGGGGTACATATATACTATGTTCTTTTTTCGAAAGGAGAGATGCAAATTCAGTGTTAATTTGCATATCTTCTTCCGGTCGCTTTTTCGAAAGCAGTTATTTTTTAGAGTGAAAGCAGTTTAGATGGGTTTTTTTCAAATGCCCCTCCCCCCGTTTTCGAAAGAATCCTGTATACTTGATTTTTTAAGGAAGAAGGGTTCTTCGCAAAAGGGAGTTCTTTTGAAAAAAAACCCATCTAAACTGCTTTCACTTTCGAAAAAAAACACTTTCAAAGAAGTGATCGGAAGAAGATATGTAAATTAGTACCAAATTTGCATATCTGCTTTCAAAAAAAGAATGTAGTCTAGATGTACCCCTAGTTTGGTGAGATCTTTTTGAAGCTCTTCACAGTCTGCTTTGGTCTTAACTATCTTGAGCAGTTTGGTATCCTATGTAAATTTTTCCACCTCACTGTTTACTCCTTTTTCTAGATCATTTATAAATAAACTAAATAGGATTGGTCCCAGGACAGACCCTTGGGGGACCCCACTAGTTACCTCTCTCCATTTTGAAAACTTACCATTTATTTCTACCCTTTATTTCCTGTCTTTTAACCAGTTGTCAATCCATGAAAGGACCGTCCCTCTTATTCCATGATAACTTACTTTACTTAAGAGCCTTTGGTGAGGGACTTTGTCAAAGGTTTTCTGGAAATCTAAGTATACTATATCCACTGGATGCCCCTTGTCCACATGTTTGTTGCCCCCTCAAAGAACTCTAGTAAGTTATGATTTCCCTTTACAGAAACCATGTTGACTTCCCCCAACAAATTATGTTCATCTATGTTTCTGCCAATTTTCAACTATAGTTTCAACTAATTTGCCCAGTACTGATGTTAGACTTACCAATCTGTAATTGCCAGGATCACTTATAGAACCCTTTTTGAATATTGGTGTCATGTTAGCTATCTTCCAGTCATTATGTACGGAAGATGGTTTAAAGGATAGGTTACAAACCACAGTTAATTGTTCTGCAGTTTCCCACTTGAGTTCTTTCAGAACTCTTGGGTGAATGCCATCTGGTCCTGGTGACTTGTTACTGTTAAGTTTATTAATTTGTTCCGAAACATCCTCTAATGATACCTCAATCTGGGACAATTCCTCAGATTTGTCACCTAAAAAGAATGGCTCAGGTTTGGGAATCTCCCCAATATCTTCAACCGTGACGACTGAAACAAAGAATTCATTTAGCTCCTCCGCTTTGACTTTATCATCTTTGACTGCTCCTTTAGTATCTCGATTGTCCAAGGGCCCCACTGGTTGTTTAGCCGGCTTCCTGCTTCTGATGTAATTAAAAAACATTTTGCTATTACTTTTTGAGTTTTTGGCTAGCTGTTCTTCAAATTCCTTTTTGGCTTTTCTTATTATATTTTTATACTTAATTTGACAAAGTTTATGCTCCGTTCTATTTTCCTCACTAGGATTTGACTTCCACTTTTTAAAAGATGTCTTTTTATCTGTCACTACTTCTTTTACTTGTTTGTTATTATTGTATATTTAAAGTGAAGTTTTAGGGCTAGATTCTGTACTATATAATTAAATGACAAAACTCTTCAGCAGAGCCAATGTATTTGGCTCTTAATGTTTGGCATAGTCATTGCAATATGTTAGATTCTCCATCTATTTTTGTCAAGCTAGTAATGGTAGAAGTGATTTGTTTCCAAGTTGGCAGGAATTGCTACCATGATTGAACATTTGAGTGAAAGGCACTTCAGTGTGTTTTGCCTTTCAAACATAGTTGTCATCAGATGATTTCAACTGTCAGACCAGTACTGGAATTGAAATGTTTTAAAATAGAACATTTACCATATCACACTTTCAGATTTTAAAATAAAAGATTTTAATATTTTATTTCAATCACTAATAATTCCTAAGAATTTTGTTTTTAACATTTTATAATTTAAATATGGTGTGTGTTTTCATGTTATTTATTGCGTGCTTAATAATTTTGATTTTTTGGAGGCCTTTCGTTACAGTAGGGGTATGACTAGACTACATGCCTCTACTAGCAGAGGCATGTAAATTAGACTACCCGACATAGTCAGTGAAGCGGGGATTTAAATATCCCCCGCTTCATTAAAATAAAAATGGCCTCCGCGCTGTGCCGGCTCAGCTGATCGTCGGCACAACATGGCAGTCAAGACGCGGATCGGTCGACGAGGAAAGCCTTTGCCGACTGATCCCTTATGCCTCGTGAAACAAGGATTACAGGATTGGTCGGCAAAGACTTTCCTTGCTGAATGATCCGCATCTTGACTTCCGCGTTGTGCCAATGATCAGCTGAGCCGGCACAGCGTGGCGGCCATTTTTATTTTAATGAAGCGGGGGATATTTATATCCCCGCTTCATTGACTATGTCAGGTAGTCTAATTTACATGCTTCTGCTGGCAGAGGCATGTAGTCTAGACGAACGCTAGGAGAAGACATCTGATAACACAGGGTTCTTTAATTTAGCAGACAAAGGCATAACAGGATCCATTGGCCGGCAGTTAAAATTATCACAGTTAAAACTGGAAATAAAATGCACATTTTAAAAAGTAATACCACTAAACTATTGGAACAGATTACCAAAGGAGATGGCTAATTACCATTATTTGGGGGTCTTCTGAGTAAAGACTGGATGTCTTTTTAAAGAATACATAGGCTATGTCCAGACTACAGGTTTTTTCGGAAGAAGCTTTTCCAGAAGAGATCTTCTGGAAAAACTTATTTTGAAAGAAAGCATCCACACACAGCAAAAGCACATCAAAAAAGTGATCTGCTTTTTCAAAAGATAGCATCTATTCAGTGTGGACGCTATCTCACATTTCAGTTGTGATTACTATGACCAAGTAGCCACCAGAGCACCCGTGCTTTTTCCTGGAGGCCTCTTTTTTTCCAAAAAAACCTCCTCTTCCCCATCCACACGTGCCTTTTTCCGAAAGAGCTCTTTCGGAAAAATGCTTCTTCCTTGTATAAAGAGGTTTACTGCTATCAGAAAAATGCCTGCGTTCTTTTGACTTTCTGTCAAAAGAACGCAATTGCAGAGTGGACGTAAGTGTAGTTTTTCCGGGAAAAACATTCGTTTTTCTGGAAAAATTCTGCAATGTAGACATACCCATAGCTCAATCAGATTGTTGGACTGGGTGCAGGAATCACTGGGTGAAATGTTATGGTCTTTGTTATGCAGGAGGTAACACTAGATTATCATAATGGCCCCTTCATCATTTAAAATCTATTAATCCATCAGCAAAAATTGTAAATGAGTTTCCATATGTCATGGAAACTCAGTGAACTGGCTTCCACAGCAGAGCCAGAGGACAATGTTAACTAAGGACTTGTGTATATTAGAATTAAGTTACTGTAACTATGTTGCTTGGGGATATGAAAAATCCACATCCGCTACTGGTGTAGTTAAGACGACCTAATTCCAAGTGTAGACACCACTAGGCCAATGGAAGAATTCTTTTCTTGACCCAGCTACTGCCTCTTGGGTAGATGGACTACTTACACTGATGGGAGAGCCCTTCCTGTAAGAGTAGGAAATATCTAGGAAGTTTCTAGACTGAAGTACTACAGTGGCACAGCTCCAGTAATGCAGCTGTGCCATTGTAGCATTTCAAATGTAGGCAAGTCCAAAGATCAAGTGTTTTCAACAGGAGGACACTCAAAGGTGATTATTGTTAGTTTAGTGTTAGATTTCCCGTATCTCTTCTGACACCCTCTCCCCCCACATTCTCTGCACCCTGCAATGGAACCTGATTTGCAAAAGCCCTAGAACAGTTCTAACCTAGGGTTCTCAAATTTTTACATGAGGCAGATCATATTTTCATACAGAAATGATTTCATAGACACCTCCCATTCACCATCACATCATGCATCTGTGGCTGCTTCAGCAAGGTCATTCCTGGAAGAGTAACATTTGGCAAATATTCCTTTTTCCTAAGCTTTTCATGGAGTTTAGCATCTGAAAACATGGAGGAGAACCCAGCACTATATGTGCATAAGCCAGATGTTTGTACTATAACACTTGATATTGTTTTGCTTGAGTCTATGAGGATGGAAAAGCCGTGGGAGGAAACACATTTTTGTCTAATGCTCTTTGTTTCTGCACTTGGAGAGAACAGGCAGTGAATAAGAAGGGTCTAGGAGCTTTTAGAGGAGATGGGGGGTGAATGGTAGTTGTTGGTCATGCTCAGTATCTCTCTGAAACTGTGCAGAGAGAAACTGTGCATTAAGGGCAAGGAGTCTAGCAGGTTCCTCACATCTACCATGACACAGCTGGTTCAAATGACACTCAGTGAGGGAAGGAGTATAAATAAGGGAAGGGCTTTTTGTGCATTTTGTTTATTTTATTGAGAATAAAAATCCAACTACAGGGAGCTCTAACATCTCCTGCCCCACGCATCTGAGTGGCATGCTGTTCCCCCTGGAGGTCAGTCCTAGACTCTGCAATTCATCCCCCCTCAACATATTACACAAGATTCATATGAATTTCACCCTCACAGACAATCCAGTCATGTCTCTGGAGGTGGAGAAGACGATGATGCCCTTAAGAGGCCAATTATAGAGCCGGGGCTGTGCTCTGGGGCTATGTCTACACTATGACTTCTGGGGCAAGAGGCAATGCAAATGAAGTGCAGATTAGGATCTTGCAGAAAAAGGGGTCTTTGCGCAAAATGGCAACAGCCACACTGCCTGTTTCTGCGCAAAAACGGAACGAAAGAGAATATGCAAATGAAGTGTGAGAAAATGCTAATCTGTGCTTCATTTGAATTGCCTCTTGTGGCAAAAGTCATAGTGCAGACACAGCCTGACAGATAATACTGCAGATGGGGTGATAGCCCCAGCTGGCGCAGTTAGAGACAGCCCTTTGGACTCATTTGACCAACGTAGGATCAAGATGTGTTTGTTGTGAAATGAGCATCCCCGATCCGGTTCCATTTTGGATCCAGATTGTCTTACTGGATCTGAGGAGATACCGATTGTTGATTTGCTGCTAGCTATGCTGCTTTTGCTGAGGAGATTGAGGAGTCTGAAGGGGAACTTTTGGGCTACCATTCTTCTCCGGCTCTGAAGAATCCAGGTAATACACACACACACGCACACACACTGCACTTTTGATTCCACACAGCAGAGACTGAGAAGTTATCTTTGTAAGAAGATTGGAGCAAGGACAGGGAGCGCCAATGTAACAGCAACAATGGGTGTGTTGACACAGCACAGTTATTTCAAAATGTAGTATGTTAGAATTGTACATAATGTGACATCAGCAACCCGCAGGCCACAGTGTAAGAACCTCTGTCCTAACCTGTTTTTGTGGGAGCTGTTATTTACTAACTTAGATCTGAACTGCAGTCACCCTTGTAATCACCTCAGAAGCTGTGCACAAAATGCCTTTTCAACTTTTCTTGTACCCTTTCCTGCAAACCAAAACTGATGTGAGAGTAAAGGTTTATATTTCTAACAGGTGCTAAGTAAAGGGTGTGGGTGAAGTTTTTCAATATCAGATCACATCTAGCAATTCCTCTGTTGTCTAAAAGCCAGACATCAAAGCACACGTCTGTACACTAAGTGGTTGAATAGAGTTGATAAGTGAAATGAAAAGGCTTTCCCAGTCCCCAGAGATTTTCAAGCAGAACTTTGAAGAATGAGAAATGCGTTGTCCAGTTACTCCCTTAAGGAAATACTTCCTCAAACAGACTAACAGTGTTAACACCCTTTTCTAATGCAGTAAAATCTAGCATTTTAGGTATCTAAATAATGCCTTTCATTCAATGATATAGCTCCTATATTTAATGTGAAGCACATTTTAATAAAGCTAGAATTATGAGAAATGAAGGGAGAGACTTAAAAAGAAAATAGATGGAGAAAGACAAAGGAGTCATAGAATACTAACAGTATTACAGTTCATATGCCTACCACTTGGTGTGATAGGATACAATAAGATCAAATAATCAACATTTAGAAGATCAGTCTTTTTAAAAGACGATGACTGCTATTACAAAGTCAAAACTTTTGACATAGTGATATCTGGATTAACACAGTATTTTTTATACTATAAGGGATACATGTTTAAATGTAGGGGGCAGCAGCTCTCTGGGAGGTGGCTCCCCGCACATACTGGCTCCTACAAAGCTGCCTCTCCACCCCCTGAGGCCGCAACACGGGGGAGTGAGAGGGGCGGGTGGACAGGTGGTTGGTTTCCTGGGAACTTTAAAACCAGCTCCCCATGAGCACCAGCTTCCGCCTGCCCCCTGCCCGCACTGCTGCCTCTGATAAAGAGGCAGGAGCATGCAGGGGCAACCCAACGCTGGCTGCGGCAGGTGGCGCCCCAGGGAGAACGTGCAATCGGCCCCCCGCCTGCATGGCCGTCAATGAGTGACGTCATCATCGGGCACCCTGGGCACCCCGTGACGTCATCATCAGGTGCCCCATAGAAGGCGGTGCTCTAGGTGATGGCTGAATCAGCCTGTAGTCACGGGCCACCACTAGCAGCACGGGGTGGTGGGAAGGGCTGCTTGTAATAATGAAGGTTAACTGATGAGCCCAGGCTGACTGATAAAAACAATGACACATAGCAGGGGTGGGCCACTCCAAGAATTTGGAAAACGATCAAGGGCTGCACTCTTCCATAATATTAATGGAAGAGGTGGTGGGCCTATGATGGAGGTTGGGTGCAGAAGGCAGCTTGGGGTAGGAGACTGAGGTGCGGGAGAGAGTGCAGGGTTTGGTAGGGGGTGTGGATATGGATGCAGGATAGGATTCTGACCTGGAGGAGGGTTAGAGGAGGGGGTGCAGGGTCTAGGAGTGGGTTGGGTTGTGAGCTGGTGTAGGAGGTGGAGTAGAGGGTTGGGGGAGGAAGTAGCTGGGGTTCCAGGTGCTAGCTCTGGCCAGAAGGTTTTACCAAAGTGGCTCCCAGCCAGCATCAGCGAGAATCTCAAACAGGCTCCTTGCCTTCCATGCTTCTGTACACTGCTCAGAGCAGCCAACTGCAGGGGCCATGTGCTCTTTGCATTCAGTGAGCCCCTGGAGAGGGGGTTCTTCACTTGCTACCTGCACCTCAAGTATGGCCCAGGCAGTTCCCATTGGCTGCCTTCCAGCCAATGGGAGCTGTGAGATTATGCTGGGGGCGGGAGCAACACAGGGAGCTACATCTTCCCACGCACACACCTCTGGCACTTGCAGAGAACACATGGCCCCCACAGCTGGCCGCTTTGAGTGGCATGCATGTCTGGAAAATAGGGAGCTGCAGCTGGATCTGACAGCTTGTCAGGCTGGATCCAGCCCGTCCATATTTTGTCTGTCCCTGACATGTAGGGTGCTATATTTGTTACCATCATAGTACCTGAAATTTGGAGACACAGTCTTGTTCAAATTTATAGATATATTCTTCTGAACTTAGGGAACTCCCGTTGAAAAGTGTCTTCTCTTCTAATGGGTAGATCTTCCAAAGTGCTCAGAAGCCAGTGGCTCCCTCTGAAATCTGGCCAGTGAAGCCTGAGTCTGATAACATTTTCATGTATGTAAAGAAGGAGTAACACCAAATGAAATATATAGTTAACACCAGTGAAAGTGAAATTTCAATGGGCTCCTACACAAGGAATCATAAGAGTCATATGTGTTCTGAAAGCCTACCTTTGATCATATCTAATGGCTTATATAGGATTGGAAATAACTGTATAGCTGGGAAATGCCAAAAGCAGTTATGTCAAAGGCATTTTTTGCGCACACATTTTAACTTTCCTTGTGGAAATCCTCTGGGCTTCCACCTTTTGGTCCTAAACCCAAAACAGCTTCTGTTGCCAATGGCCACTGTAGCCAATGTTCCAGATTTATAAATCAAAAGATTTGTTAGACAAGCCTATGTTATATAATAACAAAATAAGAAGAAATGAAAAATAGCAGGCCATTTTCATATAGCTCCTAGTGTACCTTGTCATGCCTGTCATGAAAGTCAATTCCTGCTCCAACAGAGCTAAGTATCACTTGAAGTGATATACAATTTGCCTTACAGTGACATTTGGATAGATCCATCCATGACAGATATCTTCAGCCAGTGTCAAGAAAGGCAGTAACCGGAATCTTGGCCACATCTTGGAACATGATGAACACAAGTGAAGGCATCAGAAAGTGTTCATCAGTAAAGAATATTTCAAATTGTCTTGGAAGATGATATAGGTGACAATCTCTCACGTCAAGAGTTTTACCTATCCCTTCAAATTCACTAAGTAGCATCTTGGCTCTATGTTAAGCACTATGATGGCCAATTTTAAAAAATTGCTCATGCCTTTTTTTAGGGAAAACAGATCGTGTTTTGCAGCCTGTGGGTCTTAAACCTTTGGTGCCAGGCTGTTGACTCATTTCTGAAACCTTTCTAGTGCCTGCCTAATTAGGGAGAAGTGTGGGGACAAAGTCATGGAGCAAAACATGCCACAAAAATAGGAATTTCAGTTTTGTAAAGGAATTTTTCTTGTCCCATTTTTCCCACTCCCACTTTCTGTACTGTATTGGAAAACCATGTTTACTGTAATAATATTGGTGCACGTGGAAGGTCTGTTGCTATATCACTTGGAGTCAATAACTGTGACGAGAGTAGGATCCATGGCCAAAGTGGAAAAGCAACAGTGCAATAATGCTAGCCAAAAGGACTGGGAGTGTCTGTGCTGAAAGCCATGGGGGAGAAACCTGAATGGTATCAGAAGTGAAACCAAGCATTTTGCCAGCAATCTCAACTTCAAACTAAACTCTTTTAATCAAAGCAATTGCTACAGCAATTCCAAAGACACATAAATTAGACATTAAATAAGAGAAGGCAGACAAAACCAATAAGCTGCATTATGAGAGATTGGGGGCGGGAGGAAGAGTGCTGCCAGAGTTAAATGCACAGTAAGTGGTTCTGTTGGTGTATAATATCATTCAGGAGGCAAATGGGAACTACCTACTGTGAAGCACGTAACAAATACTCTGTCTTCATACATAATTAAAAACATCTGAGGGTAAAGCACTCAGATGCAATAGAGAAAGTAAAAAAGTAGGAGTCAAAATTTTGTGGAGCACAGTGAAGAACTTCAAGTCAGAGTGAACAGCATACATAAGCTGTAAGCACCTACCACCTAAAGGCAACTGAACAGACAATGAATCCGGGGTGAGATATCTGTAAATCTTCCTATCTGAGCAGAGCAGACCAGCAGGGTTAGTTCAAGCACCATGTGCCATTCCCAACCATAAGAAGCTGACACTGGTGCCATCCCCTCCTTCTTTTTGGAAGATTATCTTCTACAGTGGGTAGGCATCTATTATAGAAAATTTGATTTTTGCATGTATCTGTTTCTGTACACACTCTGAAATGTGTGAATCCTAAATCTCTGAGCGTCTTTCAACTTACTGTCCATTTGGGTGGATTGTTAACTTGGTAGCTGAAGGAAACTGTAATTTGTAACCCTCACTAGGAGATTGTGAGTCTGTTTTTCCTTCTGCTGGTTGGTCCATATAAGAGGTTAATGAGTTTGCTACAGCTGCCAGTTAATGGCCTAAGTTCATGAGCTCAAGCTTGGGCTTTGAACCATAAAGATCCAGAGTATAAACCCCTTTTGAAAATGAGTTAGAGACAGAGGTTAAAGCAAGGGGGAATTATACAGATATGCAGCTCCTCTTCCTCTGTTAAAAGGAGAAGTTTTGCCTCCCAGGCGTAGCTTGACTAACAATGCTCCCCCCTTCTCCTTGTATTTCCCCCTTCCATATTCAAGCTATTTGTAACCACTGGTTACAATTCTCCTTTTTTCCAGGATTTTTCCTTTCCTGTGGATTCCATGCATTCCGTTATTCCTGGCTGCAGCCAATATTTATCTGTGGGCACCTGAAAGAGCAGAAAAACACTGAAAAGTGAAATGGATGGGATCTTAGTTCCATTTTACTCCTCCCAGGCAGACTACTGCCCAAGTAGGTTGTATCAGTTTCATTTTGCTGCTATTCCTGACAGTACCAGGGAACAAATCACACTCAGATAGAAGGAGGGAGAGAGCAGGAACTGTTTTTCACAGGGAATTTTTAAAATGTTAGCTCAGGAATGTGCACATCTTGATCCAAGTGCAACCCTATGGTTCACTGGTGGTACTTGATAAAAAGGAGACCTGGTACATGTTTCTTAAGCATGACACTGTACCTTTAACAATGTTACTATTAGGGAATGACTGTCGGTCACATGTGAGCAGGTCACCCAGTGAGCACCAAGCTTAATTCTAGCGACCTCCTCTGGTCTAGTGAGGAGCAGTGATTGCTAGGTGCTGCAATTCCCACCTCCAGCTTTCCTCCACTGGGGAAAGTAGTGATAGCATGAGGCCCCCTGCCACATTAAAGGAGAATGGGAATGCAGAAGGGGAGATCTATGAAAAAGGGAGGAGAGACTGGTCCAAGGAGTGAGAGCAAGAGAATGACAGATGTTTGGCCTTAGGAAATATAGACGGTCACCCTCTCCTTGCATCTCCCAGATGGCAGCGCCTCTCTCGCGCAGTGCTGCTCGTGCTGCCTGCATAAGGGCTACACCTCACACAGTAAATTGCTCCGGGCTCTTGCCCATTTTTGTAACCCCCTTTAGATGACCCTCGCGATCTTTCTCTGATGCGGCGTTAAGCAGCCTCGGGTTTTACGCTAATAGGATTGTCTTGTATTTTCTGCTGCCGTACAGCATGCAAATTGCCCGTTTTCAGTAGCTTGCAGGAGCGACATGATGGGGTTTGTTGTATTTTATTAATAAAGGGGGTATAAACCATATCACCCCCACCCCCCAACACACCTTTAGGAATCGCCCCTCCCTACAAGCGATTCCTTTGCCCTGCCGCACGCACCTGTGGAAGGAAGCCGCAGCAGGAGGGTCTGGCTATAGCGTTAGTGTGACTGGACTGTAAATGAACCCTGCTGCCTAGCCTGCCTCTCTCCGGGAGTCAGACCCGCAAGGAAGCGGGGTGTTGCGTGGCCGAGGAGGAAGGGCCCGAGCGGGGAGAGGGTGCGCTGCACAGCGGCAGCACCAGGGTGTGACTGCCCGGCAGGGGGTGGCTGACGAGGCCACAGGCTGACCCTAGGGGGCGGCTGGGTGTGTGCATGCCTCTCACCAGCCCCAGGGCCGCTGGCTCCGCGCAGGGGGAAGGGGCTGAGCCGGGGATGCCGCGCCGGGGGGGAGCCGCCCCTGCAGGAGGGAGAGGGCGGGAGGAGCAGCGAGCCCGGGAGAAGGGACGGGGTGGCCTCGCCGCGGCTGAGCGGAGTCACGGGGGGGGGGGGGGAGGCAGCGGCGAGGCTCCAGGAGCGTAACCATGGCAACGCCCCGTGCTTCCCCCCCCCCGACCCCCTGCAAGGCCGGGCTTGGTAGCCCCACCCTGCGGGCGGTCGCCGGGCGGGGAAGAGTTAACGCCGGGGAGGGGCGGGTCCGGCTCCCGGGCCAGACGGCGCGCGGTTCCTGTTTGTGCTGAAGCCTGTGCCAGCCCCCCGGGAGAGGGGCGGGAGGATGCTCCGCCCCCTCCCACCCCGGCAGGGTCTGAATGGGCCGGACCTTCCTCCCGCTGGCGATTTCTGCCTTGTCCAGTGTGAGCAGCCGTCCCGCGACCCCCGCCCCCCAGGCGAACCCCCCTCCTCCGGCTACTCCCCATAGCGTGTGAGCAGCGAGTGTGCGGGGATGGGGCTGGTGCGTGTCTCTGTTTACCCGGGAGCGCTGGCAGGACAGGAGCTGAAGCCGGGTGTTGACTGAGGGCACCCTCCCCTCCGCCCCCACTTGCAAAACGTTTCTTGTTTTCCTCTTGCACAAGGGGGAACAATTGCCAATACTCTGACACCGAGGTGGGAAGACACCAGCCCCCCCCACCCCTCACCGTCCCCAAACCACGTCCGCAAGGGCAGGCGAGCTCTTCGCTAAAGTGCTGGAGCCGCTGGATTAAGTAACTCCTGGAGAGCCGCCCTCACTCGCGCTCACACCCAGCGCCAGCATGAAGGAAAAGGCAATGATAAAAACCGCTAAAATGCAAGGGAACATGATGGTAAGTGGCTGCCGCCGCCTCCAGCGACTGTAAGTAACTGTGGGGCTGGTTCCTCGGGTTTGCTAGGCTCACCCCCATCCCCTTTTAAGGGAAGCATGCTGAGTGCCCCCGGCCGGTTCTCCCCCTCCCTCCATCCCTTCGCTGTGCTCAGAGATGCCTCTTCTCGGGGCTCGATCGTGGCGGTGGAGTACCCCATTCCTAGCAGGTTTGGCCAGGGGCCTTTTGTCATGTCCTCTTTACGCAGGGAGCGGGGAATTGACTCGCCCCTGTGGGGCTGGAGGGAGCCCTCCCGCACCCCCCCGCTTTTCCACTCCCCCCGGCTGCTTTGCACTTTGCTGGGAGCTGCAGCTGTTTGCCCGGACTCTTGTGGCGAGAAGCAGGCACCGACGGGCAGGTTGAGGACCCTAGCAGCGCCCCAGGATTACAAAATGCCCGGGGGACGGTGGGGGTGGTGCGGAGATGCGGTTGTTCTGGGGGAGCTGGCGAGCAGAAGCGCATCGCTGCCCAGACAACTTTGATAACTTGAGGGCCGTAGTGGGGGTTTTCCCCCCTTCCTAGTCTACCTCCGGCGTGACTCTCGGCAGCGGTTGTCTCCATGCACGTTTGTGTCTCCGCACATCCGTCCCTAGAACTTCGGCAGCCAGAAGGGGATGGGGGAACCCCCTACCAAAGGCTGATGATCTCCCGGAGGAAGTGCCGGTTGCCATCTTGTGCTGCTGGAGAGATGTTTGTCTGTTTGGTCTGCTGTCTTGAGCCGCTTTAGGTGTTTGGGTTTTTTTGCTTGGCTGGAGTATTTCCCTCCCCCACTCCCTTCTTTTGGCTTGCATGAGCTGACACTTGCCAAACTGCAGGGATGCCATAGGTAGTGAAAGTGGATTGCAGCTGCGTGGTGGCAGTCTTTGTGCTGAGCAAGGGATGCTGTGAAACGTGATGTCTTCATAGAGGCTTTGGCTTAACCCCCTCCCCCCCAACTTCGTGTAAATGACCCTGAAGCCTCTTAAAGACACCTGTTGGCTTTTTTTAGAAGAATGAGAGAGAGTATGTGAGATTTATATTCCTTGTGTCCCCCTCTTAGGGAAATGTTCACATTTAATGTCACAAAGACGGCACTCGTGTTTCCCATCCTGAAATGTTTAAGAAGCGCCCGAGTGTTCTAAATCATGTGGTAAAATAACTCATTTTCTATACTGTTAGGACAATCGTGTTACTTTTTCCAGTATTAGTTGTAAAAGAACAGTGCAGTGCGATGTGACCTGTAAATTCAACTAAGAGAACTGAACAGGAACTTCTGCAAATATTTTCCCATTGGAACGTTACATGTGATTGCAGCTTATTTTTTATTGTTATGCCTGTAAAAATACGTAGTTCTGGGGTTCTCAAGAATGTGGTTGGAATCTGATTTTTAACTACTGTTGTAAGGATCATAATAGTTCTTGATTAGAGTGATAAAAGAATAATTAACCACCTGAGATGATGCTGTCTATTAAAGGATGGCAATACGTAATTTACATACACAGTGTCACAGAATTAATAAACACCTAGAACACATTATCCTTTGATGGTCTCTACAGTCAGGAAATAATTGGACGGAAGGGATCGCATCTCTGTTACTTATTCAAACTGTTGTATCTACTGGTGTTTCTATCTGTGACAAAATGGATCCATCTAAGCACTTCTGTGCTAGACATGCGAGAGCTGGAGTGCCTGCTTTGAAAACCAAAACAGTACGGTAGGAGCTGTCCACTCAGTCAGAGTGTGATGCTAGAGGAGTCAGTGGAGGCTTGGCCACTGACTGAGGGGTTGGCAGGATCTTGCTAAGTAGCAGGCATAACACCTTATCGGCCACCCAGTAGTCTGTACCCCAGCTCAACTGTCAGGTTTTATCTTGGTTTTGAAAAATAACATTTTCAACTGGATTTTGATACATATTTTGAGATTTTAGGAGAGTGTAACTGTTAAACTGGCATGGGTGACTTAGATCCATGCTCCTTAACTTTGGGGGTTTATTTTAGTTGCTTCTGTGATAATTTGGCCACAGGAAGCTATAATTTGGTATATGGCAACTGAGGATGCAGCTAATATTTAAATTTGATGGATGCTCAGGATATTTTAGCCAGAAAATACTAAACAGCTCTTACCTTTCCTCAGCGTAACAATTATGAGATCTGATCCCAATGACTCTAGGGTAAAATTACCATTGACTTTAATGGGAGTTCTAGCAACTTAAACTGGTGCACTTCTTATTCTGATACACTTTTTAAAAAGTTCTATTTCAGTATTTTTTTCATTTTACCCGTTTATCATTTTTAATACTAGGAAAATGTAGTCTTGGGTTATTCCAAGCCTAATATTTTAAGTGCCCTTGTTAGATAATGCATATGGCAATATACTTTTCAAAATCCTGTGTGTTGTCTGAAATGACTCTTTTTGTATTACAGTATGTATTATCTTAATTACCTGGCAGGATTAGAAAGGTCACTGAAAATTCAAAGCTCACTGTGGTTTGCATTTTTTTGACAGTTTCACTGTAGATTATGAACTTGACATGCAACTAAGTAGATATTGATTTTCTTCCTCTCTTTAAAAATCTCTCTCAAAATGAGACATTTTCTTCTTAAAATGTTGTGACAGTGTATGAGAATCTCAGCCCAGTGACCCCTTACCTCACAATGTGCCCTAGAAGTGTAGAGATAGCACATGGGGATGTCTTTTTTACTTTAATTAGACACGCCAAAAGAGAAGTCACACTTGTAAGAATAAGATAAATTTTTGTATGCCTATGGTAGTCTTTCACTTTATCTTAAAAAATTACCTGGGCAAATGTCTATTTTTACTTTACTAAACTCATTCCTATTTATCATTTGAGTGGAGAGACTGTCCTATATGGAAACACAGTTCACAGCATTTATAATGGAGCCTCTCTCCTTTTCATGGGAATGCTTTGGAAAGTGGTCAGTTGTTTCCTTTCATAACTAGGTCATATTTCATGAGCTTGTCAGGATGTTTTTCAAATGATTGTGTGGTAGTAGGACTTGGATGTTACATATTCAGCAACTCTTTGCTCTGTCTTTACCTTACATACAATTATTACATATTAATTAATTTTTTTATTAGAACTTTATTTCTTTTGGTTCCCTTTCAGTCTGAGACAAGTTTAGAAGATGAATAATTCTCTTAAGTATGTGCGTGTTATATAAATCTATGGCTCCATGGCTTTGCAGAAACTGTCACCTAACACATTCCAGTTTTCTTATACATTTGCAACAAAAACAATACATAACAAAACAATACATGTTTTCAATCTGGCATGGATGGTCCTCTGGTAATGATTAGAGAATAGCTCAACCTTATTTTAGAAAATAACCTCTAAGGCAGGGAGATCTTCTGGGTCAAAATCTGCCTCCATTAACACCTGTGAAAACCCAGTGGGCCAAATAATGTCAGGCACAGTTGTACTGACGTCAGTGAAGTTGCACCCACATTTGCCAGCTGTGAACTTGACACTTAAGAGTTCAGTGAGAGAATGGTTTCAGTGAAGTTGTGCATGAATAATGGAGGGCAGAATTGTATGTACTGGACAATTTTATGACTGTATTGTCTATACAATTTATTATTCAAAGGAGCAGTGAGAGGAACATTCACAGCACTAGAACTAATGGTCTATTAGCAAGAGTGGTGATGTCCAGTTCTTGTTCAGAATTTCAGCCTCTGGGTACAATATTTTCTGTTTTTGGAAAGTATCTAGACATATTTTAGACTCCCTTTTACATTTTATGATGATGAAAACAGTGTGTGTACAAGTGTGTGTGTGTGTGTGCGCGCATGTATAGAGCCTTGTGTATGTACTCTATGCTAAGTGATTAGGAGGGGAACACATGGAGCCTTTCACATCTAGGCTGAATTAAAATCCAGGCCACATTAGCTGTCACCAAAAATTGTTGCCATTTGCAAGTGACTGTCAAATAAGATTAGTCGCAAGTGTTCACAGCAAAAGAAATCAGTTGGCATCCTTGTCTGATGCATCAGAGAGCTTACGGATTGTATGGATATAGAGGTTGAGCTATTCTCTCATCATTACCACAGGACCATCCGTGCCAGATTGGAAACATGTGGGTGCAACAAAATTGAGAAGTTTGGTATGCCACTGCCCGTTCTGCTATACAGTCTCTGGTCTTGTCACTCTGGTGCCTGTCATGAGCAGTACATTCCTATTAAAATTAAACAAAAGACAACAGTGGTTTGTTGTAATTTCCTTTATTCACCATATTTCATTCATAGGTTTATTGCTTGCGATATAAATCACATCAGACTCGAATTTGCCATAATGGTTCTCAGCCAGATTACAGTTGTCTTTGCACTGATTTGGTGTAGTCAGCCTACGTGGCTCCACCCTCTGACAAACAGAGGCTAGGGACACCATTCCTTACCCATCCTGGCTAATAACCATTAATGAATTTATCTAGTTCTCTTTTAAACCCTGTTATAGTCCAAGCCTTCACAACCTTCTCAGGCAGGGAGTTCCACAGGTTGACTGTGTTCTGTGTGAAGAAGAACTTCTCTTTATTTGTTTTAAACCTGCAGCCCATTAATTTCACTTGGTGGCCGCTAGTTCTTATATTATAGCACATAATTTGTGTGCTGTTGGGAAATCCACATTTTGAAGTACATTATGAAATCTTCCACTTTTGACTCTCCTTGCACCCTGGCTTCCTCTCCTCTGAGTCCCACATGTCCCCTTTCTTTAGAACATGCAATACTTTTATCACACATCCAGGTCATAATTTGTGTGCTATTGGGATGACCACTATCTTGGCTGATTGAAGCTGCGATCTCCAGAGCTGAAAGGATAGCCTTTACAACTTGAGTGAAAGAGGCAGGCTCTGTGTCTAGGAGCTGTAACACACTCACCTCCCATATGGATCACACTGTGATGTTGTGTACGCAGATTGTAGGGATAACTCTGTGGTGAGCAGCCCAGCACATAAGTACCAACTAGGAAGAGTGAGCCATTAGTGTAATAAGGCAGCCCCTGGTGCAATAATAATTTAAGGACTCTTTTCCCGATTCCCTAATTTGTCCCTCCCCCCCAATTCCCTCCCCAGCCTGAATTCCTTCTCTGTTATCAAACTTTTCTCTCTCAACCCCAATCTGGCCCCTTAATCTAGCAGAGAAAAGTATAGCAAGATCCAATGGCTGGAGGCCCAAATGAGGCAAACTCAAACTAGAAATAAGGCACAGCTTTACCAGTGAGGGTAGTTAGCCATTGGAACATCTTACCTAAGAACGTGGTAGAGTTTCACGTGAAATCCTTAAGATACGATTGGATTTTTTTCTAAAACAGTGGTTTTCAAAGTACGAGTCTCAACACTTGTGGATTGTCCACATCTCAAATGCGCTTTTGCACAAGTAAATCAGCAGTAAAATGGCAGAACAAAGGGCTTTTGCCAGTGTAGGTAAACCTCCTTCTATGAGGCGTAACTCCCTTTTGCACTACAGCTATTGTGCAAATAGGCAAGTGTGGACGCTCCAGAGGGAAAAAGCACAAGTATTCTGATGGCCATCTTGCGCAAGAGCGTCCATGCAGCATGGATGCTCTTTCGTGCAAAAGCACATCACTTTTGTGATGCACTTTGAAGTGTGGACGTGCTCTTGTGCAAGAAGTTTTTGCACAAAAATTCTTGCGCAAAAGGCTTCTTGTGCAAGAAGCCTGCAGTGTAGACATAGCCTTGGGGTACAGCTAGACTGCGTGAGGGCTTTGGGACACCAGAAGTATCCCGAAAAAAGTCTGCTACGTCCAGGGAACGCATTTGCTCTTCTGCTATTTTTGCAGAAGAGCAAACGCGCTCTTTCGGAAGCTTCTGTATTCCTCATTCTGCGAGGAAGAAGGGGGCTTTCAAAAGAGGTTTTTTTTCTGACATTTGGCCCAGTCTACATGGACCAAAATGTCAGAAAAGCCTCTTCTGACAAAAGTATAGGAAAAAGCTATGCAAAATGCTTTTTTTTTTCTTCCGACAAACAGATGTAGTCTAGATGTACTCTGGGTCTGCAGGGTGATCAGGTGAGCAGTGGGGGGTGCTGGCATCACAGACTGCGCTGTACCCCATACCCCAGAGGTGGCTGGAATAGGTCTGGCTCCTAAGTGTGTGGAGGGGGAAGTATACAGGGCTCTACGAACTGCCCCTGCCCTGTGCAGTAGGTCAGCATTCCCATTGGCTGGGAACCAGCTGCTGGCTACTTCTGGGGGCAGCATGGTCTGCGGTGCCAGGAAAGGCAGGAAGCTCGCCTTAGCACCCCTGCTGCACCACTGGCTGAGAGCTGCTCATGGTAAGCTCCTCCTTTCCCAGCCCTGAACCACAGACCCCCAAAGTCGGAGTCCCCTCCTATGCCCTGCAGCTCACAATTTAGTTAACTTATGTTGGATCACGGGGATCAACAGTATTCTTCATCTGGGTCATGGGAAAAAAAGTTTGAAAACCACCATTCTTAAATATATGCTCTAGCATAGCCAGAAGCTGTGGTCTTGATGCAAGACTCCGTTGGTGCAATTCTATGGCATATACAGGAAGTCAGACTTGTGGATTGTAATGGTCTGTTCAGGTTTTTAATCTATTCATGTGTTAAATCATATAAGTAGTTTGATAGTCTCAAAAGCACAATGCATATGTAAACATGTTCAGTTTTCTTGGTTTCTGATGTGTGTGTTATCTATATATTATGCTGATATGCAGTGGCTCATGTACGATTACCAAGCAAAACCCATTTATTAAATTGCTTTATGTATGGTAAATCTTGTATAATCCACTAATGCATAGTGCTGTCATTTAGAAAGTGAGGCCTTCCTAGTATGGAGTGCCAAATATAGAAGACTCAGATGGTGTTTTCTTCAAAGAGAAGGTGATCCCTGGAAGTGAAATTTTCACTATATCAAGGTTGCAGAATGGAGGCACTGATGCAGACATTTTGGTTGATTCTGTGGAATGTGCAAGTCTGCCACCTATTTTGTCTGTATCTGCAATAACTTGAGGAACGCCTGTATGAACACTGATTGCATGAAATAGCTGGATCTCTTGCTTGTTCTTGCATGATTTAGCAAGTCCCCACTAAAATGCTGTTTTTGACAGAGCTATATTGGTGCGTCCATGGTTGTATCAGTGTGGGTCTGGGAATTCCTGAAGCAACTATTCGATTGTGCTTAATGCTGTTCCTATGAGTTGTGGAGGACCTACAGGTAACTTCCAAAAGCTAGGCAGTGCATTATGGGAACTGCCTCTCTGCTTAAAGGGCTGGCGTGATCAGACAGTAAGGGTACGTCTAAACTACATGCCTCCGTCGACGGAGGCATGTAGATTAGACAGATTGGCAGAGGGAAATGAAGCCGCGATTAAAATAATCGCGGCTTTATATAAATTTAAATGGCTGCCCCGTTCTGCCGATCAGCTGTTTGTCGGCAGATCGGGGCAGTCTGGACGCGCCACGTCGACAAAGAAGCCTTTCTTGATTGGCACAGGTAAACCTGGTTTCACGAGGCATACCTGTGCTGATCAAGAAAGGTTTCTTTGTCGACGTGGCGCGTCCAGACTGCCCCGATCTGCCGACAAACAGCTGATCGGCAGAGCGGGGCAGCCATTTAAATTTAAATGAAGCCGCAATTATTTTATTCGCTGCTTCATTTCCCTCTGCCGATCTGTCTAATCTACATGCCTCAGTCGACGGAGGCATGTAGTCTAGACACACCCTAAGTGTGAAAAATCAGGATGAGGTTGGGGGATAAAGGTGCCTGTAGAAGACAAAGCCTTGAATATTGGAACTGTCAATATAAAATCATGATATCTAGTCATCCAGTATATAGGGTCCTTACTGCTGTACTATGTGAGGCTGGATAGAAGAACTGAATGAGCTGGCACAGTTGCAGCATTTGTAGCTTTTTGGCCAGTGGGAGAAACCACTGCAGATGGCATGAATTCAGCTGGATTTGAGTTACAGCCAATACTTGTAAAACACTTAAGATTGCTGTTGTGTATGTCTGTAAGGTATTGTATGAGAACAGCAAACCCAAAGCTTTCCCGTTAATGCATAGAGGATGTGTAGATTTTTTGTTTCACCCAATGTAAATAAAGTCTCATGCGTGATGTGGCCCATTTTTTTTCCAGGTGAAAATACACTCCCAAACCTGTGAGAACAGGTGAGAGAATAAGTGAATGTGAAAAGCACCCTAGTGTTTAATCAAATCTGAGTCTTGTGTTGTGAGAAGTAAGCAAGGTGTGTACTTTGGTGAATACTGAAAATGGTCCTGAAATAGAAAGCAAACAGCTTACCTTCAGTTGCAGTAAAATCATTTCTACTCATGACTACTGCATGCCCTGATGCAGCAAACTGCATATGTGATAAGTAAAGTAGTCAGCTCTAAGTGTGAGAAATCCCTGTTAGGTTGAATTAAAATCATCTGCCTGGCACAGTCTTCTATCCGATCAGGCATGCATCCAGACAGTATGTAAGTTTATTGGTATTAAATGCCGATGACCCATTAGAGGACCTAATTCTGAAATCATTATTCAGCCTTTATTCAGGCAAAACTTCCAGCAAATTTAATGTGATTATTTCTCCCATTGAGCTCGGTGAGAATTTTAACTGAGTAACTGTCTTCAGGATCAAATCTAGTGACAATCTTTAACATAAGGCCTTTTCATGGTATTTAAAAGATCTGAAATGGTGAAATATACTGGATTTTACCAAAAGAGGGGAGGCAACGGAAAGAAAATAAAAACAAAGCAAGACATTTAACACTCAAGTAGTTACAATTTCTGGCTTTGGTCTTTCAATTGGCTGTTCACAGTAATGTATATGGTAGAGAAAAAAGTTTTCTACGTGCAAAACCTCATCAGTCCCTCATATTGCTCACAGTGTTCACCAGACTCTAGGGCCTTTGTTCGGTTGTGACTATATTGACGATGCAGATGTTTGCTAGAGATATGGCAATTGAGGATGTCTGGCATGTTTTGTTTGTTTACCCTTTTGCATTGATGTTGTTAAAGACATAAATGAAAAACATAATTTGGCATGTTTCTCTATTGTAAATGCTGAATGTTTTTTCTGCAAAATATAACACAGAACATCCCAGCAATGAGTTTATATTGCTTTTTTCTTGTTGTCTAATTATGAGATGTGAAAAAAAATATGTGTACTAATGTTTTCTCATCAGGTTTTAAGAGGGTTGAAAGTACCTTGAATGAAGATCTAGTTTATAAAGCAAATGATTGTAATACAACAATGTTAACTTGTGTGAACTCTGGTTTATTGATCCAGTTAAAAACAGATCTGTGGTCCAGAGGAAGAATGTCTGAAATGCTGGTGAATGGAGCAGCATGTCTCCATTTTAATAGGGCCCAACCCTGCCTAATCTTCCCCTCCATTGGGAGCTTTGCTATTGTAGAGGGTTACGGTCAGTCCCATACTGTTCTTGTACTGTATTGTTTCTGCATACTGTACCACAATTACTTTAAATTTGTTTTAAATTCTTTTTTTTAAATAAAGCTGCTTTTCTAGGTGATCTGGGCACCCACTATGAATTCACACATATAAAACATTAATAAGGAGCTACATTAATAAGTATTCTGTTGATCTTGTATTCATTTCTTTGAGCTGTAAAAAGTTGTTTTGTATAGGTTTGTTTTGTCTTTATGAAGGGACTGATTTTTATACAGTACCTCGCACAACAGGGATCTGGTTGGAGGATGGGATGTCTTTGGATGCTACCTAAAATTATCAAATAAGTACATGATATGTATAGGCAATAATGGTTAAAAATCATATACACCTATGACACTTTACCAGTTATGGTCTTAATTCAGCAAAATATTTGGATTATGTGTTTAATTGTAAAAGGAAGCATAGCTGTGGTGCTTTACTGAATCAGGACTTATAAGAAGACTATCATACAGGCCCAATAGAGTAACACCTGTCTAGCTATAGAAATGTAGCCGTGTTAGTCTTTAAAGACTAACAAGATGGTTTATTAGATGATGAGCTTTCGTGGGCCAGACCCACTTCCTCAGATCAAATAGTGGAAGAAAATAGTCACAACCATATATACCAAAGGATACAATTAAAAAAAATGAACACATATGAAAAGGACAAATCACATTTCAGAACAGGAGGGGGATGCAGGGGAGGGGGGAAAGGAAGGAAGGTAAGTGTCTGTGAATTGATGATATTAGAGGTGGGGAGAGTGGGATGTCTAGCTGTCTAGCTGTCTGTCTTTTAGTTCTCTACTGGTATCCAGCCCTATGCTGGATAAGCACTTTCAAAGTTAATTAGGTAGGGTACATCTAGACAGCGGGGCTATTTCTGGATACCAGAGGTATCCAGAAATAGCTACCCCACGTCTTTTAAACACACCCACTATTTTAAAATATTTTTCGAAATAACGGGTGCACTCTTTCAACATCCCTGCAACCCTCATTCCACGACCGTTTAGGGATGTGTCAAAATAGCACATTATTTTGAAATCTGGCACTGTGTAAATGCAACATTTCAAAATAAGCTATTTCAAAATACAATCTATATAAGATACGCAATTTGTGTAGCGTAAATTGCGTATCTTATTTCAAGTTTAGGGTGCTGTGTAGATGCACCCCTTAGTATAACAAGTTCCTTAGCAGACTTCCTGGGATCTTCAGCTTATCTGTGTTCTATGGTTATGGATGTTGTCATGGGATAGTGTTGTTTTTGCTTTTTCACTTAGGGTGCATCTACATAGCACCCTAAACTCATAATAAGATATGCTATTTGGTGCATTTACACAAAGCCAAATTTCAAAATATTTCAAAATAATGCACTATTTCAACACAGCCCTTAACCCTTGTGGAACAAGAGTTACAGGGATGCTGAAATCTAGAATCATAGAATACTAGACCTGGAAGAGACCTTGAGAGATCATCAAGTCCAGTCCCCTGCCCTCGTTGCAGGACTAAGCACTGTCTAGACTCTAGACTAGTGGTCCCCAACCTTTAGAGGCTGCCGGGCGCCAGGGGGCGTGGCCGTTCGCCTGCCGGGCGCCAGGGGGCGTGGCCGTTCGCCTGCCGGGCGCCAGGGGGCGGGTGGCCCCCCCCATAGCCGTGTGCTGGGGGGAGGGGCCCCCCATAGCCGCGTGCTCGGGGTCGGGCCCCCCCCCCGCAAGCGTCGCGCTCCTGGGGCAGGCCCCCCCAAGCGCCGCATGCCCGGGGCCGGCGCCTCCCCCGCCAAGCGCCGCGCGCCCGGGCCGGCGCTCCCCCCCTTCGCCCTCCAAGCGCTGCGTGCCCGGGGCACAAGCGGCCAATTCACGGCGCTCCCGGGGCTGGCGCTTACCATGCGCCAGGGCTGGCTCCGGCACAGCGCATGCACCACGTGCCCGGGGCCAGGCCAGCCCCGAGCACTTGGCGGGCGCACAAAAGTGGCCCCGCAGGCGCCATGTTGGGGACCACTGCTCTAGACCATCCCTGATAGATGTCTGTCTAACCTGCTCTTAAATATCTCTAGTGATAGAGATTCCACAACCTCACTAGGCAATTTATTCCAGTGTTTAACCACCCTGACAGTTAGGAAGTTTTTCCTAATGTCAACCTAAACCTCCCTTGTTGCAGTTTAAGCCCATTGCTTCTTGTTCTATAATCACTATCATGTCCCCTCTTAATCTTCTCTTTTCCAAACTAAACAAGTCCAATTTCTTCAGCCTTGCCTCATAGCTCATGTTTTTTCTAGACCTTTAATCATTTTTGTTGCTCTTCTCTGGACCTTTTCCAATTTCTCCACAAAAATATTTTGAAATAATGGGCACATTTAAAAGACTTAGGTTATCTATTTCAGGATACCTTCAGTATCCCAAAATAGCCCCACTGTCTAGACATACCCATAGTGGTTGAAAACTGGTGGACTATTGTATAGCCAACACATTCCAAGAGATATTGTGATTATGCAATGTCAATTCAGTTCCATATTGCCAACATGAATTTGGAACATATCAAATACATAGTATCCAGGACAGGGCTACCAGTAAGAGCGGTGTTTTCATGATGTACATGTTTATTAGCCCCTGAATCTTATCTCTCCCTAGTTTGGAATATTATTTAAGATTAAAAGCTGGCTTTGAGTATGAGCGGTTGCTACTTCTCATCAAGTTTAGTGTACTTACAAGTTTGTTTGCAATGTTAGTTAAAGTCCATTGACAATAGCTATGGTAAAAATGTCAAACAAATTCTGAGGCTGTATAGGAAGATCTGGGCTGACCTTCTTAAGAGAAGTGAGGTGAGGCAAAGATGTGTCAAGTCAAAGGAGATCCAGCCACGATATAAGGAAAACAAGATTTATAATGGTGCAAAAAGGATGGTTAGCACTTTACCCATCAAAGAAAGACAAGTAACACTAAAGCAATCTTACTGGCAACCAGATGCAGTATGGACAAAGTAGAAGCAATAGCAATGAGAATTGTGTTATAATGCTAGGAACAGCCAACAAGTATCAGTTCAAATTTTTTGAAGTATAAAAGCGTAGGGAAAGGAAAACTCAGATCTAGAGAGATTAAATTATGATTTAAGGAAAGCCAAAATGATGTCATCTAAAGCAGTATTTCTGAAAGTGTTCCGCGGAATCATTCTCAGAAACGCATTAGCTGGCCACCCAGGTTTGTTTATTTACTGGTGCTGTGACCACAGAGCCTCACGGCTCCCATTGGTTCCTTTTTTTCTCTTTGCAGCCGAGTGGAGCAGCAGGAAGCAGTGGCCTGGTCCACGCCGCTTCCCGTGGCTCCCCTTGGCTGCAAAGGACGAAACGGAGCCAATGGGAGCCGCGAGGTTCTGTGGCCATGATGCCGGTAAATAAACAAACCGGGGCAACCAGTTAATGTGTTTCTGAGGGTATGTCTACACTAGTCCCCTAGTTCAAACTAGGGAGGCTAATGAGGCCGACCGAAATTGCTAATGAAGCATGGGATTTAAATATCCCGCGCTTGATTAGCATATTCCTGTCCAGTCACCATTTTGGAAACTGACTATCCCGAAGTAACTGCCCGTGTCTACACACAGCAGAGAAGTGGGATTCTGAGATAAACCCCTTAGTTCGAATTAACAGTTAAACCTCATTCCATTCCTCACTCCATTCCATGGGTATGTCTACACTACCCCGCTAGTTCAAACTAGTGGGGGTAATGTAGTCATCCGCACTTGCAAATGAAGCCCGGGATTTGCATGAAGCCGGCTGGCGCCATTTCTAAATGCCGGCTAGTTCGCACTCTGTGCCGCGCGGCTACACGTGGCACGGACTAGCTAGTTCGGATTAGACTTCTAATCCAAACTAGCTGTACGCCTCGTGGAACAGTAAGGTCTGACTGGACAAGGAAAATTAATGATTTACCCACTCCCAGAAGGTGATTCCTTTAGAGCAGGTTTGAAATACATTGGCAAAGTGATTTTGGATGGGGGGTGGAGTGGGAATTGCATTACCATTCACCAGGCTGTATCAATTCTGTGAATAAAGGAGGCATCAGCCACCAAAATGCTGGCATAAGCACTGTAATATAAAACAAAAAGTGTATCAAAATGCCATGGATGAAAGTCTGGGGACAGTGGCTCTTATAATATGAGGGAAGACAAAACAACATCAGTGTGCCTCTGGTCAGAGTTATGTGATGTCAGTAAACTGATACTGCTTGTATATCTATACAAGTATGGGAAGTACTCTGGGAATGTGAGGAATAGCAAATTGATGGCAGTGGAAGTTTAAGGTGGTATTGTTTACTATACACTTGTTTGCAAGCAGAAAGAGTGTCACATGATGGTGTGAGGAAAGGCAGAACTGTTATTGATGGTATTGTGCAGAAAAACAACTTTATGATGTGAAGAAAGGCTGTCAGGATTCCCAGCTGTTAAGAAGACATGCTGGTATAAAAAGGAAAAGAATATTAATTCAGCTCTATTGATGCAAAGCTTTAGTGTGACACAATATTATTGAAAGTCAGATGCACATTTCTCCAATATAGAGATGCTTAAAAAGTTGTTAATGTGAATACCCAATGTTCTGCTGGGAAGGGCAAGTCTAGAGACATGACTATAAACATGAGAGAGGACAAACCTATGGAAATACAATGCTAATCTTTTTTATGAATGTGTCACTCAACTCCTATAGTCCACAAGATTCTCCTCCTACAGCCTAAAGAGAGGAAATGTAAAATGAAAACTGCATCAAAATGCCAACAGAGGTAATACACAGAAGAATCTAATCTGTGGATGCCATGGTGTCCTTATCTTTATACAGACATTAATGTAACATTGTACACATCCCAAGAAGAAGCACGGTCTTGCAGCTAAGGCACAGAAATAATGCTCAGCAATTCTGGGTTCAACTCTTAGTTCTTCCACAGACCTTGGGTTGCTGTCTTAGGCTATGTCTCCACCTAGAATGGTATGTATAGTACAGACATTAAATGTGTAGCTATATGCTGCAGTGAAAGGCTCTAATAGCTGGGGAAAGGAGCCTTAATTCCTGCCATAACCTTTTCCTATTGCTTCTGCCTTTCACTGCAGCGCAGAAATACACTAGCAGCCAGAGGCAGAGGGACTCCACATTGTTTAAAAATAGCAGTGTAGATGTGGGACACACTGTTTTGGCATGGAGAGAGCCTTATAGGGTATATACTCTTGGTGCTCAAGTATGTAGGGCACTCTGCTGTAGTCATCTAAGCTGTGCCTCACTGGCAACACTGCCCTATCTACCCATGTTAGTGGAGCATGTAGTTTCTGTACTCTACACACTGTTGTAAGTGTAGATGTATATTTCAACTCAGTGTCTGTAAAATGGGGTAGTGCTTTCCATTGATTGTCTGTCTTATCTATTTAGGCTGTAAGCTCTTTGTGATGAGGAGTGGCTTACTGTTTGTGTTACCGAGAACAGGATTCCATTGTGCTAGTTTGTGATGTTTGAAAGCTACTTTGTTATAATAAATGTGTAATAAGCATTTGGTTGATGTATGGAAAATTGTGTATATGTAAGAATTGACAATTAGTTATTAAAATATTGCTCCACGTGAGTCAAAATGCATCTACAGTGGCTACTGTTTTTTTATTTACAAAGAATAATAAGGAAAATGTTGTAGAAGTTCTGTTTTTGGACATGATCTATGTTTGTGTCTGTTTAGTGTGTTTTTTTTCTTTAATCAAGAACCCAAGCAAAGCTTTTTCATATGTAGTGGACAGCAATTTACTCTTATTCCTGGATCACACATTATTCTACATGTAAAAAAAAGCTAATAAATATTTTTTAAATGACTGTGACAGTTTATGGATGATTTTTAGAACTGGTCAAAAATTTTCCAATAAATGTTTACTGTTAGAAAATGCTGTTTCCTTAAAACCATGAGAACATTTGAACTTTGACGAAATTTTGTTTTGAAAAAATGAATGGGAACAGTGTTAAGATTTAAACACTCAATTTTATAGGCAAGTATTGTTGGAGTCATGTTGTTCCTAGGATATTGGAGAGACACAGAGGGTGGGGTAATATCTTTTACCAGTCAAACTTCTATTGATGAGAGAAACAAGCTTTTGAGCTACACAGAGATTCTCTTCTGGTCTGTGTAAGTATGAAAGCTTGTCTCTCTCACTACAGAAGTATGTCCAATGAAAAATATCACCTCACACTTCATGTGTCTCTAACATTCAATTTTGATCTTTTAGAAATAGAAGGGTTTTGTCCTTTTTCGCCAAAATGACATTTGATCCGCCAACTACAAAAAAAGTAGAATGTTGAATTTTGAAATTAAATATTTTGATTGACCTGAGCTGAAGTTTGTTTCATTTTAATTTTGTCTTTTTTTGTTTGTGTGGAACAATTTGAAACACAATCAAATTTTGAAATTGCATGCAACAAATGGAAATTCCTGGTATTGCAAAGCTCTACTGATTATACATTTAATACACACATTCTTTCTTACACTATATACCCTATAACTCATGCATAGTCTGAAAAATATTGTAACACTGAACTGACTGAAGAACACATGCTGAGATATAACGCTATCAATTGGTATTCGTAAGTAACAAGTTTATTATGGCACTGCCTGAGGGCCAACCAAAACTGGGGCCTCACTGTACAGAGTAGTACACAGCTCTGCCCTGAAGAGTTTACACTATAGACAAGACAGACACAGAATGGGGAAAGGAAAACAAAACACAAGCAGAGCAATCAACATGACAGCAAATGTCATGTTTCCACAATTTTTTTCATCCTTTGCCCTTATAATCCATGTTATGAGTGGTCACAAATTTCTGAATAACCCCTATAATAGCCAGCACCATATTTAAAGTGTGTGTTGACTTCCATTGAATGTTTGCATTAATAAAGTAAGCAGGATTTGGCCCAGAGTGATTTTAAATTACAGTAGCAATTATTTCACATAGTTGGAGATTTAATTTTGTTTTCCTTCTTTTATTAGAAAAGAGAATAAATCTCCCAGTTGATATTGTAAGGAGTTTGGTAGATGCTTCTATGTTGCAATCCCTTTGGAGCTGATCTGATTCCAAAGGAATCATTACGTCCTGCTCAGTAAAAATGCAATGGCTGTTTTGCAGCTGTTATAGTCTCTATAAAAATGTCCTAAGTCATTACCCAGGGTGCACAGAGTAATCCTCAGTGCCTTCTTCAAACAACACAGTCTGGTTTCCAATGTATTATTCCCAACTCTGCTTGTGGACAAATCTCCTTCAGAAGTGGCCCCCTGGAATAAAGCCTGCAAATCCCGAACTGGATGGCTAAATCCCTATTTATGCTCAGGTACTTCCATGGCATAGTCTGAGCCTTTAGACTTACCTCTGCAGAAGGGGCAGAGTCTAGCTGCATCTGCCTAGGAGAAGCACAGTGAAAAGAATATGATTCCGTCATAACTCCTCATGTCTTGCCCTTGCTCTAGAGAGCAGTTCCCCCTTCCTTCTTTTCAGGATGTAGCATGCTCTCCCTGCTTGCCTGGCTGTGACAGACCGAGCCAGGTCTGGGCAGAGCTGAGGGCGTCCGCTCAGGGCGAATTGCTCAAATTTGGGGCTCTGTCTAGCCCACAGACTGGAGACCTTCCCAAATAGGCCACAAACCAGTCCCACAGAGCACTTCAGCCTGCCTGAAGCCTCATGAGCAAAACCCCTCCGACACCCCAGCAGTATCCGTGCCCCAGATGGCTCCGGGCCTCATACACAGCTGGGGGGTCTTAGAACTCAATCCCACCTACCCCAAACAAGTTCTGTCTGGTTTCTAGAAACCAGCCACAGATCCCAGGCAAATTTACTCTATGGATCTTACCCACAAACCACGCTGAGCCAATCTTTTAGAATCTACAATCTAAAGGTTTATTAGTACAAGAAGGAAAAGCATGAGAGTGAGGTTGTTAAAGAATCATACATTACATGCATCGAATTTCCCAGTTCTCAATGCAGGCTCTAGCAGAGATGTTATAGCTGCTGGCTTAAAAGTCCTTGTTGCATATCCTATGTCATGATAGGTCCACAGTTCTTCCCAGCTCGTGATTCCCTGCAAGGCCGCATCTGGAGACAGAAGCAGATCTGAAGACCAACATGGAGTCGGCCACATGGCATATTTATAACCTCCTTCCAGGTTTCTTCCAAGCTGGCTAGAGTCACATGGCAAGTGGCCAGGTGTGTCTTTGGCCTCCAGAGATCCATTGTTCCCTGGAGACTTGCTCATTAGCATGTCAATAGGCAAACATTCCTGGCCCATTACTCAACCACATATAGAGAAATATTCAGTACTCATACAAAGTACATGCTCATAACTTCACACCCAGACATTATGCAATCACATGAATAGCATATAGATAATCAGAAGAAAGTAATCTTCTATTTGACACCTCACATGGCCCCCTTTGTGCCACTTTTGGGGCCAACCCCCCCTCCCCCCATGGGTACAGCAGTGATCTGGCTGCTTCCCTAAAATTCAGTAACATGACACTGGCCAGTTTTAGCAGTAGTGAATATCAGGAATCCATCTTTTTCCCTGCCCATTTGCCTACAGTTAAGAGAACTGGGTGCATAGTGTGGATGGAAGATCTGATGCCCCTTACACTCCTTTCTGTAATTGCATAAGTTTGGAGCACAGTCTATAGGCCCTGATGTTGATATCTCATGTACAGTGATGAGCACTTGTGCATAGAACAATTTGAACTTCTGTGAGGGATTTGGATGTAGGGTTGCCAGATGGTTTAACCAAAAATACCAAACATCCCCCCACTCCCCCAAAAAAACATGGGAAAAAAAATTCTGTTGAGGAAAAAAAAAACTGGGGGAGACCAAAGTTGTTGACCAAAAAAAAAAAGAAGACGCTTTTTTGCTGGTGACCCTTTTGTTTTTCTGCTAGCCACATGACAAGCCCCTGCGGAACCAGGTAAGCAGGAGCATGGGGGGGGGGGCCGAAACTGGCCCGGTTGCCGAGTGTATCATAGGATTGCCAGGTATCTGGTATTTTCGCCTCCTGACGGGGAAAAAGAACAGAAAATACCGGACATTTTAGGTGTCCGGTATTTTCTGAATTTTTTTTACCAGGCAGGAGGTGAAAATACCGGACTGTATGGGTCAATACCGTACACCTGGCAACCCTATTTGGATGTTACACTCAGGTATCCCCATAGAATCTGTTTTTTATTAACATTATATCTCTGACATGTCATATCAGGATGTGGTGGTGTATTGTTGCAAATCATATCAGTAAACATTGAGTCCAAAGAGCTTAATTTTGCACACTAACCATATGCAGCATTAGACAAAAGTAGGAACTGAACATGTGCAGCAGTTGCTACTCTGAGTAACATAACTTGGTCTTTTAAAAAGCACAGCAATGATTTGTATTAAGTCCACAGTGGAGGTAAGAGCCTTATCTACAGGAAATGATACCTTTTAGTCTTCTGTGCTGTATAGGTAGAAGGCCACACATAGATGCTGGGTACAAGGCAAGCTGGCCTGATCGAGTCAGAAGGCTGGATGGCCTAATACATAAAGCCATCTTCCTCTGAAGGATTTCTAGCCCTGCATGGCAGGGACTTGTGGAGTGCTCCTGTAAATGACCCTGATTATCACTTTCATAAATGACTCTGCATTTTCCACCCTAATGGGCAATGATGTGAAAGACATTGAACAAGATTGTTAATTATAGCAAATGGAATCTGTGCTCTCTAATCAGATTGCTGGATAGGTGACTATTATTCACTGCTAAAGGTTAAAACATTAAACTTCAGGCTGTCATCAGGCAAACTATTCATAAAAGCACTGGCTAGTTGTTTATTGTGTTTAAATTACCATCTCCTGCAGAAGCTTATAGTAGATCAGTTTTCCAATCCTTTCTGAATGCATCAGGTCAATAGGGGCAAGAGGATAGCAGCGTAAGGCACAAATATCCATCAGCTAATGTGAATAAGTCTAGGGTCAGTGAACAAATGGATCAGAATTTGTTGGTCCCTTGTGTTTTCAAAAAGGAAAATTTAAATAGCACACACTAACCTTTGGATTTGTCTACACTGGCACATTTTGTCACCAGAAGCTGCCTTTTGGAGACAAAACAGTAAGAGTGTTTATACTGCAATGTGACTTTTGTCAGGAAAAACATCCCATTTTGGTGACAAAATATTCCAGCTCAGTGAGAGACATTTGTCTTTTGCCCTCCCTTTATTGTTGACAATGAGCTAACGTGGATTCTGCTGTTTGTTTTGTCAAGAGAACTGGCTTCTGCCAGTATCACACGATGCCTGTCTTGAGGGCTGTGCTCAGAGTTTTGTGATCTCTGCTATCATACAGGCATGCACCCCTCCCTTTCCAAAATTCTGGGAAGTATCTGACAGCTGAGTGAGCTGCTCCATTTGGGGAGCAAAAAAAGTGCAAATAATTAGAATGCTTCTGTTCTGCCTTGCTAGGAACACAGCAGCAGGCAGGGTGCTGCTGCAGTGGGAGGGCTGGAGAGACATTGTGCTGCTTGGACATTTCTCAGCATTGCCTTCCCACAACACTGCGCTGTGGGATGCACAAAAGCATGTTCACACTACAAAAGCTCTGATCTCTCAGAGTATGTCTACACTTCCCACCTAGTTCGAACTAGGGAGGCAAATGAAGCATACTGAAGTTGCAAATCAAGCACAGGATTTAAATATCCTGCGCTTGATTATCATATTCGCGGCCAGTTGCCATTTTAAAATGCCGATCGCCAGATTTAACTTGCCACGTGTAGACACGGTACTCTGATTTAAAACCCTTCCCTCGAATTAACTATTACTCATCATGCAATGAGGAGAGATGCAAATTTGAGGGAAGGGTTTTTAATCGGACTACCACATCTACACGTGGCAAGTTAAATTGGGCGACCGGCATTTTAAAATGGTGACCAGCCGCGAATATGCTAATCAAGCACAGGATATTTAAATCCCACGCTTTATTTGTAACTTTGGTATGCTTCATTTGCCTCCCTAGTTTGAACTAGGTGGGAAGTGTAGACATACTCTGAGAGATCAGAGTTAGAAGGTGATGCTTTTCAATCACCCTCTTTCTGATGTGTGTCTGTGGCTACATCTACACTACAGGGTTTTTGCACAAAAATGGCTGTTTTTTGCCCTCCCTTTATTTGCCATCCACAACTTAAGCGTGTTTTTGTGCAGGTAATTTTACAGTAAATCAAAAGAACAGAGGGTTTTTTGCGGTGTAGGTATTCCTCTTTCTATGTGGAATAACTCCTTTTTGTGCAAGAGTTCTTGTGCAAAAAGGTGTGTGTGGCTGGGCAAGAGGGGGTTTTTGTGCAAAAAGAGCCAATCAACAGAAGCACAGGTGCTCTGGTGGCTATTTCTGTGAATAGCAATCAGAGCTTTCTTTCGAGAGAGCATCCATGCAGTCTGGATGCTCTCTTGTGCAAAAGCACATTGCTTTTGCGATGCACTTTTGTAGTGCTAACATGCTTTTGTGCAAGTTTTTGAGGAAGATCTCTTCCGCAAAAAGCTTCTTGTGCAAGAAGCCTGCAGTGTAGACATAGCCTATGTGCCTCCCATTGTTGTCTTCTGCTGGTCTGAATGTCTTATCTCTGGTCTCTTTTCACAACTGCACATTTAACTCACTGACTCTGCTTGTGCCAATGGTTCTCAAGCTGTGGGTTGGGACCCCAAATTGGGTTGCAAGCCCATTTTAATGGGATCACCAGGGCCAGTGTTAGACTCGTTGGAATCCAGGATTGAACCCAAAGCCTCTGTGCTTTAGCCTGGGGCAGTGGGGATTGGGCTCTACCTGTGCCACCTCCACATGGTCATGTGGTAATTTTTGTTGTCAGAATGGGGTCTCATTGCAAGTTTGAAAACTGCTGTCTTAGGCAGGTCTTGTTGATAAGTATAAACTGAGACTAGAATAGAAGTACTGGCACAGCTTACCCTGGTTTTTAGAGTAAGCCTCACTGCTTCAAATAGCCAGTCTAGTATCCCACATCTACACTAGGGATGTACATTAGAGCAGTCACATTGGTGCAGAAATCCACATTACAGATAAGCCCCAAGTACGTGTCGTATGTTTACCTATTTGTAAAATAGGTAAGTGCTAAGCTGCCCATCTCACAGGGGGGTTGTGAGGCTTAATTAATTGAGGTTTATAAAGTGCATGTAGATCCTTGGATGAAAGACATTGTGTAAATGCTAATAACTCTTTGCCTTACTTGACTGTTGCTTTTTAAAAAATTAGAATCAACTTGTCAGCTGCAGAGAAACAAGCACTCTAATCTTGCATAAAAGCAACTTTGTCCACAATTCTTATTGTACAGTGAAATTTATATTAATCTGAAGTGGTTCACATGTAGCCTTGGAAATTAGACTAAAGGCACACAATAGCAAGTCAATTTAACTCGCAGCATGCACTAAAGATGAAGTGTATTCAGACAGGAGCAAAGTTTTGCCAGCTGCTGGGAACGTTTTCTAGCAGAAGTTAGTTGCTGAGGAAAAAAAAATAGTCCATGTATCTTTAAAGATGAATCTCTGATGAGAGATGGGGCTATCCTGGTGATTTGATATAATAGAACCATCTAGGTACTTATATGGACCCATCATAATAGTTTCTGAGCATCCTTGGTAGGGGATCAGAGTTGCCCTGCTATTACAGTATGGCTGAGATTTTTTTGAAATCCTTGTTGGGATTTGGATGTCAGCTTGGATGTTGTACCTACAGAGTGGCTATTATTTTGGCTAAACAGGGGTCTCAAACTTAATTCACCTTTGTACCAGTCCACACATCCTCCTACCGGTCCAGCGAACAGCCCCTTCTTGCAGAGTTCTGGGGGACAGAGGTATCTCTGCACATTTCCCTCCCACCCCCACCTTGAGTGAACCCCGGCCTTTTCTGCCACCCCGGTGACTTAAAGCCCGTCAGCCCCCTCCCCTCCTGGCAGCACAACAGGGCTAGATCAGCTTCATGACATTGCCAACATTTTCCTGTAGCCCTGGGAAGGTGTGTGAAGAGCCATCCCATCCATAGGTGTGAGCTGTGAAACAACTCATTTTGTGAAACTGACTAGATATCAGTGATGCCAACTGTTTGGATTTGATCACAAACCTACTAAATATTGGGGCTTTCTTATTTTTTCTGGAAAGCCCCAGGTATGTTATTAGAATTAAGCCAGATCTGGGAACTTCACTACCTGATGTCTCATTCACCGCTATCTTCTATTGCTCAGACTTAGTAGATTATGCTTGTTGGTTGGTGCATGGTATTAGAAGAGAATTCCAGCCTGCTTTGTCTTTTTTCTTTTTCCTTTTTAAGAAAAGGAAGACACTAGGGCTGTGTCTACATTGGCCCCTATTCCGTAATAGGGATGCAAATGTAGCACTTTGGAATATGCAAATCCGCGGGGGATTTAAATATCCCCCGCGGCATTTGCATTAACATGGCTGCCGCTTTTTTCCGGCCTGTAGATAAGCCGGAGAAAAGCGCCAGTCTGGACGCGATCCTCCGGAAAATAAGCTCTTTTCCGGAGGATCTCTTATTCCTACTTGAAAGTAGGAATAAGAGATCCTTCGGAAAAGAGCTTATTTTCCGGAGGATCGCGTCCAGACTGGCGCTTTTCTCCGGCTTATCTACAAGCCGGAAAAAAGCGGCAGCCATGTTAATCCCCCGTGGATTTGCCTATTCCCCCACGGATTTGTCTATTCCAAAGTGCTACATTTGCATCCCTATTACGGAATAGGGGCCAATGTAGACGTAGCCCAGGTCTAATGGATTGTGGAGAAGAGCTAGAAAATGTGCCCCAAGGTCAACCAAAGACCTCAAGCACCAGATGCCAAATAAAAAGATTCCCAAGATTATTTTTATCTGTGATTTCAAGAAGCCATTCTCTTGTGTGTGTGTGTGTGTGTGTGTGTGTGTGTGTGTGTGTGGGGTGGGGAGGGAAGGGGAGGGAGAGGAAGGGGAGGCTGATTCATGAGTTTTGAACTCTTGGGTTTGGCAATACAGCACGTGTAAGTTGATAGTGTCTCCCCCTGTATCCAGGAGCCCAGACAGAGACCAGGATCCTACTAAAGACCTGAAATTGAGTCCTTACTCTTACACCTCCATATCCTTGCACTGAGATGCCTTCCCTCCGCTAACATCTGCACCTCATACTGGGATCCCAACCTGCTCCCTGTGCCTGCCAGGCAATCAAAAGTGAAACCCACCAGCTCACCCCACTGGGTGCAGAAACACATCCGCTCTGGTGGCACCCTGACCACTGTGGTTTGCATCGCAGCAGAAGCAGCCAGTGTGGTTTCCCGGACTGAGTGGCACCACTGATTATGTGAGCACTGGGATCCTGGGTGCTGCTGGGAGCCATGTGCGTGGGTCAGTCCCTATGTGCCACCATCCCCCACCACCCCAGCTATGTGAGGCTGATTAAATAGCTTTTTCCAGCTACTTCCTGGGCTGGATTGGGGAAGTGCTTGGGCCACATATGGCCCATGGGTGGGGAGTTTAAGATTCCTTATCTAAATTTTTTTCTAAATAACCCTTTTGCCTTTCAGTTAGAATGTGTGTATTTGTGCTGGTCATTTCTGTGAGGTTTTAGAATAAGGAAAAGCCAGGGAGGTTTGTTCTTTCCATGTTAAGACTGGTTAAAGATGCCAGATAGCACTGAAAACCAAAGTCCCTCTGCACAGTGGGATAGCCATGAGTAGGCTTGTCAACATACTGCCCACTCCAAGAGCATGAGCTCTGTTCCAGGAGATATTGTTTACAGGGTTCTTCATTTTTTATGCCTGTTCAGAACTTGGCCATTCTGCCAAGATTGCAAGTGAACCATTTGAGATGTGCGGTGGAAACCTGTCTGCTCGGAACTACCCTGAGACTCATTTCACATATGTTACCAGTGATGGCTGTGAAATACAGTACTGGCTGGCCATGCCTGAAACACTGATCTCAAGGGAAAAGGCAAATCTCCTATATCCAGACAGCCCCCACTGAGGTTATATCTATGTTGCTGGCTTTTGCCAGCACAGAGTACGTTAAAGAAGCACTCATTAGCAACTTTTCATGCTTGATTTGCATAATCTCTGCCTGAGGTGTTTTGCGCAAGAGGTTTTTGAGGAAAAACTAGCAGTATAGATGGATCCATTTTGTGCAAATACCCCTCTTGCGCAAGATCTGTATACCTCCTTTTTTGAGGCATAAGGATCTTGTGCAAAAGGGTTTTTTGCGAAAAACGGATCCATCTACACTGCAAGTTTTTGCGCAAAAACCTCTTGTGCAAAAAGCCTTAGGCAGAGATTATGCAAATGAAGCATGAGAAGTTGCTAATGAGCGCTTCATTAGCATATTCTCTGCTGGCAAAAGCAGTCAGTGTAGACATAGCCTAAGTCTCTGATTCTGTTCCTGTTGAAGTCAATAGGTATTTTGCCATTGACTTTATAGTTTCATAGAATTTCAATGCAAACAGAATCAGAACCTAAGTCCCTGATTCAGCAACATAGCTTATGCATATCCTTAGTTTTAAGCAGGGGCAAAGTGCCTTGGCTTTTCCATGGCATTTATGTTACTGCTGGAGAAATGCCAATGACAATTTCTCCTCATAACTCTGAAAGTTTCTTTTTTTCCCTACAAGTTTACATCCATCTGGGCAGTTCAGTATTTTTGCTGATTTGGCTCCTAGGTTCCTTAGTGCCTGCCTTGCAGTTTTATTGCAGGAAGTGGGAGGATTTGGCTGTAATTCTTTTTTTAATTAAAGTTGTTTATTACTTATTTAGTAAGGATACTTTTAAGCTGATCCTATGTAAATAATATCTCAAAGGGATCACTGGGGAATCTGGTGTGGAATTGTGCAGTACCCCAGAGTTGATTTGAAATTCACATGTCTCTATGGCAGGTGTAATCAGAGTAATAATGTTATAACTTCTGTAGATGCCTAGGACAATCTGTGAGGCTTCTGCAAATGGGGGATATACTCTCAAGAAGGCATCATTGTAATTAATTGTGACTATACATGGTTTAACAGGGAGATGGATGCGTTCTTTTTTCTGAGAGTCTAAACTCTGATGGTAGGTAACATTATTTTTGAATTGGCTGACAAATAGAAAAAATTGTATATTTAAAATAAATTGATATACATCAACCCCCAACTAAAAACATAACAAACAAACCTTCAGTTGTGTTCAAAAAAAAGGAAAAAGCTTTTTTAAAACTAACACAGCTCTGCACTTCTGCTGCTAATTTGCAATGGGCTTGCACAGCTATACAGAAATATACCTATTTCACATGGATTTATTCACACAGAGAAGGTGTCTATGATAAATGTTATCTGCAGTTTGGCACAGTTTTCCTCATTTGGGGCCTGATCCAAAGCCTGCTGAGTTTAATGCAAAGACTCTCCTTGACTTCATTGGTTATTGGACCAGACCCTCTGTCTCCTATCCTGCAAGCATTTATTCACGTGAGTAACTTTACACATGAGAATAGTACAAAAGCATAGTTGGCTTCAAAAAAGAACTAAATATTTTTTGGGATTGGGTCCATCAATGGCTATTAGCCAAGATGGTCAAGGATGCAAATTCATGGTCTTGGCTATCTATAAACCTCAGAATGTCAGAAGCTGAGAGAGAGAGAGAGACTGGGTGGATCACCCCATTTGCTCTGTACCGTACACTCCCCCTGAAGCTTTGACACTGGCCACTGTCAAACACAAGACATTAGGCTACAGGGATCTTTGGTCTGACCTGTTATGGCAGTTCTTATGTTAAGTGCTTTTTAACTCACTGGGGTGACTTGTGTAAGTGAAGTCACTCATCTGGATTAGTGTCTGCAGGATCAAACCATTAGTACGTTTCACTATTATGTCAAGTAAATTGATGCAACTTATATTTTATATCCTTCAGGTTTTGCCCCGGGGCAAATATGTATGAGGGCTTTAGTATTTCAGCTGTTTTTCTTCCATAGGCCCAATATTCAATAGAAAACTAAACAAAACATATCTGCTTTTGGTTATTGAAGTTTAAAGACATTTATAAAGTTGAATCAGTTTTCTTACCAGTGTTCGAATATTATGGATTTTCTAATTGTGCTGCTGATCAGAATCTCAGTACAGACCCTATTGATACGATGAAAGACCATTTTTATCAAACATCTAACTGAACAAAGAACAGTACAAGTAAAGAAATAACCATTTTTTTAGCCCGAGTCACAATTTTGTGGATAAGTCCTATACTAAAAACATATGTTCTATACTAAAAACATATATGGAATTTGCAAGTGACTAGTGATAGTGACTTCTGGAATGCTGTTCGCCAGCTATACAATGGCAGTCCTTTGCACTAGTCAGTGGTAACCACTTCAACTCTCATGGGAACAGAGGGGTCTCAAGGGCATTTTTTCAAAGGGGAAAATTCTGCCTTTTCCTCTTGGTTGTAGAGTTCCCCTGGGAAGCAGAAGTGGTGTGAGAGGTGTGTGTGTGTGTGTGTGTGTGTGTGTGTGTGTGTGTGTGTGTGTGTGTAAAATGAGATATGGAGTAAATACCTCCCCCCCCCACACACACACCCACTGCAATGTGAAAATTGGCTTTGAAGGGATGTTTCTGCACTATGTAAGGGGTAGAAGAGGAACTTCCAGATCTGCACCTTGATGGATCTCAGTCAGTCAGTGGTAAGTTCCTGGATCGATGGATCCTCCCCTTAAGGGGTTACTTCAGGGTTGTGGCAGCTTCCCTGCTACTTCATGAAATTAGCTGAATATTGTTTTACCTTCATCTACCCACTGCTGATATACCCAGAGGATTGATTCTCAGTAAGGTTGCAGGAAGCAGCAATGCATTTGAGCAGTGATTGACTTGTTTGGAATTAATCTGATTTAATCCCTATGCAGTGTGACAAGGCTGATTTCAGTCTAAAAGTATCCCTAATAAACAGACTAATCCATAGGCGGCGAGTTATATGGGCTCGTGGTACCCATGCTCCAGGAATATTCAGAGCCGGGGACCCTGCTCCACCAATATTTGGAGCTGGGTTTCTCCCCGGGCCCTGCCTGAAGCGGGCTCCAGCCCCCACCCCGCCGGCCATGCGTCCTTCTCCCTGGCTCTGGAGCCTTGATTTTCCCGGCGCCAGCCAGTATAGGCCCTGTGGGGCAGAGAGAGCACATGCGCGGCGTGCTGACACGTCACACAGCAGCTGGGAGGGGAGACGCTTGGGCGTGGCGTGTCGTCACGGCCCAGGACTTTCAAACCGCACAGCCCAGCGTTGCACCGCGTGGTCTGGAGCTGCCCTCCTGCAAACTGGAAGGCAGAAGATGGGTTGCAGACAGGAGCAGACTGGCCTCCTGGGAGCAGAGCCGGCCCATTGCCAGGGGGCGGGGCGGCATTCTGGCCCAAGGAGGATCAGGCAGGGAGCCCCGCAGAGGCCGCCCAGAGTGCTAGGAGCGCTGTGTGGGCAGCCCCGAAGCATGGCCCCTTCTGGGACACATCCTGGAGAGCAGTGCAGGACGGCCGCTGCTTGTGATGTCATCAGCAGCAGCTGCCCCGCACCACCCTCCAGGAAGCGCCCCAGCAGGGTTGCAGTGGGCCAGGAGGTGGGGTGCGGGGTTGCTGGGCAGAGGCCGAGCCGCGGAAGGAGAAGAGAAGGGAGAGGTGGGGGGGGGGGGTCATGGGACAGTGGGCAAGGGTACACAGGCGGGGGGGAGGACAGCTGGGCAAGGGGGGGGTTCACTGGCAGGGAAGTCATACAGTATGAAATCAGACCTACTCTGTGAAATATAGCTATTGGAGGGATAAGGGAGTGGCAGGGTTGGGGGCACCTCAGCTGGGTGGGCTCCAATTTTTCAACTGGTTCCAGCTGTTCATCCACAGCACTGGGGAGGGATGGGACTTTTCTTCCTCAGTATGGCTGATCTTAGAGGGTGATCAGACCCCTCCCCCTCTGGTTACCCACCTTGGCCTCAGGAAGTACCACAGCTGTTGCCAGCTCTGAAGGCTTCCAGCAGCATGGGGAAGATCTGACCCACCTCCATCTCTAGGAATCTCCCCTGGCTGCAAGAAGCTCCACAGCTGTGCTGCTTTCAGAGTCCAGCTGTCAGGGTGCCAATCCTTCAACTCCCCCGCCTCAGCTTTGTGATTCTCTTTTGTACTGGGATCCCTACACTTAACACAGCATGAAACTTCAGATGTGAATATCTGAAAACATGAAAGTGGCCAGTTTTAAAGCCCTTCTCTGGTTGTGAAACTGGTCAAAATGGAGCATGCATTTGTGACGGCCCTGGTTATGTATTACCCCGCTGGGCTTCTCAGGCTTTTTCATTGCATGGTCCACGTGGCAATGCAGAGGTTGCCCTCTCCCTTTCACAATATCCTTGTGTCAACAATAGTAATTTCTTACCTTAAAAGAGTAATGTTAGCCCAATAATTAGTGTCTTTTTCATTTTGCTTAATACAGGTTAGCTGCTGGAGAGTAGGAGGTGAGTCAGGCTTCACATGATCATCCAGTTCTCCACAAATGGCAGTGTAGGAATCTCCCTTATGATTGCAAAATGTTTTCTAGAAGCAGTAAAGTTTTGGAAAACTCACATTTTGTAATTGCAAGTAAAAATCTCTAACGTGAGAGAGTTGTGCACACATGCCTAGCTCTAAGGGTGGAGTCCAGCCTTCAGTCCCACGTAGGCAGAGTGGGCAAAGGTATCCCCAGGAGAGTCTCTCATCTGCCTTTGCCTTGTGAATCCTAGCTTGAGTGGCCTGAATTAGCTGTTCCACAGTCACAGTATGGAAAGAAATAATGGGCATTGCCAACTGCACTAAGGTGTTTGCGTTAAAATTGCGTTATAATTATTTGGTTTGTAAACCAAAATATTTGCTTCTTTATCATAGCAACCGCACCCATGGTAAAATGAACACACCATAAAATAATGCTCCTTGCGCAAGAACATGTCCACACTGCCATGTGAGAGCTGTGCTTTTGCGCTAGAGCATCCATGGCAGTGTGGACGCTCTCTTGCGTAAGAAAGCTCCAATGGCCATTTTAGCCATAGGGGTTTCTGGCGCAAGAAATCCCTGCCGAGCGTCCACACTGCCCTCTTGCGCAAGTGAGCTTACGCTTGTTAGAAAAGAGCATAGCTCTTGTGCAAGATGCCCTCTCTTACCACGCTGTACTGTAAATTTCCTTGTGCAAGAGCAGGCAGGCAGTGTGGATGCTCTGTGGGTTCTTGTGCAAGAACGGCTGTACTTGCACAAAAAGCTGTGATTGTAGACATAGCCTTAGAGGGAACACTTCCCCCAGCCTCTCTGCCCCTGTATTAATGTCACACACATTGGGTTAATTCAATTGCAGGATAGTTGCATGAGGGAGTTTGGTGGGGGCCAAACTAATCCCTGTTGGTAGGAGAATGGTGGGAAAAGTCCTTTGAGAAGGGTGACATGACACCTTTTACTTCTGGTCATGTGTCCATCTTGCCTTGAGCGTTTACCTCCAGAGGAGTGGCTAGCAGGGGGGTGAGCCAGGGGGCGTGGCTAATGGGGCACCACCAAAAATTGTACAAACCTGCCGCCCATGGACTAATCAGAATCTGGGTGTTTTGCCATTGGCTCCAATGGGGACCAAATTAGGCCAATGGAGTGTACTTTTGGAATGTGTGCATGTGGGTGTATTTCTCCAAATGACATCCCCACAAAAACCCCTCTATCTTTCCTTGCACACAGTGTGATTATTCTGTATGTCACTGTTCATCTCTGATGTATTGGACCAAATTCACCATGGTGTCACTAATATACGTGCCCATCAAATCCATGGTGTATGATATTGCCTCCAGGGATGAATTTGGCCCATTGACCCTTGGACCCTGTCAGAAAAACTGACATTCTGTTTATCTTTTTCCTCGGTCTTGAAATGGCTGCTATCCACTCCCCAAGCCTCAGTCTTCCTCAACGCAGCCAGCACCTACCACAGCCTAATTAAATTCTGCCATTCACGAGAGACTACATTAGCCTGATTTAGCCAAGCAAATCCTCTTAATTAAAAAATCATAGGAGTTGCACACAAAAGCACACTTCCCTTGCAGATTGTAGGAAAAAGCATGACAAGGTTCCATACCTGTGATTGTAGAATTGACCCCACTCCACTCAATACCCCCCAACCACAGTTTCATTAGCAAAGGCAAGATGGGAAGAGAGCAAAGATATCCATCTTCTGCTAAAGCAGAGAATATTGAGCTCCCTTTCTCTCGCTGCCTTGTTTAGACAGTGCTTTCAGACAGCTCCCCCTTATCTGTGACTGTTTCAGGCTGCTTTACATCAAATAAAGGGAAGCAGATGTTGGTCCATGAGAACTTCAGGAAAGCAAAAGAATGAGAAGGGAAACTTGGACCCCAGTATCTGCAGTGAGGAGTCTGGCAGTGTCTTCCAGAACGCAAAAAAGACAGTATACTGTTGAAGTTTTGCTGGCTTCTAGTGGAATAGCTCATCATAGATTCACTGGAATTTGGGTCAGGGCTGGCAGGGACCAGTGGCAAGGGGGGCTAAAAATGACCTCCTCTGGTCTCCCAAAATCCCTCATCCGGGACCAGTCAGGTCCCGAGGGCGCGGACCTGAGAGGTCCAACCTGTAGCTGTGAGTTGTGAAGTAGCTGTGAGATGGAAAAAGCATTCCAAGGATTAGCATGCAAATAAGGGCACAAGTGTAGCTCTTTGTTTCCAAATGTCCGTATTCAGTACTACTACAGTACTACCATTAAGCTGGTGCAGAGTTTACCCACGGGCAGGCTTAAGGTGCACTTCTTAAATACCTGTTTAACGCATTTAGGGCTTCTCATTGCTATGCGGTAACCAAGTCCCCTATGCTGCTATTTCCCAGATATTTAATGTCAGAGCTCTGGGGACAAAGAGTGAGGTTCAGACCAGAGAATGTGGCCCAAAGCTCATGGTGAATATACAGTTTTAAATTTTTGATGACTTTAGTGTTGGTTAAAGATACTAACTTAGCAGGTCTAGAGATTAAAGTCCTCTGTTCTGCCCCACTGCAGGCACATTATCGACACTGCAGGCTTCCAGACTGCTTTATAAGTGTGTCTGGCCTCACCTGGAGGCACCAGAAGCTGACATTCTGGATGACCATCCGCGCTTGTCCTGCACTAAGAGGGCATTTGTTAATGACACTCATCCACTAGGAACTAGAGTGAGAGCACAAACCTGCACAGCATTTAACGCAGTAAGGCCCAGTCCTGAGTGGACCTTTGGATACCATAGCTGCATGGGTTCCCAAACTGGGGGGGCGTGAAGAAATTCCAGGGGGAGCACAAGGTGACCCAGCTTCCTCCACCTCCCTCCACCCCCCCCATCAAGTTTTGCTGCCCCGGTCAGTTCCTTTTTTTGCTCATTAAGTTTTGCTGCTATTGGGGGGGAGGGAGGGAGGGGTTGTGGGTTTTTCAAATATCAAAAAGGGGGCGTGATGCTGAAAAGCTTGGGAACCACTATATAGCATTACAAAATGAACAGCAACCTCCCAATCTGCTGCCTTCTGTGTGAGTGTTTTGAGATATCAGAGAGATGGCCTATGGTGAAATAATCATAAGCCACTAATGCATTTCATCACTTCAGTTTTTAAAGAATAACATGTAAAATCTTGTTGAAGGGTGTAGATCAGATGAAATATCCCAAGGGTGCTGATTGTTAAGGCCTTTTCCTGAGACTCTTTAAATACAAAAACTAAACTTGAAAAGATATGTAGCCCAATGTAAATGGGCTACTGAAAATTCCCTAAATTAGGGAGAGGAATTAACAGCTAAGGTATTACAAGGGGATATAATGATTAAAAAGAAAGAGTGGAAATCTAGTAAAGGATATAATTCAAGATGAATATCAGGAAAGGTTCTGGGTGGACTAACACATTTGGTCTGACTGGTCCAAAGGACAGAACCCCTGCTGTGCGAGAAGAAGCATAGGGAATCTATACCTGATCTGTAGTGAAGCAGTGTGGTGCTATTTGGGGAAGCATGTGGCAGTGACTGCTGCAAATGAGCTCTTCTTCCCCTGAGCAATCTTGTATTAAACCAGACCCTTCTATCCTCACCCCTTTGCCAGGTCCTCTAGTTACTGTCACCCTAAGGCTCTCTCCTCTGATCTGCCCACCTGGCTGTCACCATGGATAACGCTTCTTTAATCCACACAGCCTCTTTCTACAGTGTACCTAAGGGCTCAATTTTGAAACTGTCAGGAGAAATCTGTGTTTGGCTCTGCAGGTCGGTTAGTCTTTCTCCAATTGTCAGTAAGCCATAGGTCCCCACCAGCTAAAGGGACATTAGGGAAGCATGACATATGTCTAGGGCAAGGGTGGGAAATAATTTTTGATTGGGGACCACCCCAAGAATTTGGTAAGTAGTTAAGGGCTGCACTCTTTTATTATATTAATGAAGGAGGTATGGGGTCTGGAATGAAGGCTGGATACAAAATGGAGCTTGGGATAAGGGATTGGGGTGCAGGAAAAGGTGTGGGGTCTGGGAGATAGTTTGGGTGAAGAAGGGGGTTGTGATCTGGGGTAGAGGATTGAATGCATGAGGAGATGCAGGGTCTACGAGGAAGTATGGGTGCAGGAGAGGATTCTGAAGTGTAAGAGGAATGTAGGAGGGGGTGCAGGGTCTGAGAGGGGATTGTGACCTGGGACAGGATTGCAGAAAGGGGTGCAGAGTAGGGATGTTAAATATCAGTTAATTGAATAGTCGAGGAAACTCATGAATTCTTATTGGTTAATCTACTATTCTGTAGTCTCCAGGGGTGGGGCTGGCAGCCAGTGGGCTCCAGCCTCACACCCAAGGAACTCCCTGCCACTTTATCAGAAGCAGCAGTGTGGGGTGCCAGGTGGGAGCTGGTCTGTGAGGGGAGCAGGTTTGAAAACCAGCTCCCCTCATGGACCAGCTGCCTGTGCTGCTGCCTCTGATAAAGAGGCAGCAACGCGGGAGGCAGCAGCCCCTATCTAGGAGCGGGGGGGTCTGAGCTGGAACTAAGATAAGCCGCCTGCCCACCTAGCTCCTAATACACTTTAAATGCAGAGATGCAGTCAAGGTAGGTACCAGACCCACTGCAAACCAGGACTGCTGGCCAGCCTGCAGGAGGGAGGGAAATGCATTGAATCTGTAGCATTAACCTATACGCTTTTGCTTATCAGTTAATCAGTTAATTGACTACACTATTACATTCCTAGTGCAGAGTTTGGTTTGTGACATGGGGCAGGGAGTTGGGGTATAGGAGGGGGGTGGCGTACCAGATGTAGGCTCTGGCCGGGAGGCACTTACCTTACCCCAGGAAAGCACAGCATACAGAGAGTACCTGGTCCCAGCAGCTGACTGCTTTGAGCAGTGTGTGAGAGTGTAGCAGGAAGGCAGCCTGCCTGAGACTCCTGCTGGGCTGGATCTGGTGGTTTTGTGGGCCGGATCCAGGCATGGGCTGTATTTTGCCCACTCCTAAACTAGGGTATAGCTTAGCAATACAGTTGAGGGACTCTGTGTCCCTCAGGTCTGATTGTTGGATTGAGTGGGGGCACTTCACAGATACCTCGGATGGTTTTGCTGATGCCCTGAGACTTGTGGAGCCCAGTTAACCAGCATAACACCAATGCTACTAGAGACAATTTTACTCTCAGCCCAATAACGTGCACTTTGCTAGTATACCATGCTGAACAATTAATTTAAGGCTGTTATAAAATATAAGCATTACATCTAATTAATTGTTTATTTGCATTGCGGAAGCACCTAGGAGATCCATTCACAAGCCAGGACACTTTGTGCTAGACACTATGTACACCCAGAACAAAATAATGGTCCTTGTCCCCAAAGAGCTTATAATTTCAGTAGTTAAAAATAATTGCAAACAGGAGTTAATCACCAGCATAAGTGAAAGGCATGAAATACAATTTTGAAAAAGTCATTAACGGTGAGGGAGGAAGTCATCATTTTTAAGGCTGTTTAAACTGCAGAAAATTGAGGTTCCACTAAAAATCTGACAATTGAAAGTTGCTTTAAGGTAAACTCTGTTTTTAAAATATTTTCAGTTAATTTAATAGTTGATTAAATGTTCCATGGAGCTGGTCAATATTTATTGAACAAAAAGAATTTTTCTTGAATAAGGGCCTTTTTCAGGAAAGGAATTTTTTTTTAGAAAAATAATTTGCTTTATTTGTTTTCCCACTGTTTTTGAAAATATTATGAAAATGGTTATCAGAATTTTCTATTCACTGAAGTATACCCACAATCTTAGTTTATGTTCAGTAAATCAGGATTCTAATAACCACTTGGCTAACATTATATATAAAACTTTGGAGAAAAAAATGATAAAAAAGCAAAAACATTAAATTCATTAAACAAACACTTCCAATGAACAAGCCTCTGACTATCAAAGGCTGGGATTTGATGACAAGGAAGAATCACTTGATAATTGGCATTCTGTGGTCATTTCCTTTGAAGCATCTGGCATTAGCCACTGTCATAAATGGGTTACTGGTAAAATGGACTATTGGTCTGACTCAGTATGGCCAGTCTTATGTTAACATCAAAATTTCAAAAATAGGTTTTCACTCTTTAGTCAGCACATGGACAAATAAACTTTGTAAAAAAAAATAGATTTTACCTTAAAACAATTTTACAGTTGTCTGCCTTTCATCAGTTATTTTTTTCTTGAGAACTTCATGCAGATTCATTAGATATGAAAAACATTGCGTATGATGACCTGCAGAAATAGTGCTGCAGCATTAATGCTGAATGGCAAAGCAAAGTGCATAAGACAGCCTTTAACGTAGGGATGTAAAATCCCATTTATTTAGTTAACCAGTTAAATGTTTAGTGTAACCAGTTAACTGATTAAAATGGAGGTGGGCGGCTGGATCCTCCTCTCCCCCGCCCCTGTCTTGGGCAGGAGCTGCTCCAGTCTGACTGCTTCTAGCCCTGTATGGGGCTGCTGGCTCCCAGCACAGTGCAGGGCTGGCAGAGACGGCAGAGCTGTGTGGGGCCACAAGCAGCAGCTTCACACGAAGCTGCTGTTTCTGGCCCCATGCGGGGCTTCTACATGAGGCCAGAAAGTTGACGACCCACAGTAGTATAGACACTCATGAAGTTGGTATGTTTGAACCTAAGAGCTTTTCTATGCTTGACCAGCATAGTTGTAGTCATATAATTGTGTAGCTATGCCAGTCAATTTTCCAATGCAGACAGGCACTGACAGTAACTTGCTTTGAAGCCGAACTGCAGCATAATAAGTGAGATGAGATTTAGTGTGAAAACTAATCAGAACACCACAGTCAGCAATGTAAAGAATACAGCTACCTCTTAGCACCTCTGAAGTCCCACTCTGTACCACTCCAGGCATGTATGAGTAATCACTATGTGAATTAGCCAGAGTAGAGCATCATTTGAAACCATTTATTGAAAATCAGTTCTCAGGTTAAGAAAGTGCTTCATTTATTAAACTACATGCCAATTAACGGGATTCTACTGTATATTCTTACACAGAGAAAGAGGAACCAGAACAAGGTGGTGTATTTATCTCCAGTGGCGTCAAAGGGTGTTTTGCTATTATAAACAAAACACACATGCCTCAGCAAGTCTTTGTTCATATCCTGCTGTTACAATATTTCTACCTTTACTGATTCCATTGCGTGTTGCAATTGGTGTGACCCTTCTGTGGGGTAGTCTTTTCTCATGGCTGAATCAAGCAGCCTGTATATTATATTGTGCTAATCTTTTGTTCCAGATATGTCAGTTCACTAGAAACTGACTCTGAGAGATGCCAAAGGAAGAGTTTTATAATATTGGTTCTGTGTACTATGGTGCACAGCCTTCCATAAAAAAGAATAGCAGACAAAAGAGGAAATCTTAAAATAGGTTTGTTCACTGAAATCAAGTGAATTGCTGAGATATATTCCAATAACAGATATATATTTTTTATTCAGTATGAAACAATCCAATACAAGCTACAAGTTACCAGCACCCGGCCCACAAGAACAATAGAAACATGAAGGTGTTTTGAGCATAAGACTAGGAGGCAAGTAACGGTAGATTTGAATCTGAACTCTGATAATGATTCTTTTTGTAGTTTTTTAGGGCAAGTTGCATAGGAATAAAGCAAGATATTGCCCATGCCTCAGTTTTCCTCTGAGTATTATAGAGAGAAAAATAAATATCAAGTTACTAGACAGGTCTTTATGGGTATGTCTACATTTGCACCCTAGTTCGAACTAGGAATGCAAATGCAGGCATTCAAAATAGTCAATGAAGCAGGGATTTAAATATCCCGCGCTTCGTTAGCATGATCTCACCGGCACGCTAGTTCGAATCACAGCTGATTCAAACCAGGAAGTACACACCCGGACGTGTTAGTTCAAACCAAACCTCTTGGTTCGAACTAACATTACTCCTAATACAGAATGATTAGATACCTAAGAGAATCTGCTTTTTGCTTGCTGTGGAGAGCATGTGATACAGAACAGATGTTGAATTTTATTTTATACAGATATTTTCATGATGTTGTGTGTTTGTTTACTATTGAATGTGTCATCACTTCCATATCAAAAAGGACTTTTGCAGAAGTTCAGTGGTTATGTATTTACGGTATTAAAATGTACATCCAGGATACATCACTTTACTCTGATAAATGGGATCCTTTTCAAAGAGATTCTGAGCAAGAAACAGACTTTTAGTTAGAAAGATCTTATACCATCACCTTGGAATTACCAATTAAAGGTTGCATTTATTCTAACCAAATTCAAGTGTGTGATCCCCACATGCTATAGCTTTAAACTGCTACAAGCTGATCAATGTTTGAATGACTGATGTAACTTCAGAGACATGTAATTGAATACACCAAAGACTTTTGTCCATTATATTTTTATTCTGAAAAGTCTGCTTTATGCAAAATCTATCCTGATGACCATGCACTATAAGCATCAAACTAATTTGAGAGTATTCCTTGTATACCGTACATTGGACAAGAAATATACACGTTGTTCTCATCCTCTGTTAGTGGGCAGAGCAAGTTGCTCTGTAGTGCAGAGCTCTCTTGTTTTTCATCAGAAGCCAGTATTGATTCATATTGCTTAATATTCCAAATATTCAAATTACACCCAAGTTTTCTTGAATTATAAATGTTTTAATTTTACCTGAAAACAAGAATACTTGTGTCATTAAGCATTACACACAGGTACCACTTGTTCTTCTGAATCTTGCAGTATTAGGGAATATTTCCAAGAATGATGCTGAGTGTAATGGGGAACTCAGTGTCTCTAGTGGTGAGTTGGGTATCGAGAGATGTAGTCTTCTCCTTAGTTAGATGCTACTTCAGTCGTTGCCCCATCAAGAATCAGGACCCTCAGGGGTAGGTGCTGTACAAAAGCATGGTCTGATGCATCCTGTGTTTCTTACTAGCTAACATACAGTCCAAAGCAAGTGACAACTTCTTCAAAGGAAGTTTCTGTGGGAGTCCAAACTGTTCACATGACTAATGTTCATCTTACTTCAGAATTTTATCATTTTCAAACATGAAATAGTCCATTATCCCAAGAACTAATTTAAAAAGAAAAAGCAAATCACACCAGGGTGTCAGGCTTTAGAAACCCAAGTGACGATGCAGAGTTATTCTGTTGACTCATCCAGGCAGCCCGAGCAAAGGGGTCTCAGTAGCTCCTCCACAGTAAGAGAGAGTTTGACAGAGGGAGTTCTAATATGATTAGGAAGATCCACAACTCCTTTGACAGCCTGCTTCTGTCTCCTCCGCTTGTGCCTGTAGCTAGACAGACCACCTGACCATGGATGCCTATATCTAGATCCTGGTGTGGTTTTGCAAGGACTGTGGCTTGCAATTCCCTCTTACTGAAATCCAGGCTGGGGACACCATCCAATGTGAAAGTGGCCTGCTGGTAGAATCTCTCAGGAAGCAGGTGTGAGAGCTACAGGAGGAGTTGGCTAGGCTGAAGAGCATCTGAATCCTCGAGGAATTCCTGGAGAGTATTTATGTGGAGATAGCTGAGGCAGAGGTAGCTACACAAGACTGCTGACACACCACTGTGGAAGAGGAGATGGCTCAGGGGGAACAATGGCAGCTGGTCACTTCTGACATTGCTCCACCCCTGCTCCCAACCCTCCCACCATGGTACTGGGGAACCATTATGCTGTTCTGGATATAGGACATAAGGAATCACCCTCTACAGCAGAAGAAGAGAAGCCTTGTACCCAAAAGACTGGGAGATCTGCTGCCACCACTGTGAGGAGGAAATGTAGGGTAGTGGTGGTTGGAGACTCTCTTCTGAAAGGGACGGAGGCACCTATCTGTCACCCTGACATGTCATCTCGGGAGGTATGCTGCCTGCCAGGGGCCCGTATCCAAGATGTTACGGAGGCATTATCAAGAATTATCCAGCCCTCTGACTACTGTCCCATGCTACTCATCTATGTGGGCACTAATGATACTGCAAGGTGTGACACTGAGGAGATCAAGAGTGACTTCAAGGCTCTAGGAGTATGCGTGAAGGAGTATGGAGTTCTCCTCAGTCCTCCCTGTCAAAGGTAGGGGCCCAGGCAGAGAGAGGTGCATCCTGGAGGTGAATGCCTGGCTGCAAAGTTGGTGTTGCCAAGAGGGCTTTGGCTTCCTCGACCATGGGAGGCTGTTACAAGAAGGATTGCTAAGCAGGGATGGGGTTCACCTTTCAAGGAAGGGGAAGACCGTATTTGGATGCAGATTGCCTAACCTAGTGAGGAGGGCTTTAACTAGGTTCGATGGGGCAGGTGACCAAAGCCCACAGGTAAGTGAAGAACATGGAGACCTAGGAGTTGGGTTGGAAATGGGAGGGAGCATGGGCTATAATAGAGAAAAAGAAGGGACAAAGCAGAACTGTGAGGCAAAATTAATTCAGTATCTTAGATGCCTATATACAAATTCAAGAGATATGGGGAATAAACAGGAAGAACTTGAAAGTTCTAAAAAATAAACACAACTATGACGTAGTTGGTATCACAGAGATTTGGTGGGATAATACACATGAGTGGAGTATTGGTATAGTAGGATACAGCTTGCTCAGGAAGGATAGGTGGAGAAAACAGGGAGGAGGTGTTGCCTTATATTAAAAATGTGTACACTTGGACTGAGGTGAAGATGGATGTAGGAGACAGATTTGTTGAGAGTGTCTGGGTTAAGTTAAAAGGGGTAAAAAACACGGGTGATGTCATGTTAGGGGTCTACTACAGACCACCTGCCCAGATAGAAGAGGTGGATGAGGTTTTTTTTAAACAACTAATAAAATCATGCAAAGCACAGAATTTGGTGGTGATGGGGGACTTCAACTATCCAGACATATGTTGAGAAACTAACACGCGGGCCACAGATTATCCAGTAAATTCTTGGACTTCATTGGAGACAATTTTTTATTTTAGAAGGTTGAGAAAGCTACTAGGCAGGAAGCTGTTCTAGATTTGATTTTAACAAATAGGAAAGAACTGGTTGAGAATTTGAAAGTGGAAAGCAGCGTGGGTGAAAGTGATCATGAAATCATAGAGTTCATGATTCTAAGGAACGGTAGAAGGGAGAAGAGCAAAATAGAGACAATGGATTTCAGGAAGGCAGATTTTAGTAAACTCAAAGAGCTGGTAGGTAAGGTCCCATGGGAAGCAAGACTAAGAGGAAAAACAACTGAAGAGAGTTGGCAGTTTTTCAAAGGGACATTGTTAAGGGCCCAAAAGCAAACTATTCCACTGCATAGGAAAGATAGAAGGTATGGCAAAAGGCCACCTTGGCTTAACCAAAAAATCTTACATGATCTAAAAATAAAAAGGAGTCATACAAAAAAGTGGAAATTCGGATTAAACAAAGGATTAATATAAGCAAACAATACAGGTAGGCAGAGGCAAGATTAGAAAGGCAAAGGCACAAAATGAACTCACATTAGCTAGAGACATAAAGGGTAATAAGAAGCAAGAGGAAGACCAAGGACAGGGTAGGACCATTGCTCAGTGAAGAGGGAGAAACAATTACAGGAAACTTGGAAATGGCAGAGATGCTTAATGAGACTTCTTTGTTTCAGTCTTCACCAAGAAGTTTGATGATGAAGGAATGCCTGACATAGTGAATGCTAGTGAAAATGGGGTAGATTAGAAGATAAAATAAAAAAAGAACAAGTTACAATTACTTAGAAAAGTTAGATGTCTGCAAGTCACCAGGGCCTGATTAAATGCATCCTTGTATTATACACAAGGAGCTGATAGAGGAGGTATCTGAGCCTTTAGCTATCATCTTTGAAAAATCATGAAAGACAGGAGAGATTCCAGAAGACTGGAAAAGGTCAAATATAGTGCCCATCTACAAAAAGGAAAATAAGAACAACCCAGGAAACTGCAGACCAGTCAGTTTAACTTCTGTGTCATGAAAGATAATGGAGCAAGTAATTGAGGAATTTATCTGCAAATATCTGGAAGAAAATAAGGTGATAGGTAACAGCCAGCATGGATTTGTAAAGGACAAATCATGTCAAACCAATCAGATATCTTTCTTGGATAGGATAACCGTCTTGTGGATAAGAATCGGTGGATGTGGTATACCTAGACTTTAGTAAGGCATTTGATACGGTCTCACATGATCTTCTTACCAGTAAACTAGGCAAATACAACTTAGATGGGGCTACTATAAGGTGGGTGCATAACTGGCTGGATAACCATTGTCAGAGAGTAATTATTAACAATTCACAGTCATGCTGGAAGGGCATTACAAGGGGGGTTCTGCAGGGGTCTGTTTTGGGACCGGTTCTTTGCAATATCTTCATCAACAATTTAGATATTGGCATAGAGCAGGGGTAGCCAACCTGTAGCTCCCGAGCCACATGCATCTCTTCAGAAGTTAGTATGCGGCTCCTTACATAGGTACTAAATCCAGGTCTGAAGCTTTAGGTGCCAACTTTCCACTGGGCTGGAAGGTGCTTACTGTTCAATCCCAGCTCTGCCCTAGGTGCTGTCCCCCTGCACCCTTTCCCCCTATGATCCTGCCACTTCCTACCCTCTCTACCGAGTCTGTCACACCCATGCTTCCCTGCTCCAGTGTCTCCCACTGAGAAAGAGCTGATTACAGTGGGCAGGAGGAAAAGAAGGAGACACTGACCGGTGGAGCTGCCAGTGGGTGGGATGTGCTGAGAGTGGTGGTGGGGAGTTGATCAGGGCTGGTGACTAATAAGTGTTGCTCTTTAGCCATGTGCATTGGTAAATTCTGGCTCCTTCTCAAGTTTAGGTTGGCCACTCTTGGCATAGACAGTATGCTTATTAAGTTTGCAGATGATACCAAGCTGGGAGGGTTTGAACTGCTTTGGAGGATAGGTTCATATTCAAAATGATCTGGAGAAATGGTCTGAGGTAAATAGGATTAAGTTTAATAATGTTGAAGCAAAAAGGACAAATGCAAAGTACTCCACTTAGGAAGGAACAATCTGTTTCACACATACAGAATGGGAGGCGACTGTCTAGGAAGGAGTACAGCAGAAAGGAATCTAGGAGTCATAGTGGACCATAAGCTAAATATGAGTCAACAGTGTGACACTTGCAAAAAAAAAAAGCAAACATGATTCTGGGGTGCATTAACAGGAGTGTCATGAGCAAGATACAAGAAATCATTCTTCCACTCTACTCTATGCTGATTAAGCCTCAACTGGAATATTGTGTCCAGGTCTGGATGCCATATTTCAAGAAAGATGTGGAGAAGGTTCAGAGAAGAGCAACAAGAATGATTAAATGTCTAGAGAACATGAGCTATGAGGGAAGACTGAAAGAACTGGGCTTATTTAGTTTTGAAAGGAGACGACTGAGAGGGGACGTCATAGCGGTTTGCAAAGATCTAAAAGGGTTTTACAAGGAGGAGGGAGAAAAATTGTTCTCCCTGGCCTCTGAGGATAGGACAAGAAGCAATAGGCTTAAACTGCAGCAAAGGAGGTTTAGGTTGGACATTAGGAAAAGCTTCCTAACTGTCAGGGTGGTTAAACACTGGAATAAATTGCCCAGGGAAGTTGTGGAATCTCCATCTCTGGAGATATTTAAAAGCAGGTTAGATAGACATCTATCGGGGATGGTCTAGATCAGGGCTACTCAACTTTGGAAGCCCTGGGAGCCACAAAGATACTCACAGTACGTGACGAGGGCCGCAACTTAAGTGTGGTTGCATGTACATGCAAATATATATGCAAATATATGTAAATAGCTTCTTTCACACTGACAGGCCTGAATACCAAGACACACTACACAACACACAGGCCTCATTTAAGTCAGTTCTGCTGATATTAATAAAATGCAAAATTTACCCTATTTCCACCCATATAACAGCACTTTTAATGAGCAATGACAGACTAAGAATTTAACTACTAAAATGCATATCAACAGAAGATCATTATATTGACTGAGCCACAAACAAACAGCCTCAGGAGGCTGCTAGAGTGTGTGTTTTCTATTGAATAGTATGTAAGTATAGTCCTGTTTTAGGGTTGTTAAGTTATTGCTGCATCTGAATAAAAATCAATGTCAGCTGCAAGGCAAGATGGAAAAGAACCTAACTCTTTACAAGAGACAGGAATTGGTATGTAGGACACCTCATATACCAGAACTAAGGCTGTCAAGCAAAGGGAAAAAAATTAATTGAGATTAATCACATCCAATTTAAAAATTGTGATTAATCACGCAAATAATTATTCACATTGTTAAACAACAGAATACAATTTAAATACCATTTAAATATTTTAGATGTTTTCTACATTTTCAAATATATTGATTTCAGTTACAACACAGAATACAAAACGGTACAGTGCTCACTTTATGTATAATTATGAATATTTGCACAGTAAAAACAATACTGTTGTTCAATTCAGCTAATGCAAGTACTGTAATGCGATCTTTTTATCATGAAAGTTGAACTTACATATGTAGAATTACATACAAAAGAACCCATTCAAAAATAAAACAATTGAAACTTTAGAATCTACATGTCCCCTCAGTCCTACTTCTTGTTCAGCCAGTTTTTCAGACAAACAACTTTGATTACATTTGCTGGAGATAACGCAACCCACTTGTTTGCAGCGTCATGTCACCTGAAAGTCAGAACACGCACTTAGAGTTGTAACCAGTGTTGTAAGATGTTTACATGCCAGAGGCACTAAAGATTCCTATGTTCCTTCATGTTTCAACCACCACCGTAGAGGACATGCATCCAGAACAGGTTCTGCTCGATAATGATCCAAAGCAGTGCATACCAGTGCATATTCATTTTCATCATCTGAATCAAATTCCATCAGTAGAAGGATGATTTTCTTTGTAGGTGGTTTGGGTTCTGTATTTTCCATATCTGAATGTTGCTTTTTTAAGAATTTTGAAAGCATGCACCAGACCTCATCCCTCTCCATTTTTGGAAGGTACTTCAGATTCTTAAACTTTGTGTTGATGCTGTAGCTATCTTTAGAATCTTACATTGTTACCTTCTTTGCATTTTGCCATATCTTCAGTGAAAGTGTTCTTAAAATGAACAAAATGTGATGGGTCATCATCGGAGACTGCTGTAACAAAATATATGGCAAAATGTGGGTAAAACTGAGCAGGAGACAGAATTCTCTCCTTCCCCCCACGGAGTTCAGTCATAAATTTAATTAATGCTTTTTTTTTAAACGAGTATTAAAAATGTTGAAGCATGTACTCTGGCATAGTGGCCAAAGCAGGAGGGAACATACTAATATTTAGCATATCTAGCTTGTAAACATCTTGAAATTTAGGCCACAAAAGTACCATATGAACTCCTATTCTGACTTTGGGGACAACATTATCTCCCATAAATGTAAACAAACTTGTTTGTCTTAATGATTGACTGACAAAGAATTACAACTGAGTGGACTTGAAGGCTCTCAAGTTTTACATTGTTTTATTTTTCAGTGTAGTTATGTATAAAAAGGAATTACACTGCAATGCTTGTATAAAGTGAATTGAAAGAAGATTTGTTTTATGCATAATTTTTACAGTGTTCAAATATTTGTAATAAAAGAATATGAAGTCAGCACATTACACTTTGTATTCTGTGATGTAACTGAGATAAAACTATTTGCAAATGTAGAAATTGGTATTCTATTGTTTAACAATGTGATTGTTTATGATTTTTTAAAATTAATCACTTGAATTAACTGCAATTAATCAATACTTCTACCCACAACCAAATGACCATGTGCACGTGGATAGTGTATGCCATCACCATTCAGAAGACTGGCACAGAGGACAAGGCCATGGTTCTATGGCAATGCATTTCTGCCATAAAAATCCCTTCATACAAAGTACTCACCCATCACAAGATAACATGAAGCTAAGATTTTTAAAAACATATAGAAATAAAAATGAAATGTTTGTTGAAGGAGGTTTTACATGCCCCATTTCTTGATGCTCATAATAAGAGGGAACTAGGAGCCAATTTATAGCATTTATACCACGTGTTATAAGTTGCTGTTAAGGGTTTGCATTGTAATCCTCTGTATTGGTATAGCTCATCAACCAGGAAAGAAGCATTAATTAATGTAAAATTATGGCTGCCTACAGAAGGTGTTAGATCCTTCCTCCCATTTCCTCTGGGGGGGAGGGGGAGAAGGATATATGCACATGAACTCATACCATCAGGTTGAATTTTGGGGGGAAGGGAATGAATTGATCTCTTTGCTGCTTAGAGTATGGGAAGGCAAGTTTTCTAAGCATAAGCAAAGGATCCCCAACCAGCTTAGGCTAGGTTAGCCCTAAAAGACAAAAATGAGCTTGCATATTTCTGGCATTTTCTATCATCTTTTGGAACCTAAGACTGTAACTCATTTGTGTGTATATAGTTATCTGCTTTAACCTTGTAAATAACTATTTTCTTGTCTTAGTTAATAAAACTGAAATGGGTTATTATAGGATTGGCTGCAGTATTGTATTTGGTGTGAGGTTTAAGGTTCAACTGACTTGGCTTAAGTGACTGAACCTTTGGGTTTGGGAGTAACCTGTTACTGTTGTGGTATAAAGGATCATCTGTCATAAAGGAAAGATTGCCAGGTTGCCAAGATATATAGGAGTACCCAAGGGGACTGTGTGTAACTTCATGGTTAAGTTATTGTGGTGCCTGGGAAGCCAACTTGATTGGTGAAATCGAAGTATAGCATTCACAACTAGTTTGGGATTGGTACCCTGCTTCTTAAAGTCTTCCCTGAGATTGGCCCCCACACTCTTTAGTCACTCCAGACAGCTTGATACCCATCACGCTGGTGTTTGGGTGTCTAATCTAGCATGTAACATACTCTTGTTAATGTCGTAAAGTTGAACAAATTTATTCATGACAAGTTAATCTGACTGTGAAAATGCTTATTCTGAGTGCTCATTCAATGATGTGTGCCCTTGTTATAAACCACAGACACCCAGTCACTGAAAATATTTTTAACACATATGGGTAGGAAATGCCCTCATTCAGTCTTAATCATGTTAATGCTGTTTTGGGTACTTATCAGATTTGGTGATTCTCCAAAGATTTGCAGTCTGGGTTAATTTTGGGTGGGCATACTTGATCCTTACCAGGTCTGGCTAAATCTGTTTCTTGAAAGATTCTGAAATTGATGTATTTTGTGCATTACTAATATGTAGTTGCTAGCATTTTGCACATTACATGTTTTCCAAAAGGCTCAGGAACCTTTTTACTCTGTGTTGTGGCATTGTATGTGATTGAGACATTTCATTAGGGCACCCAGAACTATGAGCAACCTTGTTATTCCTTTGCCTTAGCAAAAATGAGACTCGTGGAAATAAAACTGACTGAACAGCTCTCTGTCACCCCAGTCTGTTAGCTACCTAAACAATCTCCAAAGCTCAGCTAGCCTTACTTTGCCTTTGTTAACCCTAGTTCCTGTGCCTCCTGGAAGGGTATTTTAGGCCTATCCAGCTCCTATCACTGGATGCTCACAGAAATTACCAAAACCATGATCTCCAAAAAGACAGTGCAAACACCAACTTGTCTGATTCAACTAAGAGTTAATACTTTGCTTAATATTAATGCACTGAGATCTATTTAGGATAGAAAAAATAATAATAACAACAAAGGTAGATTTGTAAGTGTAATGGAAACTGAGTAGGTTACAAATTAAACAAAAGCATATGTCTAAGCATAACCTTAGCAAGCTACATTTTTTTGGCTAAAGCAGTTGACTCACCCTCTAAGTCCTTTTGCAGAGTTTGCTGATTTTCAGTCATACCAGGTTCCATATTTTTATGAAGCATTCCCTTCTGCCTAGTTATGCCTAGAAAAGGCTGATCAGTCATGTTATCCTTTCTGAACATACACTTGAATCCAGGAAAAGTGAAGAAAAATAATCCCACCTCTGTTCTGTCTTTAACAAAACTCATTTTTAGAAAGTATGAAGATTTTCCTTTTACAGCATTAACTGCACTAAAAATGTATCTATAATGTGAGTTCATCTTTTTGGGTGATCTCCTTCTAGAGGCATCGTTTTTGTTGGAGAAGGTGCCTGTAGTGGGTGTGTGCTATGGTAAAGTGCAGACAGGAAAGGTATTTTTTGTTTCTAATTTTGTAGTGCTTTGGGGGCTATAAAAAGGCATGAAACACAAGAACAGCTTTAGGTTTTGTCTACACTTCTAAGATTAAAGTGCAAGCCCGGCAGGGCTTTAATGCAACAATGTGCTCAGGCCAAGAACTCTGAGACAGAGCTCTCCTAGTGCTCCAGGTAAACCACCTCCAGGAGGGGAGCAGCTAACAGCGCTGGGAGCCTGTTTACTCTGTGCTTTACAGCACTGTAAGTTGCTGCACTGGGATGTGTTTGTTCATGCCCAAGTGAGAAAGTTACAGCGCAGCACCATGCTTGTGTAGACAAGCTCTTGAAAGAGAAAGAGAGCCTGATGTACCAGCTTCACCACCAGCAGAAGCAAACCACAAAGGACAGCAAGACAATACTGCTTTAGATAGTTACTATTGACAAGTGATGGTGATGCTTTCATATTTTATTTTACATGAGTAAACACACAAACAAAATAGGCCTGATCCTCTGGAGCGCACTGAGCCAAAACCCTCTTTGCAAAGGGATGACTGAAGGAGCTGTCCCATGAGTGCTGTTGCATTTGCATGCTCCCGGGTGATTTTTGGCTTTGTAACAGACAAACCATGATCTCATTGTACAGTGTTCATGTGACTTTCAATCCTATCTGGGGAGAACATAATAAAAATAAATGGAAAATGCACTATGTGCTCTTTAAAGTTCAGCTGTGTTTCCTTGATACCTCTGAGAGACTGGTTCTTGCAACCTAACCTCCAGATAATTAGAAATGACCTAAAATACTGCAGATTCCAGTACATAACTTTGTTTTAGGAAGGAAGGAAACTTTTTAATCCCAGGTCTTCTAGATACATTCAAACTCAAGGAAATATCATCTGCTTTAATTCCCTTCCTTCTTTTGAGCACGTTTATTTGAGTGCAGAGGAAGAACAATTTAATCAGATTATTTTCCAGAGATAAAGGTGGCATGCAGTTTGCTAGATTGCCATTATTCTCCTTTCATCAGCAACCCTCCCTCCAAAAGCACTGTGTTTTAGGAGAAAAGCAAGAGACTTTCTGCAATTTTTCTTATCCCCGTGGAGCATTGATTTGTTGTCTGATTTCAATGCAGAGTTCAATATTCAGGTATGTAAGTGCAACATAAATAATATGGCATCCTCTGCGGAGCCAAAGGGGGCTCTCTTTTCCTGGGAGAGGCTATAACTTACGATGGGCGAGGCAACCGCATAAATATTGTTGGTGCTTTAACACACCCAAATAGTAAACCACTCTGGGCTAGTGGAAGAGATGTGCGCGGGAGAAAGGAAAAGGGAAAACGCCTCCTAGGAGCCTTTGCAGCCCCAAGTTGGGGTGAAGGGTTCAGGTAAGATTTGCCGTGGTGTGACTTTTAGTAATTGGACCCCCCGCTGTCCCCAGCAACACGGAGATAACCGGGGAGAAACAAGGACTCTTTTCTTGCCTGGGGGCATGGAGATTTCGTTTTGAGGAGCCATCAGACTCTGAGCAGGGTGGGTGACGAGATGCCCGCTGCCCCGGGATGGGTTTCCTGATGAGCGGAGGAGGAGAGACTGGAGTTTTTGGCCAGGGAGAGGGCACGGGAGAAGGGACTGTTGGTCTCCTTGGGAAAGGCATCTCTCTCCTGCTTTGCAACAATGTCAGTGATGATTTCGGCTCACCAGAAGGTGAGCACCTCCTTCTCCACCGCCACCACAGCCATCAGCAAGCTGGTAGGTATCCTTCCATCTAATGCTCCCCGAGCAGCCACAAAGCTCCTTGAGCACTTACCTCTCCAGTGTACCCGAGCCAATAGCTCACCAGAGGGGGGTGGGGGTTCTGCAGTTGCCTCTTTTAGATCCCGGCTGTGCAGCTGGGGGGAAGCCTTTCCTTCGTGCATTGTGGAGGGAGAAACTTTCCTGTAAACTCTGTATCCACAAACCTGGCTTTGTTTCGATGATTAGTAGCAGGCAGCTCTATTGTGCTGCGGAGCCCGGGGCGGGAACTTTGCTAGGGGGTGAACATTATGCGAACTTGATTGTATCTTAAATACTTGAGCCAGCAGGAGTTCAGACAGATTGATAAAATGGAAGAATCCAGGCATCTCCTGGATGTGCTTTCACTGTTTCGGGAAGCCACAAATTGGTATGGAAATGGATTGTTTTGTCCCTCCTCCCGAGGCATAAAAAAGAGTCAGCTTAAAGCTGTGGGTGATATATAGAGGTGTTCTGAGGAAATGGTGGGGCGGTGAATAGTGCGAGGTGAATTACTCCATTCGTTCAAAACAGCAGCAGCAGCATTTCTGCTTTTGCTAAGTTTCCAGCCAAGCATATTTCCCCCTGGAATACGGTATGCGTCTTTCTGAAGAAGCGAGGATTAGGATCAGGTTGGGGGGAGGAGGGAGACGGAGGGGAGGAGAAGGTGGAGAGAGATTCCGCAGCGAAGGAGAGAGACCAGGGAACCCCTTGGGATTTAATGCTCCGTGGGATGGCTCCTTAGATTCTCCCCACCCGGCTTTTTTTGAACATGGGTGAAACGTGGATCGCTTCTGAGATTGCTGCTGCTTCCTTGCCCATGTGCAATTCGTGCGACCCATCGTCCCGTCCGGCACCATAAATCATCGCTCTTACTTCCACGAGTCTCCGACCCCAGCCTACCTAGTGGGCGGGGCGGCGAACCTACAGCACCGGCTGGGGAGTGTGCCCGGGGAGCACCCAAGCTCCCTACAGATAGCATCGCACTGCCATCTCCAGCGGCTCCTTTGCACCGGGGAGCAGGCGCCCACCGCCCGGTTAACGCGGCTGCATCTGAGCACGCGGTGGAGCTCTGCCTTTAAGTCGAAAGGGCAGCAGGCTGCGATCGGATTCCCCTCTCCCCTGAAGCCCAGTACAGAGCGCCCCCTGGAGGAATTGAGCCTCGCGTGCATGCGGCAGGGTCGTAGCGTTCCCTGGTTCTTCGTCGGCCCCGCGGCGGGCTGAGAGCTGGAACCCCCGGGCTCCCCCCGCCGCCAGCAGTGTGATTCACAGCCGCTAATGTAGACTTGCCTTTAGATTGGAGTTGGGACGATGGGAAACTGGCCACTTGACTGAAGTGCAGCCGGGATTTCACCCCGTCGCCCGAGCGAGTTCTGCCACCAGCGAATGTTGGTGGAATGCTTTGCAGTTATGATGATTGCTTGAGGAAAGACCTTTCCAATGTGTGTCCCTTGATCAGCACACATGCGGCTTGGCTAATGCCCTTAGGTGGCAGCTCTGGAGGCTTAAACCATAGGGTACATTTGTCACCTGCCGCTCTGATCACCTAAAATACTTACTGAAAAGCTTTTTTAGAAGCCTGAGCAATAATTTTCAGGTAGGAGACTGTGTAGTGGAAAAGCACTCTCCTGTACAGGGCATGAATAGCACTTCCATCACGTTAGCACTTTCACAGCACTTTTCATCTTTCAAGCACTTGGCTAACAGCAGCTAATAAGCAGGTTGATAACATGTTTGGTTTGTTTTATTTTGACTCTACATTTCTCACAGAAATGTATTTCTGTGACTTTTAAACTGTTTATCCTGTTATGATTTGAAAACCGATCAAAATTAATCTTAGGGCTTTTTCTCATTTAGTTATTTATGGTAACAACATAACCAAGCTGAATTTGTATCCCATCTTTCATATAAACTGCATGCTTTGCAGAGTTAAATAACAGTCAGAGCATTAAATTGTAAGTAATGGCAGAGGCAGAGACAAATTAAGAGCTGCAGGCAAGAGAAGAATAATGGTTTCTGCTGAGGTTTGAAAATAGATGGTAAAGGCAACTAGTAATATTATTTATATTCCATTAGTTCCTGGGTGCTCCAGACTGAGCCCATAGCCCCATGTGCTAGATAAACATAGCAAGACACAGCCCCAGCCCTAAAGAGTTTCCAGTCTTGATTAAAGACAAGATGCAGCAGGTGGATGAAACAGACAAATGAATAAGGATGGAAAGGGGTGGCAGGGTGATTGAACAATAATGTGACCAGTCATATTGGCTAGCTGTGTTTACAGTATAAGTATTGCTCCCCAGCTGTCCTATAATGGCAGTAGTTCTGGCTGTGGCAAGTGGGTTTAAGGAGAAAAAGGTGATGGTGGGTGGGTCTGGATTTTTTTTACACTGAGGGAAAAGCAGTGAGGAGAGCTACAGAAAGACCTCTCTAAAGAGCAGAGGTGATCTTCACACCAGCAGGGCCTATATTGTGTGAAGAGGCAGAAATTAATCTGGTGGTAGATAAATGGAGGGGAGCAGTGTCAGAAAAGATTTGTGTAATAGGCTGGAGCAAACAAGGAGGAGGGCATCCTGAACATAAGAACATAAGAATGGCCATACTGGGTCAGACCAAAGGTCCACCCAGCCCAGTACCCTGTCTGCCGACAGTGGCCAATGCCAGGTGCTCCAGAGGGAGTGAATCAAACAGGTAATGATCAAGTGATCTCTCTCCTGCCATCCATCTCCACCCTTTGACAAACAGAGGCTGAGGACACCATTCCTTACCATACTGGCTAATAGCCATTTATGGACTTAACCTCCATGAATGTATCTAGTTCTCTTTTAAACCCTGTTATAGTCCTAGCCTTCATAGCCTCCTCAGGCAAGGAGTTCCACAGATGGACTATGCTCTGTGTGAAGAAGAACTTCCTTTTATTTGTTTTAAACCTGCTGCCCATTAATTTCATTTGGTGGCCCCTAGTTCTTATATTAAGGGAACAACTAAATAACTTTTTCTTATTCACTTTCTCCACACCACTCATGATTTTATATACCTCTATCATATCCCCCCTTAGTCTCCTCTTTTCTAAGCTGAAAAGTCCCAGTCTCTTTAATCTCTCCTCATATGGGACCCGTTCCAAACCCCTAATCATTTTAGTTGCCCTTCTCTGAACCTTTTCTAATGCCAGTATATCTTTTCTGAGATGAGGAGACCACATCTGTACACAGTATTCTAGATGTGGCCATACCATGGATTTATATAAGAGCAATAAGATATTCTCCATCTTATTTTCTATCCCTTTTGTAATGATTCCTAACATCCTGTTTGCTTTTTTGACTGCAGCTGCACACTGAGTGGACATCTTCAGAGAACTATCCACGATGACTCCAAGATCTCTTTCCTGATTAGTTGTAGCTAAATTAGCCCTCATCATATTATATGTATAGTTGGGGTTATTTATCCCAATATGCATTACTTTACATGTATCCACATTAAATTTCATTTGCCATTTTGTGGCCCGGTCACTAAGTTTGGTGAGATCCTTTTGAAGTTCTTCACAGTCTGCTTTGGTCTTAACTACCTTGAGCAGTTTAGTATCATCTGCAAACTTTGACACCTCACTGTTTACCCCTTTTTCCAGATCATTTATGAATAAGTTGGTCCTAGGACTGACCCTTGGGGAACACCACTAGTTACCCCCTCCATTCTGAAAATTTACCATTTATTCCTACCCTTCGTTTCCTGTCTTTTAACCAGTTCTCAGTCCATGAAAGGATCTTCCCTCTTATCCCATAACAACTTAATTTACGTAAGAGCCTTTGGTGAGGGACCTTGTTAAAGGCTTTCTGCATATCTAAGTACACTATATCTACTGGATCCCCCTTGCCCAAATGTTTGTTGACCCCTTCAAAGAACTCTAGTAGATTAGTAAGACATGATTTCACTTTACAGAAACCATGTTGACTTTTTCCCAACAAATTATGTTCTTCTATGTGTCTGACAATTTTATTCTTTACTATTGTTTCAACTAATTTGCCCAGTACTGACATTAGACTTACCGGTCTGTAATTGCTGGGATTGCCTCTAGAGCCCTTTTTATATATTGGCCTTACAATAGCTATCTTCCAGTCGTTGGGTACAGAAGCTGATTTAAACCATAATTAACAGTTCTGCAATTTCACATTTGAGTTCTTTCAGAACTCTTGGGTGAATGCCATCCAGTCCTGTTGACTTGTTACTGTTAAGTTTATCAATTAATTCCAAAATCTCCTCTAATGACACGTCAACGTGAGACAAGTCCTCAGATTTGTCACCTACAAAGGATGGGTCAGGTTTGGGAATCTCCCTAACATCCTCAACTGTGAAGACTGAAGCAAAGAATTCATTTAGTTTCTCTGCAATGACTTTATTGTCTTTAAGTGCTCCTTTTGTATCTTGATCGTCCAGGGGCCCCACTGGTTGCTTAGCAGGCTTCCTGCTTCTGATATACTTAAAAAACACTTTATTACCACCTATAGGGTATGTCTACACTACCCCGCTAGTTCGAACTAGCGGGGTAATGTATGCATACCACACTTGCTAATGAAGCCCGGGATTTGAATTTCCCGGGCTTCATTAGCATAAGCGGGGAGCCGCCATTTTTAAATCCCCGCTGCTTCGAACCCCGTGTAGCGCGGCTACACGGGGCTCGAACTAGGTAGTTCGGACTAGGGTCCTATTCCGAACTACCATTACTCCTCGTGAAACGAGGTGTACCGGTAGTTCGGAATAGGCACCCTAGTCCGAACTACCTAGTTCGAGCCCCGTGTAGCCGCGCTACACGGGGTTCGAAGCAGCGGGGATTTAAAAATGGCGGCTCCCCGCTTATGCTAATGAAGCCCGGGAAATTCAAATCCCGGGCTTCATTAGCAAGTGCGGTATGCATACATTAGCCTCCTAGTTCGAACTAGGAGGGTAGTGTAGACATACCCCTGGAGTTTTTGGCTAGCTGTTCTTCAAACTCCTTTTTAGCTCTTCTTATTACATTTTTACACATAATTTGACAGTGTTTATGGTCCTTACTCTTTACCTCACTAGGATTTGACTTCCACTTTTTAAAAGATGTCTTTTTATGTCTCACCGCTTCTTTTACATGATGGTTAAGCCACGGTGGCTGTTTTTTAGTTCTTTTATGTTTTTTAATTTGGGGTATACATTTAAGATGGGCCTCTATTATGGTGTCTTTAACAAGTGTCCATGCAGCTTTCAGGGATTTTATTTTAGTCACTGTACCTTTTAATTTCTGTTTAACTAACCTCCTAATTTTTGCATAGTTCCCCTTTTTTAAATTAAATGCCACAGTGTTGGGCTGCTGAAGTGTTCTTCCCATCACAGGAATGTTAAATGTCACTATTTCCAAGCGGTCCTGTTATAGTTACCTCTTGGCTCTGGAATAATGGGAAAGCCAATGTGGTCACCCTTCCAACTTCCTTTTGCAAGCCTCCTCTTAAATATTTAACCATGTTGTCTGATATAAGAGTAAGTGGTGGGTGAGACTTAAAATTAGGAGTGTTTGCCTGCACAGATGCATGTGTGAGCACAGACATCCCATTTGCATGTGCAAATCAGACATTTTCATGGCCAGTCATTTAAGGCAGTTAGCATGTATGCATGCCTATTGCTGACTTTTACATGCATGATTCCCAAAACTGAAGAAGAGGGTTGTGCCCACAAAAGCTCATGATACCATCTACATTTTTGTTAGTCTATAAGGTGCTGCGAGACTATTAATTATGTTTTAAGTTTTTTTCAGTTACAGACTAACACTGCTACCCCTCTGAAACTTGTGTACAAAAGTGTGTCATGAATACATATATGCTTATGCATAACTGTGTGAATAAGTCACAGTTCCTACCTCGTCAACAGCTTGATACTGTGGGCAAGAAACACAATTGTGCTCATCAGTAAATCACACAACTCTGTGTAACAGAATCTGATGGAATATAGGATATTGCAGTCATCCTTTTTATAAAAAATTTCAACCAAGATTGCCACTAAAAACATGATTGCAGGACCTTGTTAAGACATCTGATCTGAAGTCTTGTATTACCTATATCTTTCAATAATAGACTATCCTTAAAATAACAATGGATTAGGTACAATTCCAATCCTTGTGTGAGACTTGGATCCACAATAATCCATCTGAAAGAGGAGAGCTGCCAGCTGAATCATGCTGACATACTCTTTGAGGAATTCAATACATGGAAAATACATTGATAAAAATTTCGAATAGTAAATGTTTGTATGAATAGTAAATGTTGTTAATTAGTAGCAAAATGTTGATTCAGTGCAGTGAGATAATGTTTGCATTTAATACATTGCTCTGATCATTTTTTAAATAATTCAAGCTTAGTTCTTTGTGCTTCACGTGGTCACTAACACCTGGCAAAAGGGGTGATGTACTTTGACATCACAATGGTTGTGATTTACACTCACTTTGTACAGGTATATATTGTTTCATGTACTGCATGCTGGGTAGGAAGTACATGAAGAGATTCCATGTTTCTTGAATTACACTGACTTGTCATAAAGAGAGCTCTTTACAAAGATGCCAACCATAGGCAAACAGACTGACTTCCTGGTGCCTCAGTTTCCTACACAAATGACTTAAGGTGCCAGGCAGCAGAGAACTAGACTCTTAATCTTATTTCTTGGATGGAAGCTAATTCATTAAGTTTTCCTGCAACTCTACAAATGTCTGTCTGTTCTATTCATGGCATAAATCCCGAGAGTTAGAAATGAAACAAATACTTTTCCTGAAGGGTTGCAATATAACACTACTTCCTTAGAATCCAGAAATTTACTGCACAACAACCAAATACAGAGAGAGAAATCTCAGGCTGCTACCTAAGGCAGACAAGTACAACTCAATTTACATCGCCCTAGAGTGGTTCTTTTGCAAGCTGACTGCTGAGGATAGATTCTGTGCTTCCCCCAAGGCTGCAAGCAGGACCAGGAAACTTCTTACAATTCAAAGTGGTGACATGTAATTTTAGCAGTTTTCAGTATGCAACATCTTCTACTGTCTATCTCTCAACATTGGTGAACTCTACATTTAACCCTTTTTGTGTAAGATTATTGGGAAAGTCATAAGGCAACTTTGGTGCAATTGGGACCTTAGATTTCCTCAGTCTCTTCTGTCTGGTTTTTGGCAAGACAATTGGACTAATTTGACTGTGGGCATTGTTGGCTTACATGGCCTTTGGATCAGGTCCCCAGTGATGGACAAAGGTCAACTACTCATACTTTTCTGTTAATAGCCTTTAATGTCAATGATCATAATGTTTCGTTGACTCTTGCACAGATCTTGGCTAGTGTTGTGGAATAAGCATGGGAGCGAGTCCTTAAAACTGACTGTTAACTAACACATTGTTCCAGATGCAGGGCATACCAATGGCTGAAATAAAAAAGCACAGGAAGGCATAAAGTGATAGTTATTTGTGATATTACTTGCTTATAGGGAAATCTTCTACTGGCTTAAGTTGACATTTATATTATTGACATTGAGTACTTCCTAGGAATCTTAGTCATGGACTAGGACCAAACTGTGCTAGGTGCTGTACAAACAGAATGAAAAGACAGTCCCTGCCTTGAAGAGCTTACAGTGTAAGTAGGTGACCAAATGTTCCCAAATGCAAAGAGAATTCTGCCCAACAAGCCATGCAGTTTTCCTCAGCTCTTTACATCTTGGTGGTGCATTTTGCCCTCCTCCACAGGCCAGGCCCCAGTGCAGCTGCCTAATGCTGCAGATCTTGAGAGATATGCTATACTACAAGGCCATCCTCTCTGAGAGCTTGGCTCTTCTTTGGGGACCAGTTTTCTCCCATGGCTCCCTGACAAAATGGCACCAACTGGATAGAATTGGGTACTGTGTGGGAACCATTTAAAAAGTTTGGCCCAGATTGCAGTTTTATTTTAAAAACAAAATGATTAGGACCCCAAAACTGCAGGGTGTTGCGCATGGGTAGACTCACACTGCAGTCTAGCTATAATGTGGTGTGCCTTGGGCACCAATGTCTACCTGCATGCAGGATTCGGGACCAGTTTTTTTTTTTATGTGGCAGGATCCAAGTGTTTTGGGGGCTATTTTTCTTGTAAAAGTCAATGGTATCACAATCCCCTAAACATCAACAAGGCACTACAGTTCACAGACTGTATTAGGAAATCGTCAACTGTTCCAGGAGAAGTAGCACCCTGTTCACAGGTCTTGGCAGATTAAAATGCTTTCACTTAAAATGTATTGGACCACACCTAGTTCTAAAGTTCAAGATTGCACAAGCCTTCTGTTAATGACTGGGTTTAAAAACACTGTATTTAATGTTTCAGGCTCATTGTGAAAAGTCCTGTGTGGCCGTGACCATAAAATGTTTAACAATGTGGTGGTTAAAATTTAGATCTATCTTCTGCATCTTCAAAATAAATGGTTTACTTAACTTATCCAGATGTACATTTCCTAAGCTAAACTAGAGAAAGCATTCTCACCTTCGACAAAGTAAAGTTACATCTTCTGCCTTTGACCCTTCTTATCAGTCTGTCAGCATCGTTTGCTATCCAGAGACCAGTAAGTCCAAAGATTTCTCTTTATTGAGTCCACTCCCCAACTGCCCCAATCTAGGCTGATGCCCGCCAGGGTTGCCAACTGTCAGTAAATTTAAGGACAGTCTGTAAAAAATTAGCCAAAATTGGAGATGTCCATAAAGTCCGTTAAAAAGTTTAGGTGTCTGTAAATTTTGTAAAAGTGCAATAAAATTTCAAAAAACAGCAATTATTCTATAGCAATTAAATTTATTCTGTGCTGCTTCAGCCATTTTACTGCGGAGCAGCAGAAATTGGACATTTTAGTTATTTATTTAGCTCATCAAAACAAATATAAGAAATAAACTCTCCACTCCTATGCTTGAAGGATTAATAACTGTCAGAAGTTTATCTGGGACAATTACTTCAGCTGTGGTTGACAGTGTCAGTGTTCGGATGAACGATCACAAAATGGAAAACTTCCAGGACCATGACTAACTAAATGAAAATGAGTTAAATAGCATATTGTTCTTGTGATGTATGAATGACAATGACTACATTTCACTTTTGGCCATTTATGTCATCTTAATATAGCATAAAAATTATGTCCGTAAAAAAATGTGTCTGTAAATTTTTTTCCATTTTGTCCGTAAATGAAATTTCTGTGGGTTGGCAACCCTGATGCATGCACTTTCCAAAATAGTTTTCTACAGTTACCTTCATGTACTGTAAGAGTTGTTCTCACAACTTTATCTAGAAGATGGGCAAGCAATAATAAAAGGACCATTTATTGATTGTAAATAGCTATATTTCAGAGGTTCAATAATCCTTGGTTACCACCTTTCATAGAGTATTTGTCTAGTTTTAGTCAGACCTCTTGCTAAAACCCTACAAGAAAATTTTCTTTTGCTAAGAAATAGAATTCGGGGCTGTTCCCCAGACTCTCGACGACTGGTTTCTAGGGCAGTTTTATACACTTAGGATTCGTATATGAGGTGACCCATAACTCCAAGCTTGATTGCTTTTTGCACATCACTGTGCAAAAAGTGATGTGGTCTGTCTCCATTGCACCACCTTAAACTGACCTCAGCAGATTAACACAGGAGGGCATGAATTACCTCTAATCAGGTCACTGCTAAAATCAGCTACAGAGAGACAAGTTTCCGTACATCACACCAAGCTTGCTGGACTCCCCACAGGACTTGTCTCAGGCACCAGTTATATCTTCCTTCACCAGTAATCACATGGTTAAAGGCAAGGGCAGGCCAGTCATGTCACAGGAGACAACAAAAGGAACAAGGAAACACTGCTAGACTTAGCCAAATCTATTGCAATGTAAGAGACCTCACTTTCAGGAATAGCCTCAAAAGGTTGCTGCTCTTGGGTGTTCAAAGAAGCCTGCTCAAATCCAGATGAGATTTGGGCATCTAACTGCCTTAGGATCCTTTGACCCCCCCCCCCCCCCCCAGCCTCAGTTTAAAAAAGGGCGAAGATTTAATCATATATTTTTAGTCCAGCTCTTTGATATCTTACAGTCTGTGCCCCAGACAAACTGGGACAAGAAATTCTCCTCCAGACATCATTTCCAAGGAAGAAGAATCCAAGAAATCTGACCCTGGAAGAAGTAGTGGTGAAAGGACTCTGTTCAAACCTCTTATTTAATTTGTTCACCTTCAGTGAAGAAGCCACTTAAATATCCCTTTTGGACAATAGTGATAGAAATGTAGCCGTGTTAGTCTGGGGTAGCTGAAGCAAAATGCAGGACAATGTAGCACTTTAAAGACTAACAAGATGGTTTATTAGATGATGAGCTTTCGTGGGCCAGACCCACTTCCTCAGATCAAATAGTGGAAGAAAATAGTCACAACCATATATACCAAAGGATACAATTAAAAAAAAATGAACACATATGAAAAGGACAAATCACATTTCAGAACAGGAGAGGGATGCGGGGGAGGGGGGAGAGGAAGGAAGGTAAGTGTCTGTGAATTGATGATATTAGAGGTGGGGAGAGTGGGATGTCTGTGAGCTAATGGTATTAGAGGTGATAATTGGGGAAGCTATCTTGGTAATGGGTAAGATAGTTTGTGTGTTTGTTCATTCCTTCCCGGAGAGTGTAGAATTTTAACATGAATGACAGTTCAGAGGATTCCCTTTCAAGTGCAGATGTAAAAGGTCTTTGTAGCAGAATGCAGGTGGTTAAGTCATTGAGAGAGTGTCCTTTCACAGACACTTACCATCCTTCCTTCCACCCCCCCCCCTCTCCCCCCCGCATCCCCCTCCTGTTCTGAAATGTGATTTTTGTCCTTTTCATATGTGTTCATTTTTTTTTAATTGTATCCTTTGGTATATATGGATGTGACTATTTTCTTCCACTATTTGATCTGAGGAAGTGGGTCTGGCCCACGAAAGCTCATCATCTAATAAACCATCTTGTTAGTCTTTAAAGTGCTACATTGTCCTGCCTTTTGGACAAGAGGGTTAAGGAACTGGTCTCTGGAAAAGTTTCCTCTTCTATATAAAACTGTTTTCCTGATCATTTATCCTTTTCCAATCTGGCTTTAGATATTTGTGGGAGAATTAGTTCCTATTGCTGCGAGAAGGAAAGACTAAACAACAGGGCTACGTCTAGACTGGCATGATTTTCTGCAAATGCTTTTAACGGAAAAGTTCTTCCATTAAAAGCATTTGCGGAAAGGAGCGTCTAGATTGGCACGGATGCTTTTCCACAAAAGCACTTTTTGCGGAAAAGCGTCCATGCCAATCTAGAGGTGGTTTTGCGCAAGAAAGCCCCAATTGCCATTTTCACGATCGGGACTTTTTTGCGCAAAACAATACCATGTTGTCTACCCTAGCCCTCTTGTGCAAAAGCATTTGCGGAAGAGGGCTTTTGCCCGAATGGGAGCAGCATAGCATTTCCACAAGAACACTGACAATCTTACATGAGATCATCAGAGTTCTTGCAGAAATTCAAGCGGCCAGTGTAGACAGCTGGCAAGTTTTTCCGCAAAAGGAGTTGCTTTTGCGGAAAAACTTGCCAGTCTAGACGCAGCCCAGGTGTTTCCCAGTCATCCTTCAGTCCAGGCATTACTGACTAGCATTGGATCAGCCGCAGGTTTGTAATTCTTCCTCCCTACTGAGATAGGAACCACTTACTGTCTGCCACCTGGGAAAAAAGGAGTGCGGGGAAAGGAGCTGGCAAACATATTGGGAAATGAAGGTCAGTTCTGTGCTCTGGAATTCTAAAAATAAAAACTTCTCTATGGAGAGAGACAGGCACTGCTGATGGAGACTCACATCCACACCACCCACAGATGAGAGTGGAAGGCTTCAGAAGGTAAGGACAAACAAAATGATTCACTAAATCATTTACTGCTCTGTGTACTTCAACATCTCGCCTACGTCAGTTACACACGCTTCTATGCTAGATTTATGGTTTGACGTATGTTATCAGTGAAAAAACAGCAAACATATTTGTGATTTAATGAGTTGTTCTTTTAAGATGTAAAACGTAGTGTATTGAAAAAATTAGAAGCTATGGGGCCAGCCCCTCAAAACTTACCAGTTCTTATTCTAGCCCATCCTCAGGTTGAGGGAACTTGTTAGCTAGTATTAGTTCCTCAAATTACCCCTGAGGCAAAATAATGGATGGGAATTTAGGAGGCACTTTCTTGTTTCAACATTTCCCCTTCCCCCTTATCCTTATTAAGGGCCAACCAAGAGTAGAGCCCATTGTGTACTGTACTAATGGAGCTGTAGATGGTTCCTGCCCTGAAGAGTTTACAGGTGAGTAGACAAGATGGATGCAGGTGGGGAAGGTATATTACATAAGACAAGCAATTAGTGTAATGGTTGCAAAAGGCATGTTAGTGCCACAATTTTAAAAATTATGGATTATTTATTTATTGGTTAGTGAGGTTAGTGAGGAGGCAACCAGCTAAATAGAAAGAAAAGAGGAAGGGAAAAGGAATGAGGACACAGCAGAGGAGAGTTGGAGTAAGTAAGAGGGGCAGATGTGGCATTAGGCTGAGGTGAAGACAGTGAGTAAGTAGGGTGGGAGGGAAAGAGAGGACTGGAGCAAACAGCCAATGAGCACAAGGCAAAGCAGCCCTAAGCAAACCAGTAGAGACAAAGTTTCAAAATACAATGTCAAAATAAGAGAATCATGTTTGCTAGACCTGGTATCTTAGCCCTATTATTTGGCCACACATCTTTTATATAAAAATATATAATAAACTGTAATCCCACTGATACCTCACAAAAAGTGTGGGCAATGATTTGTGTGAAGGCAAAGTTACATGGGTGATGGGTGAAGCTTTCACTTGTGAAGGCACTAGTTCCCCTGCCCAGGCCTCACCCCCTCCTACTGTCTCCCACATCTCTTCCCTCTGTGCACCCCATATCTCTGCTCACTGTGTTCTTGTCCCCTTCCAGCCAAACCCCTGAACCCAAGCAAATTATTTTTGAAAAAAAAAAAAACTCTCCACTTTTCTACATTTTCTCAACAAAATGGAGTATGTTTTGTATCATGCACCAGACATGCAGAAGGTGCCTAATTAATAGCACTAAATTTGGGAATAAGAAATCTGTCATGGGTTTTTATATACTCTGATAGCAGCCAGCTTGCAAACACCCCAAACTCCTCTCATTTCTCCGAGTCCCTCTCATTGATTCTGGGGAACACATAATGACAAGCACCAGTTAAAACTAATTGAGAAATCTCATCCTTTCTTCACACAATAAAACAAGGTGTCAGGTCTCATCCTCAGCGGGCATTTGCCCCCAACAGGAAGAAAATGACTGGAATCAGACTGCAAAGGCTGCCACCTCATTTTCACTTCACACAAACAAGTTGAGTGGTAGAGATGTAGCCGTGTTAGTCTGGGGTAGCTGAAGCAAAATGCAGGACAATGTAGCACTTTAAAGACTAACAAGATGGTTTATTAGATGATGAGCTTTCGTGGGTTTGATCTGAGGAAGTGGGTCTGGCCCACGAAAGCTCATCATCTAATAAACCATCTTGTTAGTCTTTAAAGTGCTACATTGTCCTGCATTTTGCTTCAAACAAGTTGAGGGCTTCCTATGTTTATTGTTTCAACAGCAGTAAGCATCTCAGACAGCGAATAAGAATTGCCAGGGGACATGGATCCTATCAGTAAAATAAAGGCTAGCTGCTGCTTTAACAACAATAGCACTCATTCAGCTACAGGCCCAAGAAGGCAACATGTCTTACTGAGGCAGCATAGAGGTGCCAACTTTTATGTTCCAGACTGGCAGACCTAGTATCCCCCGGGGGTGAAGGAACTAAATCCCTGGTCCTGTTCTCACCAGCAAAATGTAATCTCCCAATCAATGAAAAGAGTGGAGACTGAAAAGAGTAGAGACCTATCCTACCAATACCTCCTCTCCTTCCTGCCACCACATCCCTTCTCCTCTGCCCCACTCCTTACTTCCCTCCACACCTCTTTCTGAGCAATGGGAGCCCAGGGAATCTCACTGCCCTCCCCAGCCAAGTGCTCCCCCTGGTCTGCCCATCACAGAATTTGAACACGTAAAAAAACTTAATAGTCCAGGCCCAGACCACTGCTTGCCTATAGGAATGCCTTGACAGGCTCTGGCCCAGGTGGAGGGGATCCATTCCTCCTGGCCATTTATTGTCCCGCCCAGTCCCACTTAGCTGGCCCCGGCCCCAAGGACAGACCAGCACAGGGTGCCTGCTGCCACAAATGATCCATCCTTCCCTGCAGCACACATAATTACTGCACACACCGCATAAAGCTGGCTACCTTATCTGCACCTTTGTCTAGCCCTTTGAAAAGTGATGATGGGGGAGTCCCGGTTGAATGAAATTCAATAAGGACAAATGCCAAGTGCTCCACTTAGGAAAGAACTATCAGTTTCACACATACAAAATGGGAATTGACTATCTAGGAAGAAGTACAGCAGAGAGGGATCTAGTGGTCACAGTGGACCACAAACTAAATATGAGTCAACAGTGTGAAATTATTGCAAAACGAATGAACGAACAAACATGATTCTGGGATGCATTAGCAGGAGTGCTGTGAGCAAGACACGAGAAGTCATTCTTCCACTCTGCTATGTGTTGATTAGGCCTCTTTTGGGGTACGTCTAGACTACACCCCTCTGTCGCCAGAGGCATGTAGATTAGGCTACCAGACATAGTAAAATGAAGCAGCGTTTTAAATAATCGCCGCTTCATTTAAATTTACATGGCTGCCGCGCTGAGCCGACAAACAGCTGATCAGCTGTTCGGCTCAGCGCGGCAGCCATGTAAATTTAAATGAAGCGGCAATTATTTAAATCGCCGCTTCATTTTACTATGTCTGGTAGCCTAATCTACATGCCTCTGGCGACAGAGGCGTGTAGTCTAGACGTACCCTTGGAGTATTGTGCCCAGTTTTAGGAGACACCTAACGTTAGTTTGAATTAAACCCCTTGATTTGAACTAACATTACTCCCCAAGGGGTTTGATTCGAACTAATGCATCCCGGAGTGCACTTCCTGGTTCGAATCAGCTGTTGAGCGGAATAATGCACAGGCGAGATTATGCTAATGAAGCGTGGGATATTTAAATCCCTGCTTCATTAGCAATTTTGGTTGGCTACATTTGCATCCCTAGCTCGAACTAGGGAGCAAGTGTAGACATATCCCTAGGGAGGTTGCAGGATCTCCAACATTTTGTCAAGGATGATCACATCCTGCTGTGAGTGCAAGGGAGTGGACTTGAAAACTTTTTGAGGTCTTCCAGTTTTAGCATTCTATGAGACAGTGACAAGAACAGCCCCACGAAGAAAGAAGAGTAAGGCAGGGGTTGAACAAATGCAGATGGTCCTTGGCAGTAAGGGTGTCTGCAGTGTTGGAGTGGGAAATGCTGTGCTTTAGGTCAGTGGTGCACAACCCGTGGGTCGCGACCCCGAAGGGGGTTGTGGATGTCTTCTCAGGGGGTCATGGCACTTAGATCCGGCCGGCTGGAGACTGGGCCCGGCCGTTGGTGGCCGTGCGGCGCCTAGATCTGGTCGCAGATCAAAAAAGGTTGCGCACTACTGCTTTAGGTAATGGCTTGTCTACCTAGGACATTAGCCCATATAAAGCCAGTGTGTGAATCTACAGCACACCAGCTGGATATGCAATACTGTTCTGCGGAATTTGTACTGTTCACCTACAGTATTCTGTCTGATGGAGTCCTCTGGTCAAATCATATTTGTTCCAGACTAGTACTCTGAAGATGCAGAATATAATATTTATATTTATAAAGGTGATATCTACATATCAGAGGTGTGAGCTTTGGTAATGATGCAACACTTCTGGGACTCTTTAGTTTTCTGTGATGGAACAGAAAGCTTTTAGAATATTTCCCCCTTAAGTACTTTTGCTACTGAGTTGTTAGTTATCTGTGATGTAAATGTGCATACAAGTGCATTTGTTTAGACCCCCCCATAGTCATTTACATGTTTGCACTATTCATGCTGAGAGGCTTTCTCTAGACATCGGGGATTTGGGTAAAAAAAAAAAAATTCTTGATCCTATCAGTTTCCTGATGTGTTTGTGTGTGTGATCTCAAAGTGCGTCCGATCAGACCCTAGAGATGCAAAATTCAGGTTAAATCTCCTTTTTGGCATTGCTGCAGCATGTGGGTCTTCATTCTGTGGACATTTTTGTGGGTACTTTTTTTTACAGTGAGATTAATATACTCCATTGCTTTTTTTTCCCTTTTAGCGGTCTGCTGTATTCAGCAGTTTGCTGAAGAGATTTTCAATTTACCTGTATTTAAAAGCTGCTAGAGTGATTTACAAATCAATCTAGCTCCAGCTGCAGGGCTCTTTGGTGGTTCATCTGTCTTTTTTGTTACAGCGTAAGCAAGTGTGTCTCCAACAAGCATCTTCATGCCATCCCCATCAAAAGGGATCATGAGAGCAATTTATAGACACATGCTCTGAAACTAGAGAGCATTAGTGGCCTGCCACAAAAAATAAAATAAAATAAAATAAAATCCCAGAAGACTGAAAAGCATGCAATCCTGGTCTCCTTTAGGGTATGTGACACACTTATTTAAAAATAAGCTGTTTTGAAATAAAAATTTCTGAAATAGCTATTTTGAAATAGTAAGTACACACTGCAAATGCCCATTGAAATAGAGCAGACCTATTTCAAAGTAGAGCACCCACACTGATTGGAGGCTGAATCATATTTAACTCCCCCTACCCCCCGAAGAACCTTGGGCGGGACATCAGGACAGCAGTCACTTCCAGTAGCTGCTGCTTGATGCTATCTGAGGCTTGTGCTTAAAGGGACCCCCCTGTATAGCCGTGTCTCAGGCTCTTCATCTTTGCCTACCTCCTTGAGGGACAGCAAACTCATCTCACTGTACACTCTGGTTGCCCTTGTGGACACCACAGCACTCACAGCCAGGAGCCAGACCTGTTGGAAAGCAGTTGCCAGCTCTTAGACCTGATGCCACGCTTCCTGGTGCAGTTACTGCAGTCTGCCCTTATGGTTCTGGAGGAACAGAACCCGCAATGTGGAAGGACACCTCAGGTGATGGGACACCCACCATCTCCCACCAGAAGCGGGTTGCCATCGCCCTTTGGAAGCGCGCCACACTGGACAGCTACCGCTCCATCAAGAACCAGTTCGGCATGGAGAGATCGACTATTGGGCTTTATTGATGCAGGTATAACTATCTTATGATTGTTCTAGGAGGGTGGTGAACTACTGGAATGGGGGTGGAAGCTTCCTCCCATGAAGGTGTTTCAGTCCTGCCTTCACAAAGACCTGCTGGGGGATGGGGTAAGTAAGGATTGGTCCTGGTGTGTGGGAAGGGTGAGTTGGCCTCGGGGACCTCCTGAGGGTTCTGGCAATGCTATGATGCTCTGATTGTCTCCTTCTACAGGCGATGAGAGCCATCAACACTATTTTGCTGCACAGGGTCATCATCCTGGGTGATGTTGACCGTATTGTCGCTGTCTTTGCCGCCATGGGCTTCCCCAACTGCAGAGAGGGCCATTCACGGCATCAACATCCCCATCTGGGCCCCCAACCACCAGGCCCCAGATCATATCAGCTGGAAGGGGTAATTTTCAATCATGCTGCAGGCTGTTGTGGACTACTGAGGCCAGTTCACCAACATCAGTGTCAGGTGGTCAGCGAAGGCGCACAATGCCCACATATTCTGCAGCTCCAGCATCTACCAGAAGATGCACGCCAGCACTTTATTCCCTGACTGTACCATCAGGGTTGGGGATGTGGACTGCTGAACTGCTCAATCATGGCAACCAGGTGGTTGATGGTAGTGCTATATGCTGCACACATGCTCTGAGCCCCCGGGACATCTCCTACCAGGTGGTGTGGCACAGCTCCAAGTCAGCATGGCATTCCTTCGGGTCCACGTCCATCCTAAGGTCTTGCCACTCCAGAGACCACAGTGGGGAATGGAGGCAGGCTACGTGTTCCTGCTTGAGGTCCTCCCTGGGTTGGCCCTTTCCTGCAGGGGCACAGATGTTCCAGGGGAAAGTGTCGCTACCGCTATGTCCTGGGGACATGAGAAGGTGCCAACCAGGCCAGGAGCCTGCAGGCAGGAGGGGTGTTGTCAAGGCTGTTCACCACTCTGGCATGATGAATGCAGTAGTTGGGGGGCCCGCAAGAGCACTCCAAAATCTTGCCTCTACAGGCACTGGTACAAAAACTTCCCCCCAAAATCCTAATACTCATATTTTGGGGAATCCACTGCCACCACCAAGTGCTTTGAACCCACAAACAGGGGTGGACACTTGAAACTAATCCCAGGGGTACCCCAAGCTCTTTTCTCCCAAAAGAGCTTGAAAAATAAAAGAGAAAAACAAGCTGCAGTCTGTGGTAGTTGACCCTTCAGTCAGAGGCATACAGATACACATAGACCTTCCAGGACAAATCAACCAATACTGGCTAATTAGAAAAAAGAACAAACTTTTATTATCACAACAAAACTACAGTTGCAAGAATAGTACATTGGCTAGATGGAAAGAGCCACCTATTGATATAGATACTCAAGGAAAATCCCTGGGCTAAAAGTCTTAGTTACAACCCTACCCCCACCCCCTCCGCCCACAATTAACAGCTCAGACATTAGTTTCAAATCCCCAAACAAGGAAAACAACAAATCCTGACAGACTAGCTAAACTTTTCCCTACTTACACCTAATAAGAAGTCTGTTTGTAGAGAGAGAAGTGTCTCCCATCTCCCTGAGTACTTGGAAGAAATTGCTCTGTATCTCAAACACAGAAAAGAGAGAAAACCCCATTGTTTCCAGTTTGAAATGCCAACCTGCATTGTTATTGGCTGACCACCCGATACCTGGCTAGGTACAGAGTTAACCCCTTAGTCACCAGGTGCTGGTCAGCACTCCTGATTATGACAGGGGTGATGGGATGACTCAACTTCCCTGTGTGCTGCACACATGCCGGGTTTGGCAATGGCGGCATCCTGCAGAGAGAGGATTTCTATTCCTGCCCACTGGTGAGTGTTGGGGGAGTTGTGTGTGTGTGAGGGGGGGGGGGCAGATGCTGCTTGCTGGGGAGGGTGCTGCTGGGGTACTGTCGTCTTCCTGCCACTGCCAGCAGGCTCCCCTGGCAGGGGCTCAGTGTCCTCCGCCTTGCCACACTTGCCCAGGAGTGGATGCTTCCCTGAGAGTGCTGGCATGAGTGGGACACTGCTGTGCGTGTGTCCATTCTCTACAGTGGTGGCTTGCGGTGAGAAGGTGTTACACCACGGGGTTGGAACTAAGGCAGGCCTATGTAGGAACCCTGTGAGCAGGCACACAAGGTTCTTGTGTGGCAGTCTCAGTGCGGCTGAGTGCTCCGGACTGCCGCTCCATGTGCACCCACATGCACAGGCTGCTGTGCAATGCCCAGACAAGAAAGCTGAGTGAGGCGCTCACAGCCCCTTGCCGCATACTGCTGCCTCCCCCTGTGTGTGTCTAGGGAAAGTAATGGAACTCACCTGATGGGCCTGGTTCAGACCCATTCTGTTTTGTAAATAATGAACGACTGCGGCGTTTTCCAAAACATCTTATTAATAACCAGGAGATGTATATGACAGTGACAAAAAGCACTACAGCATTACCTAGCTCTGCACAGAGAGAATTTTTCTATCGCTTCTCAAGCTGAAGGCATAGTAGAAAAAAAGCCATTTTTTTTCTTCTATGCTTTTATCCTCTGAAAAAATCAAGGTGAACTCATACACATCAACAATGTGCTGAAAAAAATTTGCATGTTGAGAATGTGAATGCAGTCAGTGGGGAAATTCTGTTCTCTGCCTCTGTTAAATACAATGGCAATACAAACAAAATGCCTGAATTCTGCATGCTGGCTGTAGGGGCTTTGTGTGCGTGTATATGTTGGTCCTGGGTTCACAAGCTCTTCTTTTATTTGTATACACTAAGCACTATTGTATGCATTTGGGGAAAGATTTTGAAAGGCAAAAATGGCAAGTCAGAGAAAGTGAGATATTGGACTGACACTTGTGATTCTGGAAAAGCTCCTCTTGGATACAATTCTCAAAAGCTTTTAAGCGACGTAGCTTTCTAAGCCCCATTTACAAAAGTGACACAGGCATTGAAAGTCAATGGAAGTTAAAGTCTTAAGTCCCAGCTTCAAAAGTGACTTCAAGATTTAAGACCCTAAATCTTAGGTTTTTTTAAATTTTACTCTTGAAGTCGTGGTTGAGATGATGATGTGATGTGCTTGAGATGCCTTTTTTCTTTAAAATAGTCTGTAGAAACACCAATCTTAGTAACAAAACCATATATGGTTTGTTGTGATTTTTTTTCAAATGCCTGGGATTGGTTTAACACTCAGAGCAGTGAGGAATGACAGTACTGGTAAGAACCAGATGGCACAAGAATCAAGATTCCATTTATTTCTGTGACTGTTCAATGCATAAGGGGGAACTCTTCAAAGGGGCTTAGGAACTGTGTCACATCTACAGTATTGTTAATCAGCAAGGAAAAGGAAGAACTGGCAGAGAGTGCTTCTAGATTGCAGGGGGGATTTTCCGGAAAAACAATCGTTTTTCCAAAAAAAGTCATTTACATCCACACTGCTATTGTGTTCTTTCAAAAGAAAATCGAAGGAACGCAGGGGTTTCCCAACATTCGTAAACCTCATTCTCTGAGGAGGAACGCCTTTTCCGAAAGAGCTCTTTTGGAAGAAAGCATGTGTGGATGTGGAAGAGGGATTTCTTTCGAAAGAAGAGGCCTCCAGGAAAAAGGAGGCTACTCCGTCCATTGTAATCACAGCTTAAATGTGAGATAGCGTCCACACTGAATGGACGCTATCTTCCAAAAAAGCAGATCACTTTTTCGATGTGCTTTGGCAATGTGGATGCTCTCTTTCAAAAGAAGTTTTTTCGGAAGATCTCTTGCGGAAAAGATTCTTTCGAAAGAAGCCTGAAGTCTAGACATAGCCTCAGTACCCTTTGGAAGCATGGGTGCAGCGCTATAAAGCAGAGTTGCATGCATTGTTCCTTGTATCTCAGAAGGGGGCTGCATAGTGGAAAAGGTGAACCCACATGACTTCATGCTGCTTAGGCATCAGCAGTTTTTGCACTGGCCTGTCTGGAGGAGAAGCAGAATGTAATGGAGTATGGCTGTCTCCCGGCATCTCCTTCCCATTGACTCAGCCTGAAGATCATTTACAACATGTGAAGGGGAGCATTTGGTCTGTAAGTTCAGACTATCAGGCGTAAACAGCGGTCCTATTTCTTCTGCTGAATGTTTCAGTATATGCTCTTAGCTATCAAGGAGCTGGATGAAGAGGAAAGACATATTGTGTTGCTGCCTGGAAACTCTGAGGTTGGTGCTCTGTATTGATTTAGTCATAGTTGACAAAGCATACTAAAAAATTAGACCTGCTATGCTTGTTATGTCTTTCATCATAAAATCTTTATCGAACAGCATGGGCCAGTAGTAATTGATGGAATGCTATTAAACCCAGTGGTCCTGCAGGTCAAGTAAAATCTTTTTGATCAGCTTGTAAAATTCTGTATAGCATTTATTTGCCTATGTTTCTGTGGTGTATTTTTATTGGCTAGGTAGAATTCTTTGCTCTACTGACAAACCACTGGATTGTACACACGTGCTGGTTTTTCAGGTAAGGTGACTCTAGCATGGCTCTGGTACTTTAAGCACATGCATAGCTAAACTTGACTATTATAGGTGTAGCCCTTGTAAGTTCACAGGCTGGGGAAATTTAATTGCCTGAGGGAAGAAAGTGACAGGGGTGCATGTGAGTCTCTTGGGATTATATAGGACAAAACTCTTGGCTTAGTGTGGGAGAGAACAAGGCGTCTTCCTCCTAGTCTAACTCTGGAGTCATGACAAAATTGTGAAACATGACTGACAGCTGAAATTTGGGATGAGCGAATATTATGGGGCATGTCCTTTGCCTCGCCTATCCTACCCAACTGCTTTGTACCTTGCCTAATAAACGTGGAACCTTTGAATTGCTCTGGTATAGGTGAGGTACTTGAGAATTCCTCTGGGGGAAGGGAATTCTTGGCATAGAGCAGAATTGGTGGATTTATATCATGGCAGCAGAGAGGATGTGAGTGGAGGACGGGGATACCATAGGAGTTTCACTGTGCTCTGGTGATTCCAAACTGCTTTGAATGGCCCCAGGTGGGCATTGTTTCTGGGGGGTGCTCTAACTTGTGCCTAGGACATGCAGCTACTTAGGTACCTCTTCCCCTCAGGTTCTTCATTACAGAGAAATCAGCTGGACTCAAGGACCAAGCCCAGGTTCAGTAGAGCAAGGACCTTTGAAATGAAGAAAAGAAAGTAAGAAAAAATATGGCAAGCCTGATCCTGGAGTCCTTGCTTAGGGAAAACATCTCTGAATAGAAACAGTGCTAATGATTAGGCCCAGTGTTCTGGCTCAGCTGTGTACTTCCCAGGCAGAAAATGACCAAACATTTCTGTGAGGTCTGTCAGAAATGCGGTGGTACTTTGGTTGTAGATTTCAACAGCTTAGATACTAAACAGGAAAACAATAGTGAGATAGTTAGTGAAGGAAGCTTACACCACCTCAAGGAATGGGATTATTTTCTTATGCAGTGGGCTTCATTTTCAAATAGATATCTCTGGGTATGTCTACGCTACAGCACTAATTCGAACTAACTTAATTTGAATTAGTTAATTCGAACTAAGCTAATTCGAACTAGTGCATCTAGACCTAAAAACTAGTTTGAATTAGCATTTTGCTAATTCGAACTAGCATGTCCACATTGAGTGGACCCTGAACTGAAGTTAAGGATGGCCGGAAGCAGTGCCGGCAGGGCATCAGATTAGGACTTAGAGCGTGGAGCTGCTGTCTCAGGTTAGCCAAGGGCTGTGCTTAAAGGGATCCGACCCCCACCCCGGACAGACAGTTCTCAGGGTTCCCCGCTTGCTCGATGAGGGACAGCAAAGCAGTCCTGGCTTGGAGTGCCCTGAGTGCCCACACTCGGCACATCACAGCACTCGGCCATCAGCCCGGCTGCACTTGCCGCAGGCTGCCATCTGGGGAGGGTCCATCGGGGGGCTTCAGGAGAGCTTCCACCCCGAGGAGCCCGCAGAGCCAGCCCAGTCCTCCCCATCGGGGACTCGTGCCCCATTCCTCCTTCACCTCCTTCCACATACCCCTTCCTAGCCCCCCTTCCTGATGTAAAAAATAAAGGACATGTGTGTTCAAAAATAGAAACTCTCTTTATTGAACAAAACTCGGGGTGGGGATTAACCTCTGGGGAGACTGGGAAAAGGAGGTGGGAGAGGGGAAGAGAGAGGGTAGAGAGGGGAGGGGGAAACCTGGGAGGAGGGAGCTGGAAGGGGGATGCCAGGGGAAGAAGGAGGAGGGGAAGTATAAAACGATGGTACACCGTATCTTCAGTACAATGTACAGACGTGGTCTCATCACCTCAAAAAAGATGTTTTGGCCTTTGAAAACACCAAATGAAATGAATGGGTAGCAGGCTTCAAACTAATAAAAGAAAGTTCTTCTTCACAAAGCAAATAGTCAACCTGTGGAACTCCTTGCCACAGGAAGCTGTGAAGGCTAGAACTATAACAGAGTTTAAAGAGAAGTTAGATAAAGTCATGGAAATTGGGTCCATGGAGTGATATTAGCCAGGGGGTAGAAACGGTGTCCCTGGCCTCTGTTTGTGGAAGGCTGGAGATGGATGGCACGAGACAAATGGCTTGGTCATTGTCTTCGGTCCATCCCCTCCAGGGTACCTAGTGTTGGCCGCTGTCGGCAGACAGGCTACTGGGCTAGATGGACCTTTGGTCTGACCCAGTACAGCCATTCTATGTTCTTATGTTCTAAGTTCAGGGCTCAGGGTCGGGGGGGGGTCTCACTGGACCATCTTGATTTTCATGCAAACCTGCTCCTGGGTAGCCAGGCTGGCAGCTATCCTTCCCTAGACGGCCACTTTCCTGTGCCTAGTGCGGAGGTCGTGGATGTTGGACGGCTCCCCCGAAACCTGGATGAGGTCCACGATCTCCGCACTAGACCAGGCGGGCGCCCGCCTCTTGCGGCCCTGGGCAGGCTCCTGCGAGCCGCCAACCTGGTCCCGGGAAGAGGCGGAGGGTTGGGCGGCAGGGGGTGGCTGGCTCGTGCCATGCCAGGTGCAGGGTCTGCTGGCTGGGTGCTGGCAGGCTTGCACCTGGCACAGGCACTGTAGCCAGACCGTGCCCCTTTAAGGGCTCCGGGGCCGGGAGAGGGGCAGCCAAGTTTCCCTGGTTGTGCCCAGAGTGGCCACCAATGCAAGCTGGGAAGGGCTAGCCTCCCACTAGTTCGAATTAAGTGGCTACACAGCCCTTAATTTGAACTACTTAATTCGAACTAGGCATTAGTCCTCGTAGAATGAGGTTTACCTAGTTCGAATTAAGTGCTCTGCTAGTTCGAATTAAGTTCGAACTAGCGGTTTGCCTGTGTAGCGCTTATGAAAGTTAATTCGAACTAACGGCTGTTAGTTCAAATTAACTTTGTAGTGTAGATATACCCTCTGTTTTTCCACACTCCAGTCTGGTAAATGTATACCAGACAAATGCACTTGCAATCTGACATCATCAACTGGTGGCTTTGGAGAGTTTAGAAGTTATTGTACATTCAAATGAGAGTCCCAAATCCTCAGGGCACAGAGCTCACTGGACAGGATTACAGGAGCACTCAGCTATTATAGTGTGTACATTAAGCACACATCCATCTGTGTAGAAATATAATTTTTACCTTTGATGACAATGGGAGTAGCTCTCAGTGCTGGTAGATGTCTAACTAGCCTCCTAACTTTAATTGCTGTATTTTCACATGGAAGTCATTATGCTTAAAAGCAGTCTCATTAGAATGTTTTGTTCTCCAGGCTCCAAATCAAAGTATTATGGAATTGATGAAAACTGAACCTCTGCAAATTGGGTTCTTGTGTATTTCAAAGGCTGGGTTACTTCCCCAAACAAAGTGGAGAGCAGTAAGTTGGTGTTGTGTGTGTGCTCTTGTGATAATAGTGAAATAGGTAGATTTTAGCCGTGGTTAATTTTTACTTTGGGGAGCTGCTAGACTTTGAAGACAGGTTACATTTTGGGTCTATAAACCTTAACCATGATCTCTAAAAGATTTTAACTCTTTTGTATTTCTTCTCTTCTATCTTCCTAATGAAATCCTCCTCCCTTTCCCTCAAAATCTTATTTCTTACTAGCCTACTGAAAGTGCCTCTTCTGCTTTGTGACAGTTTAAAAAACCAGAATTTCTGAAGGGTGTGAATTATGAAAACCTGGTGGTATAAAGATTTTACACAAGAGAAATGAAGCAAAATGATATTTTTTAAATATCCACTTCTGAGCAGGAATTCTTTTTTATGACTCCTTATTTATTGTACACTGGCTCTGGGTGAATACACGTTTAATATATGCACACACACACGCATGAATATCTGGACTCATTCATTCATATAACACATTCCCAAGTGATCCTGAAATTAAAGCACCATCTCCTAACTGTTGATATAATAATCACATACTTTTTCCTTCATATACCAAATACTGTTCAAATAACTCTAATATAAGCAGCTATGCTTATATGTTCTTCCAGCTGTTTGTCTTGCCACCTCTCAGATAGAACTGCTGAGAAGACCTTCCAGCTGTGAATAATGTCACCTTTTGGTAATACAAATTGGGACCAATGAAATCATCATAAAGGGAAATTGGTGAAACTGATACAAAATAAGGCTCCTAAAAATGCATGCTTATTTTTCTGCTGTCAAGTAGGCACATGAGGGAAGTGGCATAGCGGGTTAATTTTTGTTGCCTTTGCTTGGTGTTCTTTATTTTTTTCCTAAAATGACTGATTAAAGTGTAATTAAACTTAACATGAGAACATGAATAATTCAAAAAGGCATGTTAGGAGATTAGCAAAGTGCGGCCCATCTTGTTTATTAATTATAAATGTATTATATATAAATTAGAACATAAGAGCAATGGAGATGTCATAGGGCAACAGAAAATATTATTTATTTTCTGTAAAATCTAGAATCCTGAAATTTGCAAACAAAGCTAGGTACAAACCATTCGCTGCCTTGTGAGTAGGCTCAACCGCCTTACAAGATGATTTAATGTAAAAAATCTTTGCATCCTCTCTGTAGACTCACAGTTTGTTTGTTTGAGACAAGCTGCAGAAGTGAAACAAAGGCATTTATCTACCCTTAGAACACCCTGATGAACCTTGAAGTTGTCCCCATACCTCTTTCAGTGGAGAGGATCATAAACATGGAGGAGAATAAATCTTCTTTATGGTTTCATAGGGTTATGGCTTCATACTGCCAGAAAAGAGGTGAACTACTTTTTCTTTTTCCCTTTTTAAAAGGACAATAAAAAAGAAGTAGAGGACAAAGGAACAATAAAATTCTGAAGAACTATAGCTGAATAAGCTGGCCTTTTCCATTTTGTCATTTAGGTGGGGTTCAGCTGCCTTTCTGTGCACGCTCACCACAGCTTAAAGTTGTAGTGATTGTGGATCCTTAGGCTGTGTCCAGACTCAGGGGTTTTTTCGAAAAAAGTAGCCTTTTTTCAAAAATACTTCCCCTGCGTCCAGACTCAAGCCGCGTTCTTTCGAAATTAATTTGAAAGAATGCGGCTTTTCTTTTGATGGCGGTAAACCTCAATTTACGAGGAAGAACGCCTTCTTTCGAAAGTTCCTCTTTCGAAAGAAGGCGTTCTTCAATGTAAATAGGGCGTCTTCGAAAGAGAGCATCCAGACTCACTGGATGCTTTCTTTCGAAAAAGCAAGCCGCTTTTTCGAAATTTCTCCGTGCAGTCTAGACGCTCTCTTTCGAAAGAGGCTCTTTCGAAAGATGCTTTCGAAAGAGCCTCTTTCGAAAGAAGCCTGCAGTCTAGACATAGCCTTAGAGGTTAATATCCAAGGTGTTGAACTATTTGAGATTATATTTTTGTAGTCATTGGCACTGACAGTGTAATCTGATAGATAAAGGATGGTAGTAAGAGTTGGGAGGGATCTGGGTTCAGTTTCTGGTTCTGCTAATGAGCTTACTTTTGATAAGTTCGTTCACCTTTCAGTGCTGGTTTCCCTTACCATCTTACCTGTTTGTCTCTTTTATAAGTAATTTCCTATAAAAAAAAATGGCGAGCCTGATCCTGGAGTTCTTGCTAAGGAAAAACATTCTTTTCTGAAAACTATTTTACCATAAGGGAAATACACTATAACCTCTGTATTCTGGGTGTCCCTAATTTGGTATGGACACTGGCAAGCTAAATGGCTCTGCATGCTGCTGCTCACCTTTAGCTGGGGGAATGGCAGCACAACAACATGCTCTGTTGGAGGCTCTTACTCATCACTCCCATAGTAGAGAGGCAGGGGGGAGGGCAGTGCCTGGGAGCGGCAGGGGATGTGGAGCACCAGATAAGCACCCTGCCTACAGCCCCCTTACTCCTTCCATGGCCTGGCAAAATCTTTAATCCGGAAAATGCTGTTTCCCAGGGTTTCTGGATTAAAGAGGTTCAAGTGTATCAAAAAATGTAGAGTTAAAGCTAGTGAAAGAAAAAAAACAAGATCATTATTTGTATTTCAGTAGCATCTGAAAGCCCCAACTGAATGCAGGGCATCTTTGGTGCAAGATGCTTTATAGTCTTCATATTTCCCATGTTGCAAAAAATTATTTTGCAAAATGGGGGAAGACCTTTCAGGAAATATCATATTTGCTACTCATGCAACACTCCTGATGACATAAAAAAATCTTTGGCTGCAGTGGGGAATTTACCAGAATAAGACATACAAGATTGGGTCCATATATTCTTCCGACTGCACAGATACAATGATTGTTTGACTGAACATGATATTCTGCCATTTTTATTTTTATTTTTGCATGTTGTGACTGATGAAAGAAGGTTCATTCTGGCCAGTGAATGGTTTGCACCTTGCTGTAATGGCTGGGATTTTGGCCCAGTCTCATTTTCACACAACTCTCAAGGGCTATTTTTGAGGCCCTATGCCTTTGAACTCTTTTAGATTCCCTGCCAAGCTTTGGTTTTGTAATAGTCCTGCTCCAGAGAGATGTGCTGCTATGGATTCTCCAGCTAGTGCCTTCCACTAGAACTAGGGATGTGAACGGGTAACCAGTTACCCTTAATGGGTGATGCTTAAGTGGTACGTGGGGAGCAGCCCACCATGGGCAGAGGGCTGTTTCAGCACTGCCAGGCCCCCATGTGGGGCTAGAAGTGGCAGCTCCACAACCCATGAGTGGTTGCGAGCTCTGCCAGCCCCATACAGGGCTTCCACTTCTGGGTCCACACAGGCTGGAGACGACAGCCCCACATGAGACTGGAAGCAGCCGGGATGGAGCAGCTCTGCCCATGGTGGGAGGGAGGGGAAGGTGCTCCTGCCTGACCCCATTTAATCAGTTATCTGGTTAAACTTAACATTTAACCAATTAAGTAATTAAACGGGATTTTACATCCCTGCCAAGAACACCATTGGGAATAACTGGTACAGAATTTCTGTGGCATAGAATCATAGAATACTAGGACTGGAAGGGACCACAAGAGGTCATCGAGTCCAGTCCCTTGCCCTCATGGCAGGACCAAATACTGTCTAGACCATCCCTGATAGACATTTATCTAACCTACTCTTAAATATCTCCAGAGATAGAGATTCCACAACCTCCCTGGGCAATTTATTCCAGTGTTTGACTACCCTGACAGTTAGGAACTTTTTCCTAATGTCCAACCTAAACCTCCCTTGCTGCAGTTTAAGCCCATTGCTTCTTGTTCTATCCTCAGAGACCAGGATGAACAAGTTTTCTCCCTCCTCCTTATGACACCCTTTTAGATACCTGAAAATGGCTATCATGTCCCCCCTCAGTCTTCTCTTTTCTAAACTAAACAAACCCAATTCCTTCAGCCTTCCTTCATAGATCATATTCTCTAGACCTTTAATCATTCTTGTTACTCTTCTCTGGACCCTCTCCAATTTCTCCACATCTTTCTTGAAATGCAGTGCCCAGAACTGGACACAACACTCCAATTGAGGCCTAACCAGCGCAGAGTAGAGCAGAAGAATGACTTCTCGTGTCTTGCTCACAACACACCTGTTAATGCATCCCAGAATCACGTTTGCTTTTTTTGCAACAGCATCACACTGCTGACTCATATTCAGCTTGTGGTCCACTATAATCCCTAGATCACTTTCTGCCGTACTCCTTTCTAGACAGTTGCTTCCCATTCTGTATGTGTGAAACTGATTGTTCCTTCCTAAGTGGAGTACTTTGCATTTGTCTTTATTAAACTTCATCCTGTTTACCTAAGACCATTTCTCCAATTTGTCCAGATCATTTTGAATTATGACCCTATCCTCCAGAGCAGTCACAACCCCTCCCTGCTTGGAATCATCTGCAGACTTAATAAGCGTACTTTCTATGCCAATATCTAAATCGTTGATGAAGATATTGAACAGAGTTGGTCCCAAAACAGACCCCTGCTGAACCCCACTTGTTATCCTTTTCCAGCAGGATTGTGAACCATCAATAACTACTCTCTGAGTATGGTTATCCAGTCAGTTATGCACCCACCTTATAGTAGCCCCATCTAAGCTGTATTTGCCTAGTTTATTGATAAGAATATCATGCGAGACCGTATCAAATGCCTTACTAAAGTCTAGGTATACCACATCCACCACTTCTCCCTTATCCACAAGACTCATTATCCTATCAAAGAAAGCTATCAGATTGGTTTGACTTGATTTATTCTTTACAAATCCATGCTGGTTGTTCCCTATCACCATGCTACCTTCCAAGTGTTTACAGATGATTTTCTTAATTACTTGCTCCATTATCTTCCCTGGTAGAGAGATAGTATGTAGAGAGTATCCAGCACCGGTCACTCCTTTCCTGGTACAGATCTTCAAAGTCCTGGGGGAGGGAGTGTTCTTGGGGTCCATGGAGAGTTGGGACTCCCCTTTGGGATTTGGGACTCCCCTTTGGGATTTGGGACTCCCCTTTGGGATTTTCTAGGTTTTCCTCCCTAGGATTGCCTTTGTTTTCCTTGCATGCTTTCTCCCTCATTTATGCGTGTTAGACTAGTTGCTGGTCTTTGGTGTAGCAAAGTCTAAGTACTGCAATCTGGAAGGAACAGTGCAAAATACGATGTGCTGATAAAATTTAACTTTGACACACATCAGTTTTAGAAGGACGTATGGGGAAATGGAAAGCATCAAATAACAGAACCATAACTAAATCTAAATCCTATACCTTTTGTAACTCAGTTGAATTGTGTGAATTTTAAATCAGTACAAATTTGATCTATATTCTTTAAAATTAGTCAGTAAGTAACAACCAGTTACCATTTATGATGATCATACATATTAGAAGTAAAATGTTTGCATTTTATTAAAAAAGTAAAGGTTGATTATAAGGAGAAAAGATCGGTTTATTTACAATACTGAGATGAACCAAAATAAGGGGTGTCAAATATTGGTTTAATTCATTCCTTTTTGTGCTACATCAATTCTCTGCATTATTTCAATAAAGAAAAAACAGAATTTTTTCAGTTGGGAATACTGATGTATGAATGATAATGGGACTATCGCACTGACAGATGAATAGGCCATATAGTATAAAAATATGGAAGATTTTTTTCTTCTTATGTATTTGAAACTATTGCTTTCATTTACATATTTGGTTAAACAGCAGGAAGAAAATTACCCATTTTAAATGTTCAGTTCACTCAGATTTACATCATTTCCCAACCTTCAATGCTGATTTTTTTAAACTAAAGTTGCATTTTTTGCTTATCCCATTTACACATCTTCAATGGGAATGAGGTTTCTGAAATGATATAGAGGTATTATTTTGTAACAATATGTGGTACATCATAATGCAATAAAACATACTAGGAAAATGACAAAAATACTTTTTCCAAAGAAACATCCAAGTATTAAACATCTGCTTTCCGTAGACCATTTGTCCCATTCCCGCTTAAAATATCATGCAGCTCTCACATGGAACACAGCATGATGGCTGAAGATCAAAGTGAAAGAAGAGCATACTGAAAATATCAAGTCTTCCTGTTCATTTAGACTGTGTGTTGTGGCAATCCTTTTCTTCCCACACAAATACATCAAAAGCCTGGTTCTTTGCTATATAATTAACTCTGGGTTCAGTACAATGTCTAGGAAATGTCCGCAGCTTTATGCAGTATTATCTGGATATGTAAAGTTGTCATGGAGGACTTAGCTAACATTGAATATCTCCTCCACACATTGCACAGAAGGCCTAATCAAATGCCTGTGAGGTCAATGGAGAGACTTCTGCTGATGTGAGTGTTCCTTGAATCAGGCCCCACTCATCAGTGGCCAGCCAGATCCATAGACTGTAGAGCCAGAAGAGACTTTGTGATCATTCAGTATGACCCCCTAGAGAACACAGGCCGTAGAACTTCCTTGAGTAGAGCAGATCTTCCTGAAAAATATTCAATCTTGATTTTAAAACTGCTAATGATGGAGAATCTAGCCTTAATAGAAGGGGCTAGTGCTTTTTCGATATGGTGCTTTTAATTTGTTTATTACAGTGGGTGTTTCAGGCTTTTGAATTTGTACCATTGTGTAAATAGCTTTTACTCAAAATTATAAAGTGTTTATATATAATTATAGTATGCCTGTCTGCAAGTCTGTCCATCTGTCTGCAAGTCTCTTTGTTCAAGAACTCTTCCTAAACAGTAAGAGCTAGGACCACCAAATTTACTATGCAGATTCCTCTTATTCTAACTTAAATCAAGGTCAGGGTTTGGTTATACCAGGGAAATGGGAAGTTCTTGGAATGGGACTGTTTTCCATGGAAAGGGAGGGGAATGATCAGAGGACAGTGATACTGCTGAGTGACCACTGGGGGAAGCTGCACCAGGAAGAGACTGGCTAGTTGTGGATGGAGCTTGCCAACTTCCCAGCCACCGGCCCAAGTGGCTCCCTGGCCTCGAACTCCTTCCTCTTGGCCATTGACTATAGCACTGGACTGGGGAAGGGGGGGAAGCCAAACTGACTCCACACCAACCTACATTTTTACTTGTGCCTGTTTTTAATGTTTTGTTTTAAAATATATCAAATTAGAAGAGTTATCTGGGATTGCCCAGGTCTGCCATGGAGGCTTCCTGCTGCAACTTCCCCTGGGAAGCATAGCCCTGGCCCCCACCACTCCCACAGGAGCCATAACCCAGCCCCCCACTCCCCACCAGCACTGTTGGGACACTAGCATGGCTGCCCTAGCTGGTCTGTGCAGCCCCCTCTTCTCCACCACCTGGGCCAGGCCCAGGGAATGATGCAAGGCCGGGACTACACAGCCCCTCCCTTTCTCTTCCACCCAGGCTGGACCCGGGAAGTGCTGGAAGGATGCCTACTTGGCCCCCATGCCCGGGTAGACCTGAGCAACACAGAGTAACTCTTCTTTTATGTATTTTAAAGCAAAACATTTAAAACAAGCACAAGTAAAAATGTAATGAAAATTCCTCTGACTTGGGATCTAGCATACCAAGGGCTGATTCTAGGGGTAAGTGAGCAGGGGGCAAGGATCACTGTGGGTGCCATCTTCCAGGAGGCATTGTAAAGTTGGACTGCTTGGTGAATGTTTTTAATTGCCTGCTTGGGAAACACACACTAAAAACATTTTCGGCACTGGTTGGCAAAACATCTAGGGCCACTCCAGTGCATGCTCATTGTCTATGTCGAGGTGCCAAATTCGGACATATGTATTTTAAAAAATATTATAAAATGTACAAATGGGTCAAGATTTCCAACAGTGACATTTGGGTGTAGGAGGACACATCCTCTGTTAATTTGTTCCCTTTTTAGGATCTGCTGTTGGGGCCCCCAAAATGGAGGGCTCCCCCAAATATTAGTTGCTCTCAAAAATCTTAGCCATCGTATATGTGCATATTACACACTTAACGTGGCATTTGGAACATTACCATAACTGTTGTACATGCAAAGATACTATTACTTCAGATCCTTCTCCATCTGCACCCATGAAGGGCAGTTACTCCAATCTGGTATTACACTGGCATTTTTACCCACTGCACATTTGTACCCAAATCATGTGTTTAAGCAGGTGGTATTTGTTTGTTTTGTTTTGTTTTTCTTATCTCTCATGCTCTGGCAATGTGGGGGACGAATAAAAAGTTATTTTCCTTCACTATAATATTCTAAAAATCTCAGACAGCAGATTTGTTGTATGTGGTAGATGGTCTGGTAAATCTGGATTGTCTCAGCTGTCTGAGTCTGTCCTGTTCTGAGGAAATGGCTTGTTGTTTGCAGATTGATCAGATTAGGAATGGGCTGCCTATTTCTGTTGTGGCAGAGCAAGGTCATGAGGGCACAGAGCCTTGCCTTCACTGGTGGATTTCAGCTGGTAATGCTGCCTGAGATACTGGTAGTATCACAGCCCTTAATTTGAATCCATGTCCTTTCTGGAAGTTGAAGGCCAGTGGGTAACTAAGTCCCTTTCTTGTGGAGGTTGTCAGTGCCTCTGTTGGAAAGGGTGGGTTGCCTATGGCTTTAAAAGAAACATTGGCATGGCCTTTGCTCAAGAAATCTGCTCTGCAGGCTGACACACTCACTAATTATGAACCAGTATCACATGTTCCTTTTCTAGCTAAGGTCATGGACAAGGTTGTGGTTAGACACTTCTCATGGTATTTGATCTCCTTTACTCTTGTCAGTCTGGGTATAGACCTGGCCCCGAGACTGCATTGGTTGATAATGGATGAGGACCTGGTGTCCATGCTGATGCTATTAGACTTATCAATATTTGATGTCACTGGTCATGACGTGTTGTGGACTCATCTGCAGACCCTAGCTGGAATGAAATGGGCAGTTCTGTTCTATTCCCTCAGACATCTTAATGGGTAGTTGTAAGTAGTTCTCTTCCCAAAGGCCTCTCAAACATGGGGTGACACAGGTTGTTATTCTGTCACCCTTTCTGTTCAATGTTTCAATGTGGTCCTTAGAAGGGTTAATAAAGAACCACGGGACTTGCTGTTTTCAGTACGATGACAACACTCAACTGTTGGTCTCTGTCTTGTCTGAGGTGGATGATGAGGTTTCACGCCTCAGCCAATATCTGCATGGATGAGGGTGAGGTGGTGAAGCTCAACTTAGACAAGGCTGAGGTGATGATGATGGGTTGGGGGAAAGCAACCAGAAGTGGAGATGGAGGTGCTATCAAGGAATACTGCTGCCATTAGTTATTAGTGTTCACAAGCTAGAGTTATGTTAGACCCCCAATCTGCTGTCTGAGGATCATATTACCGTAGTAACCCAATCACTTTTTTGCTGTGTGCGTCTGGGCGGGCAGTTGTGACCTTTTCTTTGGGACACAGGCAGGTTTACTGACAGGGGGCGTGGGGAGAAGGAAGAAGGAGGTAGTTGCCCTGGACCTGGCACTTCAGAGGGACCTGGGGCTCCCATCCAGCACCACTGCTCCTGGGGCAGCAGCTGTGGTGGAGCTCAGGGCTCTTTAAATTGCCATCAGAGTGCCACGCTGCACACTCTGTAAGGCTCCGATGGCTGAAGGGGTGTGATTTCCTGCAATCAGTCCTGAGGCCTGTTGGCCCACTTTTTCCTCCTGAGCACCCTCCCCTTTTGGGAGCATGGTGCTGCCCCTCCCTCCTTGCCCACGAACCCCTGGAGATTGTCAACTCTCCTGGATGCAGATTTTCCCACTGTTATCCTGGCTTTTGTCACCTCAAGACCAAACTATTGCAGTCTGGGTTACAGGGGGCCAAACATTCAATAGGGTTTATAGAGAGGGCTGAAGCTAAGGATTTGCTTCCCATAATGATGATGGGATAGAAAGTTGTCTCAATAGGTGACTGGCTGGATGTGTGCCTGTTAAATTGACAACTTTTGTTGTTAGGGTACTGGAAGCCTTGCAGAGGTGTCTGAAAATTAACTTAAATCTAAATGCATCGCTGTAGCACTTCAGGTATCCCCTTTGCTGTTGACATTGACCCCTCCCATCACCAGAACTTCTCCCCTCTGTTCTGCAGTCATTAGAGCAGAGGGAATGGGCATGCAGGGGCTAATCTATAGTTGCAATGTGATGCATAGGAACTACAAATCATGGAATAGCCGGGGCTGAGGAACCCCACTCCTGTGCCTTTTCCTTCTTTCAGCCTATCCTGTCAGGCAGTCATCCCTATATCTAGGTACCAGGTATTCTTTTAAAGAGAGGCATTCCAGATTAGGCAAATAGTAGGTGGAGTGAGCTACAGCAGAGGAAACATGGATCTATGGTGTTTCTATGGTGACCCATAGTCTTAATCAGGCCCCCAAAGGTAAGGGGTGGTGCCTTCTCTGTGTGTCTGCATTGACAAGGATGAATAGTGGCTGCAGAATGTAAAACAGCATAACAAATGGTGTTCTGTAAAGGGGTGAACCCTCTTGTGAGTGCCCCTCTGTGGCTTAGAGCGTATCTTGTAATCTCTCTGCCTAGCTGTCTGTGGGAGAGGGAGTGTCCGGTATGTGTCCTGGGATCAGGTTTTTTCTTACTCCCTTGCTGTGACTGCTGGGGGTTGGAGGGGACCCAGGCCTGCCCTCTCTTCTGGGTCCTGGCCCAGGGACCCTGTTAGTAGCAGTGGCCAGCTACAAGTCTCCACTGTCTCCTTCTTCCTTGCTCCCTGGGCCACTTCCCCAGGATGCTGCTCCGTCCAGCTATCTCAGGGTTCGAGGCTAGTCTTTCCACACACCCTGTCCAGGCTGCTATAAAGTCTTGTAAACAGCTTGTGGCTAGTCTTCCATCACTGGAGTTGGCTCTCACCTAAAGTTCAAGAAAAACTTTTAAAAAACCCAAATCATCTGGTAGCACTTTAAAGACTAACAAAGCATGTAGATGATATCTTGAGCTGTGCCCACAAAAGTTCATGATCCCATCTACATGTTTTGTTAGTCTTTAAAGTGCTACCAGATGATTTGTTATTTTTTAAGTTTTTCCTGTTACAGACTAACTTTCGGTTAGTCTAAAGTTCAGTTTCCATTCGGAGCTGTCCATGGTGCTGCTGTCCTCCCAGTCAGTCAGTCTGTCTGGGTTGAGCTCCTGTGAGGAACTGCCAGGCCCTACCCTAGCAGCTTCTTTTATAGTGGCCTGCTGTGCCCTGATTGTCTGCAGCAGAGGCAGGCACTCTATCCTTCTTGGAGGACCTCTCTTCTGCTCCTCTCACTGTGGCAGGGTGTGGTAAGGCCTCCAGCAGAATGTCAGGGCTTAGTCCACCCTGTCACAAGCTCCCTCTGCTATGCCATGTGATCTGTGGAGAAGTGGAGGTAATGCATGAGCAGGTTATGTTACTCAGTTTCACTCTGCCTTAGTTCTTAGCCTTTTGGAGGACTGAGGCTTAAGAGAGGACACCCTCTCTAAAGCTGGAAACAAAATCCAAAAGAAAAATGGAGTAAATGCCTCAGAAACAAGCAGGAATAATATCTGCTTCTAATGCGGTGATGGGAAATCTAGGCTAGTAAGTGGGCCACACGAGTGGCCCTCCTTCATCTCAGCAGGCCACAAGATTGTCATAACCAAGATGGACTCCCGGGATAGAGTAGTTCCGCTAACTGTGCTTGCGTACCTAGAATTTGCAGGGTGTGCCGATTGAATCACTGTAGCACTTAGATTTGATGCAGAGAGAATGGCTCTCACAGTCAGTGTTGTGTGCACTTAGACACCTCACTTCGCATGCCCATATTTCATGTGCATGTCACTTTATTAGCACCAGTAGGAAAAGAAATTATGCAGATGGAAATCAGCAGAATCAAACAACGCTGTACCTGGGCAAAAGTAAACAAAATATCTCATGGACCACACACAGAACCCTAATGGGCTGCATATTGCCCTGGAACTACCGGTTACCAGTAACCACTGTTCTGATGCATATGTGTTGCCAATTTTTTTCTCAGCAGTATTAACTGCTAGCACTTTCCCTCCCTCCATACCAGACATTGACTCTTTGAGCCTCTGCTGCCCTTAGCTTAGCTACTCTTTCCCTTTGCGTCACTTGATTGCTTTCGTTATTATGCATATTGCAGATATTAATGCAAAACAATTATAATACACCCAGTAGCTAAAATCATAGTGACCAAAACAATCAAATGATGCTAAATGCCACTATTTTTCTCTGCTACACTATTATAAATATGGACCCAACTCTACTTAACTAAGGACAAACTCCACTGACCTTTGAGGAGTTGCTGTTTTTATACCAGTTTAATCGAGAGCAGAATTGATCTAGTAAAAAGCTAATTAAACCAGGAAAAATCCCATGTTATTCTATAGACATAGTATAATTACAATGTTTAGAGAAAAATCTCTTCAACTGAGACCAACTGTCATCATTAACTTATTTTAGATAGAATTAATAGAAGTAGGAAGCCAATATTCACATGATTGCTCCCATTGATGTCACTGGAACTGCTTGTGTGAGCAACCAATCACTAATATGGGGAGGACAGGGCCATCCTTAGGATTTGTGGTGCCCTAGGCAGGATTATTAAATTGGTGCCCCTATGCCTGACTTGCTCTTCCACCCCTACCCTCTCCCCTTCCCAGAGACCCCAGCAGCCAATCCCCTCCCTCAGACTGTGCTGCAGGCAGTGCATTCGGCTCTCTCTAGGATCCAGCTCTGCTGTTACATGTGTAACCCTTCCACTGGGTAGGCCCGGCAGCAACCAGGGCTGGGTTCAATATCTAGGGGTCCATCTCACACAGAACCGGCTTGAGCCCCCACCCAGTAGCCTGGGAAATTCACACACCCCTGGGCGCCTCTGAGAGGCAACGCTTCCCCACTCGCAAGCACAGTCTGAGTGAAGCAAAGAAACTTTTAATGAAAGAGAGAGAAGTCACATGGCATTATCTTGAGAAAATACCACAACAGAGTTCACTTACCCAAACTTTCTCTGTACCCCACTTCAAATGCCCCACTCACAGCTCTGTCCAGTCAGTGCAGACCCTGACAGATCATCCGGATGACTCTCCTCCTTGAGCCTGAGGCTAGGCCACCTTTGTGCTGATCCTGTAGTACGCTGACTGCTCCCACCAGCTGCACCACCGGCCGCTCCACTGGCTACAATGGGTCTGCCTCCCGGCCAAACCAGTGATTTCGGCTCTTAGTGATTTCAACTCTTTAACCACCACCTAGGCTGGCAAAAGATTCCAGCTTCCACTGGACTAGCAAAAAGACTCCTCATGGAGTCTGCTTTAGGTCTGTCCTTAAAACCAGAGGGAAAGGAGCAGGTTGAGCCAGCTCACACCTGGCAAGCATGAAGCAGGCTGACTAGTCCTCAAGCCCTTTCCCCCACCCCTACTCAGTTCACTCAACTCTGGCAGGGGGGAGGCTTGTTCCTCTGAGTCCTCTTATAATGATGGTGTCTCCCCTACAAGCACTAGTGTCATATTTTACAGTTTCCCCACAACAGCCCCAAATTAGTTACAGTACATCACATTCCATTCCAACACTGATCCTCCATCAGCCCTGGCTGAATCAGATTTACATAGCCACACCTCAGATTCCTTCCCTCTCCTGGCATGAGCCCTATTTACCTATCAACAGTTAATTATCTTGCAGAGCTAAACAATTGGAGTGAGCACACCCACCCACAGGGCAGCTCTCTCCTTTTAGCAAGCAGTAGTTTACCCCCTGCTTACTCGTGCCCCACTGATTCTCATCCATCCTGGCAGATTGGTGACCCAGAAATACTGGTGCCCTAGGTAACTGCCTATTCTGTCTATGGCTAAGGATGGCCCTGGGGAAGGAGTTCCCTATCTGGCCCTTCATTTTAAATTTTGGTGTGGGAAAGTTCCTCATGGTCTAAACTACTTACAAGTAATTGTGATGAGAATTAAAACCTCAAAACATTTTTAAACATTTTCTTGTTCCGATTAATTTATGATGCTGGAGGAAAAAATTAAAACTGGTGGTCCTTATTTTTGTATATTGGCAAAGAAGACAATTACAGGGAAGATTTGTAAAAGGCACAAAATGTGGGGAAGTGTTTGAAATCCACTGGGACTCAGCCTCCCTTTAAATATGTAATTAGGCTGAGATTTCCAAAACTGCTTGAGGTATATAGACACTTAGTTTGACAGTGCCTTGAAAAAAATCAATGTAACAGTTTTGTCATTTCCCTTTCATAATGTCAAAGCAATGCTATTAATTTTATTTTAGGTAGATACAATAAGTTACCTATAAAAATATTTTTTTCCTGTGGGACGACAGAGTGATATAATCAAGTCACAGAATCCACAGGCTGGGGGTGGGTAGTCATGGACGGGTAAAGCCCAGTCCCCAGCCTTGCACCTTCTGCCTGAGGCCTATCACTGGAGCCAAGCCCCACTCACTGCCAGACCCGGCCACTCTGGCAGCCACACAGGGCTGGTGTGCAGCAGCCTTGGCCTTCCCTGGCCACCAGGGGGAGAGCTGGGGCTGGTGCAGCCTATCCGGGCAGTGAGGGGGCTGGCCTTCCCCAGTGGCCAGGGGGAGAACAGGGGTTGCCTACCCACAGAGAGAGGGAGCACAGCCATCTAGTGTGTGTGTGTGTGTATATATAAATGTGTGCATCTGTGAGTCTGTTTATTCAAGAACTCCCCCTAAACGGTAAGAGCAAGGGCCTCCAAATTTGGTATGCAACTTTCTCCTCTAACTTAAAGCCCTCCGGCAAGAGCTATCTTGCAGAGTGTCCACTGGGAACAGCCGTACCACCAAAGGGGTGGCCAACGGGGCTGGGACTCTGCCATCTTTCCTGCCAACACACCACGTAAGTAGGCCCTCTGCCCCAAGCCCTTTTCTTCCCCGACCATTGACCGCAGTGCTGGGGGTGAGGGGAAGGACCTTGGCAGCTGAGGGACGCTGGAGGGAGAGAAAATACTCTTGGCACCCAGGGAGAGGCTGGGGGGAGAAAAAAGGCCCATGCCAGATGGCACCCCCCACCCTGAGCCTTCCTCACCACCCAATCTTCCCTCTTGCCCCTGCAAACCCCAGCCTCCTGCACTGCCTCCTCCTCCTCCCCCCACACACATTCCCAAGGCCCTGCCCTGACTCCTCACCACCAGCCCCCTGCCCACCCTGGCAACACCAGGTAAGTCTGTTAGCATTTTAATAAAATAGAAACGTTAAAACAATATTAACTGAAACAATAAAAATTCAAAACAACGTATTTCAAGGCTCCTGAATCAGTTTATTCAGAATTTTTGATTTGTGGGAAATTTTGAATGTTTTTTAAATTTAGAGTGGAAAAGAAATGATAAATGTCAGTTTCCAGTGGACCAAAGCTGCTGGATCCTGACCAGCTTTCTCCAGTTCTCTTGGTTTTCTGCCTTAGGATTCTAACTGATATCACTGGGGCTGTGTAGAAATGTATTGGTTAAGGGCAAAAGTTAAGGCCCCAGTCCTGCACAGAGGGATCTCTGCACCTCTGGATGAGACTGCACTTTTAGTATTATCCTATTTAAAAGTTTCTAACTTGAGAACCAATCCTCTTCTCATTGAAAACAATGGCAATAGTTGCATTGATTGTAATGGTGCTGGGTGTGACCCTGGGTTGGAGTGCATCCTGCGTATTTGCAGAGTATTTCAAAATCTAGCAAAAATTGCAGTGAGCTCTATAATTCTGGAGTGTGTGATTTCTCAGTCCCCAAGCTTTTAATATTCTTCTGGTCTAGCTCCCAGGGCTTTTTAATATCTTTTGTTATTCACGTTTCAGTAAAACATTTACAATCTTTCTTTCATGCATATTGTTTCAGTGGTAGCATTGTCCCTGCCCTTCCAGTCAGGCCACTGAAAGAGAATATAGCCCCGAGTGACCAGTATGTTACTCTAATTCAGTGGTCCCCAACGCGAATCGCACTGGCGCTGGGTGCGCGGCGCTCGGGCAGCCCCAGCCCTGGGACACATGCGGGCACGCGGTGCTCGAGCGGCGCCGGTGCCGGCCCCAGGCGCCTGGCTCGAGTGGCAGCGCCAGCCACGGGCCCACGGCACAAGGCGCTCGGGCGGCCCCAGCCCCGGCCCTAGGGTGGCCCCAGCCCCGGCCCTAGGGCACACGCCAGCGCCGGGTGCAAGGGCATCCCAGTCCCCTGGCGTGCCCCCGGATGCGCGGCTCCGCCCCCGGGTGCCTGGCGCGTGAGTGGCCCTCACCTCCCGGGCGCCCGGGAGCCTCTAAAGCAGTGGTCCCCAACCTTTTTAGGTTGTCGGGCGCCAGGGGGCGTGGCTGTTTGCCCGCCGGGCGCCAGGGGGCGGGGACCGGGGGCGCCCCCCCATCCACGCGCCCGGGGGCGGGGCCCCACCTACCGCGCGCCCGGGGGCGGGGTCCCCCCATAGCTGCGTGCCCGGGGGCAGGGCCCCCTCTAAGGGCCGCGCGCCCGGGGCCGGCGCTCCTTCCCCCGCCCCCGCCGAGTGCCGCGCGCCCGAGGCCGGCGCTCCTTCCCCCCCCCCCGCTGAGTGCCGCGCGCCCGGGACCGGCGCTCCCCCCGCCGCGCGCCCAGGGCCGGCGCTCCCCCCGCCGCCTCCCGCCGAGTGCCGCGCGCCCGGCGCTCCCCCCGCAAGCGCCCATGCGCCATGTGCCCGGGGCCAGGCCAGCCCCGAGCACCTGGCGGGCGCATTGAAATGCCCCCGTGGGCGCTATGGCGCCCGCGGGCACCGTGTTGGGGACCACTGCTCTAAAGGTTGGGGACCACTGCTCTAATTCTACAAAAACATTACACAGCATAAAACTGGAGTAACAGACTATGTGATAAATCAGATCCTATACGTGCCAAAAGCAGAAGTACTCAGCCCTTATTAGTTTGGAGTGAGAATTAATCCCATTTCATACTGAATGCATTAGAATTTTTCCAGCAGTGGAAAGTTCAGTTTGCCATAACTTAATAACACTTTCCCATAACTTAATATTAAAAACCTCTCTCTCACTGGCACATGTGCACTCACAGATCCCACCCCTGCACTGCTTAGCATGAAAAATTTCAGCTGAAAAATCAACATTCTTTAGAAACGTCAGAGCATGTGAAAGCAGACTGCTTAACGGACACTGTTTGGCATCCTCAGTTATAATGAGTGCTTATAGGCATCTGCTGTGATTCCAATATTTACACAGATAGAAAAATAAGATATTAGAAACTGATATGATTAAACTGAGTGAACTGTAAGATAAGCACTTGATGAATAATACAAATTATTATTTAAAAATTATGTGCTCCTAACATAATTCTAATACTGGAGAACCAGTATTGAACCAGAGAATGGCACACTTAATAATAAAATACACAATTCTCAGAATTTTGTACAAAAAAAAACCCTTTTTAAAAATAAGGCACTGCAATAAAGCAAGTCATAAGGGAAATATATAATTTATAGAAATCAGGCTGAGTTGTCCAAGTATAAGAGGTCATCACATATTTGTTACAGTGACCTTTGCATAATCAACTATACACAATGTTGAATGTCATATGTTGTTAATTATGTCAATTAATTCAAATCTATAGTTCCAAAACTCATCTAGATACCATGTTTTAAATCTGAACTAATTGTAACTATCTGCTAAGAGACAAAATGGTCAGATTATTTTTCATTTATCAACATAAATAGAACAAACACCTATAGTATGGAGAACCTATCTCATAGAACTGGAAGGGACCTTGAGAGACCATTGAGTCCAGTCCCTGCTCTTACGTCAGGACCAAGTACCATCCCTGACGAATTTACCCCAGATCCCTAAATGGCTCCCTCAAGGATTAAGCTTACACTCCTGGGTTTAGGAGGTCAATGCTCAAACCCCTGAGCAATCCCTCCTCCCTAAATAAAAAAACATTTTTTTCACACAAACAAGTATCATTTTTGAGGTCTTTGTCAGTGTATCCCTGAACGAAAGAAAGAAACTAACCCTATAATAATACTTAACATTTTCAAACTGCTTTCCCAACACTAAACTGCACAAATCACTCTGGGCTAGGTTGGGGATATTAGATACATTGTATTCATGGGTAAGGATGTTAAATATCGAGTAATTTACTAGTAGAGTAGTCGATGGAATGCGGAACTTCGCACGCAGCCCAGGGCCAGCAGGAAGTCCCACTGACTCTGGGCAGCACACAGCATGCCAGCTTTGAAATGTACAAGAGTCCCCAGCAGCGGCTCTTGTATATTTCAAAGTGGAAGTGCTCTCATGGAGCCTGGGGTCAGCAGGGGACTTTGAAATGCCACTTTGAAATGCTACACAGAGCCCAGGTGAGCTGGGGAGTCCCCAGCTTATCCCGAGCTCAGCGCACTTTGAAATGCCGCGCTGGAACCCAGGTTCAGCTGGGGAATCCCCAACTGACCCCAGGCTCCATGCATCGCTGCCACTTTGAAATGCCATGGCGGCATTTCAACGGGGCAGTGCTGCACAACTGATCCCGGGCTTAGCTGTGAATTGTTGCCTCTTTGAAACGTTGAGGCAGCATTTCAAAGCAGTGCCACATGGAGCCGACCCCGGTCTCCATGCAGTGTTGCCCCTTTGAAACGCCGCCATGGTGTTTTAAAGCAGCAGCGCTGCACAGAGCCTGGGTATGGGCTCTGTGCGGTGCTGCTGCTTTGAAGTACTCTCTTCTCCCCCCCCCCCTTTACTGTCTCTCTCTGAGGGTATGTCTACACTACCACCCTAGTTCGAACTAGGGTGGTTAATGTAGTCAACCGAAGTTGCAAATGAAGCCCAGGATTTAAATATCCTTGTTCCACGAGGAGTAACGGTAGTTCGAATTAGCCTAATTTGAACTACTTACTCCGTGCCGCATGTAGCCGTGGGCACGGAGTCCAAACTACCAGGGCTTTAAAAATGGCGGCGCCCGGCAAGATGCAAATGAAGCCCGCGATATTTAAATCCCGGGCTTCATTTGCAACTTCGGTTGACTACATTAACCACCCTAGTTCGAACTAGGGTGGTAGTGTAGACATACCCTGAGAGAGGCAGCAAGGGGGAGAGGGGAATCTACTAGTTGACTAGTTCTTAACATCCTTATTCATGGGTAAATTTAAACACAAAATTAAAGTTTCATAGCCTAAGGTAAAATTCTGGCCCTACTGAATTAAAATTAACAGGATCAGGGTTCCACCCTCAGCCCTGGTCTACACTAGGTCTTTATTTCAAAATAACCTACCCAACGTTGAATTTATAAGTGGAGCATCTACACTACCAAACCCACTATTTCGAAATAATGGGCCGTAGATTCGAAATCTGTACTCCTGCTTTTCAAGAGGAGTAATTGTAATTCCTAAATAGTTATTTTGAAATAACAGTAGAGTGGCTGTTCCACTGCTGCTATTTTGAAATAATTACTCCCCAGTGCTCCCTGGGGCTCTAAGTCTAAGGAAGCACATCCAAGTTTATGGAGTCTGCCTCCGACTAATTCTGAAACTTCCCCGGATTGTTGACACACTATTTCAAATTTGTTAAAGCAAATTTACTAATTTCGAAATAGTTTCCTAGTGTAGACATGGCCTCTGTGTCCAAACCAGGATTAGGAGTCAGGAATTCCAGATCACCAGTCCCATGGTCAGAGTGCTAAGCCACACCTTTCTCCATTCTACCTATCATTCCTTTTGCATGGGCCAAATCGTAGTCCCATTTAAGTCAGCAAGAATTTTAATTTTGCCTTTAATGTTGCCCAGCTTTGGTTCTGTTCTCTTTTACAGAATCATCAGAGTACAATCTCATTACAGTGATTGATATTAAAGTGTTTATTGTTTTCCCTTTACACCCTGAAAATGTTCCCTGTGGTATTTGTGGTCTTAGCATAGAGAAGTTAGTGAATATTCTGATAGAATTAAGTACTTAGAGGCATTTATAAAGCTACCTCATGATGACTGAATGTAGGCCCTTCTGTGATTAACTGAGATTACTAAAAGTGAGTATGTGAGTAAACAAACTGTACTAGTAACTGTGCTGCGCTAAATATCACCCTGGTCTCATATTATGTGGATACTGTCTCCATATTAGGTGGATACTTGTTATGCAAGGTGGACTTTGGGAAAGTTGTTCTAATTTTAGCTACTGAAATGGGTTAGTGAAAGCTCCCTGTAGATACAGATTCAGTTGTTTAAAATTTCTGTTTGCAAGTACGGCCAGAGGAGTGAGCAGAGAGAGCTTAATATTGTTGCCTTTTCATTTTTATTCTAATTTTGGGGGAGGGGAGAGATCTACAGGTCCCTGCTGGTTTTGATTTTTGTTCTGTTTTGTTTGATGTTGGTATCCAGTGAAGGAGGCACTAGTTGGGAAGGTTTAGGAGGTGGATAAATGAGTGGGAGGGGAGCTAAACTAGGGGTTTTTTTGTGGGGGAGGCAAGCCTTAGAGTTGGAAGAGTTTACCTGGACCAAGGCAAAACCCCTTGGTATGCACTAATGAATTAATGAATGGCCTTTCAGGAATAGGTTGATCAAATCCCATCTGCTTGAAACTGTAATTGTAATAAAGGTCAACTCTGTGTCCATGATTCATAACAGCTCTGGTACAATCTCTGACCAGGTGTCAACATGGTTGCTGGATATCACCATAGACAGTTGCTTCTGGAGTCTTTCATACAGGTGTAATATTGGCTTGGATGGGCCATGATGTTTCTTCTGGGAAGTGAAGGATTCTCTGATCTTTAGCTAGAAGATTCAGTTTTGCCTTTGAGTATTTCAAGCATTAGATCACTCCCCTGTTGGGTGTGTATTATCTTGTGTATTTCAGGACAGGTGTTGCTACTTGCTATATCAGCACCAAATACTAGTGAATTTCTGCAGTCTCCTCCCTGGTGTTAAGAGCATGATGGTTGTCTGTCTGCCAAATTGCTCTTGCCTATTAGTAGGAATAAAGTCAAAGGTAGTATGTTGCTAATCATCCCATTTGTATACTGAGTATTTCTGACTCATGTTCTCAAACATGCCCATTTTTGGCTCATACTCTTTCCTTTTGTCCTACTTTGCTGTAGAGAATAAGAGAGGTGGCATGCAAGGGGCTTGAGACTTTCAACTATTCCATGCACAGGGATCAGCAGCCTTTGGCAGGCAGCCCATCAGGGTCATGTGTTGGCAGTCCTTGAGACATTTTGTTTACGTTGACTGTCTGCAGGAATGCCCCCCCCCCCCATCTCCCGCGGTTCCTAGTGGCTGCAGGTGACCATTCCTGGCCAGTGACCACAGAGAGCTGTGGGGGCCATGCCTGCAGATGGTCAATATGAAAAAATGTCTTGTAGATCACCAGTGGATTATCCGTGCTGGGTTGCCAGCCTCATGTTATCGTTTACCTCATTTGCATCCTTCAGTCACACTTCTGCTGGAACACCAGAATCCTACTTTCTGTGCTAGTGTCTGGTCAGAAGTTGCAGGATCAAGGTCCAGATTGTCACCATCAGCATTTTCATCCTGAGTGCATCAACAACACTTTGATTATTTCAAAACTTTTTCCAAATATCTTTTCAAAAAAGACATTTCCTGAAATTCACCCTCCCCCTGTAAATAAATTCAGGTTTGACCAATTGTCATTTTCTGATGAAAAATCATTTTATCAAAAAATTCCCAACGAGTTCCAGTGAGATCTCTTATATATAAAGGGCCAGTAAGATATAGGAGCCAGTATCATGAAGGCCAACCAGCCCAAAACCTTAGAAATCTCAATTAAATTAGCAATGTGACATTCTTATTATAACAGGTAACCTTTCCCCATTTTTACATAATTCACTCTCTTCTTTTCAAGCACACAGCTTCACGCTACTGCATGCCCACAACCACCTTTACAGGGAAAGGAAGATACTAATAAAATACAGTACAGGTTGGACCTTCCTGATCCAGCACCCTTTGTACCTGACCGGTCTTGGGGGAGGGATTTTGCTAGACCAGGGGAGGTCATTTCTAGACCCCCTGCTGCCTCCCCCACACCTGGCCTGCTGGCCTTCCAGATGGTGCTTCACCTTCTGCTGGCCCTGTTGCCCTGCCAGTCGCTGAGCAGCCATCTGTGCCATGGCTCCAGGCCCTTCTGGGTAGCTGTGCATGCCGCGCTGGGGCTCTGGGTCCCACTGGGCAGCCCTGCACGCTATGCTGGGGCTCCAGGACCCGCTGGGCAGCTGCACACCATAGATCCCTGCCCCACCGAGCTACTGCTGCTCGCAGCCCTTCCCAGTAGCCATGTGTGTCTCCCAACCCCGCAGCGCAGACCTGCTGCCATATGCTGAATGGCCCTGCAGGCAGCCCACTGCCCTCCCAGGATCCTTCCCATTCGCCCTCCACCGGGACTCTCTAGTCATGCAGCATCTGTGCTAGACCATGGATGTTTCTGGACCAGAGAATCCCGGTTAAGAGAGTTTCACCCTGTACAAAGATTCAGGGCAGGGGGCTGAGATTTGACTCAAACCATTGGGATAGGCAGTTGTGTCCATTTTAAATCCTTATCCGCTGTGTTTATCTTGTTTTTTGTTTTTATCGAATATTCAATATGTCTCCTGCAGGGACTGGTCCTATTTATTTCCTATAGTAGAGACTATTCAAATGCCCTACTCTATACTAGTTTATAGAAAAATCGATGTATTGGAAATATTATATATTATGGCATTTGAGGGAATACTTTCACTTACCTTCAGAATTTATATTTATGATGAATTTCTGAAGCATGGAATTGTATCCATGGTGCATTACTGATGTTGCCTTTTTCTTATATGTAATCCCATTAAAGAGAGAGAGAGAGGGGGAGAATCCCATTTTGGTCATTCTGGTCACTCAGCAATGGTTTTGAATTAAAATTCTCTTTTAAAATGAAAATCTCTTTTGTCCAACCCTAGCCTGTGCTGTAAAAACTAATTCTAAATGTTAAAGTGAATAAATTGAAATGATTAGCTGAATTACTACAATGTGACTCTGTGTACAAGGATCAGTCTTGCAGCACATTTTTGAGTTAATATTTAAGAACTACAGTAGCACCCTCAAGTGGTGATGCTGATCTTTATGTATAGCTTTTTCTAATCTTTTTATCCAGGCTGCAAGTGATTAAGCTTCATTCGTGTTGAACAGTTTAGATCCAAAGTCTGATCCTGCTCTCTTTGTTTGGGTAAAATAGCCATTGATTATAGTTACAGGCTGTCCTTGCTATAAGTCCAAGATACATTCCACAAAACTTGGACTTACAGTGAAACAACTTAAAGTGGGGAATTTTTTCAACAACTTTAGTGTGGAACAGATGTATACTGGGGCAACTTATAGCGGGGATGCCCTGTAGTGAAACTGCAATCTAAAGTGGAAACATGGGAAAGCTTTTTTTGAAGTGCCGGATGATTTTATGTGGCACATAAAACATTTCTTGTACCATTGGGAACACGTGCTGCTGCTTTTTTGTGCTTGCAAATACAAATATGCTGATCTTTATAACACTTCAGAGAAAAAAGAGAAACAGAAGCTAGGACTTTTTAATGCATAGGACAGAGACAGAAGGAATGGCAGAAACTGGAGATGGCAAGAGCACATCTGAAACTCAGTGCATTTGCTGCACCGTTTCAGTGAATCTAACTGCAGTTACTTATGAATTTTACTGTCTCATTGAAGTTTGTTAGGTTCACCTATGAAGCACTGTGATTTCAGCGTCTCTCTTTTGGCTGCCTGTATAAGCAAGCCTGAATCCTCTGACACTCTGAATTACCTCTTGTAAATACCAACAAGAGGACAAAGTCTTGCCTCAAAAAATTAGTAGCATCCTATATTCATGACATCCTCTCCAGGGACTTAATCCTTTTTCTGGTACCCAAAGAAGGGGGGAGTCAATAGGATATGAGAATATGAGAGATCAGGGTTCTGTGCTCTGGTACAGATTTGTGAGATTCTGAACAAATCACTTAATTCCTTCATGTCTCCGTTTCTCATTTGTAAACTAAGGCTAATGATGTTTACTTAGTACAAGTCTCATGAGGCAAGCCTCTTTCGGGTTCTTGGCTGAAAATAGCTATAGGCCTGTTTGTTGTCAAACAAATATTTTACAGAGTCCATTTTCCTGAGAGAGCGATCATCTCTAGACCATATTGGTGTCTTAAATGAAGAGAGAGATTTTTGTGCTTCTTTGACTAAATAGTTGCTAGATTTATGTCCTACCATTTTCAGTAAATTTGCAATTTTCAATTAAACACTCATATCAAATATTCTGTACAATTCAGTTATAATAGCTAACATTTATGTGCTTCTTTCAAAACACAGTATAGAAGAAAATAGCAGAGAATGATAATGCAAAATAGATCCTATGAAACAGTGTTATCTTCTTTGACTCTTTTGGCATGTCCCTGGTAGACAGAAAATGCAACTCTCCTAGGAATTTTCTTAATTAGCTTGAAGAGTCCATATAATTAAATAAGCAACTAAAATGTAATCATGAGAGCTACCATGTTCTCCAAAAAGGGTGTCTGTGAGAATAATAGCATTCCTTGAAAATTCAGCAAACGCATAGGCAAATTTGTAAAGACCTAATGTTAAAAGAATAAATTATTATAATGTTAATATTTTTGCATCAACAGTGTGGTGTTTTGTGGTTGGAAATATTTTTAATGTTAATTGACATCTATTCCATTGCTATATGCACAGGAATTCAATTATGTTTTTAACTGCATATTCCAGTCAGTCAAGATAAACCCAAGGAGCACATAATTGAGAACATAATTTGATTCATAAAGTTTTGGGAGTTTGTGTAAGAAAACATATTGCTTGGTTAGACTGTAAAACGTACATTAGTATGGCTAATAGGAGGAAGTCAAATCTCCTTGTCTTTGGCATATAGAACCAGACCCCTAAAGATAAGTGCCTAAAATGAAAGTAGGTACCTTTTTGAGATTTTCATAATTGTCCTTATGCCTAACTGCTATTGCTATAAAAAACCTAAGTGCATTTCAGAATGCTGCTTCTCACCTGTCTGAACCTTTAGAAATCTGCCCCATAATCTCTTTCATTGCCTCACTCTGAGGGAGAGGAGTAAGTTTTTAAAAGGAAGCATATATCCTGATACAATAAGTGCAACAAGATTTAGATGAGTTGTTTGAAATTAAATCTCCTATGTGACTTTCAGGTTCATTAAGTCAGATGTGCAGCTCTGCCTGTGCTCATAAACTTTTGTTAAACCGGAAAGGAGATGGCTAGATAATCTTCCATCAGTATTTCACTCTTCTTCCCATGTTTTGTGTTCCATGAGACATTAATACATTTGGCTGCACACCCATTTATAAGGCAATTTATTTGCAAATACTTAATAACAATTGACCAAAAACATTAACAAACCCTTTAACCAGCTTTAGCAGTCTTACGTTGTTTTGGGCCTCATGTGACCAGGAATTAAATAAATGGGAAAATTTATGTATTGAAAAATCTTTAGAGGTTGATTAATTCATTTCTTTTAATGGAGATGAATGGACCGGAAAAACCATATACCAGTACTAACCTTTCTTCTCTTTAATATAAATATCAATCTGATATTCAGTTGGACATTCACAGATTCAGTTTACTTCCTTTTACTTCAACAAGAAAGCTGTCTAGTCTATCAGCTAAAGATTTGGTGACAAAAAGTCCCGAGAAGCACAATTCCGTTTAAAGAAAATCTTTTTTATTACAGAAAAGAAGTCTTCAGACAAAACTATTTTATATCTTGTCTGTTCCTTTATATAGCTCTGGCATGTCTTTGAAATGTTGCCTGGTTAAATCCCTTGCATTTCACTAGAATTTTATTTTGTTTGCAATTTCCTTTTGGCAGATGGCAAAATCAGAATTTCTCTGAAGTCCATTTATTCTGTGCTGCCAATGTTATATTGATTATAGATAAAAGATAGTGGGTTAGCACTAGGCCATTCCATAATGGAGAGACAAAAAAGCCCAGACACATTACAGGTGCTAGGATGGAGAGCCCTCTAAACCTGTATCCACACAGGGGCGGATATAGGGCAGGGTGAACGGGGCGGCCGCTCTGGGCCCCGCGCTTCTGAAAGCCCCGCGCATGCGCGGTGGCACCGCTGCGCATGCGCATGGTGTCACTGCGCATGCTCCGTGGCAAAGGGGGGGCCCCGCGGAATTACGCTGCCCGGGGCCCCGCAAAACTGTCATCTGCCCCTGCATCCACATATGCAGTTCATGCGTCTAGTCGGTAATTTAGAATGTAAGTATAGAAAGAATGATGTCAGTGGTATTCCTGCAATAGGGATGGAAGTGGTCCAGGCTATACAATAAGCAGGAACTTCTCAAACATGATAGTGTGTAAAACTTCACAGAGATTGAATAAGATGGAATTTCCCCATCTATTCTTTATAAGGCTTGAGAGATAAAACCCACAGTCCTACAACTGCCCCCTCAGCCTTTACAGCTTCTTTATGAAGCAACACCTGATCATTTTCCACTGATAATCTTTGTCAGTAATCCCCTTAATCAGGCAGCTAAGTTGGCACCGCTACATGTTCCCAATTTTACCATCAAATATTGGCAAAACTTTGCTGTACAGTCAGATAATGAAGAATATTAGAGAGCAGGTTCCAGCATTTCCTAGGTCTTGCACAAAAGACTCAGACATTTTTTGTACTGTGAGGATAGCTGCATCTCTCCATAACTGTACTTCATAACAATGGAAATGGAGGATTGAAAGGGACCTCCATAGGTCATCTATTAACAACCCCTCATCTTAAGGCAGGAATATTTAGTATGGCTGTCTGTCTTAATGACAGTTTTGTGGCTTCATACAGCAAAACTCTTATAGCTACATAAAATACTAGCAAAGTCAATAAAAACAAAAATTTTCATACAGTGTCATGTTTATATTGGTCTCTATGGGTACATCTACACTACAACATTAATTCGAACTAACTTAGTTCGAATTAGTTAATTCGAACTAAGCTAATTCGAACTAACGCATCTAGAACTAAAAACTAGTTCAAATTAGCGTTTTGCTAATTCGAACTAGCACGTCCACATTAAGTGGACCCTGAACCAGGCTTAAGGATGGCCGGAAGCAGTGCCGGCAGGGCATAAGAGGAGGACTTAGAGCATGGAGATGCTGTCTCAGGCTAGCCGAGGGCTGTGCTTAAAGGGTCCCGACCCTCACCCCGGACAGACAGTTCTCAGGGTTCCCTGCTTGCAAAGCAGTCCTGGCTTGGAGTGCCCTGAGTGCCCACACTGGGCACATCACAGCACTCGGCCATCAGCCCGGCTGCACTTGCCGCAGGCTGCCATCTGGGGAGAGGAGGCAATTGGGGGGCTGCAGGAGAGCTTCCACCCCGAGGAGCCCGCAGAGCCAGCCCAGTCCTCCCCATCGGGGGCTCGTGCCCCATTCCTCCCTCGCCTCCTTCCACTTACCCTTCCCTAGCCCCTCTTCTTGATGTACAAAATAAAGATAACGTGTCTTCCAAAATGGAATCTGTCTTTATTGAACAAAACTGGGGGAGACTGGGAAAAGGAGGTGGGAGAGGGGAAGAGAGAGGCTGGGGGAGGGGAGGGCAACTAAAATGATCAGGGGTTGGGAACAGGTCCCATATGAAGAGAGGCTAAAGAGACTGGGACTTTTCAGTTTAGAAAAGAGGAGACGGAGGGGGGACAGGATAGAGGTCTCTAAAAGCATGAGTGGGGTGGAGAGGGTGCATACAGAAAAGTTCTTCATTAGTTCCCATAAAGAAGGACTAGAGGACACCAAAGGAAAGGAATGGGTAACAGGCTTCAAACTAACAACAGAAAGTTCTTCTTCACAAAGCAAAGAGTCAACCTGTGGAACTCCTTGCTGCAGGAGGCTGTGAAGGCTAGAACTGGAACAGAGTTTAAAGGGAAGTGAGATCAAGTCATGGAGGTGGTGTCCATGGAGTGGTATTAGCCAGGGGGTAGGAGTGGTGTCCCTGCCCAAGGTTTGTGGAAGGTTGGAGAGGGATGGTACGAGACAAATGGCTTGGTCGCTGTCTTCGGTCCATCCCCTCCAGGGTCCCTAGGGTTGGCCGCTGTCGGCAGACAGGCTACTGGGCTAGATGGACCTTTGGTCTGACCCAGGATGGCCATTGTAAGCTCAGGGCTCAGGGTCGGGGGTCTCAGTGGACCCCCTTGATTCTCTTGCACACCTGCTCCTGGGTGGCCAAGCTGGCAGCTATCCTGCCCAAGCCAGCCACTTTCCTGTGCCTAGTGCGGAGATCGTGGACGAGGTACACGGTGTCCGCACTAGCCCAGGCGGATGCCCGCCTCTTGCGGTCCCGGGCAAGCTCCCGGGAGCCGCCAGCCTGGTCCCAGGAAGAGGGGGAGGGCTGGGGGGCATCGGGTGGGTGGCTCGATCCATGCCAGGTGCAGGGTCTGCTGGCTGGGTGCTGGCAGGCTTGCACCTGGCACGGGCACCATAGCCAGCCTGTGCTCCTTTAAGGGGGCCGGGAGGGGGGCAGTAGAGTTTCCCTGGTGTTGGCCAGAGTGGCCACCAGGGAAACCTGGGGAGGGCTAGCCTCCCACTAGTTCGAATTAAGGGGCTACACACCCCTTAATTCGAACTAGCTAGTTCGAACTAGGCTTAATCCTCGTGGAATGAGGATTACCTAGTTCGAACTAAGCGCTCCGCTAGTTCGAATTAAATTCGAACTAACGGAGTGCTAGTGTAGCGCCTATGAAAGTTAGTTCGAACTAACTTTGTAGTGTAGACATACCCTCAATTATACGATAATGTAAAGTGCATGTACATACTGTATTAGACATGTGTTTTATGTCATTTGCTAATGTTTGCAAACATGTTAATGATGTTGAACTTGTCATGGTGTAGATGACGTTGTAATGTAAAAATGGATAGATTAAAAAAACAAAAAACCCAAGGAGCTGGAAGCAGTAGTAACATCAGTGAAAATTGTAAGAAATTGAAAATGACTAATACAAACCCCATCCTCAGTTCTGCAAGGAATGTGTTTCTGTTGGATTCACATCTACAAATTGCAATCCACTTCAAGCTTTGTGTTCCCTTTCAGGAGAGGCTCTCTCAAATAACAGTATGAAAAGGTGCATTTGCAATGACATTTGAGGACAAAATATGTTGTACATGCGGGTAAGCCAGTAGAATTTTTTTGAAGGAAGCTTTCTGAGTTCCAGATTTGAGAGCTTAAAATGAAATATGAAAAAAAAAGCTTTCAACTATTTCTGTAACAGCACCTGAAGCTTCCTATATACATCATTTGGCCCACTTGACATCTGAGTTCAAGTGATATTTCCCCACCATTGAACACAACTCAGCTCAACTCAACTGGGTAAGAACCCATTCATTTTGTCAGATGTTAGAACTAGTAAGCTCTCTGCCAGTCACCAAGAAAATCTTTTGAGCTGTCCTCAGACCACAGTCTGCAAATGAAGTGTAATGACTTCACAAGAGCCCAGTTCTGGTGTTTAGTACAAAAAGAGTACAGTGACCTTGGGAACCAGGCTTTGGATGCTCTGTTACCTTTTGGGTCAACATTTCTTTGTGAAGTCTCCTTTTCTGCTATGCCTGCCATCAAAACAAAAAGCAGAAACAAACTCAATGTGTAGAAAAACTTAATTGTTGCTGTTGCTTCACTGCTTCCCAAAATGATGACACACACAAGTGAAAAACAGACTCAAAGATTACACTGAACCATGAGTATAATTCTTATATTCTAATCAATTTATTTTATAATGATATGGTGAAAATGAGGCAGTGAGCAACCTTACATGTAACAGCATGCTGACACTTTTGTATTATGTGTGATTTTGTAAGCAAGCTGTTTTTAAGTGAGGTGAAACTTGGGAGAATACAAGACAAATCAGACTCCTGAAAAGGATACAAAAGCTTGAAAAGATCAAGAACTTCTGGATCCATACATACATAAGTAACAATATTTTAAGATTTTGGCTGTCCTGTGAAGAGGTCAGTTGTATGTGATGAATCCGAGGAACTGTCCCAGATTGAAGTGTCATTAGAGGAGGTTTTGGAACAAATAGAAAAACTTAATGTTCACAAATATCCGGGACAGGATGGCATTCACCCAAGGGTTCTAAAAGAACTCAAATGGGAAATTGCTGAACTATTCTCTGTAGTTTGTAACCTATCCTTTAAATCGGCTTCCGTACCTAATGCTGGAAGGTAGCTAACGTGACACCAATATTTAAAAAGGGCTCTAGAGGCAATCCTGGCAATTACAGACCAGTAAGTCTAACTTGAGTACTGGGCAAATTAGTCGAAACAATACTAAAGAATAAAATTGTGAGGCATGTAGAAGAACATAATTTGTTGGGCAAAAGTCAACATGGTTTCTATAAAGGGAAATAATGTCTTACTAATCTATTAGCGTTCTTTGAAGGGGTTAACAAACATGCAGACAAGGGGGATCCAGTAGATAAAGTATACTTAGATTTTCAGAAAGCCTTCAACAAGGTCCCTAACCAGAGGATCTTGTATAAATTACATTGCCATGGGATAAGAGGGAAGGTCCTTTCATGGATTGAGAACTGGTTAAAAGACAGGAAACAAAGGGTAGGAATAAACGGTAAATTTTCAGATTGGAGAGGGGTAATTAGTGGTGTTCCCAAGGGTCTTTCCTGGGACCAATCCTGTTCAACTTATTCATAAATGATCTGGAGAAAGGGGTAAGCAGTGAGGTGGTAAAGTTTGTGGATGATACCAAACTGTTTAGGATCGTCAAGACAGAAGCAGACTGTGAGGGACTCCAAAAAGATCTCACCAAACTGAGTGATTGGGCAACAAAATGGCAAATGAAATTTAATGTGGATAAGTGTAAAGTAATGCACATCGGGAAAAATAACCCCAACTATACGTACAGCATGATGGGGGCTAATTTGGCTATGACTAATAAGGATAGAGATCTTGGAGTTATTGTGGATAGTTCTCTGAAAACTTCCACACAGTGTGCAGCGGCGGTCAAAAAGGCAAATAGGATGTTAGGAATTATTAAGAAAGGGATAGAAAATACGACAGAATATCTTACTGCCCCTGTATAAAACTATGGTACGCCCACATCTTGAATACTGCGTAGAGATGTGGTCTCCTCACCTCAAAAAAGATATTTTGGCCTTAGAAAGGGTTCAGAAAAGGGCAACTAAAATGATTAGGGGTTTGGAACGGGTCCCATATGAAGAGAGGTTAAAACAACTGGGACTTTTCAGTTTAGAAAAGAGGAGACTGAGGGAGGATATGATAGAGGTATATAAAATCATGAGTGGTGTGGAGAGGGCGAATAAAGAAAAGTTATGTATTAGTTCCCGTAATAGAAGAACTAGAGGACACCAAATGAAGTTAATGGGTAGCAGGTTTAAAACTAATAAAAGAAAGTTCTTCTTCACACAGCGTGTAGCCAACCTGTGGAACTCCTTGCCAGAGGAGGCTGTGAAGCCTAGGACTATAACAGAGTTTAAAGAGAAGCTAGATAATTTCATGGAGGTTAGGTCCATAAAAGACTATTAGCCAGGGGATAGAAATGGTATCCCAGGCTGGAGATGGACGGCAGGAGACAAATCGTTTGATCATTGTGTTTGGTCCACCCTTTCTGGGGCACCTGGTGCTGGCCACTGTCGGCAGACAGGCTACTGGGCTAGATGGACCTTTGGTCTGTCCGCGTACGGCCGTTCTCATGTTCTTTTGTATGTATTTTCTCTCAGTTGTTCATGTCTTGCATCAACTTTCCATGAGTGCTATTCAGAGTTAGCCTATACACGTGGCATTTGCCCATTGCAGGAAACCTGAAGTTTTTCAGGGTGGCAAAAATTGGAAGAGGCCATGCCTTAGAAATTGTTGCAATAGGAAAAGCAGCACTTAATCTTAGAAATATATGAAGACTTTAGGGGCTAAACATGTTAGGGTCTGAGGTGGGGGGAAGCTAGGTACAGCTGCTCCTGCCTTGCCTTCCTCCCTAAAATTCACCTCTGTTGCTTCTTTACCATTCTTTTGTGCAGTTAACCAATTCCTTCCCCTGCATCATCCATAGTCCTCATCACCTTCTGCTTTTAGGTTTGTTACTTCATCCTCAGCTGCTCCCAACCCCTTCCCCTCTTCTATTTTTTATATCCTACCTCTGTTGGAGCTCATCCACCTGTTTCCACCCTCACTCTGAATCCTGGAGCCTCTTGTTCTAATACACCTTGAATTGCCTATTCCCAAACCTTTTTCTCCCCCATGGGCAGTTCTGCCCCTCCACCCAGTGGACCACTGAAGCCGTGGAAAAATATTCTTTCCCAAATGTACCTCTCCATTCAGGATCAGAAGCATTTATATGCAGCCATAAACGAGGAATTATTACTTGTCTGATTAACCCCGCAGCCTGGGACAAATACTTCCTTTGTCCTTCCCATTTATCTCCCTGAATCAGTGCTGTCCCCAGCTGCTTGTCTATATAAAAATTATTTAAATGTGATATTGGCTTGTGATGCAGTGTGCCCAAAAATGCTATAGAAAGAGAAGCTGAAGAGTATTGTATGCCTCTCTCAAGCAGCACATTTCCCCCTAGTCTTCAGCAAAATCAGTGTGAGCTTTGTGCATTTGTCCAAAGTCCTGTGTTTCCCTAAACTTCAGAAATGGGGTCTAAGTGTCAGCTAAAAGCCACCTGTTTGCTCTTCCCAGCACAGCTATTAGATAAAAACTGGAGCAAGTATGTCCCCAGAGATTGTTAATCTGGTACACAGTACTCATTTGTCACAGAAAAGAGAGATTGTGTTCTTCTGTTTTTTTAGAAGGCACAAAATCACAAATAAATAGCTGGCATAAGCGCCATTAAAGTTTCATACATTGAAAGTTTTATCTAAGAAAAATAAATTCTTATAGGAGTACAAAAAATCTGTTTCATGTTTGAGAAGTTGGTATTTAACATCTCTTGCAGTATTTTTTTATTTATCTCTAGGTAAATGAGATCCTGTGTAAGAACAGCTACGAATTTTATGGTGGCACATGACACTAGAGGAGAACTCTCTATTTGCCAAGTGAACCATTGATGAGACTTTTGCAGAGCAGTTAGCCTCATGCCATAAAATTAGTGGTATAGCCTAGGCTAAAACTAATGTCCATCTATAGGCTGAACCTCTCTAATCCAGCAACATCTGTGGTCCTGCGTGATTTTAGCTGGATGTCCACTTGTCATGGGCATAGCCAAGTTTCCTGTGGTCCCATAAAGTTTGTTTACAGCCATCCATCCAGGCTCTCAGTGTTCTGTGCTGTTATTTAGCTTTAATTTACCCCTAAATGTCTTCTAAGATCCTAGTAAGCAGCGGAAGTGTTGGCAATGCTGCTAGACAACATTGACCTCCCATGGTTTGGCAAATTCTCTGGTTCAGCAAAGGTCAGGTCCTACGGGTGCTCAACTAGAGAGGATCGACCTGTAATTGGTGGACAAAGCTACATTTTAATAAACATTAGGCCTCCAAGAGAAAGAAAGGAAGAAAGAAAGAAAACTTATTGACATAATCTAACCACAATAAGCATAAAATTTATTATATTAAGGACACAGAGGGTATGTCTACACTACCCTCCTAGTTCGAACTAGGAGGGTAATGTACGCATACCGCATTTGCTAATGAAGCCCGGGATTTGAATTTCCCGGGCTTCATTAGCATAAGCGGGGAGCCGCCATTTTTAAATCCCCGCTGCTTCGAACCCCGTGTAGCGCGGCTACACGGGGCTCGAACTAGGTAGTTCGGACTAGGGTGCCTATTCCGAACTACCGGTACACCTCGTTTCACGAGGAGTAACGGTAGTTCGGAATAGGACCCTAGTCCGAACTACCTAGTTCGAGCCCCGTGTAGCCGCGCTACACGGGGTTCGAAGCAGCGGGGATTTAAAAATGGCGGCTCCCCGCTTATGCTAATGAAGCCCGGGAAATTCAAATCCCGTGCTTCATTAGCAAGTGCGGTATGCATACATTACCCCGCTAGTTCGAACTAGCGGGGTAGTGTAGACATACCCTAAGTCCCGGTGATGTGTACTAGCCATAGCTTAAATCATAAATACTTTGTTTTCATGCAAACTAAGACCTTCTATAAAATGACTAGTTAGAAAGGGTTTTTTTTTCTATCTTGAAATACCAGTTGGCCTGTGATGGGGTGTGCATACCCTGCAGTGGCCAGGCGGGCGTAATGCCCTGTGGGCAGTGGAAGTCCCATTCCCCAGCCACTCTGGACATGCACCAAGGGCTGGAGCAGCTTCAAAGGGAACAACTCAGCTCAGTTTGGGCTGGATGTTAGAGAGGAAGGACCTTCTAGAGTTGCTCCAGAGGTGGACTAGCCAGAAACCCAGACTCTACAGAACCAGATGACCTGGAAAGTATGTGAAGCACTCCAACTCTAGATTTGGTAGGAAGTGACCCACGGAGGGTGCACAAGCGGTTTCTCCCACCTGAGTGAGCTCAATCTGTTGCAGTCAGATTCCCTGCTGAGCAAGTCAGATTCACTGTCACTAATAGGGTCGGGGTCCGGTTGAGAAGGACAGACCCGGACCCTGCTACCGGGGCTGCTGTTCCAAATCCCTGTAACTCTAGCCATTAGGCTGTGCTGCCCCCATATCCCAGGGTTGTGTTATGGACTCTTATTGACTCTAGCCATTAGATGATGCTGCCTTGAACCCCATGGCTGTGTTATAGACTGTGGCCATTGAGCCATTCTGCCTCAGGATGAAATGTGTTTGCAACATGACAGGTCCCAACTGAAAAGTCATGTTAGTGTTTCCCCTTAAAAATAGTGTCTTACTACTTGTGACTATGAACATATGAAAATAATAGGAAGCGCTGTTGTTTAGATGTATCCGTTTTCATTCAACATATGCTGTGGTGTCTGGATGTCAAGATCACAAGTAAATAGAGACAGCCATTTTAAAAAAAATGAAGGTGAAACATTAAGAACTTCTGTTTACAATCCTTAAACTTAGTCATCGTGAGGAATAAAAGTAATACTAAAAGCAGAGGAGAAAGAATACTAAGGTCTTTTTTCCCTGAAAATGCCATTTTGAGAAGTCTTGCAGAAAAAAGATGTCTTCTATATAGCCCTAAAAGTCAGTCAGTCTTAGGCCATCAGAAATTAAGTTGAGCCTAATACTGGTAGGACTCAAATTGAATCAGACCAATGATCCCTTGGTATCCTGTCTTCAGACAGTGGACAGCACTGAATAGATTGAATAGAACCAGGGAATTATCGAATGATCCATCCCATCTTGTCTACTCCCAGCTTCTGGCACTCAGAGGTTTAGGGACACTCAGAATATGGGCTTGCATTCTTGACCGTCTTGACTAACCGCCATTGATGGATCTGTCTTCCATGAACTCATCTAACTCTTTTTTGAACCCAGTTATACTTTTTGCCTTCACAGTATCCCCTGGCAATAACTTTCACAGGTTGACTGTATACTGTGTGAAGAAGTACTTCCTTATGTTTGTTTTAAACATTCTTATTCATTCCGTTGAGTGATCTCTTGTTATTGTGTTATGTGAAGGGATAAATAACACTATTTCTTCACATCTTTCGTGATTTTTTTCTGACACCTCTATCTTGTCTCCCTTTAGTTTTCACTTTCTAAAATGAACAGTCACAATCTTTAGTCTGTCCATACATGGAAGCTATTCTACATCCCTTATCATTTTTCTTGTTTTTCTATATATCTTTTCCAGTTCTAATGTATTTTTTGAGATTAGGGTGATCAGAACTGCAAGCAATATTCAAGGTGTGGGCATACCATGGCTTTATAAGGTGGCATGATATTTTCTGTCTTAAAATCTATTATTTTCTTAATGGTTCCTAACATAGTTTTTTGTTTTGGTTTTGACTGCTGCTGCACTTTTATCTGATATTTTCAATGAATTTTGTCTGGTCCTGGAGTTAGGCATATTGGACTGTAATTGCCAGGATAGCCACTGCAGCCTTTTACCCTCAAGTCATGTTATACAAAAGCTGATTAAGTGATAGGTTACCTTTCACAGTTACTAGTTCATAGAATCACAGAATACTACCATTGGAAGTAACTTAGAAAGGTCATCACATCCAGTCCCCTGCCCTCACTGCAGGATCAAGTACCATCTAGATCAGCATTTCTTAAAGTGTGCCATGAGGCAGTCCGAGGTATGCTGCAGAGAGAACAGAATTCAAAATGGCTTAAAGGGACAAGCCTCTTTTTTGGGGTGGTGGGGAGATTAACTTTTCCATTGGGGCTTTTTTTTTTCCTGAACAAAAAAATCCTTGGTGTTCCCTATAAAAAAAAATACTGTTTAGTGTTCCTCAGTCTTAAAAAGTTTAAGAAATACTGATCTAAATCATCCCTGACAAATGTTTCACCTCTTAAATATCTCCAGTGATGGATATTCCACAACTTCCCTAGGCAATTTATTCCAGTTCTTAACCACCCTGACAGCTAGGAAGTTTTTCCTGATGTCCAACCTAAACCTCCTTTGCTGTAATTTAATCCAATTGCTTCTTGTCCTATAATCAGAGTCCAAGGAGAACAATTTTCTCCCTCCTCCTTGTAACATCCTTTTAGGTACCTTTTAATTCTGCAATTTTGTATCTGAGTTCTGTGGAACAATTTGGTTCTGGTGGCTTATTACAGTTCAATTTATCAATTTTTTCCAAAATCTCCTCTAGTGATGCCTCAGTCCTGACATGTCATCTACAAAGAATGGCTCAAATATGGGAATCGTCTGCAGTGAAGACTGATGTAAAGAATTAATGTAGTTTCTCTTCAAAGGCCTTGCCTTTTTTAATGCTCCTTTAGCACATTGATCATCCAGTGGCCCCACTGATTGTTTGCCCAGCTTCCTGCTTCTAATGTACTTACATTTTTTGCTGTTCAGTTTTTATGCATTTTCATAGTTAATCTTTGGATTCTTTTGACCTACTTTTTGTCTTTGTACACTCTTGCAAGTAAGAGTTTATGCTTTTTTCTATTTTTCTCACTAGGATTTGATTCCTGGTTTTTAAAGGATGTCTTTGCCTCTGACTACCTCTTTTACTCAATTGATTAGTCACAATGGAATTTTTGATCTTCTTACTGTTTTTTTGGTTTTGATTTTTTTTTTACTGTGAGGGAAAATAGTGTTTCTTTTTCTAGTATTTTCTATTTAGCTTTCACACATTTCACTTTTGTGACTGTCCTTTTAACTTCCATTTAACTACCTTTTTAAATTGTGTGTAGTTCCCCTTCTTGCAGTTAAATGTTACTGTGGTGTGTATTTCCCTGTTTCAGGGTTGTTATATTTAGTTACATTCTGATCATTACTGAGAGGTTCGACTGTATTCACCTTTTAGATCATTTGCTCTGCTTAAAATGAAATCAAGGGAATGCCAATCCTTCTGTAGCTTTAAGAATGTCATTAATACATATTAGAATATCTACTTCATAAATATTGAAGGATATGTTACTAAGTAGGTACTTTTGTTCTGTATGCAATATTGTATCCCAGACTAGATAACCAGGAGGTGTTTGGGAGGAATCATATTTGTTTTTAAGGGTCTTATTTAGTTTTGTTCCCAGGGGACAAAGGACAGGGAAGGGGAAGGACAGGATTTTTTTGAAGAAGATTAATTAAATACCTCAGATCCCAGTAATTGTTGTTTTGGAAACTTTTATATTTGACTTCCAAGTTTATTTCACAACATAAATTACTTTCATTACCAAAAATAACCTCCCAAGCTGACTTGCTCTCTTTCTGTAATGAAACCCCATTTATGCAATATCTGTATAGGAGTTATTTATTGCCACTTGGATATTATCTTTCAAACTCTAGTACTTTTTCCTTTGAAGGGGGGCGGGCTGTCCTGTTCTTTGTGCCACCATGGTACATATTCATTATGATACACTGTTTCATTATATAATCACATACATAGACCAATCTCACTCAGTGCACAGTCAGGCACAACAGAGCAGTAAATGAGGCAGAGAATTGAAAGAAGAAAAAGGGAACACTAAGTTTCAGGTATTGAACTGAGACTTAGCAGTACTGGGTTCTTTCCTTGGTTTTGCAACATGGACAAGATATAATCATTAGGCTTGGCAGAATTCAGTGTTTAGCTTGTTAATAATTGTAATGAATAATATTATTTTGTAGCATTTTTACATTGTACAGACACATTTTCAGAGTGGGGAAATTGTTGGGGGGTGGGTCAGACAACATGGAAGGTCAGACAACAATTACTTAATGACCATTAATATTGGGATTCAAGAAGTTAAAGCATTATAACCATTAAACACAAATGGTCAACATCGCATGTCAAAATGTACCAACTAAATATTCACAATTTAAACTTTTGAAGCTGCACTTTTTGTTACATTGTCTATTGTAAATTTCAGTTAGTGTTGATGGAAACATTTTTGTTGGTTTGTAGGGGTATAGTGAAGTCAATGTATATTGACATTTACTGATAAAAATCTAATCCTTCCAAACCTAATCATAATGTATATGCACAAGAGGGCTTATGTTAGGTTACAAAGGCAGCTGTACATCCAAATCCTGAGACTTCTTGTGCATTGGCAAACATCCCTGCTCTAAATAGAACCCTTGGAAGATGGTGGTGTTCCACAGAGGGTTGGAAATTCATCTGCACATAAGAAGTACAGGATCAGGAATTAATTTTGGTATTTCCTAATTTTAGAGTATTTGACTTTGCAGTCGGAATGCTCTTTTAATGCAGTGTTTTATGTGTATGTTCAAACACACATATGTACCACACATACAGTCCAAATTTGAACACATGAAATTTCAATTATCAAGAATTTTAAGAATACTAGAAAGCTATTGAAATTATATGAGCTGTTCAGGGATGTTAAACTTTCCCCTTTAAACTGTGGATGAGACCAGATGTATGTTCTTTTTTCCTGTGTCATCAATTATTTTTCTCACTTTTATGCAATCATTCATGATTTTGGTGCAATTTTTGCTTTGTTATTGTTGAATTTGATGCTTCCTTTATGCTCATTTAAAACAACAACAACTATTTTTTTCCTTTTATACCCTTTTTCATTGGTGGTTGTTGCTAATAGTTCCAATTAGTCATAAAATCTCAGAAGAGTTTACTGACTTGTCAATGCAATTTTTCAGTGATCATAATGAGATTTAAATGAGGAAATTCACAAGGACTCTGGACTAATTTTCAGTTCACTGGTGACAGAACCATGAATCAACCAAGAAGACCACTGACCTATAGAAAGTTGTATTGGTTACATTTAGGTAATTGTGGTACAATGCATAACAAGACTTTTACTTCCAAGAGTCATGAGTTCAGCTTCAGTTTTAATTAAATGTCAGGATCTAAGTTCTGAAGATCAACATGATTATTTTTTTTCTTTCAAGTGCAGTCAGGAAGGAAGCACCGCATGTGTTTTTCTCTCCCCTCCTGATGAGCTAAGGGTTCCTTTTCATCTAAATGTTATGACTTTCCATGTCTGACTTTGAAGACATAAAAAAAGTGCATGAAAATTGGTTGGGTATGAAGTGATTGATGATTAAATGGTATTTTAACAGAGAAAAGCAGGTTAATTGAAACATTGCTTATTTTTCTTCACACTATAGGTTTTACATTATTTAAAAATAAGTGGATTGTGGAGTTATTGATGTAATCAATAAAAAGTTAAGTAAGATCTAAGAGTTTAAAAAGGAATAATTTCCCCCATTGAATCTATTCCCTCTAACTATAAAAGAGGGAAAAGATTTTCTAAAGAGCTTGTGTGATCTGTATGTAGGCACAGACAGATATAGCTTATGTTGTGTGTTGTTTGTCTAATAGTTGTTGGTTAACTTGGATTAGGATATCATCAAAAAGAAAGAGAAGACTTCTGATAAAGGAAGGGAAGGAGATGACAATTCTGGCTTCTCTCTCCTTGGCCTCCGACTTAAACCTAAGCATCCGTTGCTATGGAAACCCAGGAGCCTGATGCTCAGAGAAGATGAATTGTAACCCTCTCTGCTAAAGTAATGACATTGGAAACATGTTGGGCGCCCATTGCAGATTCTCTCGTGTCCACTTTAATCAGGTGCACATTTTCTCCTCCACTAGCTGTAAAAGCGCATTAATTAGTGGCCCCGTTTAGCCTTAAAATTAACACCGCACAAGGTCCAGCTCGTATTGTTTCGAAGTGAAAAGGGGCGAGGGTGGCTACAGCGAGAGACCCCCCTCGCAGTTTTCGCCCGCCACTCTAGGCAGTTTTTAGCTCGATAGTTCCCATTTGTTTATCTGGCTCCTCTGGCTAGGAGCACAGTTCGGGTGGTTTTCCACAGAGGGGCGCTGAAGCACGTTTTAATGCAGCAAAATGAATTAATACAAAAATAGTAAGAGGCACAATTTACTGGATTTCATAAAAGAAAATAAATCGCGAAGAGGCTGAGGGTGGGGGCTGGGAAGTCCCCCCACCCCCGGCTAGTTTCGGAAGGCTGGGTCGCTGCTTCATTGCCCGCACCAGAGATCAAAGCGCCCTGAAAGTGGGGAAGCGGCTTGCTCGCCGGCTCGGCACCAGCGAGGGGGCATCGCTGCGACTCCAGCTGGGTTGTCAGGCGTAGAAACCTCGTCAGGCTCCCAGCTCCGCGCCGCTGGGTCCCGCCTCCTGCCCCCGGCTGCGATCAGGTGTCTGTTGCTCCTTTGCAAGTTCTTTCCCGAAAAGCCAGCGGGAGCGGAGCCCGCCCTCCCTGCCCAGAAGAGCAACGTGCTTTGAATGAGGCTCCCCAGTTCGCAGCCTGCTCCGCTCGCGCTCTTGCCAGGCGACCTCGGAGCCGCCTGGCCAGCCCGGGGAGGCTCTGACCGCAGGCTCGGCCGCCTGCCCCTGCACCCCAGCCCCGTTTAGCACCGCTCCTCTCCGGCGCCATTAGCTGGGGTTCTGCTTCTCCGGGTGGCTCGCAGCAAGCTCGGCTGGTGCAACACTCCTGGGGCCTGCTGGTGTTTTTAAGCCCCCCTCCCTCCCGGGCTGTGGTGGAAGGACGGACGGACGGGGAGAAATAAAGATGCTGCCTCCCTCGCTCCCCCCTCCACCCCAGCTCCACGGATGCGCGGCGGCGAAGAGCTCCCCTGTGTGTCGCGCGCTGTAACCCCCCGCTCCCCACGCGTGTCTCTTGCCCCCCGCCCCTCTCCGGACTGACTTCATGGCTTCGCTGTACCAGAGATTCAGCGGGAAGATCAACACCTCCCGCTCCTTCCCCACGCCGCCCGAGGCGAGTCACCTTCTGGGTGCGCCGTGCCCCGAGGAGGACAGCGCTGCCGGCAAGACCGCCCGTCCGCCGCAACAGGAGAGCCGAGCCCGCTTCCAGTACCAGCCCCGCGGCGACGGCGAGGAGGAAGATGTAAGCCCCCCAGCCTGCTCTGGGGTTGGGTCTGGGGGTCTGGCTCTCGCGCGCGGCTGGGGGTCTGGCGGCAGGTCCCGGATGCTTGGCTGCCTCCCTACCTCCCCCTGCGCCCCGCAAGACGGTGCTTTATTAATGCCCCCCCGGCTCCCGCTGTCCCGGGGACCCTGTCTGGGAGTCACCGCGTCGGGGTTGGAAGCTCGGGCTTCTTGCCGTGGCTGCTGCCTGGAAACCGGCCCGGGAAGCTGCCTCGAGTCCCCTCTGAGCGAGGCTACAACTTTTATGGCTGGGGGCAAAAAGCCTGGCTTTGCCCCGCCTGCCCAGCTCCAGAGCCCGGCCGGGGAGAACTTGGCACCCGGCGCGGCCATTTTTGTTTTGGTTTTGCTCGAAACTCCCGGTGAGCGCCAGGGAGGACGAGCCGCGGCCCGGGGAACTGGTCGGAGTGCAAACTTCCCTCGCCGCGCCTCCCCTGCTGCGGCGGGGAGCAGCGGTTTCAATGCCTTGCATTTGCATATTGCCTTAGAAACAAATGACTCATCCAGGCCCCACTGGCTTGCCGCTGGGACTCGTGGAGGGAAAGAGTTAAATCACCTAGGATCGATTGTTCCTCATTATTTCTTGGGGGCAGATTTAGAAAGGGGGCGGAGGGTGAGAAGGTCTATGCAATCCATCAAATAGTTCCCCATCATTAGTTCAGCCTTGCTGTGGATAGGGTACGTGTGTAAAAGCGTAAGGGAGGAAATAGCTGCAGTCTGGAATAATTATATTGCTGTTTTCCCCCGAAGGTAGATTTGGAGCTGTGACCAGTTTTAATTATAGAAATCACTGATAATTATCCCTTATTAGTAACTGCTGAGACTGTAATTTTATGTCTGAATCCCTGAAATCTCTGTTGAGAGAAGTACTGTAGCGAAGAGAGTTTTGGGATTTTGGTTTTGCCCTGTTTTTTTTTCCCCTTCCATAAAAAAACCCTCAACCTTTTGTACAGGGAAAGCGGGTTAAGTTTTTTCTAGCGGAGAGGAAAGTTGGTCTCAACTCCCCCGGCAGACTTTTCATTCTGTTGCTTCCCAGGGCCAATAAGTTCGCTCAGGAAGAGGAGTTAACTTTTCTCAGTGACTGGTGGGATAAACACGACAGGCGTTTCCGGGGGGTGAGGGAACGCCTAAAGTAAAGTGACCTGCACAAACTGAAACTCCGGACACTTATTTAAAAGTGGTGATTTTAAACCCTTTAATTCTGAAACGGTATCTCTTGAGGGCTTTCTGTTATGACCCTGTAGCGGAAATGTGCCGAAATTTCAGCATGTTGGCCTCTAGGTGTCGCTACGAGAAAGCGAAGTTGCTTCTGTCTGTTATTGGTCTCCGGTATATTTTTCTCCACTGGATTTTTTTTTTATTTAGCTTGGAGCGTATCTTTTTTGGTTTTCAATACGACAGATGTCTGAGACTGTTTGTCTGATAATCAAAAGCGTTGAGCCGAGAAACAAAGGGAATTTAACATGTGCAGATGATTTTTGCTGACACTGCTCTGAACAACCAAACAAACCCTCTCTTCCAAAGTTAGACTCATTAGAAGAGTGATCTGTATAACAAATCTGCATTGCAAAGGCTTTTTCCTTCTAAGCGGGGGGCAAATAGAGATTCTGAGCGTACACAAACAGTGCAGATCAATTCCAGAACTACATTGCTAGACGGCAAGTGCATTTATTTTATTTTATTGCCGAAGTGCACCCGGGAATTAAAGCGTGGGGACTGCAATGCAAATGCAAATGTAATTGATTCACAAGCTTCACATACATTTCTCTAGAGTGTCATTTAGCTAGTTAAGGTTAAGATGAAACCAGAAAGGGAGTAATGAAATTTGCCTTTAAAGTAACTATTGTAGAAATATACAGTGGATATGTCTGACTCTGCTTGCGCTAGGAATTCCAAGTAGTCACACAGTAGAGGTAATAACCCTTGGTTTGGTTCGATCTGTATGGTAAATCATTAATTTTTTTAAAACCAATTGTGCTAAGGGAAGGAATAATGAGACACTCTTATGGTGGTAAAATGGAGTTTGAAAATGCATATTTTCTCCAAAAAGTAGAGGAACAAATTATGCTTTATTTCCCTCCATTTTTCCCCATTCGCTCTTGGGAGATGTGACTTTGTGAGCTGTCCCAGGTGCTGAAGTGATTCAACTGTGCCAGGAAATTACTCTCTCTCTCTCTCTCTCTCTCTCTCTCTCGCTTTGCACTGAGCAAATCAAACGGAAGCTGGTGGCTTTATTGCTGTGTTGTCTTTGTTGTCAGCCTATGAAGTGTGTTCAGAGAGACACCAGTCGGATTTCTGACCTTGGCTATTGAACATTCTCAGTAAAGAGAACGATTTTTTTTCTTTTTGCAGCCGAACTAGCTGATGAATGTCTTGGACGACAGTGACAATAAGCCTTTTGCAGGACCAAATGATGCAGCTTTTGGCATAAAATCCCTAACGGGAAAACAAAATGTGAGGCAGGCACAAGGACAAAACCGGGTGAATGAAGTGCAATGATTGTGTGATTTGGTGATGTACATGTGCAGAATCCATTTACACTAAAGAGAGAAAATACTGAGTGCTGGCAGTTTTGTTGAATTGTAGTGGCATATGCTAGTGCTGTTTGCAGTTGGGGCAGTCTGTCAGTGATTGCACATTAAGCCCCTTTTGAGAGAATTAAATCTCTAATGTCAATTTCACACTGAGGCTGAAACTGAACATTGAAGCTGTTTTTCTCAGTAGAGGATTTTTTTCTTTTCCAAATTTCAGATTAATTTGGTAAACAGTTTTTAAGTCAGAGGTGGGAAATTTTTAAAAAAAGCTGTGTGTGCGTGTGTGTGTTATACTTCAACTAAAAATAAAACTAAGATTTCTTTTTAAAAACTACTGAATTGTTTTACAGTGTGAATAATAATCAGCTAGGTTGAGAGGATTTAAAAATAATGATCATGAGTATTTTAATATCTTAAAGATGTTTATTCTGCTTTCGGCATCATGGATTTATTTTGAGGGGTCAATTATTCTCAAGTATTTCTTACATGTTAATACATTTCCCAGTGCTATACAAGGCAAGTCGGAGATGAAGACAGGGTTCTGGCCTCTCCAATCTATGCTGTTATTTATATGCAATATTTCCCCTTTCCAATGTATTACTTTCAGTACTAGAGGGAACTTGCATGTGATTAAAATGAGAATCAAAAACCTGTATTAAAGCAATGCAAAGAGTCTGTTGTGTACCAACAAAATTAAAAATGAAAAATTTCAGAGTTAAAGTTAAAACTCCCCATCCCACCATGAAGTAGCTGATAAGAGTGAGTTGAGTTTCATGATTAAATCTGAAGTTTTATAAATGAGATAAACCAGTTGCCTGGATGAAATTGGTATTTTGGCATCTAAATTTCACAGTATTTCATTCTGGTAGCTAGTTCTGCACATCAATCAATCAATCAGTCAATCAAATGTTGAGTGATTTGGGGCATCCAGAGAACATGTGTAAAATACTGATATGTTTTTGACATTTGTACTTGTTTTTATTATACAGTTATATCATTCTAAATTATGTCCTTGATTCAGTTCTCTTTGCACAAGTCAATTTCTCAATAGTTTCAATAGACGTACTGAATTGGGGTCAATTATTAAAGCAGCAAAACGAGTGGTCATGTAAACATAACCCAGATGACATAACAGTTTTGCTATAAATATGCCTTTTTAAATTAATGTATTGGAATATGGTACGGTACCTGTGAAGAATGCAAAGAAAATCCAGAGTGTTAAAATACAGAGTATTAATTTATGTTTTGGAAATATAATCACCTTTTTTTCCACTATGAGACTCTTGCTTTTTATATTATCATATAAAAAGAAGATCTTTCTCGATGCTAGCTTTAGAAATCCCCCCCCCCCACACACACACAAACACATAAAATAGAGCTTTTTCATTTTCTCCAAGCTTACTTTTCTTTGGCGTCATAGTGATTAATGAGTTTAATTTTTGTAGGCAACTGCCAGGAGCTGCTGAGTAAGATATACATGATGATTGTGTATAACCTTGTTCCTTTTAATTACTGTGATGATAACAATGCATTAATCAAGTGCATAAGAAATTGAGCACTTCTCTGTAATACAGAATATTGATCTATTTCATAAGACATTGACTATTAAAATGATAACCACAGTAATCCATTTAAAATTAAATTCCCAATGATAAATTATGTGTTAAAGCATTCTACTGAAGTGTCATATAGATTTTCTGTATAAATAGTCAAATGCTGCATTCCTTTTTCATTCCTTCTTCGGGTAAAACTCCTATTGACTGAATGGCATTTTTTACTTGAGTAAAGAATTGGACCAAAAAGAAGTAGCTCTCATTTTTACTTTAAAATCTGGAATACTTTTCATTCAGTTGTATTTTAAATATTTGCCTAACTATAAATTGAGGCTAATTTTAAAAAGGAGGAACTTCTGTTATATTATAGTTTTATAATTTTCCATATTGATAATTCATTCTGGGAATATTGTATAGAAATGATCATTTTAATTGTAAGAAGCAAAGACATGAGATTGCTGGTTTGAAAAGTAAACCTAACGTTACATATTTTAATATTGTTCGTGTTGTCTGAACAATATTATAAATATTACAACCCCTCAAAAAATCTAATCTGTAAGATTTGTTAACACATTCCATACAATTATTAATTTTCAATCCATAGTTGTACAGTTGGAAAAGCTATTGCTTCCTAGAAGAGAGTATCAAAGTGCAGAACAACTCAAATATCAGAAATGTTTGTCTTTTCCAAATAGATGATTTTTTAATTTTTTTATGTATTTTGGAGTAGTCATAAATCAGTATATAGTGAAGTCCATATGGCTTCCAAAAATCTGTATATAGATCAGATCAACAGTTTTCTTTCTGCACTATCTGATGCCTTGTAATGGTCTCACCAGCAGCTTATTCTTGGTAAGTTCTAGGATTGTTGGATGCAGTTACCCTGCAGCCTGTATGGGAATGAGGCCACTAAGTTCAAGTGAAGTAGAATTAGGTCCCTATTGATTTGTTCAGTGCAGCTCTTGAAAATTATTAAAACACAGTTTAGCTCTATGAAGAGTAATAATAATATATTCATAAAGTTAATCTGTCTAATCTGTCTGAATATGAGTCAATTATATATTTAATTATGTAACTTAACACTGGATAATTTAAACGTACTTCAGTAGGAGCTTTAAATGCATTGCTTTATCAATTGTTATATTTGGATTTTGATGGCTTCGTGATTTTTGTTGCTGGTTTAAAATTAACCTTCCCATTCTACAAGTCTTTCTAACAGTGATCAGGCCCTTGATGTATTATGCATGTATGAAAAATTTGCTAGGTAGAATATATTTTAACATGCAAGAATAACTATGCAAAGAGTTTGACTCATCTAGTGGTAGTAAAACGCACAATAACTTGGATCTCACCACCCTAGAGTACTCAGCTCAGATCCTTCTCCTGACCTGGCAGGGGCTGGGATGAGTGTGAAGGGAAGGTACAGAGTCCCAGGAGGAAATGTTTTGTATTGCTTTGGAACCTGCCAGCAGACCAAAAGAAGGATGCCAGTGGGCTCCAGATGAAGCTGTATACAATTCTCCATTGTCATGAATCCAGTTAAAGGCAAGAAACAGGGGAGGGAAGGGTGGATTCTCAGAGCTTCAAGAAAGGTTTGGAAAACTCTCCTGGAGCGCTAAAGAAATACAATCTGCAGGAGCTGAATCATATGTATAAATGCACTTTAAGAGTTGATTCTTCAGTCTGTCTCCTAGCAAAGATCCCCTTCGAGCCCAATGATTTCAACTTTTTTTTTTGCTTGCCTATGTATGGCCTGCAGGTTGTGATGGCAGAATGCAGCTCTACATATGGATTTCCACACTGTGGCCAAGGAGTGGCAGCATCTCTTATTGAGTATTTTGCCATAAATCACTTAACATAGCCTCTTTTTTTGTAGCAAGGCATGAACCATTTGTTCGTATACCCACTTCTATGTGTAAAGGTCATCTGTGTGATTCTGTATATTAAGGGCTAATTTTCTTAACTGCTCTGTATAAGCCCAAAAACTTGTCTCTCTCACTAGCTGAAGATGGTCCAATTAAATATATTACCTATCCACTTTGCCTATTTATTGAGGGTCTTTTTTGTTGCTTATGATTTTCTGAAGGTTTTATGCTGACATGCTCTTTTAGGGACTAACTATATTTTCAAATTTTCTTCTAAAATGGTTGAGCCATTTTAAAGCACAGGAAGAGTGACAGAGAAATTCATGATCTATGCTAAGAAAAACTGTTCGCTACTTTTAAAAGTTTCTTATACAGGCAGTCCCCGGGTTACATGGATCCGACTTATATCGGATCCCTACTTACAAACGGGGTGAGGTGAGGCAACCCCGCACTAGCTGCTTCCCCCCAGCAGACCAGGGAGACGCGAAGCTAGTGCCTCCTCCTCCCCCCTCCCCCAGCAGACCAGAGAGATGCGGAGCGGCTTTTCTCAGCAGACACCTCAGCTTGAGAATAAAGGACTGAGGGAAGTGAGGTGTGGGAGAATAAAACTGAGCTCTGGAGAAATGTTTGGCTAGAGTTTCCCCTACAATATGTACCAGTTCCGACTTACATACAAATTCAACTTAAGAACAAACCTACAGTCCCTATCTTGTACGTAACCCAGGGACTGCCTGTACTCTAGAGGAAACAAAGAGAGAGGAAGGTCAGGCAGCGAACATTGCTGGATTAAGATTCCAGGAAATCTGGGTTCAGTGCCTAACTCTACGATAGACTTCTTATGTCACCAAGGGAAAATCAAGTAATCCTTTTGTGCCTCAGTTTCACTATTTGTAAAATGTGGATAATGATACTTTCTCTTACTCTGTCAGCCTTTTTCACTTAGATTGTAAACTCTTTGAGATCCAGCACAATAGTGCCCCAATCTCAACTGTAGCCTATAAGGGTTACAAATATGCTAGAGAGAGTTTGTCTGTTTAATCAAGTACTCCTCCTAAATTATAAGTGCTTGGATTGCCAAATTTGGTATAAAGATTCTTTTATCATTTAAATCAAGATAAGGATTTGGTTGTGCCAGGAAAATGGGATGTGCTTGCAATGGGATTGCTTCTCATAAAACCAAACAGAAAAGATATAGAATCACCAAATCAAGTACAGTCCTCAAAATTAACATAACTGAGCAAATATTGAAAAAGACCAAACCAAGACGAGCCAGAAAAGTTGGATGAACTTGGAATAGGATTGCTTCTCAATAAACCTTACAGAAAAGAGATAAAGAAGAGAAATTTGGAGTAGTGTTCTGTTTTGGCAAAGCTAAACCAATGCTTAACGTTTTAAAACTAGAAGACAATGTTAATGAAAACCTCATTAATTAGATCCTTTTTTTTGTTAAAACATAATGAAAAAAGAGTTTATAGGGCTGAAGAAAAAATCTACTTGATGGAATTTCCATTTTAAAAATTATTAAAATTAATGCCATAATACAATTTTTTGAAAAAATACATTCATTTTGATAAAGCATGTATGTTTTCCTTTTAAGCTAAAAAAAAAGAGTTAAGGACCCGAGCAATATTGGGTAAATCTGCTAGTAAATAAATAATTTTAAAAAGTTCTTGCCGCAAAGTGCTTGCAAGCCAACAAACAAAATTAACCATTTGGGGATGGAGGACAGAATGTGCCCAGCTACTTCATGGGCATCAAAGTGGTGGAGCGCAGAGACATTCCCTCAGCATGAGAAGCACAGAACAAATGTAATCCAGTCACTCCCATTAATTCCTTCTCAGATTGTACTGTACAATTTTGTACCTATTAACACTTTCATTCTATTTCATAGTAATAGAGATGTAGCCATGTTAGTCTGGTCTTGCTGAAACAAAAGACAGGACTATGCAGCACTTTAAAGACTAACAAGATGGTTTATTAAGTGATGAGCTTTCGTGGGCCAGACTCCAATTTTCTTCTACAGTTTGATCTGAGGAAGTGGGTCTGGCCCACAAAAGCTCATCACCTAATAAACCATCTTGTTAATCTTTAAAGTGCTGCATAGTCCTGTCTTTTGTATTGTATTTCATGGTATTCCAACTTTTCAAGAAATTTCAGCCCCACCCTGGCACCAAACCATGAACATTGCCTTTCAAAATCTGAATATTTTAAAAATGCAGAGGTGCGTGAAATGGGAAGGAGCCAATGGAAAAATGCTTTGAAACTTTAACTCTTGTTATGCTGCAGACATTCATTTGTGTGCACTTAATACATAAATCCATTTGCTATTACTTATTTATTATTAAAATGGGTTCTAACCCCAGGACAGTCCTTTGAGTTAGTCCATCTTAATTTGATTGCTATTTGTTGCTAAATCTCTCCTAATGTTACAGTAGAGACAGATTCAATAATAAAATTACTTGCTTTTTTCCTACTTCCATTAGCTACAAAAAAAGAAAGAGGACACAGACCAGACATCTATTTAAAGTGCAGATAGGAATGCCTTAAAAAGCCACAATGATGTTTCTATAGAACCATAAATGGCCTATGGTGAACCATGTTTTGTTTGCTCTAGTGAGTACAAAAGCATTATTGATACAGTCCCACATTCTCTCTTTTTTATACAGATAACACAGTATCTATTGCTCAGGCATTTGTAATCCTAGATACAAAAGGGGCACCTGAAGAGAATTCTAAAGGGTGTTATAATGCTTCACAATTACATCTCTAATAATACAGTCTTTGCTGAAACAGCTGTTTCATTCACCTGCAAACCACAGGGTAAACAATACTTGTCAAAACACATACAGTGATTCATTGCAATCATTGCAATTAATGAAGACTGACATAGCCAATGGTTTAAAGCCACAATAACCTGATCCATTTCAGATACCTTGTGAAATTCTGCTCTGCTAGGACTGCTATACTAGTTATCAGGTGATTTTACTCAAAATGCTAAGTTTATATGTTATAGGCTGTCACTTACAGAGTGGTATGGTAAGGAATGCAGTATGGTCTAGTATGCGTGAGGTAATAGGTTTTATTGGACCAGGCTCCGTTTTTGAGGCAGACAAGCTATCTAACTCACATTGAGCTCTTCTTCTCCAGGTCTGGGAAAGGCACTCCGAGCCTCATAGCAGCTTGCACAATAGGGCTTACATCTCAGATGTGACCTTTAGGTGGTGCTCCACAATTAAAGTGTCTGCACTTCAGTGGCATGATGAAGTAACTTTTGTATATTTAATTACAAAGTGCTATGGTATCCTCTGGGATGAGAAGGATCTATAGAAATAGAAGATATTTTCCTATTGATATTGTGGCCCAGTCACCCATTCTGGACCAAGCAATGCTTGCCAGAGAATCACTAATTCCCAAACTATGATTGTGTCTTGCTTGTGGTAGGTTAAAGGTCTTTCAGTCATTGAAGCATGTCACATGCAGTTCCATGAGTGGATAATCACTATAATGCACATGTTCTTCTAGCTTAAGAAAGACTAATAAGCATCTGTAGCTTTGAAAATGTCAGACGGAGCCAAAGTGCATGCAATTAGGTAAGCATAATGTAACAGATAATAAGAATATACATGATGCTCGATGAGTAGTTATCACATTGTTTGTACTTTGACTGCTAAAGTGGGATGTGTCATATAAAAGCAAGTGGCTTGTTGGCTGTGAGAACATGCTGCAAGTTGACGGAGATGGAAATATGAGTTAATGTGGTGTAATGACAAGGTTAATCCTGGGGAGTGTAAACATATTTCAGGCTGCTGGGAGATGGAAGTGTTGCCTGGGTTAAAAGTCATGTGCTAAAATCATGAGAAGAGATCAAGGAGAAAAGAAATGGGAATATGGAAGAGGTGGCTGGTATGTTGGGGTCCTTTCGTAGAAAGTGTTTTAGGAGTTTCGGGTTTTCAGTCTCTGTTGTTACTTGTTTTCAGTAGTGTTTGTATTTTTGGCTATTTTAGTGCATTTGTAAACTTCTAAAAAACATTTTTCTTTGAACAGTTTCATTGTTTGGTTATAGTCTGTGTACACAACCTGGATGTGCCCACTGGAAAAAAAAATCATTTACCATGCCACGACTGTGTTTTTCCAAGATGAGCACTTCAAGGAATGTCTATACTGCATCAAAATAGCCAGGGCTGGCCGGTGTCAACTGAGTCAGGTTGGGTTTGGGGGGCTATAAAATGGCAGTGTAGATATTTGGGCTCAGGAACCCTTCCCCTCACAGGACTCCAGAACCCAGCCCAAGCCCAAATGTCTATACTGTCAGTTGTCAGCTGACATGGG